>NC_141072.1:19959382-20691882 GCF_041138505.1 Cibotium barometz | reverse complement strand
TTTTCATGCATAGAATTTAAATCTAATGAAAATAACACTTTTATAATAATTTTTTTTCAATATGCATCTTTCTATGCATAGAAATTAAATTCAATGAAAATAACACTTTTATAATAAAAAAATTTCCAATATGCATCTTTCCATGCATAGAATTCAAATCTATTGAAAATAACACTTTTATAATAAATTTTTTTTCAATATGCATCTTTCTATGCATAGAATTTAAATCTAATGAAAATAACACTTTTATAACAAAAAAAATTTCCAATATGCATCTTTCCATGCATAGAATTTAAATCTATTGAAAATAACACTTTTATAATTAAAAAAAATTCTATTATGCATCTTTCCCTGCATAGAATTTAAATCTAATGAAAATAACACTTTTATAATAATTTTTTTTTCAATATGCATCTTTCTATGCATAGAAATTAAATTCATTGAAAATAACACTTTTATAATAAAAAAATTTCCAATATGCATCTTTCCATGCATAGAATTTAAATCTTTTGAAAATAACACTTTTATAATAAAAAATTTTCCAATATGCATCTTTCTATGCATAGAATTTAAATCTAATGAAAATAACACTTTTATATAATAAAAAAATTTCCAATATGCATCTTTCTATGCATAGAAATTAAATTCAATGAAAATAACACTTTTATAATAAAAAATTTCCAATATGCATCTTTCCATGCATAGAATTTAAATCTAATGAAATAACACTTTTATAATAATTTTTTTTTCAATATGCATCTTTCTATGCATAGAATTTAAATCTAATGAAAATAACACTTTTATAATAAAAAATTTCCAATATGCATCTTTCTATGCATAGAAATTAAGTTCAATGAAAATAACATTTTATAATAATTTTTTTTTTCTATTATGCATCTTTCCATGCATAGAAATTAAATTCAATAATTATATCAATGATATCCATGCATATTCATAGATGAATATGTACATGGAGTAAATAAAAATATTTCTTTTAGGATGCACAAACGGTGGGGATTACTCTTTTAGAATAACATAAAATAAACTTTATTTTCCATAAAATTCAAGAAAATTTTACCATAACCTCCTTTGTATGGCTGATCATTTCTCAATTTTTACATCCTAAATCACTTTAAAATTAATCCCAATTTGAAGTAAAGTACTCTAATCTATTCAATTTTCGCTTTCTAAAGAGTAAACAATAAGAAAAGTTTAAATCAATTTATTTGTTACACATATTAGGATAAAGAAGGGCTGAATTCTTAAGGAAGAGAAGGGGGTAGCCTTTTCATCAAGGCATATCATCAAGATTCACTAAAAAAAAGCAAAGAAATCAGAAAACCATAGATTAGAAATTAAAAACTAGAGTTTTTAGCTTACATGGAGTTTTGTGAGCTTTCCTTTGGCTTGAGGGATTGAGGGTTCTACTCTTGTTTGGATCAAGAGTGGCCACCAATTCTTTTGGAGAGGATTTAGTCAAAAACAATTGAATTATCAAGTGAATTCAATGTATTTGACTCTAGGGAGGAGTAGAGTAACAATGCGTAAACAAAGGGAGAGGCTTCTATTTATAGGAAAAAGTGAGCCTCAAACCAAGCAAATTGATTCTAGAATTTTCCTGATCAATTTGGTCGATTTTTGACCATTTTTGGGTCAGTTCAGCTTACTTTTTGGAACTTGACTTGAAATAGGAGAGAGGAGAGATAAAATATCTCATTTTATTGATTTAAAATGGAAAGCAATGATGAGGAAAAAAGCACCTCCTTCATGAGGGGGAATCCCCACTCTGAGGTGTCAAAAATAAGTTTTTTAACTATTATCCTTGGTCCTTAGTCCACTCTTCATCTTATGTGAGTATTTACTCATTTTTGGGGGGTTTTTCTTTATTTCTTCAATTTATCTCCTCCCTAAATTTGGATTAATCTTATTGGCCCCTGAGAACCTTAATAAAAAAATTTCAAAAAATCTGGACCCTTAGGCTAATGTCTTTTGAACAGATTATAATTTATTTCTAATGCACCTTAGGAAATTCTTTTTAAACTTCTATTTTAGGAAAATTTATTTTAATAAGAAAGGATATTTTTCTATCCAAAGATATCTAAAATTGAGTTATCTCTCTCTAGAATATTTTCTCTCTCTAGACCAAAACAGGTAAAAATAAGATCTTTTATTATTTTGAAAAGGGGATTGATTACAGGGGAAGAAATTGGACATCTTGAGGGGTTGGGGAGGAATCTTACATTCTCTCACTTGAAAAACGCGAGATGCCCTCATCTCACAAAAACTGGGGGTAATTCTGCAATAGTTCGATTTCTTCTTCCCAAGTGGCGTCTTCAAAAGGATAGAACTTCCATTTGACTAATAATTCTCTTAGAATTTTGTTCCTGAGAACCTTTTTTCGAACATCAAGGATTTCTTCAGGTTGGAGTTCCATCAGCCCTTGGGTTGAAGAAATTAAGAGTTCATCATTAAGCACATGATTTGGGCTCGGTACATACTTTTTAAGTAGGCTGACATGAAATACATTATGTACTTTGAGATGAGGAGGCAGAAGAAGTTCATAGGCTAAGTCACCTACTTTCTTTGTAATCAGATATGGCCCACAGTATCTGGGAGATAACTTCTTGTATTTCCCAAGAGATAGAGAACTTCTTTTGGGGCGTACTCGAATGAAGACCATATCTGCTTCTTTGAACTTTTTGTATGACCTCTTCTTATCTGCATACTGCTGTCTATCCTGGGCAGCTCTAAAATCTTTGCGGATTGACTCTATTTGCTGCTCCATGTCGTCAAGCATCTATCTAGACATCTTGACCCTAATCAATGGGTCGGACCAAGTTAATGGTGTTAGGCAGTCTTGTCCATACAGAGCTTTGAAAGGGCTCATCTCGATGCTTCGGCGGTGATAAGAGGCATTGTAGGTGAACTCGACTAGGTGCAAATAGCTTAGCCACTTCTTGGGTTCCCTGTCACAACATGACTGAAGTATATCTTCGATTACTTGGTTCACCCTTTCTGTTTGACCATTGGTCTCTAGCTGTGTTGCTGAGATCTAAGAAAGTTCATACTGTTCGAAAAATGCAATCCAGAATCTTGACGTGAACTTGGGATCTCGATCACTTACTATTCTCCTGGGTAGGCCATGAAATCTGAAGATTTCCTTGAGGAACACTCTGGGCACATCCACTGCAGTAGTGTAGGTTTCTTTTATTGGAATCAGATGGGCAACTTTGGTTAATCTATCAACTACCACGAAGATGGAGTTGTAACCTGATTGCACTGAAGGTAGTCCAGTAATAAATCCATACTGATACATTCTCACTTCATATGGGGGATGTCTAATGGATGTAACTTCCCAGGCATTTTTACTCTCTCTGCTTTGACTTTCTGACAAATCAGGCATTGACGTACATGATTAAGTACATCCTTTATTAGTCCAGGCCAAAAGAAGCTTTTCTTTACAGACATGTAGGTCTTGATGAAACCTGGATGTCCTGCAATAAGGCTGTCATCATGGGCTTCATTCAGAATTTGACCTTTAGTTCCCTCATCACTGGGAATGCATAGCCTGCTATTATAATACATAATTCCATCATCCAAGCTGTATCCTTGAACTCGGTTCAACTCCTAGGGCCAAAGAATCTATCCTGCATAAGTAGGGTAGCAATAGGGCCAATGAATCTATCCTGCATGATCTTCTCTCTTGCTTCATTAATCAATGGATTTGACACCACTGTGATTGCAAGCAAGGAGGCTTTTCTGCTGAGGGCATCTGCTATCACATTTTCTTTGCCTGGGCGGTACTTGATTTCAAAATCAAATTCTTGCAGGGTCTGCATTCACCTTCTTTGGCGCATGTTGAGATCCTTCTGATTGAAGATCCACTTTAAGCTCTGATGATCTGTCATCAAAGTAGTGAATCTTTGACCTAGTAGGTAATGTCTCCATAACTTCAGGGCATAGACTACTGAAAGTAGCTCCAAGTCGTGGACAGCATAATTTCTCTCATGCGTTCTAAGTTTTCGGGATTCATAGGCCACTGCATGACCTTCTTGCATGAGTGCACCTCCCAGGGCAAAACCACTGGCATCAGTTACTACCTCAAAGGGTAGAGAGAAATCTGGCAACTTCAGAACAGGATTGGTTACCAAGGCGGTCTTAAGCTTATCAAAAGCGCTCTGACACCTGGCAGACCATTGGAACAGGATATTCTTCTTGAGAAGATTAGTCAGGAAGGAAGCTAAGAGAGCATACTTAGGTATAAAAATTCTATACCAACTAGTTAATCCCAAGAATCCTCTGACTTCTTCCACTGTCTTTGGTTCAGGCCAATCTATGACTGCTTGGACTTTTGCGGAATTTGGAGAAATTCCATCTTTGGATACCAGAAAGCCCAAGTATTCAACATGGTCAACAGAGAAAGTACATTTACTCTTTTTTGCAAAGGCTTCCTTAGAATCTAAAGAACTTTTTGGACATGAGCTTCATGGTTAGCTGCATTCTTTGAGTAAATCAGAATATTATCAAAGAAAACAAGAACAAAATCATCTCTGAGAATGTCCTGCATTAGGCGATTGAATGTAGCTGGGGCATTTGTCAATCCAAATGGCATAACTGTAAATTCATAGTGCCCATATCGAGTATTGATGACTGTCTTCGGGATATCTTGCTCATTAATCCTGATTTGGTAATACCGTGATTTGAGATTTATCTTTGTGAAGATTTGGGCTCCACTTAGCCTATCCAAAAGCTCATCAATTGTGGGGATAGGACACTTATTCTTAAGTGTTAGAGCTGATTGAGACCTTTGTAATCCACACAGAGTCTTAGCGTTCCATCTTTCTTTTTCTGAAAAGAGAAATGGCACTCCCCAAGGTGAAACACTGGGTCTTATAAACCCTTGTTCTAACAGTTGCCTAAGCTGTTCCTTGAGTTCAATGGCTTCAGGGACTGGCATTTTGTATGTGCGCTGGGCTATTGGCTGAGCTCCGAGGGTCAATTCTATCACATGCTCTACTTCCCGAATTGGAGGCATCTCTGTTAGCTCTGCTGGGAATAAATCATCATACTCACTTAACCATTCTGGTTCTTTAGCTTTTAACTTTGTGTCTACTACTGGATTCATTTTGACAACATAAATGAGCTGCTTCTTTCTAAGTCCTTTCAATAACTTAGAAGCGTTTACTAATTGTTGCAGACCTGGGGATCCTAAAATTCTGGTTCCTTGAACTTTGTTTCCGTGAAGGTCACGAAAGGAAATGGTTCCATTATGACAGTGAATGTCGGCTTGATTTTTGTGGAGCCAATCCATTCCAAGGATCTCGTCGAAAACTCCCAAAGGTAGGACTCTGAATTGACAGTCAGTTACATTCCCATCTAGATTAAACTGGATACGATCTATCTCATGGTGAGTGAAAAGGTAGGACTCTGAACTGACAGTCAGTTACATTCCCATCTAGATTAAACTGGATACGATCTGTCTCATGGTTCCTTGAACTTTGTTTCCGTGAAGGTCACGAAAGGAAATGGTTCCATTATGACAGTGAATGTCGGCTTGATTTTTGTGGAGCCAATCCATTCCAAGGATCTCGTCGAAAACTCCCAAAGGTAGGACTCTGAACTGACAGTCAGTTACATTCCCATCTAGATTAAACTGGATACGATCTGTCTCATGGTGAGTGAAAAGGATCCCACTAGCCAATTCAACTTGCATAGGTTTCCCTGATTTCTGTTCTAAGACTAGCTTACGCAAGCATCCAGGGGAAATAAATGAATGAGTACTGCCTGAATCAATCAAAAGTTTGAATGACTTACCCTTATATTCAGCTGGAGTATGGATGATAGAGAATTGACGATAAGGTCCTTGGTTTTCAATTGCGGCATAAATCCGACCTCTTTCCTCTTCCACTACTTCTGCAATTGTAACTGCTCTAGCTGCTATACAGATTGGGGCGGAACTCTTTCTCTTTGGTTACCCCAGTTCTGGGAGGGAGTTCTGAGATTACTCTGTACAACAGAGGCAGATGGCTGAGCTGGATTACTCCTAGGATTGAATTGATTTTGATGAGACGTCAAACCCTGATTTGACTGATAGGAAGGGGTAAGTCTTTGCATTCTAGGTCCTTGACTTCCCTGTCCTCTTGACATGGTAGGAGTTAGGCAGTCTTTAAGCTAGTGACCGAAACCCTCACATCCAAAACATCTGTCTCACTTCTAAGCTCATCCCTCCGAGTCCTTGAAAAAGGTGGGGCTCTTGAGAAAGTGTTCTGAGGGAAGGGTCTTCCTTCACTTTTGAATCTACCAGCATCTTGATTCTGATTTGGGCCTTGCTGCCTCTTTGGGGGAGGAAAGTTTGAAGCACTTCCCAGGGTTTGGAACCTTTTAAAGTTTGAGGGTGCAGGCTTTGGCGGGACCTTGACAAATGCCTTGGCAAAGTCCTTTGCCATTCTGACAGCTTCCGCCATTGAGACTGGTTTGGAATTTTTCACTAAAGTGTCCAGTGGCTCGTTCATTCCTCAAATGAATCTGGCCATCAGCTTCATCCAAAAGTGGAGAATATTTGAGGAGAAGGGTAAATGCCTGATGGTACTGACACAAAGTTGGGGTTTTGACTTCGGTCACTTCTTAGAATCAAAACACACTTGTATGAAACCTCACAGCCTCCTCACCTCCCTTTCTCTCCCTAGGTTAAGATAAAGATAAACACATCAAAGGTGAGATCATAATTCATAGAAGGAAAGATGAAAGGCTCAAGAGAAGCAAGAATTTCTGCTAGTCTTGCAGCTCCAAATAAGAGGGCAATTCTTTGTTGGAAGAAAATCTTCCGACTCACGATTATGTGAACGGAAACATACGGGGAATGTTGGTAAGGTTCATTTGTTCTCGAATTGGACGATTTGGATGGAACATCTTAAACAAAGAATATAGAAATCACTTACAAGAGGATAAGATACATGGGATTTGCTTTTTGATAAGAGATTAAGAGGAATTAATCATTATTAAGAAGAAATCATGGCCAAAAGTCTATAAAAATAGAGATACACAGAGAATTACAGTTTTAAATCCATATAGACTATACAAAAGAGGATTATATAGGTACTTAGAGCTTGAAGAGAGCTTCGCGCGCCTATATAAAAACTTTTGAAAACGAGCAACCGAGCGAAAAGTTATGAGCATTTTACTACAAGACTATAAAACTTCCCAAATTCACCTAAAAGTTAGCAACTTTGGGAGAAATTTTGATCATCAATGAAGTAAAGGATTAAGAAATTAGTTACATGAGTGGAAAGAGCATATAAAGAGCTTCCTAGCCATATGATTAATTTTAGAAACCAATACCCGAGTGATGAGTAATTATCGGTTGAACTTTGGGGTATTAGACCACAAAAATTGCACTTCCCTCTCTTTGCATGAAACCTCAATTTTCACATAGCCTCTTGCCTTTCATCTCCTTCCTAATTCAAGCTAGAGGGTAAGGGTTAACATTGCTCAGTGGACAATCGTAAAGATTTACCTATGGTCCGTAAAGTCTTTCCACATACTCATTACCGCTAAAACCATTGGTACCTCCAAAGGAGGGTGAAAATAAGGCAAGGGCTACCTTGATGAGAAGTCACAGGCCCACCAAGATAATAACTCCTTATCCCACTTATCATGAATCATCAAAGAGGTCCAAAATTGAGTTAAGCAGCATGAGGAGCTAATGCTAAATGAGACATTCACATGTAAAGAGAGTGTTTGAATAAGGGTTTAAAGATAAGAGAATATCAATGACACAAAATGCTCAATTGAGGAGGCTTCATTCATTGATTTGAAAGGGAGAGGAGGGCTCCTTTTATAGGTGGAGAATCACCCTCTCTTCCATTTGTTACAAATTACAACATAAAAATCTTCAACCCTTCAGTGACATAAGGGTAGATGTCACCATCAATTGTCCTCTTAGGCTAAGTCTTCTATTGATTATTAAACTGAAGACTTTTTGACTTTGAAAGTGTGATGAGATAATAGCCAAGGCTAAGTGGCATGTAGGTAGAGATCCCACTTACACATGGCGGAATTATCCTCTTCCATGTTGTAGGCATTCTAGAAGAATCTTTCCCAATTATGCACCTACATATGGCGGAATTATCCTCTTCCATGTAGGCATTCCATGTAGTCATTCTGGAAGAATCTTCCCCAATTATGCACCTACACACACTCCTCCACATGCCTTCCACACTCCCCAACTTGTAGCCTTATGGTGAATACTATATTAATAATACAATTAAAATCCATGTGAGCTGCATGAAGGCCCACTTTTATTTTCCACATCACTAGCCTATCTACCATACCAAAGTATTTATCAAGCATACTTGTGGCATTTACAATGTGTGCACCCTAAATCAAGTGAAACCATTATATTTGAAGATAGAATGCTATTATCAGGGTAGCTGCCAAGCTGTCGCATCGCCATGCCGTTATTCCATTATGGTGGGCATCGCAATCTTCTTGGACAAGCTTCCACGCTATTACCATTGAGAAACCATCAAGATATGTACAAAATTGAAAATGAAAGATATCAGTTTTTCATGTCATAGTACTCTTCAATTGTCTGGCTATCCTGCTTCAATTCCAAGAACTCATTCATTTTGGTTTCCAGGAAGCCTGGAGGGACAGAACCTCTTTCTGAGGTAAGCTTTAAGATCTGACTAGGTCTGGGTATTTCGGTCGAGATGGTTTGTCTCGCAATGGTTCCTCCATGCGACCCTGGCCGTTTTCACAATTTTTAATCTGTGGGGCGAGAGCCATCTTGCTCCACTCATTGTAACACCGGTTACATCAAAGTACTCTTCCATTGCCTCAATCCATTTTTTCACTGTTTCTCCTAACTGTTCTCCTTCACCCTTAAATGGACCAGGTTGGGATCGATGCAGGGCTTTACGAATGTCCGGATCTAACTCTTCATCGTCGATAAGAGGATCCGGTTGCCTAGCACGAGCCGCGCGCCTCATGATTCTGACAAAACGAGATTTTTATCAACTTAACTTCGCCATCAGATTCATGACTATTTATTTTTTTGAGATTTATCTCTTAAAAAAATAAATATTCCATCATAATTCTTGAAAACAAGATTCACTCTGATAATTTTGTTAACCAATATTCACAACCACGAAATCAATTTGGAATCTTTTGCAAAACATCATTTATTATGAAAAGTTTCTGATATATACATAGAGCGTCTTGGCTCCAAAAGTCACTGCCTCAATCGCATACGCATAAAAAGGCGATACTGCGTTGGAGACATGCTAAGACATACACGATCCATCACTGATAAATAAGGGTGCTGTAATTCTACTTCTAGGAATAAAGCGACTCAGAAGTCTAAAAATTCGGCAAGAATTTTTGAAATTCCGAGGCGAATAATTAAAGAGTTGGACATAATGAACAACTCCTAGCCTTATTAAGATCATGGCTAGTGAGATATTCTGCCTGAGTCTTTGAAGCTGATTGGTATTGACGTTAATACATCGCCCTCCACAGAACCACATGTGCTGATGTTGCTCTACAGGATCAGGGAGATCCTCAGGGAAGTATAGATCCTCAAAGTGATACGAGCGAGCCTCACTCTGCTTTCTCGGGTTGTAGCAGAATTGATAAGATTTTCCAAGGCAAAGGAGATCATATCCTGACTCTGGGAATGTCCACGAATGTTAGACAGATTTGGGGTATCCATCTAAAAATCCAATTCAATTTATGAGTTTTCAATTTATGAATTCATTTTAAACATAATCTTAGCAAGTAAAAACATTTTTTACTTTAAAATTTTAGGCAATTTCTACTGCTGTTTCATAAGTTTACAACAACGCTCTGATACCAGCTACTGTGAGATCCCACTGCCCCTCTGCGCACCGGATTAGCAGCATCGAAAGTAGCTTCCTCTTGCACAGGGCAGGGTTTCCCACTCGGGGCCTCACCCTCGAATGTTCGGACACGAGACTAGACTAGTGGTCATTCCGAAAACCGAGATTGGGAAAATTTTCCTTGCTCGAAAAACGAGGACGATTTCACATTTTTGATTTTCTTAACGAATTTTCTAACGGGGTCAAGAGACTGAACTAACCTTCACCTGATTAAACCAGATACAAGGAAAACTATTATAGACTTAACTTGAAGAAATCAACGCTTTTTTCCTAACTGAATTAGGCACAACCATTGATCTATTCATTTGAGAAGTCTTCAGGCTTTTATTTAACTACTCGAGTTCTAAGCGTATTCCTATTAATCAATTTCATTATTAAAACTCTATTGATTCCAGCCTAACCCCATCCGGCCTGGCCCATGGGTTAACCACCACCTAACCAAATCCACTGGGATTGGTAGAAATAGACAATTACTCACCCACCCATAATCGAATGCCTTTCTTAACTTTTGCTTTCGAATACAGAAACACACACACTCCTCTTTAAAATTTAACTTATAAAACAATCCATTGATAAACAGTTATTGATTACAGATGTCATAACTCAAAATTTCCATTCAATCCTTGTTTCTAAAAAAAACAATATCACTCTGGACTCTCCGTTGAGACCAGCTGGTCAGCAAAACGAGATCCAGTAATAATATATTACAATAATCATTGGTCCATCATACAATATCTTCCATGACATACGCATGGGTGTCCTAGGCACTTCGAGCCCGTGCATCGCCTGGTCAGAACCCTCTAGGATCCTCCTTAGGTGTCCTGGCACTTCACTCAAGGATGCTTTGTCGGCCCTTGTCCATCGTACCAGAAGCGCACTATTCTAACCGTACCGAGGCTGGTCAAGACCTGGGCAGGTTTTGCCGCATGAGCTATCCTTTGAACACTCCCCGCCAGCTGGTGCAACCGAACTTCCCTTAGAATTACACATATACCAAATGCTCCCTCCAGCATTTTGGCGTAAGACAGTCCTTTAAGAAAACAAGGTTTCTATGCAAGTTTTCAGTTTGATTTTCTTTTGAATACAATGAGTATATCTTAAATCAATATCCCCAAAACTTTATAATCGTAATATTGAATTTCAAAACAGAATTCCTCGAATTTCATAACCTTGATCCTCAGATCAATTTTGAAGGGTCTTAACTTAGTTTCAGATTTGGTGGGATTTTTGAGTGTATTTTCCTGAACTGGTCACATCTTCTTTCCTCGAAACTAACGAAAGAGTTTGGTCTTGGGCATAGTCTGATTTTGGGTTTGAGTCTGGTAAGGTTTTTTCTGAACTATCTTTCTCAAAAAAGAGTGATAGTTCAATTACTACTTTACATAATTTTATTCCTTGATATTCACTTAACTGATTTCTAAATTAATCACGAATTTTGATGAGGAATAAATTAATCATTTATCTGAATATCTCGACTTCGATAGATTTCCTGAATTATCACTTTACAATCCGAGTGAATATAAAACGATAGAAATTCCTCTCTCAGAGTATTTACTTATTTACTTATCAAATACTCAAAGAAATTAAACATAGAATTGAAGAGAATCTAATTTTGATATAAAAATTCTTTATGCATCTATTTATGCATAAAATCAATTTAATAGGAATAACACTTTTAAAATAAAAAGAATTTCCAATATGCATCTTTTTATGCATATAATTTAAATTCAATGAAAATAACACTTTTATAAAAATTTTCTATTATGCATCTTTCCATGCATAGAAATTAAATCTAATGAAAATAACACTTTTATAATAAAAAAATTTCCAATATGCATCTTTCTATGCATAGAAATTAAATCTAATGAAAATAACACTTTTATAATAAAAAATTTTCCAATATGCATCTTTCTATGCATAGAATTTAAATCTAATAAAAATAACACTTTTATAATAAAAAAATTTCCAATATGCATCTTTCTATGCATAGAAATTAAATTCAATGAAAATAACACTTTTATAATTAAAAAAATTTCTATTATGCATCTTTTCATGCATAGAATTTAAATCTAATGAAAAAAATACTTTTATAATAAAACAATTTTCAATATGCATCTTTCTATGCATAGAAATTAAACTCAATGAAAATAACACTTTTATAATAAAAAAATTTCCAATATGCATCTTTCCATGCATAGAATTTAAATCTATTGAAAATAACACTTTTATAATAAAAAAATTTTCAATATGCATCTTTCTATGCATATAATTTAAATCTAATGAAAATAACACTTTTATAATAAAAAAATTTTCAATATGCATCTTTCTATGCATAGAAACTAAACTCAACTTTTATAATAAAAAATTTCCAATATGCATCTTTCCATGCATAGAATTTAAATCTAATGAAAATAACACTTTTATAATAAAAAAATTTCCAATATGCATATTTCTATGCATAGAATTTAAATCTAATGAAAATAACACTTTTATAATAAAAAAATTTCCAATATGCATCTTTCTATGCATAGAAATTAAATTCAATGAAAATAACACTTTTATAATAAAAAAAATTTCTATTATGTATCTTTTCATGCATAGAAATTAAATTCAATAATTATATCAATGATATCCATGCATATTCATAGATGAATATGTACATGGAGTAAATAAAAATATTTCTTTTAGGATGCGCAAACGGTGGGGATTATTCTTTTAGAATAACATAAAATAAACTTTATTTTCCACAAAATTCAAGAAATTTTTTCCATAACCTCCTTTGTATGGCTAACCATTTCTCAATTTTTACATCCTAAATCACTTTAAAATTAATCCCAATTTGAAGTAAAGTACTCTAATCTATTCAATTTTCGCTTTCAAAAGAGTAAACAATAAGAAAAGTTTAAATCAATTTATTTGTTACACATATTAGGATAAACAAGGGCTGAATTCTTAAGGAAGAGAAGGGGGTAGCCTTTTCATCAAGGCATATCATCAAGATTGACTAAAAAAAGTAAAGAAATCAGAAAACCATAGATTAAAAATTAAAAAGTAGAGTTTTTAGCTTACATGGAGTTTTGTGAGCTTTCCTTTGGCTTGAGGGATTGAGGGTTCCACTCTTGTTTGGATCAAGAGTGGCCACCAATTCTTTTGGAGAGGATTTAGTAAAAAACAATTGAATCATCAAGTGAATTCAATGTATTTGACTCTGGGGAGGAGTAGAGTAACAGTGCATAAACACTATTAAGCTTTTACAAAGGGGAAGGCTTCTATTTATAGGAAAAAGTGAGCCTCAAACCAAGCAAACTCACTCAGAATTTTCCAAATCAATTTGGTCAATTTTTGACCATGTTTGGGTTAGCTCAGCTTACTTTTTGGAACTAGACTTGAAATAGGAGAGAGGAGAGATGAAATATCTCATTTTATTGATTTAAAATGGAAAGCAATGAGAAAAAAGGCGCCTCCTTCATGAGGGGGAATCCCCACACTCTGAGGTGTCAAAAATCAGTTTTTTAACTATTTTCCTTGGTCCTTAGTCCACTCTTCATCTTATGTGAGTATTTTCCTTGGTCCTTAGTCCACTCTTCATCTTATGTAAGTATTTATTCATTTTTGGGGGGTTTTTCTTTATTTATTCAATTTATCTCCTCCCTACATTGGATTAATCTTATTGGCCCCTCAAAACCTTAATCCAAAATTTTCAAAAAATCTGGACCCTTAGGCTAAGGTCTTTTGAACAGATTATAATTTATTTCTAATGCACCTTAGGAAATTCTTTTTAAACTTCTGTTTTGGGGGAATTTATTTTAATAAGTAAGGATATTTTTCCATCCAAAGATATCTAAAAACTGAGTTATCTCTCTCTAGAATATTTTCTCTCTCTAGAGGTAGAAACAAGATCTTTTATTATTCTGAAAAGGGGATTGATTATAGGGAAAGAAACTCGATATCTTAAGGGGCTGGGGAGGAATCTTACATGTTATATGACATAAATGTACGAAGTAATCTATTTTATGACATAAATGTACTTTGGTGTGTGTATAGGATGAGCATGAAGGGGAGACGAGGAGGAGGATAATGCATAATATATGCCACATCCTTGCATGGATGCATGGCAACAAGTGGCACACATGGAGGAGGACCATCCTACATTGACTATCAAATGAGGATCCATATTCTCCCGTGCCTCATGAGGATGAAGAAGAAAATTTCATGCATGAGGTGGTAGACAACTACTTTCGAAGGGAGGTTGAGGGGGGTAGAATTTGGTCCACATATAAAAGAAGAGGATGTGTTGAGGGAAGAGGAAACCAGCCCATTGTATGATGGTTGCTCTTACTTAAAGCTTTGAGCCACCTTGGGGTCAACTTTCAAGCGAGGTATTGATGGAGTGATGTTAGTGTCAATAGCCTCCTTTCAAGCTCCTTAAGGCTATGCTTCCACAAGGCAACCACTTGCCCAAGAAAAGGAGTGATGCTCGCAAGGTACTATATAACTTGGTATGGATTATAAGAGGATTGATGCATGTTCAAATGATTGCATCTTATATAGAGGCATTTATGATCACTCCACACAATGTCCTCAACGTGGAGAGGCACTATAGAGAAGTGACCTAGAGAAGTGACCTGCAAGGTGAGAAAGCCTCAAGGCTATGCTTCCACAAGGAAACCACTTGCTCGAGACATGGAGTGATGCACGCAAGATACTATCTAAGCTTGGTGTGGATTATAAGAGGATTGATACATGCTCAAATGATTTTATCTTACATAGGAATTTATGAGCACTCCACACAATGTCCTCAATGTCGAGCACTCTACACAATGTCCTTAATGTGAAGAGCCATGGTATAAAAGTGACTTGCAAGGTGAGAAAGTGCCTCATAAGGTGTTGAGGCACTTTCCTATTATCCCTAGAATCCAACACATGTTTAGATGTTCACCATAGTGGAGATGATGACATGGCATGCGATAAATCGCTCAAGTGATGGGGTAAGATGAGGATCCCAATGGATTCATCAGCGGCATTATAACATGTGGAGGCAAAGTGGCATGAGTTCAAAGATGAGCATCATCACTTACATCTTGGCTTAGATATGGATGGTGTCAACCCCTTTGGCATCAAATCCACATCGTGGTCTACGTGGCCAATTGTTTTGCTCAACTAAAATCTCCCCCCATCATTGTTGGTAATTAAGAAGAGGCATCTCTTGCTTGCTCTTCTAGTACTCCGGAAAGAATAAGGTGAAGAACATGGATGTGTACCTTACACTACTCATCATAGATGAGCTTGAAGATCTTTAGAGGGGGATTAAAGTCTATGATGTGTCTCATCCTCTACACCAACATGAAACTATGGTGAAGGGGATTTTGTTGAGCGCAATGCATGACTTTCTTGGATATTCCAAGTGTTCAGGTACATTGCTTCCTTTGCTTATGCTTTTCATTTAATATGTGGCTATGTGTGAAGGGGATTTTGTCAACCCTTGAGCTATTTAATGAGAGTAGTAGAAGTAGCTTTTGGAACAAGGATTTATCAAGCTAAGAATTTCTCCTTAGGGTGCTCTTGTGATGTGCAACCTAAAAAAGGATGGGACACTTCTTAGGTTATGTACTGATTATCATGGGTTAAATTAGTTAACCATTAAAAATACGTATCCCATTTTTGAGCAGTAGAAGTAGCTTTTAGAACAAGGATTTATCAGGCTAAGCATTTCTCCTAAGGGTGCTCTTGTGATGTTCAACCAAAAAAAGGATGGGACACTTCTTAGGTTATGTACTCATTATCATGGGTTAAATTAGTTAACCCATGAAAAATAGGTATCCCATTTCTCGAATAATCAATGCTCTTGGACAGATTGTATGGTGCCCAATTGTTCACAATGATTGATCTAAAGTCAGGCTATTATCAAATTAGGATTAAGGAGTAGGATATACCCAAGAACCCATTCCACATTGCCCATAGTCACCTGGAAAAGAAGGAAAAAACCACATAAGAAGCCTAAGAAATATATCCTCCCCATGGAGGCGAACCCTTCATTGGCTTCTCTACATTGAGGTTGGGGATTCACATGAGTGGGAATTTGACTCTAAAAAAAGAAGAATTGTTTTAAAGAGGACTCCAAACATGAGGGTGCTGATGAAAAGGATGATAAGGCCGAAAAATATAAAATATGGCAACAAGCTTTACTCTTTTTATCACACTTGAAGCTTGGTTCACATTTTAAAAACCATGTACACATCCATATCATTATAAATGTTAATTATCACCAAATAATATCACCATGACATGAGCATAATAATCCTAACATAAATAACTATAAAAAACCACACATATCCTTTTATACACATGTTATGTTCAATATTCACTTCAAGCATTGTACTCTTCCTATGTGCCTCAAAGTGTCTAGATGATCTTACCTTTTTGTACCTGTGACAATCAAGTCATCAACATAGAGATACTAGCATAATATCCCTGCCAGTCTGTCACATAAAGTGAGAAATCATCCTTGAGCTGGCAATGAGTTCTTTGGAACTCATGATGTTTGAGTTGGTAAAGATTGTTGTCGGGCTTTTGTGGGTTTTCAAGGAAGCCGATAGTTTGTTATACCCTCCCATCTAGATTTTGAGATTTGCGTTATGAGCATGTAGCCTAGGTTGGTGAGGTAACTAAACTGGATTTCCACTCTCATATTAGACTTGATCTTCAAGCATTTTTTTTCCACCCATCTCTTGATACTTTGCATATATCTTGAAATTGATTTGACATGGTGGATTCGCCTTTTTTTTAGTGGAGCTGAAGGTTTGGTCCCCTTATTGGTGTGATTTTGTGAGGAAGAGCTGTGAGAGGGAGCATTGTGTTTGTGGATTGTGAGGCTTGGTCTTCAACAAAAGGGATGCCAATGATGTTGAGGTAACCTCAATGGTTGCCAATTTTTACAATGATGACCTTCATCTTAGGGTTGTTTAAAAAAGGGACTAGTGATGACAAAGTTTTGGTGATAAAGACCTTTTTCTCCTTTGGCGAGGTTGGTCAAAGAGAGGTACTTGGATTAGAGGTTTCATTATGGGGGACTAATAATGTAGAGGGTAGATCTTGGATCAACGATCATTTCATTGGAGAGGCTATAATCATAATTAATAGTGACAATTATTAGAGAAGCTATAATCTTTTGACAAATGTGGTGCCAACGAGCACAAGGACAATATGGAGTGAGTGTGAGTAGGCATGTCACCAAGTGAGAATTATCCCACATGTAAGAGAAAAGCTAAGTTGTACTCTCCTCATATAAAAGGAGGACATTTCAAGCAATGGAATATAAGCACAACATCTCAAGTCTTTTTATGAGTACAAGTTTCCATCTTGTAACCTAACTGAACGTGAGTCTAAACTTAATTAGCACACACTCATCACAATGAGTCTCCTTCATTTCTATCCACCTTAGATTAGTATTGTCATTAGTTTAGGATTAGATAGATGTATTTTGTTTAGGAGAGCTTGATCCATGATTTTCAACATGATATCAGAGCTTGGTTTTGCTCTCCTAGCCTAGTTCAGCATTTATGCACATTATTAGCACTAATTTTTTATCATTAAGAGATCATAGTGTGATTAAGTTTTTTTTTGAATTAGGACCCTTGTATTTTCCCATCATAAGCTCTCCCTCCTTGCTATCTTTGATATTAGAAGAGAGTGAGTCTTCAAGTAAAATTATGTGAGAAGCAAAGTGCTAGCCGATGCACATAGAGAAGTAGGAATCTGCTTAGCACAGGCATTTAGGAGGGCTGCAATAGTGGAATCTCTTCAAACTTGAGAAAAGGACATCACACAAGATCTTGCATTTGCATGCTTTTAGAATTAGCAAAAGAATAGCTGGCCAACTAAATCGTCCACAAAGACAGACATAAACCTGCCTGGCAGCCTGCTATCACCACTTGCAAGAACGAAATAGTGAAGCATAAAATGTGAATGGCAGTGGGTCAAGCACACATAGCGAAGACAATCAACATCGCTACTAGTAGCAAGGCAGCATGCAGTGGGTCAAGCACACATAGCGAAGACAAGCAACATCGCCCCAGTGGTAGCAAGGCGGCACGCAGAAGAATCGGCATCCACTAAAGAAAGGAGTAGACACACACACACACACATTAGCATAGCAGAAAGAAGAAGAGAGAGTCTCTTGTAGTGGAGCAAAATCAGCACAACAACTGGCAAGAAGCGTGCATAGAGGCGTGGCAACAGAGCAAGCAGCTACATTATCATCAGCAGGAGGCAGTCTTCATTCGAAGTTAGCTAGTAATAGCAACACAACAACTGGCAAGAAGCCTGCATAGAAGCGTGGCTGTAGAGCAAGCAGCTGCATCATCATCTAGCAGGAGGCAGCCTTCATTTGAAGTTAGCTAGTAATAGCAACACAACAACACCTCGCCCAACAAGCGATCAGTAGAAGAGCTAAAGAGCACAGTCCTGCAGGGCTGCGAGCCCAAGGTGAAGAAGCCGATAGCGGCGGTGAGAGAAAGCATCCAGTCACTTTGAAGTCGGCTCACCATCGTTGATTTAGGAGTATTAGAAAAACTTTATCTTTATTGTTTTATATGGTTCAAAGGATCTTATGCTTATCTTGTCTCTTAAGGGTGTGTTCACACAAAAGGTTCTTTTCAAGCATAATTGGCTCATTCACGTCGGTTTAACAAAAATCACCACATTGTGCTTTCGCATCCGGATCTTCACCAACAACGAGATCACCAAGTACACTAAGAGCTACAACAACGACACTGACATGGGTCGCAATGACATTCCATCATTCAAAAATTCTCAAATATGTTGTAAGCGGCCAAATGAGCATGCAATAAAAAATCTCTCACTACCTGTGCACTTTTGTCGCACGTGTCGGAGCTGGGGACTTGCCAGGCACCGTATGTGAGACATGAATTGCTGCCAGCACACAAGCCGAATTTAGCAAGCTCAAATAGGGAGCAAAGGTGTGTCACTCACCACTCAAACCGTCGTCGTGAAGGATTCTTGCACCGTAGTGAAGAAGGAGTCGCCGCCGCCGCTCTACCGCCTCGCCGCCATCGTGCCGCCACGCAATGCTCAATCGCAATTCTCTCTCTTTCTCTCTCTCTCTCTCTCTCTCTCTCTCTCTCTCTCACTCTCACGCAGAAGAAGGGGATGGAGAAGATAAGGCAAGAGCACTCCTTGTATTCAACACATTGAGAATAAGAGTTTTTAGGGTTACATTTGACTCTTATATGTGACCTAGCCGTTCACATATGGGCATCCACACATGGCCGGCCGATCCTAACCCTTATCCTGATGACATTCGAGGTGCGCCTCTCATCAGCGAGACGATCACCCAATCCCTTTATCCTTTACATGTGGTGCTGACAAGACCGGCCCATGACTCAGAATACTTAAATTAATTGTATGATGTAAAAAGTAATACGTCTCAATGTCTAGACATAGGTTAACATGCCCCCTTTCCTGATGTAGATTCTGTCCTCGGAAGCTATGGTATGGTAAGGTTGACAGGGTTTGTTTGGTAGACTATATCTGCAAAACATGGAAGTAGAGTGAAAGTATGCTGGAATTCAAAAGATATAGAGTGTAATAAAATCAAGCATGTTAGACCACAATGGAAGTTTTCCATGAGAACTTAGTTTAAGGGGTCACATGAATGAGCTAGCGTAGCAAATTAATAGGAGTTTAAAATTATTAAAAGTAATTCAAGAGTTAGCAGGGTGTCGAAGGTTAATCAAGGTCTATAACTAGCCTAGGTCAAGGAAAATTACCAAGCTTAATAAATAAACAGATGACCACAATGTGTCTACTCTAAGAACAAGCTAATCCCAAGAGCCTAAGGACACAACAAACATCAGAGTCAAAGGAGCCTTTTGCCTTTATTTCTTTTATGCACGTGATAATTTTTATACACAATGGCGACCTTCCTAAGGCAAAACTAGCATCGATCCTGGTGCCATGTTTAACACAAGGCATTCTCCGAGAATCTATTAGCTCACCTCATTAGGGAGAAAGGGAGCTCATTTTGGGGCCCTGTAAGAAATTCACTATTTTTTGATTTATTTCTCTCCTAAAAGACCTCAAAAATAGTAAAATATGGAAACGTGGCTCAGAACTGTCAGTAAAGACTACAAAACTATTAGTTCAGAAAGGAATAAGATAATCTTTTGTCTAACTAACACGATTTTGCATTAAATATCTCCTTTTTTTTGTTTTCCGAAGATTCTGCATCTCTTTTGACGACGTGTGCACGCCTCTCATAAAAGAATCCATCACTGAACTTGATGATTGCACTTTTTCAAAATATTTACATGGATACCGCCACACTTCCACGATTCATGTTACAAAAAGACTATGAGATTGACAAGCATATTGAAGAAATATTTCATGGTGGTAAAGGAACCACTGTGTATGACCCTTGGAACAATATATTTGTAGATCTACAACAACTTCAAAGAAGAATGGTCTAGTTTTATGGAATAACATTTGAGAAGTGCAAAGGCATTTTGAAATTTGTTATCAAACTGGATGAGTGTGAGGTTGTAAAGGAAAAGAAAATGGAAAGGATTACTATTACATTGATGAATGGAGCACTTGATACATCATTGAATGACTGAAGCGAGTTCGAAGTATTTTAGTGTGCAGTCGGAGAAACACATATGGTGGTTAGGCTCGTTCCAGGTATGATCATTTTTTGTTTCGTACTTGATTTTAGTCATTATTTTCAAATCTTTTATAGTAAGACTTTTGTTTTCTATAATCACAAGTAAAGACAGAAGACCATGAAACACTAGATTGGGTGTTTCACCACATGAAAATACCAAGAATAAATAAAAGACAAGTGCAAGGAGAGAATCTCCATGTTGCAGGAAAAGGTGATTTTCAAGTAGAGTGGCACATGGCGGGGGATCTTAAAACATTTAAGTGCATGTATAACGTTAGTAAAGGAGGCAACTCAAAGTCTCCTTGTCTTTACTGCAAAGAATCAACTCAAGTAATGGATTCCAAATGGTGGAAGAGAGCACCTAATAGAGATAAAGTTGACCCTGACTTCAAGGCCATTCTTGACATTCCACTATGTAATGTTCACATATGCACATTGCATGGTCTATGTCGAATTATTGAGAAATTGGTATTTTTGTATATTGGATTTGCTTGGAAACTCCGTCCCGAAAAAAATAGAAAGGATGCTCTTCAAGCATTGGAAAAAGTGTTATCCGATATAGGTCTACATGGAGGTGATGTTCATATCACAAAGGATTTTAAAAAGTATACCAATGGCAAGGAGGTACCAATCAAGCCCTCTATTGGTGGTGTTAAGGCAAGAAGATTCTTGTCTCGACCCAAACACAGTAGTAAGCAAGTAAGGCAAGGTAGAACAGTTTCAAGGATTAATTATGGATTGTGGAAGCAAGTCCATAATGCCGTGAAAGATCATGAGGCAGATGGGGAAGCACGAAATGTGAAGGCAGAGGTGTGGAGGTCTCTTGATCAACTCTTCATGTTCTGTGACAATGTAACATGGACAAAAAGTGATTACAAGAACTTTGAAGAGGCAATTATACATTTTGGGAAGTCAATGAAAGACGCGTGGGCAGCCTGCAATATAACTCACTACATGGTAAAGTTCTGTCTTCTTCTTTTACTTAAGTGTGATCCTCTTTTTTTTTATAACTTACTATGCATTCTTATGTCTCTGTGAAAACAGCATATCATCTACAACCACCTTCCCTAATTTGTCAAAAAGTATGGATGCCCAGCCATTTGGTCTACCTAAGGCATGGAGAAGTCTCACTACATGGCACGTAATGCATTTTTCAGACACACACAACACTACGGAGGGAGTCAAAAGGCAAATAGTCTGAAGGAAGTCTTCCAATGGCTTTACCGAGGTATACTACAGAGGCTGCATGCTAAAAGAAAAGTTGCTAGCTCCAAAGTCAAGCTTGCTTTTATTCTAGCCCAAAAGCAAAGACGAAGACAAACTTTGGACAATTCAATGGCAGCAGAGAGACATAGACAATGGTGGGATTCAAAGATAGTTAGAAACCATAAATGGACAAGTAAACATGAATAGCAGTTTGTAACTTATTGGTGTTATATCCACATGTTTTCAAACTAAATCAATAGATTTTTATTTTGTGGAACAAGTGACTCTTGGTGTTATGCCTATATGTTTTGAGACTCCATCAAAAGTATTTCTTTTGTGAAACATGTGATCTATATTAGCAAGCATCAATACATCCATGAGCTACACACAAAAAATTCAATCAATACTACTTAATTATGCTAGACACACTATTGATCCTTACCAATAAGGTATTGTGAGTGTGTACTGAGTGTCAAATGCTTTTAGAAGCTACTGAGTGTGGGAAGAGTACTGAAGTGTCGTACAATGATGGGACAAATGCAAAAGGGAAAGGTAGAGGATCAAAGACTTTGTACAAATCAGTTCAACTTCAACATAATGTTTGTGCTATATTTGATGACTAAATCCTATTACTTCCAGGGCCTGCCAATCGAAACTCTCTTTTTGATCTTGATTGGACTCCTTTTCTTCCTTGTTGGCTTGATGTCGACTGTCTGTTTATCAATGATTGCCTTTGTTGCTTGTCTGGGAGGTGTATCCTTGTCTTCCTTGTCTGGGAGGGGTATCCTTGTCTTCAGCTATCTCCACGTGTTTTTCTTCTTGGATTGTGTCGCCTGATGCAATCATGGGTGGCTCTTGAAACCTTATGAGCTTGTGTTTTCCATAGCCCTCCAGACATTTGGGCTCCTTAACACCACATGCTAATGCATAAGACGTGTAAGACAAAAAGTAAGAGGCCCTAGAGGCCTGCTTATTCACATAATCCCCAAATATATCTATGGTAGACAACCTCTCTATCAAAATGATCTTTTCCTTTTTCCATGAAAGATCATGTCCACCTAAAACCCTAGACAAACATTTAAAGAAGTAAACAATGGCTTCTCCATTGTTGCTCAACTACCTATGGTAAATCAAGATCTTAGCACTGTCTAGATCATGAATATAATGAGCTAGGCTTGACATTTTGCCAAACCCAGCCGGCCTGCTTCCACTTGTTCTCTAGAGGAATGTGTCATCCTCAATTTGTAGCTGCCACATATCAAAAGATTGGAGTGAGACAATACACAACTACAAAACATTTAAACACAAGATAAAGTATTTGATTTGAAGTAACAAGATCATACCTTCTCCTCTATGCCAACCTCCTTGTTAAGCCTTGAAGCCTGGGCAATAAGGGAAATGGCATAGTCCTCCCTCAAATTGAACATACACTCTATATCATGGAGGAAGACATAATCTTTACCACCAATCAAGACACCTGGAAGCATGGGCACTGCATAGTTGCTGCTCTGAACATCAAAATCTTCAACTGGCTGTGCTGCCCTAAGAGTTTCAGTCCTTAGTTGAACAAGGTCAAGAGCAGCCACTTGCAGCCCCTCATCCTGGAGAGTGATATCTTCTTCCCGCTCTGCCGTTTCTGTTGCCATAGCCTCTTTTTCCTCTGCTTCAAATGTGTCTTCTTCAGCCTCCTACCCTTGCTCTTCTAGAGAGTACTGACTGAAGACAATGTACATAAGGAATGCCATGGTTTCCTCAAGCACTCTACACTTTCTGGTGTGCAAGTTACAGTTGAATTTATATTCCTCAGGCAGGCTGTTAAATCTTCTATTCACATGGTACCTCAGCCTGTCAATGGAGACAATATGATTTATATGCACAAAAACCTTTTCACCTTCCACAATTCTTCCTGCCTCTATCAGTTGTTTGAAGGTATCCGAATGGTCTGAAAGAAAATCTCTGTGATGCTCCACCCAATGCTAATGCCTAGTCTGTTTACAAAGGTAGAGATATGCATTTTTTATGATTAATACTTCCTAATTTTAAAAACTATAAAACTAGATAATTCCATGTTTTGGGAGAATGAATTGGAGTAGTAAACCAAGGGGCAAAGTTATTTTAATGATGCACAAGTGTTTAGAAACACCTCAACGGTAAAGTAGAACCCTCAAAATGGCTTAAAAATTTGATTATAATTTAGTATTAATTATCCTATCAATAGAGGTAATTTTTTACTAATAGAACAGAGAATGATTTGAGATTTAAATATCTAATGTTTGTTGTTGTATACATCTTTTATAGAACATATAATGAACCCATGAGTCAAAGGTTTGCAAGTATGATGATGAGAAATTTAAAGATTTTTACCCTCTGGTGCTGATTTTGTCATCACCATGCTAGAGTGTTTTTGAAGCTTTGATTTGATTAAACATAGCCCTCTTTGATGTCTTGTAGCTTCTTGAGTTGAAGTAGATACTCTAAGTAGTGTTTTCCTATAGTAGATGAGCCAAGATCTCTTGATTCTTGAAGATTTTAAAGCTTTGGAAAAGAGGGGAAAAATAGCTTAATAGATGATTAGTGAAACTAAAGACTTTGCTAAATAGGTCATCATAGGGTTTCATAGACACTCAAGGGATGATGGGTGGCTCTAATATCAACTTGATATTTATGTTTAGAAAGGAATAGGGTGTGTAGAAACAAATAAGGATCAGCATCTTAACATGTTAGAAATGCACAGCTTTCTGCTCCGGTCTCTTCCTTTTGCCTGAACCAAAATTTATATATCATGAATTCTATATGCTGACATATGCAATCAGGGAATGTATAGGATATAACCAAACAACTCCCTTCATGAGCACACATGACTCACTTGGTGATTGCTGTGGTCTAAGTATAGCAGCAGAAAAGTCCAACTTCCTCTTGAAAGGAGGGGCCTGAGAATCAACTGTTCCAAAGCAAAAACTTTTCTCATCATCAAGGAAGAAATCACTAGGGCCAAAGAAAGCAAAACAATGAGGAAGAAGTGAAAACCAAAAGGGACACAGGAATTTACAAGAAAATGCGATGTAGGGCCATTTGGAAAATGTCAAGTACTCTTCTCGCAGTTTGTTGTGCAAATTTTCCATTTCTGTTGATATCCATTTCTAATCAAGTGTTAGGATCACCTCACAGATTCCTGGATAGTAGATGATACTAGGGAGAATTCCCCAGGGCCAAAGAAAGCAAAACAATGAGGAAGAAACGAAAACCAAAAGAAATATAGGAATTTGCAGGAAAACACGATATAGGGCTATTTGGAAAATGTTAAGCACTCTCCTTGCATTTTGTTGCAAACTTCTAGGTTCTATTGATATCCATCTCCAATCAAATAGATAGCTTCCAGGTCAGTAAGACTCTCTATATCCTTATCTTCTTGTTTAATAGTATAACACACATACTTTTGGGATGTGATGTAGCTTAGATATTAGGATAAATACCACAAGCAGAAAGACTTTTGAATTGGGCTGGTTGAAATGACTAAAGGCATGTTCCAGTAGGTTGCCTCATGAATTTGCAGGAAAATGCGAGGAGAAGGCTTTAAGAATTTCAAACAGCCAAAATCGCGTTTTGTTGCAAATATAAAACTAGGATGTGGAAATTTGGGATATGGGATGTGGTGGATGGGAATTGCCCAGATATCTGGACATTAAGAATTCTATGGATGGAAGAAATATATCTCAAAAAACATTGAAAAGAATATAGAACTCTGACCTTTCTTTTCCTTTTCCATGCTGTTGGTGGTGGTGAATCTTCTGCTCTCTTCCAAACTTGAGCTGCAGCCTAGGTAACCTGGAGATTTGGTAGTGGTAGTAGTCTTCAGGCAGGTTGCAGTCTGGATGGAGTGTGTTGGGTAGGAAGGGATCAGAGAGGGAAGGAAAAGGATGATGGGAGGGTGCTGGCAAGGATGAAAGACGGGGAGGGAAGAGTGGTTATGGAACTGATTATGAAATCATGATTGGCACAAGTTCCAAGGCAAAAAGTGTCCCATTCACATGTGCGAAGTTTCAAACTCCAAGAGATCTGGGTCCCATCCACACGTGTGAAAAAACGACTCCATTCCACACGTGTGGTATTTAGTAGCTACCTTGTTTGTATTTTGTACTAATCTTTTCCCTCTTGTTTAATCTCTCCTATCTTGGCCCTCCCCTCTCAGCTCTCTTACCTCCCTACCTCCCTACTCTGCATCATCAGCATCCTGACCAGCAGCACAGGTTCATCCCCAGCACACGGTACTCATCAACAGCACAGCACACCCACAGATAAAGACTCTCTATATCCTTATCTTCTTGTTTAATAGTATAACACACATACTTTTGGGATGTGATGTAGCGTAGATATTAGGATAAATACCACAAGTAGGAAGACTTTTGAATTGGGCTAGTTGAAATGACTGAAGGCATGTTCGAACAGCAGGCTGTCTCATGAATTTGCAGGAAAACGCGAGGAGAAGGGTTTAGGAATTTCAAACAGGCGAAATCGCGTTTTGTTGCAAATCTCACTTTTGGGGCCTTTTTTGGCCGTTTTCGGGCCTCCGGATGTCCGATTCTAGCATTTCCAGTGCCGTTTTTGGGGTTTTGGGCCGTTCCAAACGTGTCTACGGTGTCAGAATCACCAAATTCTGTACAAAAAAATAAATTTTTAAAGATTCAAATTGGATCACCTTATTAATGTGACACGCTTCTTCGAACATACAGTACTGTTTATTTTTCTTATTTTCATCTTCTTTTGTTGAATTTTCAAACGTAACGTTGGCCCACTCCTGATTGGTTGAGAGCCTATTTTCTCTCTCTTCTAAAATGCCCCAAAATGAGCTCCCTTTTTTTCTAATGTATTGTATTTAGTTGTAAAGACAGAGAAATCACTGTAGGAATGTACTAGCATGTTACTTCAAGTATTTGCAGGAAAACGTGAGAGTGAGCTGTTAGGAATTTCAAACTGTTGAAATCGCGTTTTGTTGTTGCAAATTTATAAATGTTGCTTCATCCACCCCTATCATTGCCTTTTTGTATCATTCCATGTTCTCCATGGCTGTAATCTCTTTCCATTGCTTTGTATGCAGCTTGTCAGAGTGATGGCAAGAACCAAGTCAACTGCAAGGAGTGCTGGCAAAAGGGACCAGGGCTTGCAGCAGCAGCAGCAGCTGGGGCAGGTATCAAGGAATTTAGTGTGTCTCCAAAGGGAAGAGTTGCACATGGCAGGAAGGGGAAGCCAATGAGCCTGGTCCAGCAAAAGGCCAAGAGATTGAAACATGGTGCAGGTGTGCTAAAGGAGATCAGGAAGCAACAAAAAGCTATAGGCTTTGCAATCCCCAAGGCACCTTTTCAGAGACTAGTGAAAGACATATGTGATAGTTGGCACCTTGGTTTCAGGTGGAACAGGACTGCCATTCTTTTCTTACAGGAAATGGCAGAGGATTACTTGGATGTGGTGCCACAGGAACAAGGACCTAGTGCTGATGAGGAGAAGCCACAGGAACAAGGACATGCTGCTCTGCTGATGTTATTGAGGAGAAGATGGAGCAGCACAGCAAACAGATTCTCCAGGGGCAGTAGAGGAGACAATGGAGCAGCACCAAGAGATTGTACAAGACAGGATGGAACAGCAAAAAACAGATTCTCCAAAAAAAGATGATACGGAGAGCTTGGACCATGTAGAGCAGCCTCTGGATCAAGCTGTAGATAAATAGAAAATGGTTATCAAGAATATGTTCTACATATACAATTAAACACTTCTGTATAAAATTTTACTTTATTGAATATAATACCTTTGTTTATGGAGTCTGTGTTATCTCAATTTTCAAATTTTCAATGTCTTTGCATTTTATTGAACTCTCTCTTCTTTTGAGCACCTGCAAAAAAGCAACATGAATCAATAGGGTAAAGTAAACTAATAGCAGTGTGCTTAATGAGACTAGGATAAGTCAGATGGTCTTGTTTTCTTAACACACCATGTGTGTTAGCATTGTCCAGCAAAACAACTGATAAAAATGATCAGTAAAAAATATACCCGATTGAGCTAGCTCTGTTGCACATCGACCTTGGTGTTGTTGTTCTCCTATCGATCCATGCAAAACATCTATAAATCCTAGAATACAATAGATGTTTTGCCATGTCTCATATGATGAAGGGTATAAATCTGAAATAAAATAACACAAGAATGTCAATAAGCAAAGAAAGAAAGTTTCATCTTAAAAATCCATACACCTCATAAAGAACAAAACCACAATAGAAAAATATACAATTAGACCTGTGTTGCAGAAGATCATTTGGATAGTCTCGCAAGACAAGTTCTTTATGCATGTACACATGCTTAATCAAAACTTCTTTCACCGATATCTTCCCTCTGGTGATTTTAAAATCTCGTACTCTTCCCTTCCATGACGCCAAGAAAATGTTTTTTGTCTGGGGTCTCTTTCTTTTGCTAGGTTGCATGAGCACCCATGCTCCTTTCGAAACACTAAACCTTTCCCAAGTTCCTTCCGTTTTGACTGTACTTGAATTCTCTACCGAAGAAATAGAAGAAGCAGGTCGACGGGGTAAGGATGTGTGGTCTAATTCTGCCTTCATAGCATTATCATCCACAGAGCGTCTTCCACAAGAACGGCCATAGTTTTTATTCACCATGGAGACCTTGTGAATCTGTAACAACAGCAAAGTAATGTAAACAAGATAACAAAGTGAAGTTTCAAGAAAGAGAAAGTGGGCAGACAGCAGTTGACAAGAAACATCTTACTCTAAGCCAAACAGGATCAAGGGAGCAGTTTTGGAAAAGAAGAGGCTGCTGCACAATGAGGCAGTGGTGTAGAATGGTAGACCTTTCGAAGGAAAGGCAGCACAACATTTCAAAGTTCAAAGGAAGGTGGAAGCGGAAAGGCCCTTGTCAGAGAAAATGTCAGACTAGATTCTATCTTCATGTCCAAAGATCTTGTGAGAATAAAAAACCAATCTCCACATTAATGTACTACGCTTGTACCTACATAAAGTATTGTTTCTTTTATCTATTTTCTCTTATTTTTGTGAATTTCCAACGTTACGTTGGCCCTCTGTTAATTGGTCGAGAGCTTATTTTTCCAAACCGTAAAAGGCCCCAAAATGAGCTCCCTTTTCTCCTAATGTAGGCAAGGCTACCCACTACAAACCCAGGGCATCGGTCTGAAGTAGAATACTCCTCGCCTACCAAGTGTTAATAGGGCGATAGGCCGACATTAAAGCACATAATAGACTTACATTGCCATTTTTTGTAGGCTTTTCTTTTTATTTTATTTATCTCTTTGGATTTTCGCTCCTGAACTATAATGTGATCTTACATCCTTTCAACAAAGGGGTAAAAGCTCAGAGGTCGACACACATGGCCAGGTTGTTCAAACATTAAGATGGTTTTCACCCTAGACCTAAGACAACCATATTCCAAGGTTAATTAAAGACTTCATGCATTCCCAAGAATTTCTCAAATAAGGTTAAACTCATTAATGATTTACACTAGCACGTTAGGTAACTTCAAAAACTAAGTAGTGCATTGACAAATTCCATGTGGTCATGCATTATAGTTCATACAATTAATTGAACAGTAAAAATTAAAGAGAGTGGGCATGGAAGAATTACACCTATAAATTGGAGATCTCCTTGATTCGATGAGAAAGCCCGCAATTTGATGTAGATATTTATGTATGAACATTGCGGCAGTCTCAGGACTTGAAAGTGAACCCACCTCAAAATTTTCAACCTGTACAATTAACTAACAAACACTATACCTCGAGAGGCACATCAGTGGGAAAAAATAAGGACTCGTTTAAGTACACAAAACTAGAAACAACTTGAAAACATTAACCTACCTACCAGTCACCACACTAATACTGAGGATCAAGGTAAGAGGATGTTGTAGAGTTATGGCTCTAGCCCTAAGGCTAAGCCTCTATCCGCATCATCCAAATAAATAAAGTCAGCCTCGGTAGTGCCATGAGTTTCATCCGTCCATTCATCGTCATCATATATATCTTCTTCGTTTTCCTATCCACATAAACTCATCAAGAATGTAACTATGCAAGGATAGTCATCCTGTGGAAAAGGAAAGTCTTGGGCTATCGGGGATAGGTCCTCTACGGAGTAGGGGTCAGTCATGGTCAATAGGTGAATTACCCATTCTAATTCCTCAACATTTCCCTCTCTGGCTAGTACATCTATATGATCGAATTTGGTTTTAATTATAGGATAGCACATGTGAAATATCTGAGAAAGGTACAGATGATACCTCTCACCAAAGGTGGGACTGGATGAAGTGTGTGATGCTCGTGTATCTGTCATATCTACAAACACAGATATAGCATCAATAGGTTTATGAAGACAGGTCAATCTAGTTCCTAATTGTGTGCGGATAACTCTTCTCTTAATGTGCTCTTGCTCTTTTACTATGTTTTATTTTTCTTTTCTTTTCTTTTTTGTGTATGAAGCTATATATATACATTCCCTCGAATTTGGGAGTTACATTGTCAAGGGAGAAGGTTAGGGAGGAAGCAAGAGAATGTCAAACGTGAGTACATGCTCCCCCCTTCCTTGGGTAGATCATATCTTTTGCAAATGATGTTGTAGCCCCTTGGAACCAATTTGTCTAGTGGGTTATAGATGGTGATGTGGGCAAATACTTTTTATGACCCTTGTGGCCACATTAAATTGCAGAGATGGTAGTGTATGCTCCCATGAACGAACGGAGGAAATGGTTTCCGATGATACTTTTACAAGGGGAGACATAGACTCATTGGTTTCTTGGGGGGTGTTGACAAGGGTAGGTGTAGAGCATGCAGAAACTTCTATATCAACGTGTGCCTGGCATGAGGAGCTAGAAGCTTCATGTGGCTCCCCCCTTCCTGAGCTAGGTGGTATCAATCGATATCGTTTGGGAATCCAAACTAGCTCTGGAAGAAGTGGTGTGAAGCACTCCGTTACCTTTCCCTTACCACGGTCTTGAATTGTCGTTGGGGTGGCAACATTTGGTTTGCAAGGTTTTACAGGCGATGTAGAGGGATTCAGCTTATGTTTAGGGACCCAAATCTGGTCATTCCCTTCGTAGTACTGTTGGGCTGCTAATAATTTTTTAGGAATCCAACGTGATGTTACGTTGCCTTTTCTCGGGCGGGTAGGTGCTTTCCTACTACGAGGCTTCTTGTCTGAACGAGATTGAGCAGTAGAGGTAGCCATTAACGAAGCTTTTGGGACCCATTTGTATGTACTCTTTGGTATAGTAAGCGGAGCCTTGGAGACCACACTGCCTGTTTCCACTCTTGGCGTTGAAGCGTTAGAGGGGTGGCAAACAATCAAAGATGGTGTTGCCACTTGACTTTGTGATTTTTTGTTATCTAGCATTTTGTCCAGAGTGGATGGCTTAGGTGCAGGACCTTGAGCGATCAGATTGAGAGCTGGTTCTTGCGTTGTAACTCGCCTGGTTGCCCAATCAATATTGCACTTGGTGGCTAACATCCATTTGCACCCTAAGTTTACAGTCCCCTCCATGGTACCAGAGCAGGCATAACCAAAAAGCTTTGAATTACGATCCCCTTGTCAGGCAACAGGAGTGTGTAGAATTCATGAGACAGGGGTTTTCTTCTTATTGATACCGTTAACTTGGATAGCACTCTTGGATAAAGGTGGTTTTCCAAGTTGACACCACACTCCATATGATAGCAAATTGTGTTGAGATTCTGTATCCAATAATGCATTATACAGCACCTCCCCGTAAGGACTCTGTAGCTCAATTGGGTATCTTAGAGGTGGGTCAGATTCCAGTGAATCCTCCCCTACCTCCTCAAAAAATGCTTGCGTAATCCCCAAGTTGGCTTCTCGTAGGCGCCTAACATGCTGTGGACATTCTTTGGCTTTAACTCTTGCTTGTATCTTCTTAAGCTCAGCTTGTTCTTTAGCTACCTTCTTCTGATGGATTGCATGTATCTCCTCTTGGCTTAGGGGGTCATAGTATCTTTTGAATTTACTCCCATTGAGGAATCCAATGATTTCAACTCCGTCGAGAGTCTCCACTCGGATGGTACCTTGTAGGGTAATTTCACATACTCTATACGGTCCCTTACCAACATATTTGAGCTTCTTCTTTTCGTTATGCACTCCATACATTAGGACTTTATCCCTAACTTTGATGTCCTTGTCATTTAGGTGGTGATCAAACCATTTTTTCCTTCTATCCTTCTCCACAAGGGCATTGTACATAGCCAATTGTCTTTCTTCATTTAGCCACTCAAGGATATACAAACGCTCTACTAAGGGATTACCATCCCAACCCTCTTGAGTAGCAACACGAAGACTAGGAATGACAAATTCCCATGGCATGACTGCTTCTTGGCCATATACCATCTTGAATGGTGTGCAATTAATAGCCACTTTGTACGCAGTACGATAGGCCCATAAAGCTGACGTAAGCTTTAGATCCCAATCCGTGCGATGAGCCTCAACAATCTTTGTCAGAATAGAGATTAAGGTCTTGTTGGTACTCTCGGCTTGGCCATTCGCTTGCGGATAATAAGGAGTAGATTTATAATGGAATATCATGAAATTTGTTGTGAGCTTCTTAATCACTTCATTTATAAAATGCGTACCATTATCGCTCACAAGTTTAAAAGGACAACCGAAGCGTGTGATTATATTTTCAAAGAGGAATGTCCTCGCATCTCCCTTATGTGTTGCTTTCGCTTCAGCCCATTTGGTCACATAGTCAGTGTGGCCACAATAATATAGCGAGATTGTGTGTTGCGGGCCGCTGGGCTAATTGGACCTAGAAAGTCTAAACCCCACTTTTCAAATGGTTGGCTTACTTTAATTGGATGTAGGGGCATCTGATCTTTCCGCTAGGGTTTCTTGTAGCATTGGCATTCATCACAACCCTTCACAAAAAGTGATGCATCTTGGAACATAGTGGGCCACCAATACCCTGATTGTAAGATCTTTCACGTAGTTAAGTCTCCTGAAAAGTGACCACCGGCTATGCCCATATGTGCCTCTTACAAAATATATAGATATTCATCCTCTCGGGAACAACGCCTAAGAACGTCATCCTTTCCTCTTTTATAAAGAGTCCCGGCCATCAGGCAATAGGGTTTGCATTCCTTGATCAGCTTTCGAGCTAGATCTTTACGAACCTCCTTGGGTGGAAAGCCATTAACCAAAAAGTTAACAATCTTCTCACTCCATTCAGGCATTGTCTCCACCATGAACAAGGAAGTGTCAGGTAAGTCATCATCAACTCCCGTAGGAGCTTCACCATTAGGTATGCGAGACAAATGATCAGCCATGACATGTTTTTTGCCAGGTCTCACAACAACAACAATGAAATCAAACTCAAGAAGAATCAATAACCATCGTGTGATTCTTCCTGTGGAGCATGGTTTGTTTACCAGATACAACAATGCTGCGTGATGATCCACATAGAAAACAAACTTGGTGGGGGAAAGGAGGTAATAACAAAATTTTCTTACTGCATATATCATTGCCAACCCTTCTCGCTCCGTAGTGGTGTAGTTCATTTCAGCATCGTTCAACTGGCGCGACTGGCAAAGCTAATGGGGTAGTCTAGTTTATGTTCTCCAGGTTGAGTTAACACACATCCAATAGCAAAGTTTGATGCATCAATATGCACATGGAAGATTAAATCCCAGTTAGGCATTCGCAAGATTGGAGCACTCGCCAACGCCTTCTTTAATAGCTCATATGCACGGTCACAATCTTCGGTCCAATTAAACTCGATGATGAGAAGCTTGTACAATGGTCGAGCTATCTCAGCGAGAATAAAATAAACCTTTGATAATAACCAACATGGCCCATAAAGCGTTGGACTCCCTTATAGTTGGTGGGTGGGGGCAATTCCAGAATGACCTTGATTTTACTTTCGTTGGAAATCCCATTCCGTGTTTAACCTAGAATTCGTATTTGAAGGGATTCAATAAGATGCGATATAATTTACACCTTTCAAATATTTTTCGTAAACACATTAAGTGCTCATCCCAAGAGGAATGAACACAAAGATCATCTAAGAAAGCTTCACAAAAGTCCCTTAGATATTCCTTAAAGGCTGTGTTATCAATCATTGGAATGTTGCAGATGCATTGGTTATGCCAAACGCCATGACGCGAAAGGCAAACACTCCAAACTCCGTTATAAAAGCTGTTTTAGCTTGGTCCTCTACTGCAATCATGATCTGATTATAACCAGAGTACCCATCTAAAAAGCTATAAGCCTCCTTACCTGCAACTCTTTCAAGCACATGTTCAGAATACGGCAAGGGGTAATGATCTCTTCTGGTGGCTGCATTAACCTTAGATCAACGCACACTCTGAGTTTCCCATTCTTCTTTGGTATAATGACTATCGGAGAAACCCATTCTGAGTGCTCAATAGGGTATATGAATCCACATTCTATAAGCTTTTCAATTTCCTCTTGTACAATCTTTGCATACTTAGGATTCACTGGGTAGGGACGTTGCTGGATTGGTTTAGCAGTGCTAATCATTGGAATTGTGTGTTGCACCACAGAGGGTGGAACACCCTTCATATCATGGTATGTCCAAGCAAATATGTCCTTGAATTCTTTAAGAAGCCTCTTAAGTGTAGCTTCCTCCGTCTGGGTGAGGTCTTGAGCAATAAAAACTGGGTTAGACTCCTCACCTGGATCTGCTAGTTCTATCTCGCTGGGCCATTGTAGACACCGCTACTCCCATTGGTAGGCGTTCGTTGGGCTTTTGTGTAGACGACTTTACATTCTCCCATGGTGGTAATAAACGATTTGAAATGCTCGAGTGCGGGGTGTAAGTCTACCGGTTCTTGTTGTGCCATGCTTTTTTCTTTTAATTCCGCATCCTTTTATTGCTAAGCTAACTCTCGGTTTTGATGCCTTCTCACAGTACGACTTAGTTTCGGCTTCTCTTCGATTTCTAATTGGGTGGTGTCATGAGGTTGCGGAATACACCACATGACACTTTGGAGGTATTGTCCCCAATTATTCGCTAACTTCTGATGAGCGTCATATGCTCCTACATAACTAACCCATTCTGCACTGGATCTCTCTTTGTTTATTGTAGTTCGTATATTAGCTCGATAGCGTTGTCACTTATGTCTCGTTTTCTTCTTACCTAGTTTTTGATTTTTGTTTCTATCAGATTCAGACTCACTTGGTCGATCTTCATTTGTGTCCCCCTCACTCTCGGATGAACTGCAAGAGGTCACTGTCCTAGGCCTTGAGCACGTTGCTTCCACACGGGTGAATATTTGATTCATACCCCCTATCAGGCTCAGAGTCAGTTTCTTCTTGAGATTCAGACTCAGTTGGTCAGAGTCTTCGCTCTGCTATCAGTGTCAAGGGAGTTTGCCACTTTCTTGCCATCAAGAGTCAAGTGCATAACACCTATCATGTTTACTGGCACTAATGGTGGCATATCTTGCCCCTCAGGCATTACCCAACTTGTGCCTCTATTTTTCCATGTGTCTATGGTTGCCGCTAGGTGTACCCAATCCACGTTATCCGACTCAGTCATACCCAGTAGGACATCCATATAAGGAGAATCTTTCCCATCATCAGTCTCTTTTTTACATGTATAGCAATACTTTAATGGGGCTGAGTGAATAGTGGTATCTCGATCGATTACCGATGATAACCTTGCTTCCTAAAGGATGCGCGCGACCATTCTCAAGATCAACTCGAATGACAGAGTCCTAGAATTGTAAGTAGACATGGTTTTTTGACCAGTCATGCACCATTTGTGCTTCCCTTATGAAGGGACATCCTAAGATCATTTGATATGACATAGGATGCTTAGAGAAATCCATTACAATGAAGGTATGTCTTACCTTGTATCCCAAAACCTTGATCTTAAGGTCCCTTAGCATTCCAATAGGTTTGGCTATAGTTCCATTTGCCATCTTAACCACTATGTTTGTGACTTCTAGGTGAGGTCTTCCCATATATTCCCAATAGTTTTTAGTCACAATGCTCACTCTAGCACCACCATCAAGGATTCCCTTTAGAGTTAATCCCTTTGTAGTAATGGGGAGGGTTGCATTAGATTCGTCACCTTCAAAGTACTGTCCCAACTTGTTAACAGGTATTTCAACGACCGAGTCTTCATCTAGGTTGGGTTGTAGATCCAGATGTTCCTCCTCATCCTGAAGCGTGTCAGGTCTATCCATATTTGCAAATTGTGGTAACCCCACCTTAAGAATAGCTCAGGATCTCCGTATAACTTGGATATGATCGTGGTTTTGATTTCAGAGGACATGAAATCCATTATTTTGGATACATTCAACAGTACTTTTCGAGATATCGGCCCCTGACTAGGGGCTGATGAAGATGGAATCTCTTCCTCTTTGATGGGGTCAGGCATTCCCTCACTAAACATTCTTTCAAGCAAGAAGGGTGTCTGCCCACTTCTTGATGTCCTATCCTCACTTTCTTTCCGAATGATACTAGGTATAGCTAACGGTTTATGGCTTCTGTGAGGCTGAACTTGTGTAGGAAACACTGTGTCTGGAATCTTGATTTTTCTAGGGTCTGGCTCTAGTTTTCTTTGTGTTTCTTCCACCAAACCTCTTAAGTTTGCATCGTTCAATCTCCTCCTACTGGGTTTGGGTAAGTTCTAATCTTTTTCTTGAGGGTTTTTGGCCCACGTGGCTTGTCTTTGGGAGTCTCAGTCAGTTTGGATAACCGAGAGGGCATTAGCTGACTTGGTTGTGGGGCCGGAGGAGTTTCCTTTTGTTTCCCCTGATTTAGGTATTCGCTTGATTCTCCTTCGTTAAGCTCCTGAGTGGGTTCCTCCCTTAAAGTAGTGGCTTTGGTCCCCATGGTTTCTATTGAATCAAAATCATCTTTAGGATCATTCATATACACGGGGTCATCTCCTGTCCCTATATTAGTCTTCGAACTAGGTTTGGAGCTTGTGGCATTAAGCGATCTCTTTCGTCGCGTTTTCTTTTTCTTTAGTCGAGCAATTGATGCAGTATCCCTCTCTTCAAGAATGTAGTTTTTATTTTGAAGCGTTGATGACCGTGTGACTACATTCGCGGGCGGGTACAATAGGTGTGGTTCCTAGTGTCTCATTGGTGACCTCAACCAAATTCAATGGCGTAATCTTGGGTGCACTCAGATTATGTGGACATTGAGCAATCAAATGATCTATGCCCCACAACGATTACATGTAAGTACCGGCATTCCCGATGTGCTCCCTTGATTTGGTTGCATTTGAGTAGCGATCTTCTGTAGCCTATTAGGGCACTCCGATACACGATGCGGTCCACCACAATTGTAGCATTGAAGAGGTGGTCTCCTCACATGGGTATTAAGGTTTTGCCCTCTTGTGGCAAGAGCAACCACTTGATATACACGCTTGACTTGCTCGAAATGATCCTCCATGTAGTACTGGGGAGTCATTTCAAACGTATCAATCCCATATGGAATAGTAGGGTTTATATCCTCTTCATAATCCCCACACGCACTATGTGACTCACAACCCATCTGGTTTATAGGGGTAATCCTTGGATGTAGAGGTTGTGGTCCTAGCACTAGTAGTGTGACGACACAGACTGGACTAAATTTAGGTTCCTTGGAGCTATGTGTTGTGCTCGACAGGTGGTGCAGGCATCAATGCGGGTACTTGAGGTGTGTTTGACCAGGCTAGTGGTGCCTGATTTGCTAACATACGCTTAAGTACTAGACAATCCTTAGATTGATGGCCATACTTACCATATGTATTGCAAGTCCCATTGAATTTAACTCAAAATGTGGGACATTCACTCATGCTATGTGGTCCTAAGCAAACCAAACACCATTGTTGCTCTCTTCTTGGGTACATATGGCTATTTTGAGGAGCTCGATTACCCCTAAAGTATTCTTAAAGAGCCTTAGTAAGGTCAGCTATAGACATTTCGAATATCTTGGGCTCCTTGGCAATAGGTTTTACAGTCATTGGCTCATGCCCAGATACTTGTGAACTAACAGACTTTGTCTCCGAAGACACCTTTTTACCTGCAATCATCAAGTTGTCTTCTAACTAGATTGCATTGGCAATGACTGCTTCCCACGTCGTAAGACCTCTAATGACTAGGCCATTGTATATGTCCTCGTGGCGCAATCCTCGTATGAATCTATCAAGAAGTTGGTTGTTATTGAAGTGCTCATCGGGAGTACAACGAGAATTTAGATGCTTTAGTCGACTAATTAAGTCTCTCACTGACTCTCCTTCCTTGCGTTCAACTTTTTGGAGTTGAGATGCTACTCCCCAAAGCACACCCTCACGTATGTATTCTTTCAAGAACAATCTCTTGAGTGTGGGATAGTGAGTACGCTCTTTAACCCTTAAAGTTCGATACCAATCTCTGGCTTTTCCACTCAAGGTTAAGCCTAAGGCTTTACACTTATGTAGCTCATTGTGCTCTTCCAAGGAATCACACACACGTTTAAAAACTTCAATGTGCTTCCTAACATCTTCGTTACCACTAAAGTTCTGAGTGAGCTTGGCAACTTGTATTGCCTTGCTTCTAGGCTCTCTCTCAGGCATGCCACGCATGTTTTCTGCAATAGATTATCCGATCATTTGAGCAAACACTGTTAGATCACCTAGGTGAGCAGGCATAGCTGGTGGAGGCACTTCTGGGATGGCCTGGTTGACAGGAGTTGGCATTGGTCTTGATATGTATGCAACTGATGCAGGATATTATATGTGACTAGGCATAGCTCCTCTTGGATATAAGGGTTCTGATAAGGCTTCATGGAGCATACCCCATTGGCATAACAGGAGGCGTAGGAGCTACATGAGCATGAGTAGCGATAGATACATATGGTCGATATACATTGGTACTACACGCTGTTGTAGGTTCTGTACCACTAGGTGCGGTGTTGTACTAACCACAGTGGGGTAACGGGTGCACTTTCTGTCATGCTCATCATCGGAGTAGGCATTGTGGATTCCCTAATGGAAAGTTGAGCCAAAGTTGGAAAGCTAAAGTTACTGCTCGTGGGCTCAACCTGCATTGAGCCTCCATGCGAAACAACATATGAAGGATCTACGAGACTCATCGAGGGAGTCTCCAATTGTGACAAGGTTGGTTGTTTAGCCTTGCCCGTATCCAAAAATCTCATAGGGCCAGTGGGTGGAAACTAGGTTCACTCCCCTATTTTGCCTCTCGAATTGGATAATTCCATGGATAACCTCACATATCATTTGTTGTTGTTCATCTAGATTGGTGGCACTAGATGTAGATTGTACGACTTCTAACCAACCTACATGGTATGTGTAATCCATGTATAGGTCAGTCAGAGTCTCCGTGTGTAGGACATATTCCCAATTTTCATTGAGAAATATCCCATCTAAACTTGGCATGCCAAGAGGTTCTCTTGAAGTGGACGCAATGTCACTTCTTATGGATTTTCTAGGGACCTCTACTTTAGGAAGAGCATCAGAAGGTGGTAGCTCAGTAGGGCCTTCATTAAATGAAGTGGGTAGAATATCCACATGGACACTCTTTGGGAGGGCAGGGTCTACATGAGATGTGAATGGAATCTACTTCCCCTCCTCCTTCATTTATTTCACTTGTCGTAGGTTCAGAGTGCGTAGCTCTACTAAAAGTCTCTATTAGACGACTAAACATGCTAGATCCAGGTTGTGGGGCCCAAACTGGAATGTTTTGGCTTGCTTCCTCAGAGTTCTTGGTAGGGTACCCTTCCATGACTTCAGAGTCAGAGGACGAGTCACTAGCCGCTATTCGTGGATCTTGGGTTGCACTTCCTTGGGTTCCGACTGAAGGCCAAGATGCTAACGTGGAGGGATGGTGTGAGCCTGCGTAAACTGAAACGCTTTCTAGTTGCTCAGACTCTAGCACCCAACCAGAGCGTAGATGCATGTGATGTGGGTACCCTACGAGCATTGGTAACTACCCTTGAAGCCCACACAAGTGGTTTCTCAGGTGTTTCGCACCCCGTTTTTACTTGTTATTGTCTTGTTTTCAATCCGTTTTTTACCTCCTTACTTATGGTCAAACCTGGACTAGGGCATGTGATAGCTCAAGATGAGCGTATCGTTCAAGGGGTCCTAGCGTGCTTTACAGCACAGTGTTTGCCTATCCGGAGCTCCCGTGGTCCTCAAAACACTCCATTTGTGTCTAGGTGTGAGGCCTAAATTTGAAAGTCCAAGGGTGCCTTTGGGAGGAAAGGTGAAGGCTTTGTCCCACATGCCCACTCCACTCCTTGGGGGGTAGACTACATATAGGACTTCACACCCCTTAAGCTTTCACTTGAAAGAAAGCTATGGAGGCTCACTCTCCTATATATATATATATATATCAAAAGACTGAGGCTAGGATCGCGGTCAATTGGGGGATTTTGAATTTTAAAATTTAATTCTTTTTTTTGATAAAAATATTTTAGGGTTTGCCGCAGCGCCTTACTGCTGTTTTGCCCTCCGTGTTCACATGCACGTGTGCACGCGGCGCACAAAACTGAGAGAACACACACACACACACACACACACACACACCGCACAGAACTCAGAAATGGCCGGGTAAAACAAAAATAAAAAGACCGAATGGAAGCCAACACCATACACACAATCACGCCTCTCTTTGCCTTTCCTACAGGATAAATTTGACTTCTAACAGCAGCCCGAGCTGCATCTGGAGCTTGGTGCAGGGCATTTCTTCAACAGCAGTGCCAAAAATGTATGCTTTTGTCGCACGTGTCGGAGTTGGGGACTTGCCAGGCACCGTATGCGAGCCACGAATGGCTTGAGTACAAGTTTCCATCTTGTAACCTAACTGAACGTGAGTCTAAACTTAATTAGCACACACTCATCACAATGAGTCTCCTTCATTTCTATCCACCTTAGATTAGTATTGTCATTAGTTTAGGATTAGATAGATGTATTTTGTTTAGGAGAGCTTGATCCATGATTTTCAAAATGATATCAGAGCTTGGTTTTGCTCTCCTAGCCTAGTTCAGTATTTATGCACATTATTAGCACTAATATTTTTCATTAAGAGATCTTAGTGTGATTAAGTTTTTTTTTGAATAAGGAACCTTGTATATTCCCATCATAAGCTCTCCAACCTTGCTATCTTTGAGATTAGAAGAGAGAGTGAGTCTTCAAGTAAAATTATGTGAGAAGCAAAGTGCTAGCCGGTGCACATAGAGAAGTAGGAATCTGCTTAGCACAAGCATTTAGGAGGGCTGCAATAGTGGAATCTCTTCAAACTTGAGAAAAGGACATCACACAAGATCTTGCATTTGCATGCTTTTAGAATCAGCAAAAGAATAGCTGGCCAACTAAATCGTCCACAAAGATAGACATAAACCTGCCTGCTATCACCACTTGCAAGAACGAAATAATGAAGCATAAAATGTGAATGGCAGTGGGTCAAGCACACATAGCAAAGACAATCAACATCACCAGTAGCAAGGTGGCACACAGAAGAATCGGCATCCACTAAAGAAAGGAGTAGACACACACACACACACATTAGCGCAGCAGAAAGAAGAAGAGGGAGTCCCTTGTAGTGGAGCAAAATCAGCACAACAACTGGCAAGAAGCCTTCATAAAAGCGTGGTTGCAGAGCAAGCATCTGCATCATCATTAGCAGGAGGCAACCTTCATTCGAAGTTAGCTAGTAATAGCAACACAACAACACCTCGCCCAAGAAGCGATCAATAGAAGAGCTAAAGAGCACAGTCCTGCAGGGCTACGAGCCCAAGGTGAAGAAGCCGATAGCGGTGAGAGAAAGCATCCGATCACTTTGAAGTCGGCTCACCATCGTTGATTTAGGAGTATTAGAAAAACTTAATCTTTATTGTTTTGTATGGTTCAAAGGATCTTATTCTTATCTTGTCTCTTAAGGGTGTGTTCACACCAAAGGTTCTTTTCAAGCATAATTGGCTCATTCACATCGGTTTAACAAAAATCAGCACAATGCGCTTTCGCATCCGGATCTTCAACGAGATCACCAAGTACACTACGAGCTACAACAACGACACTGACATGGGTCGCAATGACATTCCATCATTCAAAAATTCTCAAATATGTTGTAAGCGGCCAAATGATTACGCAATAAAAAATCTCTCACTACCAATCTCTTAAACAAAAATTTGTCTAAAAAAGAAATCCTACTTCCTACAAAAAGTGCTTGTAACTACCCTCTGGCACACCAATGATGTAGCCAAGGTAGAAGAAATAGCCAAATTTGTAACCCTCACTCTTAGAAATGACCTCTAGGCCTCAAAGATAGGTCAAGTCACCATCAAGGGGGAAGTGTCAAAGTAGCACAAGGCCCAAATTTGCTCACAGCACATAGGGGAATGTAGAAAGTAAAAAGTTAAACAAGATTTTGTAACCGACATCCAACCACCTTGAGTAGCCCAAAGATTTGGCACCGACGAGGGGGGGTGTTGAGAAATGTGGTGCCAACGAGCGTACAAGGACAATATGGAGTGAGTGTGAGTAGGCATATCACCAAGTGAGAATTATCCCACATGTAAGAGAAAAGCTAAGTTGTACTCTCCTCATATATAAAAGGAGGACATTTCAAGCAATGGAATACAAGCAATGGAATATAAGCACAACATCTCAAGTCTTTTTATGAGTACAAGTTTCCATCTTGTAACCTAACTGAACATGAGTCTAAACTTAATTAGCACACACTCATCACAATGAGTCTCCTTCATTTCTATCCACCTTAGATTAGTATTGTCATTAGTTTAGGATTAGATAGATGTATTTTGTTTAGGAGAGCTTGATCCATGATTTTCAAAATGATATCAGAGCTTGGTTTTGCTCTCCTAGCCTAGTTCAGCATTTATGCACATTATTAGCTCTAATATTTTTCATTAAGAGATCTTAGAGTGATTAAGTTTTTTTTTGAATAAGGACCCTTGTATATTCCCATCATAAGCTCTCCCTCCTTGCTATCTTTGAGATTAGAAGAGAGAGTGAGTCTTCAAGTAAAATTATGTGAGAAGCAAAGTGCTAGCCGGTGCACATAGAGAAGTAGGAATCTGCTTAGCACAAGCATTTAGGAGGGCTGCAATAGTGGAATCTCTTCAAACTTGAGAAAAGGACATCACACAAGATCTTGCATTTGCATGCTTTTAGAATCAGCAAAAGAATAGCTGGCCAACTAAATCGTCCACAAAGATAGACATAAACCTGCCTGCTATCACCACTTGCAAGAACGAAATAATGAAGCATAAAATGTGAATGGCAGTGGGTCAAGCACACATAGCAAAGACAATCAACATCACCAGTAGCAAGGTGGCACACAGAAGAATCGGCATCCACTAAAGAAAGGAGTAGACACACACACACACACATTAGCGCAGCAGAAAGAAGAAGAGGGAGTCCCTTGTAGTGGAGCAAAATCAGCACAACAACTGGCAAGAAGCCTTCATAAAAGCGTGGTTGCAGAGCAAGCATCTGCATCATCATTAGCAGGAGGCAACCTTCATTCGAAGTTAGCTAGTAATAGCAACACAACAACACCTCGCCCAAGAAGCGATCAATAGAAGAGCTAAAGAGCACAGTCCTGCAGGGCTACGAGCCCAAGGTGAAGAAGCCGATAGCGGTGAGAGAAAGCATCCGATCACTTTGAAGTCGGCTCACCATCGTTGATTTAGGAGTATTAGAAAAACTTAATCTTTATTGTTTTGTATGGTTCAAAGGATCTTATTCTTATCTTGTCTCTTAAGGGTGTGTTCACACCAAAGGTTCTTTTCAAGCATAATTGGCTCATTCACATCGGTTTAACAAAAATCAGCACAATGCGCTTTCGCATCCGGATCTTCAACGAGATCACCAAGTACACTACGAGCTACAACAACGACACTGACATGGGTCGCAATGACATTCCATCATTCAAAAATTCTCAAATATGTTGTAAGCGGCCAAATGATTACGCAATAAAAAATCTCTCACTACCAATCTCTTAAACAAAAATTTGTTGAAAAAAGAAATCCTACTTCCTACAAAAAGTGCTTGTAACTACCCTCTGGCACACCAATGATGTAGCCAAGGTAGAAGAAATAGCCAAATTTGTAACCCTCACTCTTAGAAATGACCTCTAGGCCTCAAAGATAGGTCAAGTCACCATCAAGGGGGAAGTGTCAAAGTAGCACAAGGCCCAAATTTGCTCACAGCACATAGGGGAATGTAGAAAGTAAAAAGTCAAACAAGATTTTGTAACCGACATCCAACCACCTTGAGTAGCCCAAAGATTTGGCACCAAGGGGGGGTGTTAAGAAATGTGGTGCCAACGAGCACAAGGACAATATGGAGTGAGTGTGAGTAGGCATATCACCAAGTGAGAATTATCCCACATGTAAGAGAAAAGCTAAGTTGTACTCTCCTCATATATAAAAGGAGGACATTTCAAGCAATGGAATATAAGCACAACATCTCAAGTCTTTTTATGAATCTCTTCAAACTTGAGAAAAGGACGTAACACAAGATCTTGCATTTGCATGCTTTTAGAATTAACAAAAGAATAGCTAGCCAACTAAATCGTCCACAAAGACAGACATAAACTTGCCTGCTATCACCACTTGCAAGAACGAAATAGTGAAGCATAAAATGTGAATGGCAGTGGGTCAAGCACACATAGCGAAGACAATCAACATCGCCACAATAGCAAGGCAGCATGCAGAAGAATCAGCATCCACTAAAGAAAGGAGTAGACACACACACACAAACACATTAGCATAGCAGAAAGAAGAAGAGAGAGTCTCTTGTAGTGGAGCAAAATCAGCACAACAACTGGTAAGAAGCCTACATAAAAGCGTGGCTTGTAGAGCAAGTAGCTACATCATCGTCAGTAGGAGGCAGCCTTCATTCGAAGTTAGCTAGTAATAGCAATACAACAACACCTCGCTCTCAGTAGAAGAGCTAAAGAGCACAGTCCTGTAGGGTTGTGAGCCCAAGGTGAAGAAGCCGATAGCGGTGAGAGAAAGCATACGGTCACTTTGAAGTCGGCTCACCATCGTTGATTTAGGAGTATTAGAAAAACTTAATCTTTATTGTTTTGTATGGTTTAAAGGATCTTATTCTTATCTTGTCTCTTAATCGTGTGTTCACACCAAAGGTTCTTTTCAAGCATAATTAGCTCATTCACATCGGTTTAACAAAAATCACCACAATGCGCTTTCGCATCCGGATCTTCACCAACAACGAGATCACCAAGCACACTAAGAGCTACAACAACGGTACTACATGGGTTGCAATGACATTCCATCATTCAAAAATTCTCAAATATGGAATGAAATCATGGATGCCTCAGTTTCATCTTTAGTTTTCCCATTTTCTTTCAGACAGAAGCATTGAATCTTCATTCCTTGGCTCCCTCATAAAGACTTGGTCAAAAGTATACTTATCCTCACCCCTTTTGTCAACATTGTCTTAAGAGTGCTTAATGTGCTTCCTAGTGTGTATAATGGCACTGTAGGTTCATTGTATGCACAATAATGAAAATTAGGTTCACTCATTAACCTTGATGAGACTCATTCATAAGCATGTGAATCATCTCGTGGAGGTTTACATGTACTATTAGAATACCCTTCTATGTGGCCTTTTAGGGCTGTATCATCAACTTTACAAGGTAAGAGTGTATCTCCAATTATGGATTTGTAACAAGGCATAGGAATGTCTTAAGTCACAGACTTTCCAAAATTTGTAATGGGTCCATATAAATCATCATCTTTACTCTTAGCTTATAGTATCATCTGTATATCCTTCTTTGAATCTTTCTCATGTTTCAAGGATTGGTTTTAGTAAATAAATAAATAATACCTCTTTCTCTTGAAAGGGAAATCGATAATCCTCTCCTTTTTTTGCTTGGATTAATTAAATGAATTTGAGATTAGGTGGTTCATTCATAACAAGTGATCCAATCAAACTTTCAAGAATTCTAAGAATGGTTTCTTGAGCTTGCTTATTGTGTTGCATGTTGTGTTTCTCACTTGCAAGGATGTGGTTAGATTGGATTGTGAAGGGTAATAAGTGAGATGTTGGACATTATTTCATCTTTTGATTCTCCTTAGATCATCAAGTTCCCATTGTTCTTGCCCATGTGAGACGAGAACAAAAAATTCATTTGAACACTTGTAGTAACAAGTGTTGTGCGCATATATGGGTTAGGGTTTTGTGGTTTTATCCTTTTAATTTATGTGGTTTAACTTTGGTATATATTAAGTTTGTGTAATATTTATGAGTGATTAGAGTTACCATCGTAGTAAAGCGTGTGAGAGAGAGAGAGAGAGAGAGAGAGAGAGAGAGAGAGAGAGAGAGAGAGAGAGAGAGAGAGAGAGAGAGAGAGAGAGAGATTGAAATGTAAAATCTATGAGAGTGATAATGTAGATGAGAGAGACCATTGTAGTAGGTTGCATGTGTGTGTGTGTGTGTGTGTGTGTGTGTGTGTGTGTAAGAGAGAGAGAGAGAGAGAGATTGTTTACACTTTGTGTGTGTATGTGTGCTATGTGTGTATGTGTACATACATACACATACCCATATGTGTGTGCCGTGTGTGTATGTGAGTTTTTTTATTAAAGTGAAAGTATTTTATAATGTTTTAGTAATTTGAATAGCAAATGTGTGTATGTATATGTATGTGTGTTTGTCAGACTTTTTTTGTTAAAGGTGAAAGCTTTTAAAATATTTTAATAATTTTAAAAGCATGTGTGTGGATGTGCATGCGTGTGTGTGCGTGTGTGTGTGTGTGTGTGTGTGTGTGTGAGAGAGAGAGAGAGAGAGAGAGAGAGAGAGAGAGAGAGAGAGAGAAAGCTATATTGACGTCTACTAGAGGCCAAACTCGACCTATGAGACAAATCAATGTACAACTGTCAAAGTCCTCTAGATGTCCAGAGAAAAAAAAGGACAAAATGAACATGAAATAAACTATGAAAGTATTGAGCTAGTTGGGGGGGTGTGATGGATGGAGCACTACTGCTAGAGGCTCAATATGCAACCTATATGCGTAGGGTATACAAGAATGCAATGCAGATCTGTCTAGCTCTAACTAGTACCATAATGGGGGTGTAATATGTGATACATAGGCGATGGCGAGGTAAAAATCCCTCGGAGCATGATCTCCGGGTACGTGATCTAGTCGCTCCTGGATATGGTGCTGATGTCGAGCCCGTATCTCTATGATCTTCCTTTGATGTAGTCTGGGAGTCTAGTAGCTTGGTGCTCTCGGTCTCCGTCTAGCTTGGAGGTCCCCTCCTGTGTCCGGGTAGGCACTGGGAAAGATCTCTGGAAGAAATCAATGAGCTGGAGCTATCGCCCGCCTCTCCTTGTGTGGTATGAGTCCGTAGTAGTGCCTCTGTGTGGCATTGTCTCTAGCAAGAACTGGCCAAATCTGCATTGGTCTCTGCGGATTCCATGATCTGGCGGAGTGAGGGATGTCCACCGAAGATGGTGGTGTATCTCTCTCTAATGTCACTATATGCTCTACATCTGCATACATAATGCTCCTCACTCTCAACCTCCTCTTGGCATAGTCTACATATCCTCTCTGCTGCTCTGGGGATCCGTGTTGCCCTACCTACCTCAATCTCAAGCTGGTGTGATGACACTCTGTGCTGGCCAATCGCCACCACTTAGGCACTGAGGCATGTACACATCCATATATCCGGGTCGCTGAATGAATCCATCTGCTGAGATACGCATAAACTGATCTCTATAGTATAGCATCTTTGGCGGTAAAGGGTGGTTGGGTGGGTGTAATCCAAGTCTCTTGAGTGTATCGGTGCCATAAATCCTGCCGAAGGACTTTGTTCCTCTCATTGTGAGAGAGCTGGTGGATGTGTGGTGCATGTATATCATACTGGAAAGGTGGCAGGTGATCTATGCTGAGACCATGCTGAGTGAGCCACTGTACCATCTGTGAGTACCATGATCTCCTATCTCCACTCTCTTTGCGAGAGCTACCTGGACGCCTCAAAAGCTCTATGTGAGAGTCGATGTGATGGCATATCTCTGGTCCTCTGTATGAAGCAGAACGTCTAGAAGAGGGCCTCTACTAGCATAGGAGGTGTGGCTCCGCTCGGACAATGTCATATGGGACGGAGGGTTTACTGGAGGATCATCCGTGAGAGCATGAGAATCTGAGGCCTCTCTATCTGCTAAGACCATGTGGAGGTGGCGAGCCCAGGTGCCCATACTGCTGCAGCATACATAAAAGCAAGGGTGACTACTGTGTCAAACAACCACCCCTTCATGCGGGTTTCAAGAAGTGTGCCTGGTGACATTGTCTCTCTAGCATGGCCAGAGCTGCATACCCTCGTGTGTGAGTCTATCCCTGGCTGCCAGTGTCATAGTAAATCTTCCTGGCGGAGTCACAAATGTAATCCCTAAGTACACACATATGAGTCTACCACCTCTACCTGTCCTCCTACTAGTGTGAAGATGGCCTGTCCTCCTACTAGTGTGAAGATGGCCTATGAAGATGGCGTGTCATCAAACCGGTCGTCTTGAGGTGTGGAAAATCATGACCTTGGTTTTCCCAAGGTTCACTGTCAATCCCCTCTATGTGCAGAAGTCATCGAGTGCATGGAGATGATGCCGTAGTCCAATCTACGACTCAGAGACCAAAATAATATCATCTACACATAGCATAATGTGCACTGTGGTACTTGAGATGTCTACCCCGTCCCCACCACCGTGAACAATGAAGTCAACCACCTCATTAATGTATAAGCCAAATAGTGTAGGAGAGAGCGGGCATCCTTGCTTCACACCTATGGTGCTAACAATAACATTAGCCCCCCGGGACATCGTATGCACCCGAGGACCTGCTCATATAAAACATAGATGCCCCAAACCATCTCTGATGTCTGATGGGTTCCCCAATGACTGGAGGCGCTGGAAGAGTCTCTCCCGTGGCACCGTGTCAAATGCTTTGCGAAAATCCACAAAACAGCAGTATAATCTCCTCTCTCATGCCCTAGCCTGATCAATCAGACATCTCAGAGTGAATATATGGTCAATAGTGGAGAAAGCTCATTGAAATCCAGCCTGCCCTCCTTTGGTGCTCGCAGTCCCTCCTCCTCTACATATGAGCTCAACTTTGCCTCGAGCACTGCACCATAAATTTTGGCCAATGTATGACCAATCATGATAGTCCTGTAGTTGCTAGGGCCTAGCATGTCTCCCGCTTTGTGGAGAGGCACGACGGTGTGCATAGTCCACTCAGCTGGTAGGCCCTCCACTAGTGCCCTATTAAAGAGGTGAGCAACAAAGGGTGCTAGTGTGTCAGCTGCATAAATAAGATGCTCACTCTATATACCTATGTGGTCAGCCAATCTCCCATGCTGTAACCGGCGGATAGCTCTCTCTACCATCGAGGCGGTAAAGAAAGTAGAGGTGGTAGTAGGACGGGGCTCATGTGGCTGTGGTATGGGCGGTTGCTGAGGGATATGGTAGAGGCTCTTTGCATATGTGTGCCATGTGTGGATCCTCAATTAGGGTACGAGGGCGAGGCACTCTCATCCTGCGCCATACATTGGTTGTATCTCTGCTCAAGCGTAGGTGGTATATATCCCAGTATTGTGCCTCCTCATATACACGCCTCTTACTGCATGTGAGGGTCCTTATCTGTTGGCTCGCCTATCTCTGTTGTGTAATGGTCCCCAGTGCTCTCTGGGCACACGGAGGTGTCTGTATAGCTCTCTGCACTCATTATCATACCATAGATTCTGGGGCATGCTCCCAGATCTATCTATGTGTGCAATGTGTGTATGATGGGGGAAGCTGCTAGTGGCGACTGTATGTAGTAGAGATGACATCTGAGTGGTGAGTAGCAAATGTAATCCCTAAGTACACACATATGAGTCTACCACCTCTACCTGTCCTCCTACTAGTGTGAAGAGGCGATAGGGGATCCATCTAGAGTAGCCCGTCATATGCATGATGCTCATATATGTCTGCCAGGTCATGGGTGAAGGAGAAAGTGGTATGCGATGCCTGTGTGGGCTGTGTGGGTGTGTTGGTGTGGAGCTCAAAATTTGAGCGTCGCTTTTTTCATAGTCTAAGCTGGTTTAGGGCCATGGCCGATTCAAGTTGTTGGATGGAACGATGTTTATAAAATTATTATACGTTTAGACTTAGAAAAATGAGATGAAAATATTACGCTAATGAATATTAAATAAAGTCTAGGCTTGATTGATCTTTTTGAAATAGACTATACTATCCATGGTGATAGAGATCAAGTACGATAAGTATTTGATGAAGTTATTAAATTCATCCCAAAGCATAAGTTCCTTTGAAAATAAATATGGTTGTATCCTTCTTCTGTGACCATTGGCGCTAGATTGCTTTTGGTATTTGAATAGTTTTTATTTTTCATTATATAAGTACTATCTTTGTCTCTCTCATTCTTTTCTTATACTCTTTCTCTCTATCGCTAACTATAAAAAAGATCATGATTGTTATTAATGTATAGTTTGATTATGTTTTATGTAGAGACATGCCATCAAACATCTTAAACTTGATCTATGCAATTATCAGATACGATCTTCTTTGAGAAGATGCCATAATTGGGATTTTTTGGATACTAGCCTAGCCCAAAATGGAAAGTTCTTGGATTTGGGTGGGATGATATTAATCATTGGTATATTTATATAGTCTTAGACCCTTATAGGCTAGATGACAATCTCAATCTCCTCTTAATCAAAGAGGCATTGGGATTACTAGATGCCTTTCACATTGTGGGTAGTGGATGTAGGAGCTCCGAGGAAAAGCGCTTCATTTTTAGGGAAATACTGAAGTTCATTCCATTAAGGAAGTTAATAAAGATAATGTAAAAAGCTTTAATATTACTTATGGATGTCTCTTCTCTCTCTCTCTCTCTCTCTCTCTCTCTCTCTCTCTCTCACACACACACACACACACACACACACACACACACAAACACACATTGGGATTACTAGATGCCTTTCACATTGTGGGTAGTGGATGTAGGAGCTTCGAGGAAATGCGCTTCATTTTTAGGGAAATACTGAAGTTCATTCCATTAAGGAAGTTAATAAAGATAATGTAAAAATCTTTAATATTACTGATGGATGTCTCTTCTCTCTCTCTCTCTCTCTCTCTCTCTCTCTCTCTCTCTCACACACACACACACACATAATACACAAATAGTTACTCCTATCTTTATTTATGTATTTGTGTATTTGGTGTGAAATGTATCTAGGATTGGGTGAGAAATTAGAGAGACCATAAGTTTTATATTGTTTTGGCCTATGTGTGATTATGTAGAGGCAAGCACAAGGACGATAGCATCAAAGTTGGTGGTTTCGATTACCATTCTCTCTTCAACTTGATGTTAGTTTTAATGTTTCCCTTTTTGTCTCTATCTATTTGTGTGTTTGCAGTCAATATGTGATGCATAGATAAATAACTTTTTTTTACTCATATGTTTGATTAGCTACACACACAGAGAGAGAGAGAGAGAGAGAGAGAGAGAGAGAGAGAGAGAGAGAGAGAGAGAGAGAGAGAGAGAGAGAGAGAAGACCACACATTAAAATACTCTCTATATCTCTTTCTATCTCATTGAGTGTTTTAATATTGATAATTTGTATGGCAAATGTTAATGTAATAACAATTTTATCACGTCTAATACAATTTATAATATTGATATGCTTGGCTGCCTAAGCTAGAAACATTTCATTTATTAGACTACTTCCTTTGAGATTGTAGAGAGATTTCTAGAGAGAGAATATATGGATCTTAGAGAATATACAAACTATAGTAGCCTTGGAGAATAAACAAACTATAGTAGTATTATAATAGCATAGAAAAGTTCTTAAAAAAGTAAAGAACTTTCTTTATGGTTTTGCCAATACTATAATTTTAGAGAGATAATTATATGTATCAGTAAGAGTTATCACATTGTGTACTTTTTTTATCAACGAGGTATCTACATGTATATAGTGTTGGTATATAGGTAGGTTATTAGGGTTAGTTATATGTTGGAAAGATATGAAGAGATGTTTGTAGAGCCTTAAGATATTAATTTTGGATGGAGATCTAGAATGATAACAACCGCTCAAATGCTATAGTGGATGCGATTGATGCTTCCAATGAAGAAGTAGCTTTGTTTACCTCGCTTGAGTTGATGAATGTTCGAGCTGCAAAATACCTTGCTCGATCAAGATCTCCATTTGGACAGCCAAGCTCTTAATGTCTACAAACTATTGCGGACATATGCGAGCGCACTGAGAAAAATCGGGTTGCTTGCAAGTACTTAGATGTCCTTTGGGATGAGATCCATGGAAGTGGTAGCTAAAGGGGAGATATGCTAAGAGATGAGTTGACTCCTCATCTCCATCGCGTCCTTCATAGTAGTGGTCGCATGGAGGCTAACTAACTAGACATGATTTCTTTCATGGAGAATATGCATGTTGAAATTGAGAAACGTCTAGGTAGATGTAATGGAAAATGTAAAGAATAAGTCGATTCCCTAAGAGAGAAAGTATGTACATTACGCTTGGAGGTATTGAGTCTTAAGATATCTATTAATTGGCTCAATGCTATTATGAAAAAGATGAGCTGTATGTTGTAAGCTAGAATAGTTGCCTAGAGATTTTGTGAGAGTAATGCTCAAGGGACAAATTGTATTGCAACTTTCTAGATTCGCCTCTCTATTTTGATGATATTTATGAATTTTCTATTTTCTCAAATTCAATACTTTTCTCTTTCATTTTGTTCTCTCGCTCTTTTTTTCCGTCTCTCAACATGTTTTCTCTCTCTCTCTCTCTCTCTCTCTCTCTCTCTCTCTCTCTCTCTCTCTCTCTCTCTCTCTCTCTCTCTCTCTTTGAAGACGGATTGTATATGTTATATTCACTTATCTATGTAAGAGATGGATTGTATATGTTATACTCACTTATCTATTATAAACTTCTCTAATAATTACATCATGTTTGCTATTGAGCGGAGTCTATTGAGAGTAGGATCACATGTATGATAATGGCACTTGAAGTAGAATAAATATAATAAGGTAATATTATGTTATTGTTTGAAGTTAAGAATGTTTATAAAAATCAAATTATTATTCGTTATTTTGTGTTTCAAAGGAGATTGAAGATAGTTAGAAGCTATATATACTTGAGTTTGAACCAAGTTCATCGGCTTCGAATTTTGGATGTAGCACGTGTTTCACAAACAAGGGCTTGCATTCGAAAATAAAATGTTTCTAATTTAACGGATTACTTTAATGAAAATAAAATTAAAACATTTTGAAGGGTTGAAAATGAGGAGCATAGAGAATTCCATGGTGGAATACACTTAGATTTGAGTAACAGAGCAACTGCCAATGCTACGGTACTTCAAGAACCTATGAACATTAGAATGTTCACGCACATAGAGATATGGCACGAGATCCTTTTTCATTTGATTTTAATGAGATACTTATAGATAATAATTTTCAACCTATTTGTTTTGTTGTTGGCAATGTGAAAGATATTAAATCCGAATGTCACTCTATAAGGTATGTGTTTTCATTTCCTCAAAATATTAAGCACCCCGCAACTATGGTGGTATATTCCAGAGATTGTACTCTTTATACGCATTAGGAGTTCTTTCTGATAAGTGCCATTTTTGTGGGAACTAATTTGGAAATGTGAGGCGATGAGAAAGCTTGGACAGTATGTGGGTAAACATTGTTGTGGAAGTGGGAATATCTCTTTACTGCCTTTGGAAAATCCTCCTCCTACAATAGTTGAATTGTTACTTGGTAATGATAATGCAAGTAAGGAATACAAGAAGAATATACCTCTTATAATAATGCCTTGGTATTCGTTTCATTGGGCGCTTACTTTGATAATCAGTTAACTAAGGGGGAGGAGAATTCAATTTTTGAATCCATGGTATTACCTATCATTGTGTTGGTTCTATTTGATGAAACACGAGACGTGGCTTCTCAATTTACCCAATTATATGTGTGTAATACGGAGCATGAGTTGGAGAATAGATCTCATGGGATGCCTTCTTTAAATCATAACGTACTTGAAAGGTTGCAAACAATGATGTATGAACATAATCCGTACGCCTGTACACTTCGTACGATGAGAGAAATATTACAGTAGTCCACATGATGCAGATTTACGAATAGTCATCACACTGAAGCAGTGCAATCAACCTCAAGGCAATACTTGGTTCCTATAGGAAGTGAGGTAGTAGCTATCATGCCAGGTCAAGGAGATGATTTTTATGTGGAGCATAGAGATATTCAAATAATGTCTCGTATAGGTGCTATATAAAAATATCTAACCTGCATCGTTCATATATGCCTCTATTATATGTTCTTCTATTTCCTTGAGGAGAGGACAGTTGACATGTTGAAATTTCAGTCATGGTAGGAATAGACAAAGTTTAAATGAGGAGACAAAGACCATAACTCAACGGTAATATTATGCATATAGACTACAAATAAGGGAAGATACAAATGCCTACCTTCTGCGCGGTGATCAACTTTTGCAATAGTACATTGTTGATGCTTGAAATTTCAATCAATGGTAGGAATAGACAAGGTTTAAATAAGGAGACAAAGAGCATAACTCAACGGCAATATTATACATATAGACTACAAATAAGGGAAAATACAAATGTCTACCTTCTACGTGTGGTGATCGACTTTTGCAACAGTACATTGTTGATGCATATAGCAGCATGGAAGAATCAAGATTAGTATGGTAACGTAATAACCAGAAAACATTGTGCTAAAGTATACCAAGGTCCTACATATATGGTTAATTTAAGTGATGGAATCAATAATCTCTAGGGGCATTGCTGGATGCAGGGTAGTTCTACCATGTACATATACTGGGAGGCCTAGATATATGCATCAATTGTACCAGGATTCAATGAAAATTGTTAGGAAGTTGGGTAAACCTAACCGATTTATTATCTTTATTTGCAATCCTAAGCGGGATGAAATAACTAAGATCGACCTAACTTGACGGCATGGGTCTTTTATGAGAAGCATAAGGACATGGGTCTTTTATGAGAAGCATAAGGACATGGTGCACTTATTGGTGAAAAAGGCATTATTTAGAAGGGTATCGAGATTTGTTTATGTTATTGAATTTCAAAACAGAGGTTTGCCACATGTACATACATTATTGATATTGAAAAGTGGATGTAAATTGATTGAGATTGCTCACTATGATATGTTGGTATGTGCTCAACTTCCTGATAAGGTGATGTTTTTCCTGAGTTGCATAATATAATCAGTTATTGTAATGTTCATGGACCATGTAGAAAACTAAATATACGCTCTCCTTGCATGGTTAACGGGAGTTGTAAACATCGGTATCCTCAGAAGTTTTTTAAGACTATTAGCGTTGATGTTAATGGATATACAACTTACATGTGGTGAGACGATGATAGTTTTATCTAAGTAAAGGATTATAGGGTGGATAGTCGATATAACCTTTTCTCTCTATGAGGTACAAAGCCCATATTAACATAGAATTATGTTCTACTATTACAACAGTGAAGTATTTATATAAGTATATATACAAAAGACATGATAGAGCTACTATAGAGTTACAAGATACACATGGGATTATTGACGAGGTTAGTCAATATCTGGATGCATGGTATGTGTCTACCTCAATGGCATGCTGATGCTTATATCAATATGATATACATGATGAAAAGCATGATATACATAGGTTGCATGTTCATCTCTCGATGCACAATAATGTAATATTCAATGACAAGGATTATTTGCGTGATCTAATTAGTTGTGATGAAATAAAAACTTTTTTTACCGAATGGTTCAAAGCTAAATAATTATATACAGATGCAAATAGTTTGCTATAGGTTGATTTCCCTTGCAAAGTGGGCGTGGAAATCAATTCTTTGATCATGGACTAAAAATAAAAGGAAAAATATGATTAGACATATGTATAATGTTAGCCCGAGTGCAGGTGAGAAATATTACTTACGCATGTTATTCACAATGTGCAAAGGCTGTAAATCTTTTGAAGATGCACGAACTATGAATGGCCCTGTTTTAAGGCTGCATGTGAAGCCATAGGAATGCTAGAGAGTGATGAGGAGTGGTATATGTGTCTTCAAGAAGCTGTATTTCAGAAAACAGGATTCTAATTGCGTCAACTGTTTGTCATTATACTAGTTTTTTGTGAGCCTATATCCCACGAACAACTTTGGAACAAATTCTCCACTGAACTTTTAAATGATTTACAGAGAAGATGTGTTGATGTTGGTGTTTGTCATTCTATAGCAAAGAATCAAGCTCTGTTGCACATGCAATACCTCTTACAATAGTATGAAAAGTGACTACATGATTATGAAGGGTTGCCTATTCTTGATAGATCAAGTATTGCCGCTGTCAACAATGGTTTGCGATGAAAGAGATAATGTTTGATTTTGTTCAACAGACTGATTTGTTCGTTTCCATGGAAAGAATTCTAAATAGTTGTCAATCAAGAGCATTTAATACTATCCTTTGAGGCTGTTTCTTTGAACTAAGATGGTGTATTTTTCCTTGATAGACCAAGTGGATCATGCAAAACATATCTGTATAATATCTTGCTATCTCGATTACGTGGAGAGAATCAACTTGCAATGGCATGTGCATCATCTGGAATAGCCACATTGTTATTTTCAAATGGTCGTACAACTCACTCACATTTTAAAATCCCATTGATTCTCAATGCTTCTAGCACAATCCAAGCTAATAGCCCATTGACTAAGGTATTGAAGCTTGCACGGTTAATCATTTGGGATGATGCTCCAATGGCTCATCGATACGCATATGAAGCATTAGACAGGACATTGAAAGACATCATGTAAATTGATATAGTGTTTGGTAAGAAAGTTATGCTCTTTGGTAGTGACTTGAGGTAAATCTTACCGGTTGTGCCAAAGGGATCACGTAAGGATATTATTGTTGCAACGTTCTGTCGGTCACATATTTGGAGATATGTGAATGTTTTAAAGCTCACCCAAAACATGCGGTTTAGATGCAATGCTTATGACTGTATAGAACAAGAATTTGTCAAATGAACTTTACAAATTAGAGATGGCTCTATAAGCCATCCAAACAATCAAGGCAAAGTGGTAATTCCACCACACGAATGTTGATCCATGAGAACTTCCTTTTGAGTTTAGTAGAATGGGTATACAAAGATCTTTAAAGAGTGGAGGATTATGCATACTTCTTCAAAGACTGTCCTATTCTTGCACCATGAAATCTAGAGGTTGATGAGATCAATGAACTAGTCTTGAGTGCATTGCCCGATCTTGAAAGATAATACCTCAATGCATATTTGTTTGCTTCTTCTAAGAATAACAAAATATTATAAACAATTGAGTACTTGAAAAGTTTAAACTTAGGTAGCGATTACCCTCCTGATTGCTTGCTTCTAAATATTAATGCTCCTATCATGCTGCTCTACAATTTGGACCCTCAACAAAGACTTTGTAATGGTATACGATTGATATACAAGAAATTTCACTCAAAGGTGATAGAAGCAAAAATCATTACAGGTACAAATATTAGAGACAATGTCTTTGCCTTTTAACATGAGAAAGACGATTTTCTGTGAGGTTAGCTTTTGGTATGTCAATAAATAAGTCCTAAGGATAAACATTGAGTGTGTTAGGACTTTATTTGGCCACACAAGTATTCACACATGGACAATTATACATTGCTATGTCACGTGTTAGATCATCTGATGTAGTGAAAGTATATATAAAACATACTGTAGAACACGAATGCAGTATAGAAGGTTCAAACAAAATCTTCACAACCAATGTTGTCTACAAGAATGTATTGCAAATGACATGAAGAAGAATATAAATATAATCCATGCTCAAAAGGTAGAGAACGAGCTATTGATACAGCAACCTACAAACACTAGAGACTACATTCATAAATATCTCTGTAGTACCAATGAAGTAAACATTTGAAAAGAAAATGTCTGCAAAGATGTGACAATCTTTTAGTATGTGCATGCTTTGAAGTTGTTTATTGTTCCTTTTAGAATGACAATTATTATATTATGATGCGACGACATCAAGTCAAATAGGACTTGATGATAATTATTATATTATGATGTGACGACATCAAGTCAAATAGGACTTGAATATAAAACACTTCTATTTATCACATTGATACTATCCTTTTTGGTAATATTTAATTGATATGTATAAATCTACTTTCATTGAGATAAAGCCACCATGTAGATCCACAAAAGAAAGTGTCCCATCATTGCTCAAGGGATGGTTCAAATTGTTGAGATGACTAAAGAGGCTCGGTAAGTTTATGTTTATTTTTTTAACATTTAGATAAGCAAATGTATACTTTTGACTTACTTTTATATACAATGATATTATTTATTTTTCTTGCTTGACACGAAATATTGAACACCTATATATATATATATATATATATATATATATATATATATATATATATATATATAAAGAGAGAGAGAGAGAGAGAGAGAGAGAGAGAGAGAGAGAGATCTTATGTAAATGATTAGTGTAATGAGTGCTATATTTCACATCACTGGTATATTACTTAAGATGGATGTGACAAGGAGATCATTTTCATTTGTTTATGATGATATTATTTATTTTTCTTGCTTGACACGAAATATTGAACACCTATATATATATATATATATATATATATATATATATAAAGAGAGAGAGAGAGAGAGAGATCTTATGTAAATGATTAGTGTAATGAGTGCTATATTTCACATCACTGGTATATTACTTAAGATGGATGTGACAAGGAGATCATTTTCATTTGTTTATGATGATGGACAAGATATTGAAGGTAATTTTTTTCGACAGTTGTTATAATATAAGTACTTTTTTTCATAATCTATTTAATATTCATGGCTCAATTATAAACCCTTCATTTTGGAAAGGACAAGCAACATCTCTAATTATCAAACTATTAGAGAGTACATGTATTTTACGATATATATAAAAACTTGATTTTTATGTAGCTTTTAAGTTTTATTTGATAAATTTATATTATTATTAATACATTCTTTTTGTAACAGGGAATATCTTTATTTTTTAGAACCTAGATTATTGCTAGGTTTATATATCTAAGATACTTACAATGAGAGCTTTGGGCTCCTTGAAATTTACAATCTAAGATTACGAATCAACTTCATTTACATGTAATGTTTTGTGGACTATGAAAAGCTTGATAAGTTAGATTTTTAGTGCATAAGTACTGGACAATATAAAATTTTTTGATTTGTTATCTACAAGCCTATTCAAACACCATTCATCTCAAATATTGATCCACTAAATGAGTTTTATAAGATTTTATCTTTTTCCTTCTTTTCCTCTTCGAAAATTATATCTTGCAATAGCTAATGTTTTTATCTTAAATATATTTTGCCAAATGGAGACGAGGAGTATAAGTTTCCAAGAAAAGAGAATCCAGTTGTCCGAAGATTGTTTTAAAACTTTGTTCAAGTGTGTTAAGATTATCAATACTATACTGGGTTAGAATGCTCGATGTATATTTATGCCAAGTTTAGTGTTTTATTCAAAGTTGCTTTAAGAGCTTTTACATGTGTATAGATAGTAAGCATGATGTGTTTATATATAGGTTGGCAAGTTGAGGATCACGAGACCCAAAATGAACTTCAAATATATAAGGCTTATCTCTACTCACCCTCGAGGACGAGCCTTTTGTTTTTATGTATGCAAGAATACTCTTGCCCGTCAGGGACAGATTATGCCACTAGTATGAGGAAAGTGTCATAGAAATAGCAAGTATGGACAATAGGGATTCCATTTTTAGTGGGCTTAAGCCATGAGCTGAAAAAAAGTATTACTTGGAGAGAACATGATGAACCAACACACATTTTTTTTTGTATCGTTCATTTTCTTTGTTTCTTGGCTGCATTGACATTTTTCTCACTAGTTAGAGCTCCTCTTTGGTTACATGCGTTAATTGCTCAATGTGGACACATAGTTAGTTAGTCTTTTACAAAGGTAAGGAAAATTTGATAACGAAGTTCCAAAAAAAAAGATCTCATATGCTCAATATATAGTCCACATGGTTTGTTAGTCTTATACAGAGATAAGGAAAATTTGATAACGAAGTTTCAAAAAAAAGTTCTCATATGCTCAATATATATCTAAGTGTTGAAATTAAATTTACATTTTTAATAATCATCAAACTTTTGAAAGCCCCTCAACTCAAATCAAAGTTTCAAAATCAGATCTCACATGCTCAATAATACCAAAGTGATCTCGTCAATGGTAGAATGGCAACTTATTGTTCAAGTAGTTTCTACCATGCTCCCCTACCCTCAAGAGTACTGGACACAAGCCATTCTCACACTCAATCAAAAAAGGCCTGTTCTTAGGATAATTGAGACATTTGAATATCCTCCTTATACTCAATCAAAAAAGCTTGTTCTTGGGATAATCGAGACATTTAAATATCCTTACGCTTGGTGCTTAGTGTCACATAGCTTGAGGGTACACATAGCTTGACTCTAAAGTAGTGAGTTGGAATTTGAGGGTACACATAGCTTGACTCTAAAGTGTTAAGAGAGAAATGTTGATGCTAGAGGTGATTGTGATAAGCAATAACCTAGCTATTATAGAAGTGAACCTATGGATACATGAATACTTAAAGGTAGGAAAGGTGTCAAAGATAGAGAAGACATACGTGTAGCCAGCACCAAGGCAAAGGAGGCGTGGTGAAGCCTACCAAAAAATAGGTTCACCCTGATTAAGAAATCCCAAAGATGCCGTTTTTTGTCGTATTAATTAATGGATATAAAGATAAAGATTGGAGAGTCCTGATGATTATCAATGGTGCTAGATACTCCACCATAGGAAAAGCAAGTAACACCACTTGACACAGACCATCTAATCATGTCATCGTGGATGATGAGACCAGATGCACTCTATCTCTAGAAAAGACCTACCAAAGAATTAAGTTCTATAATGCCTTTTGTATCCTTATATCCCCTTGGTCTAGCTCATGTAAGATAATGGGGTCATTGTCAAAGTAAAAAAGAAGAGAGTTAAATGTCCTCTATTTGTGCATTGAAATTCTCTTAAGAAAAACAGTGCTTGTTAATCTCGAAAACTCCTTAACGTCTTCATATAATGCAAGTACAATGATTGACCATATAATAAAGCTTTATGCATACTCGGATGTCTCCCATGGAAAGTGGCAAACTACTACATATTAGAGCTGCTCCCTTTGCACGCACACCTAACCGACTCATCTCTCCTGATTAGCACATAAGAATGGTACAAATGTGTCTTCTAAATAAGGCAATTACTACTTTTAATCCTGGAACTTTCCCCACACGCTTTCGTCTCTTCTATATACCAACTCCCTAACATTAAGTTGAGACTTGTGGTAGGTCCTGCTCTAGGCTCTAATCTGTCTCAATGCAAAAGACAATGTCATGTCCTCTAAACATCTTTGTAAGGGGTCACCTCAAAGATGAGGGGAAATTTCATATATGTTTGTTTCTCTACATATATCTAGAGAGATGAAAAAAGGCATTCACCTTAAAGACAAGGGGCTATCTAGAAGGGAACTTTTATATATACATGTTTGTCTCTCAATATACGCCATACAAAAATTCATGCCTCTAGCCTTGTGAGTCGCACAAGATACCACTGCCATGCATGACAAGATTGCAGCCACTCAACTTCCCTTCTTACAAATGTGATTGGTCCCTGGACTCGAGTTTAAAAACCTCTACAAAATTGGGGGTATGAATGAAAGCAGCTGGGTACAAGCCAGCCATGCTTACAAGCACTTAATTTATACCTTCTGATTCACATTCTTATTAAAAGGCCACAAGTTGGCAAGACGCTCTAGAACTCCTCCACTTTTAGGAAAGAGACCTGAAAACCCTTGGGGAGTGCCTGCTGGGGGGAAGTCTTCAGCTGGCATAGCGAAAGGCTGAATCATGTTCTCCAGCCTGTGGAGAGTAAGGTATGATGCATCCCCTTGTAACGTCACTGGTGGAAACACGGGCAATGTATGATCCTGATGTCGTGGAGATGCCTGTGCAAACCGAAGCCGAGTCAGTTCATGCTTTACAAACTCATAAGCAGCAGTTTACACTTCTTGACTGGGTATTACCTCAAGAGGGCTCACAGCTGCACCGCAGCTGAATAGTAACTCAATCCGAAATCGTTTTGGGTCGTTGAGAGAGACCTGCCAATGATTAGCAAATTAATGGGCATCAGACCCTTTCACAAGGGGCAGGGATTTGTTGTAACCGCATAACAGCTGATCAGTACTCACCGCTGTGTTCTCATACATTCTCAGAACAATGTGAGTGAGATAGTCTAGCTCTCTCGTTTCAAAAATCTTGTGTAAAGCCTCATTTGAAACAAGACCTTCCCCTTGCAGTGAATCATCCAAATTACAATATCTCAAAACATTTATCAAAGAGTGTATATGCGACTCCTGCCATTAAGACAAAAAGAGAGGTTAACAAGGCTTGGTGGAGCCCCAAGTATACGGAAAGGGCTACACAGAAATGGAACACAAGCATCATCTTTTCTTATAAGAGCACTCTCTGGCCATGTTCTAAGGCCATCTAGGGCAGAATCTTCCATGAACATATCATTAAACAGGTCTGGAAAAGGACCTTACCATCTTCTTGCAATGGCTATTTAATCTATGGCTGTAATTATGCTATCTTAAAATCATTCTGCCAGGAATCAATGGGATTGTATACAACGTACCGATGTGAAATATAAGCGAGTGCGGACATGCCGCTCTGGAGTTCTCACATTTGCATACCTGCAGATAACAAGAAAACTCAGCATTTTGCTAACCAATCCCAGTAAAAGTGCTGCAGCTGGCTACTCTCCTCTCAAAACCATGTATATATGAGCCAATGGGCACATGACTTACTTTGGATCAAGCCGATATTGTGTCTCCTTATCATCATCATCATCAGCATCCAGAGACTTCTCACTGTTTGAACTTGACCTCCTTGAACTGTCAATTTTGGTCCTAGATTTTGCAGATTTTGTATCATCATCTGTTAACTTTGACAGTTTATGTGCAGGTGCACAATCTTGTGCATTTTTCAGCTCTGCAATGTTGATAGCTTCTTCGCGTGTGTTCCGTAGGTCTATTAAAAGCTTTCCAAGGAGCTTACGTGCTATCTGAAAATAAAAAATATATGGGATTTGAATCATGTGCTTGATAAGATGACATGGTCAGAGGCTTCAGGTTCCTACGCATGGCAGCTTAAATTTCCCTCTCAACAAGTGAACCTAGCCTGCTCAAATCTAATTGCTACAAGCATGCCTTCCTGTCTTGAAAATCAGCCCTACCAGTACTGCAGTTGCTATGGACTCCTCCCTACAAAATCCATATATCTTGTCAACAAGGATTGAGTAGGCCTATCAATAAATGGCATCCTGAGATCATCTATAGCCTTATAAGTTCATCAATAGGCCCATCATTGCATATCATGGATCCCCTCACCCTTCTCCTCTTGAGCAATGACTTCCAAGTTGTACATCAAGCCACTTGCAACATATCAACACAGTACGTGATGATGACAAGTGTGCAACCATGTGAACGAAAGGAGAGCATACTTCTGGCAAACACGAAAAATAAAAATGAAAAAAAAGGGCCCATCGTTTCGAACATTTAGCTGCCAGGAATGATCTATTATTGAGCAAATGATAAGATCATAGATTGTCCCAAATTACACTTTATCTGAAAATAATCTCTTGCTCAACTGGAATTTACTATCCACAATGTGTTCAGTACGCAAGCCTCAAGGCCACAGTGGAAAACAAACGGAAGGAGAACAAAGAAATAGGATAACAAACTGATCAAAGAAGGCTGGAAGGGAAGCTACAAAAGTGGGGAAGAGGAGAGGGGGATTCAGCTCAGCAGCAAGGCCACAGGCACAGTTTGGAAGAATGTGGACACGAGGGGATGCGAGCAACAGCAAGATATGAGGAATGTGAGAAAGAGAAACGAACAAAGAGACAAGTTGGTGCAAGGAGAAGAATTCCAAAAACACGATCATATTCGATTGCAGCCTTACATATACATAGAACATGGTCTAAATTCAACCCTTACTCTTAAATAAACGAATCTGAGATAGAACACATCATTTGCCACATAGAAAGTTTACCTTTGATCCAATTTTCAATTTGTGGACTGGATTGATTCCATATTCATTAGGTATGACTCCATCAGCAAGAGCCTGCCACAAAAAATTCAAGCCACAAGAAACATTAAAACTCTGAATTGAGTCATACCTTAACTAATAAACTCTGTACTGGAAAGAAAATGGAAGCATATACTTCAATGCAAGGTCAAGTGATCCAAAGATTTGGGCGTTCAGATTTGGTTGTCTATTGGAGACTGTCAGTAATCGAGGCAAACACTTCCTAAATGAGGTAATGGCCTTCTTATAAGATGAATTCATGGTAATCCATAGAAAGTCACTTCCTAAATGTTGGAATTCATGGTGGCTCAAAGAAGGTGATGATGTTCATGGTGAAGACAAAATTAGTGGCTATTGGAGACTGTCAGTAATCGAGGCAAACACTTCCTAAATGAGGTAATGGCCTTCTTATAAGATGAATTCATGGTAATCCATAGAAAGTCACTTCCTAAATGTTGGAATTCATGGTGGCTCAAAGAAGGTGATGATGTTCATGGTGAAGACAAAATTAGTGGCTAAGCAAAGGTGATTAGTATTAATCACATGATTAAGCTAGTGAGGGGCATAATGAAAACGTGGACAACATATAGATGAGAATGTGAGGTGTGGTGTATCTCTTCCATTAGGTATGTGTCATTATATAGGCAAGAGTACAAAAGGATTAGCTAAATGATTAAGCCATAATCCCAATAATGATTAAGCCATAATCCCAATTAACATTCTCCTAGATTTGAGCACCCATCTCCTAAAAGTGTGCACCCACTTCCCTAGTTTTGAGGTATAGTGGAATCTTCCATCCTCTAGATTTACTGCCCTCCTTTGACCATTCTACTGCTTGGTAAATATGTCATTAACCTTTGAACCATATGCCCTTATCCCCAATGTCACATGGATAATTTGATGTTTTCAACACCCTCCCTCCACAAAATATCCATGGCTACTGTGATGACAATTCTAGTTCTAGTTACTCTTTACAACACTGGTTATGATGACCATCCAAGTGCCCGTAGGTCTTACTCATGGTGGTTTACAATGCCAGAAGTTGATGACAGATGCTAGGATCCTAGTTATGTTTACATTTCGCTTAGGATAGAGAGGTGACTACAGGTAGGTAGGTCCTACTGGTCTTAGCAAGCTTGGTTGTCGATGAAGCAGTTGGCCTTGGTAGAGGCATCTTCTTCTTTGCTAGAAGATTCTTCCTAATGTGAGAGGTCTTACCAATTGCACAAAAGCAATGGCAATGTCTAGCTCACTTACATGAAGTGTAGGGCATAAGACATATCTAATCATGTGACGAGTATGTAGAATGATCCCCCCTTGATTAGATGTGTGTATGCAAGGTGGATTTTGAGATGAGTACAGAAATCCCATTGTCCCAAACAATGCTGATACAGATTTATACCCGATTTTGGATTAACAAATTGACCACTCAAATCAAGAGGCAAATCTGATTTGATGCTTTACAGAGGTTTAGCACCACTCAAATGTGAGATATGAACCATTAATGGCTCTAAAAACCTCAAATGATTAGCACTAATCATGGTATTAGTAATGTAATTTTCTGGTTTTTGAGCAGAAAATACCCTGATTTGTAGAGCACTGTCGGAGGGGCAAATCAACGGGCTTTCTTGACATGAACCTTTGGCAAGCTGTAGCAAGTCCTCAATGGTAGGTTTGAACCCTTAATGGTCCAAAATCACCTCAATGATTAGCATTAATCACTTGATTAACAGAGGTAAAAAACTGTTTGCAGTGCACAATAAGGGGTAACTTGGAGTGTTTAATTGAAGCCCTTCCACAATTCTTCTTCAAAACATCTTCAAGGGGTACTTATAGCAGAAGATCTAGTTGTGCTTGAAGCCCATAAACATGACATTGACCAAAGTATGCATACCTTCATCTCTCTTCGACCAAAATGGCTATTAGAGGCAAGACCAGTGCTGTAGTGATTTCTCCAAGCGTTTTTTCAAAAAAATAATACTGCAGCCGGATTTGGGAACCTCAAAAACCCCCGGAGACAAGTAGATTCACGCTAATTTGAAGCGACTAAGCCGCCATTACGTTTTTGCCCAAAAACTTGCGTTATTTTAATTCGCTTCTCCCGGCTACTTTAATGGACCAAAAAAGCTCAAAAGTTGTGAGCTCGTAGCTCTTACCATACAGTAGCTACAACAAGGAGGACTTGGGCCAATTCAAACCGAAGACGACGAATTTGAAGAAAAACTCCAGATTGCTGCGTTTTGTTTATTGTCTTCTTCCGGCTTCTTCGCGCTCGAATTGGCTTGATTGAGCCGGCTGGAGGATGTGCCTATGAGCTGTTGTGAAGCTCAAACTCGAAGTCCTTGATTTGGTTGCGTATCTAAGGAGAAATCGTGGCTACAATGGTAGGGGGTAGAAGAGAGAGATGACCTAAATGAGAAAAATGGAAAAATAGCTAATTATTCACTAATCAAGATGAAGGTATGTGAGGATGAGGCTAATGAGAGTGGAATAAATGATAAGCATAGCATAATCACTAAATAGCATGGCTTTGATACCATGTTGGAATTCATGGTGGCTCAAAGAAGGTGATGATGTTCATGGTGGAGACAAGATTAGTGGCTAAGCAAAGGTGATTAGTATTAATCACATGATTAAGCTAATGAGAGGCATAAGGAAAACGTGGACAGCATATAGATGAGAATGTGAGATGTGTTGTATCTCTTCCATTAGGTATGTGCCTTTATATAGGCAAGAGTACAAAAGGATTAGCTAAATGATTAAGCTATAATCCCAATTAACATTTTCCCAGATTTAAGCACCCATCTCCTAAAAGTGTGCACCCACTTGTGTAGTTTTGAGGGATAGGGGAAACTTCCATCCTCTAGATTTACTGCCCTCCTTTGACCATTCTACCGCTTGGTAAATATGTCATTAACCTTTGAACCATATGCCCTTATCCCCAATGTCACATGAATAATTTGGTGTTTTCAACACTAAATGAGGTAATGACCTTATTATCCACAAGCAAACGGACAAGCTAAAAGTACCAACAAGGCTCTTCACTCAATCCAGAGATTACAAACTTTCAAAACCCTTTTTACAAAGTTTATGGGTTTTTATACCCTCCCAGGATTCTGGCAACCACTCTTGGTTTGCCACGTGCCTTAATCGGATTCTTTCCTCAGTTGCTCCCGTCCAAGTTTTGTGCTTCTTCTTGTGTTTGTTGCGTTTCTTCTTGCTCCTTTTGTCTACCTTCTTGGTCTTCATGCCTTCACATCCTCAGGTCAGTTCTGATTGCACTTTGTGCGAGTAGGCCCGGCCTGGTGGTCTTGATTGTCTTGCTATAGCTACTCGCAAACACGCTCTGGCTATCCCCATCCACGCTACTCGCTCAGCTGGTTCACTGTTCCTCACTCGGGCTTGGAACAGTTTTGCTGCTTCTTGAGTGAGGCTTTCATTTCAAACTGCAATTCAGTACCTTGTGAGAGAAATTGGAGTACATGGGCACTTTTCCACACCAAGAAGAGGAACAGGCTCTCAACTGAACAATTGGAGAGGCTTGCATTTGTAGAAAATATGAAAGCAAGAGCAGCTAGAGTGCTCCTACACAAAAAGAACAACGACACCTGTTGGCCCCAAAGCTTGGCGCCCCTTTCGGTATTTCTTTATTCACATTCAATGGAAGAGTTTAACTGAATACATCATGGCCATTCATGGCTTGTACTTATGCACGTCCAATCTGCCAATCCTCTGGACCTCTTAGCATAGAGGTTTCTCATAGTCTTGTGTCCCAAAACACCACACTGTTATCCACCTCTAATCAGTCAAGATAGTACATCCACGAGGCCTTCAATACGCATCTAACTGGCCCATGCACATAACCAGAAACACAGCCATACATCAGCCCGTAAACTCTTCCAAATCAGTCCAAAAACTTCCCCTGTTTCCACCCTCTGAACTGCCAAACCCTTCCTCTCACAAAGGGTCAGAGGAGCACCTCTGAAATAGTCTTGAACTAGTGGAAAGAGGGACTCCGTTGTGCACCTTCTGCAGTATCACCAGCTCGCAAAGAGCGAGAAACCTGTAGTCCTTGTGTCACTTTCCCCCAAAGAGAGAGAGGAGAGAAAAATAGAGACTGGTCATCCTGTCATGTGCACAGTGTGCTGTGTATCTACCGTGTGCTACACGCACGCAAGACTAGCTTCGAGGTTTGGGGAAGCTTGGGGCTAGACAGGTAGATTGACAAGCTGAGTTAGGGATCCCAAGAATCCGAGTTGGAGCCCCTTGTCGAACGCGAAGGCTTGCCGCCTACGGAAGATACTGATGCCAATCTTTTTTACGATTATGTGTCCAAATCAGATTTCCAAGAGTTCAAAGTTGCTCTCGAAGCTTCTTCTTCGGAACGTCACGCACAAATCGCCGTGCAGATGCAAGCTTTTCAGACCTCCATCTCTCTTTTCACCACTACCCTATCTACTCTTTCGGGTATGGATACCTTGGCCTCTGCTTTAGGCCCCAACATTACTCCGGAACAGTTCGGGGGCGAGCAAAAGCAGCGTACCAAGGAGATCGTGGACACTTGGCTACATAAGTGGCAAGTCCATTTTCAGTTTCATCCATATGATTATGGAAAAAAGATCCAGTTAACAGCAGGTTCCTCTCAGGCAAAGCTTTGCTTTGGTGGAAGGAACTAAACCCTACGCTAACGACTTGGGCACAATTCGAAGACGTCTTCAAGAAGGAATTCCTCAAGAAAGAGGATGATTATGATGTTGTTGCCCGGTTTACAGCTTTGACCATGACCTCGCAGCACCTCAGTTATGAGGTCTACCTCCAGAAGTTTTGGGACTTGCAGATCAAAGCTACAAAGATGGATTCCACAACTCTTTTGGGGTTCTTCGTAGCCGGTTTACCCGACTCATACCGTTTACAGGTTAAAAATAACAAATGCAAAACTTTGGACGAGGCCATTCATTCAGCTCGTATCTATGATAATACAATGGTCTCTTCGAAGTCTAAACCCGTTACCAAGCAGGGGAACAAGCATAAAAGAAAGTTCTCCACACCAATGGCTAACACGACTGAAGGAAAGTCTTCGGACCAACCTTCGAAGAATTCAAGTTCGACACCAACGAAGAAGAAACGACTCCTTAAGGCTTTGAAGCTCAAGAAAGAGGAACGTTGTTTCATCTGCGAAGAAAAAGGACACATGTAACGAGTGCCCGAAGCAAAAGGGTGCAAAGACCAACGCAGGACCCAAGCCAAAGACAGCTAACCAGTTGTCTTTGACAGGTACGTCAGTTACTGTACTGTCTCGCCCTAGTACATGTTCTGATTGTCTGTTCAACTCTAAAGTTTTTGGCTTGCATGATCTTCTCCGAGTTTATGGACAAGTGAATGGCCATAGAATCCACATTCTTCTAGACCCTGGCAGCTCACACAACTTTGTTAACTACAAACTTGTGCAGCAATTGAGTCTTGATACGACACCCAGCGATCATACCTATGAAGTACGCCTACCTGTGGGTCGGCAAGTATGGGATCAAAAGATGGAGATGCTACCAATCCAGATTCAGGACTACAAAGATACTCTGGAATGCTATATTATGCACCTAGAACATGTAGACTTGTTATTAGGGATTGAGTGGTTTAAGACTCTTCAAGTCCAGATAGATTGGTCTAGTCATATTTTTTCTTTTCAACATAGGAACACCCAGTATAGTATTTTACGTGATTGTATACATCCCTCTCAGGGACCTCTTGTAAATACGATTGATTTTGGAAATATAATGGATTCTTCTTTGTATACTGCTTTCCATTGTGTATTCATTCCACTTTCTTCATTTCTCATACCTTCTATGGATGTCAATGAATTAAGTGTATTTGAAAGCGAAGAATTACAGAAGATACTTGATTCGTTTTAAGATGTATTTCCTAAGGAACGGCTTACCTCCTGAAAGGACAGTAGATCATCGTATTGACATGATCCTGGTGCTCATCCTGTTAGTATTCCACCTTACAGGATGAGCCAAGCTAAGAAAGATGAGTTGGCTAAACAACTCGAAGATTATTTGAGGATGGACCAAATTCGTCCAAGTAAATCACCTTGGGGTGCACTTGTGTTGCTTGTGAGAAAGAAGGATAACACCTGGAGAATGTGTATAGATTACAAGAGATTGAACAAGCTGAAAATTAAGAACCGTTATCCTCTCCCTAGATCAGATGACCTGATTGATCGGTTAGCAGGAGCGAAATATTTCACGAAGATAGGTTTACGTATCTGGCTATCACCAGATACGTATTCATGAAAGGCATGTCGAAAGAACCACCTTTCGGACTAGGTGTGGCCATTACGAGTTTCTCGTATTACCTTTTCGGTTAACCAATGCTCCAGCCACTTTCCAGCAAATGATGAACGATCTTTTTCGTGAACATTTGGAAAAATTTGTGGTGGTGTTCCTGGATGATATTTTGATATATAGTCGTACTCTTGAGGATCATGTTCGACACCTCAAGATTGTCTTATCCTGTCCTATACCAAGAACAGTCAAAACAACTTCGTTCTTTTCTCAGTTTTGTTGTTTTTCTTCGGAAACCTGTGCGGTGTACTCTTAGCTCACATTACCGATGACCGACTTGTTGAAAGGTCGTGGACGTAAGTCAAATAAGCCTTTCACTTGGAATAACGATTTGGATATGGCCTTCAGTCTTTTGAAAGATAAAGTCAAGGAAGCACCTATCTTAGCATTACCCGATCCTAGTCTGTCTTATGTTCTTGAAACTGATGCCAATGACTATGCCATCAAGGTTGCTTTATTTCAAGATGGTAGACCTGTTGCTTTTGAAAGTAAAAAGCTAGACGACACTCAATCTCGTTGGCCAACCCTTGAGAAGGAGCTTTATACTGTGATTCACGCTCTCAAGGTTTGGAGACGTTATTTATATGGCTCCAAGTTTGTGGTATTGACTGATCATCAGCCAATCAAGTATGTGTGTGATGCAGATGATTTGAGAGGAAGGAAAGCTCGTTGGGCTGAGTAAATGCAAGATTTTGATTTTGAGATTCGTTATCAAAAAGGGTCCATGAATAGTGTTGCAAATGCGCTTAGTCGAATTAGAGAGGTGAATACTTGGTCATTCATCGAGATTTCTACTGACTTATTTCAGTCATTGTTTGAGAGGGCTTTGCAGGACTGATAGTTATTTTGGTCCATTTTGGCAGAAGATCCAAGACAGGAGCTCATTGATTGACCTAGACTTCATGACTGAACAGCCTACCATTCAGGCTGCAGGAGGCCAGTGGATGATTCAGAATGGTTTACTATTCCGTAATGACAAAATTTGTGTACCACATATCCCGGACATTAGGTCCAAGGTTCTTAAGGAGTGTCACGACGCTCCTTCTGCTGGACACCCTCGAGTACACAGGATGCTATCGTTAGTGAAACACACTTTTTATTGGCCAAAGATGAAAGGGTATGTAGAAGATTATGTTCTCAAGTGTCAAGTTTGTCAAGCAAATAAAGCTGAACGCTTTAGACAGGCTGGGTTGTTGCATACTTTGCAAATCCCAAGTAATAAATGGGAAAGTATTTTCCATGGATTTTATTACCGTATTGCCAAGAACACATCAAGGCCACGATTCTATTTGGGCTGTGGTAGATCGCTTGACAAAAATGGCTAGATTTTTACCGACCCAGAAGACCATTATAGCTACGCAATTAGCACAGCAATTTATCGAGCAATTGTGTAGACTATACGGGTTACCGCAGGACATAGTCAGTGGTAGGGACTCTAAGTTTACGAGTGATTTTTGGAAACTTGTTTTTGAGAAGTTAGAAACAACTTTGAATTTGAGTTCCTCATATCATCCTCAATCTGATGGCCAAACTGAAAGAGTGAATTAGATTTTGGAGGATATGCTTCGAGCATATGTATCCAAAAGACAGAGTTTATGGGAGGATTATCTTCCTATGTTAGAATTTGCATATAACAGTACTAAGCATACGAGTACAAGTTTCAATCCTTTCATGCTTATATATAGTTTTCAACCTAGATCACTAGTTGTTACAGTGGGATTCTCAGGACTTCAGTATGATGCAGCACGTAATTTTTTGCAAGATATGCAAGAAATGTTACAAGTTGCGAAGGAATCTATTAGAAGTGCTCAAGACCGAGAAAGATTTTATTCTAATAGACATCGTTCACCCAGAGAGTTCTCTAAAGGAACGATGGTGTATTTGCTAGTTCTGAAAGAATCCGTGACTTTACGGACAGGTACATCTCCGAAATTATCTCCTAGATACTGTGGTCCATTTCGTATTACACGAAGGATTGGTTCAGTTGCATATGAACTGGATTTGCCTTCTCATGTGAAAATTCACCCTGTATTTCATGTCAGTAGACTTAAGGAAGTACTAGGTGGAACAGACCAGTTAGTTACTCCTCAAGAAATCATAGATGTGGAGGACATGACATTTGTTCCACACAAACCTGAAAAGATTCTTGGATTTTGTTAAAGAAGATTGCGTAATACGCTTATCACAGAATACAAGATCAAGTGGAAGGATCGTGTTGAGGAGGACGCTACATGGGAGACATTGACTACTCTTCAGAGAGATTACCCTGGCTTTTTAGTGAGCTTAGGAGTGAGCTCTTAGAGGAAGGGGAGTATGTCATGTGCATCTACCGTGTGCTACACGCACGCAAGACTAGCTTCTAGGTTTGGGGAAGCTTGGAGCTAGGTAGGTAAATTGACGAGCTAAGTTAGGGATAGACTAACGGGCGGGCACCCAAGTATGGACGGGCGGGTACCCAAGTGTGGACGCCCGATGACCGGCCAAGAGCCTATAAAAGGGTGGCCAAGGTTAGTCATTAGTCATATAGAGTCTTGCATGATTTGTGAGAGCTCTATGGTCAGGAGCCTGAATCTAGTGCAAACGTGCACCTGCTTCATGCAGCCGAGGCCGGAAGCAGTCTCAAGGCCCGCATGGGTAGCTTCGTGGCGGTATGGGACGTTGCGAGGTAGAGATTGGTCGGTACGTCCATCTAGTTAGCTCAGCTCGTGGCTCGGTGGGGACAGCCAAGTCTGTGGGCTTGCCCACGGCTGTCATGGCTGGGAGGTGAGTCGGGCCTGCACCCCCTTCCTGTTTGTTTGGTTTGTTTGCAGGTTTCGAGTCTCGTACTAGGAGCATTCTACGAGGAGATCCTATGGGGATTTGACACATCCCCACATGTGCACCTCTACTTCTCCTACTATCTGCCTCCTTCAGAGAGAAAGAGAGGGCAAGAGAAAGCTCTGTTTACTCCTGCGTCTTCTGCCCTGCAATCGCCTTCATGAGAGAGAGAGAGAGAGAGAGAGAGAGAGAGGAAGCGTGGGTGAACCTGCTCAGTCCAGAGTTCTCTGCAGTCCGCTAGGTTTGCTTAGGGACTGAAGGAGTGAGAGAACCAGCTCTGAATGCCGGCCTGCAATCCTGCTGCCAGCCCGCCAGTAACCAGATGGGAGAGAAGAACAAAACACGTACAGTTGCTGCAGCCCGACTGTATGTCCAGAAAAGAAGCCGTGTAGCTGCAGCTCAGCCCTCGTGCAGTCCAAACCTGTACTTCTCTGTAGCCCAGCCGGTCCTCAGCTTTTCCACAAGCCAAAGCTCCTCCGTGTACCTGCAATCCAGCCGCCTCTTTTTTAATAAGCGAAAAGTCCCCACACGTGCAGCTGCAACCTGACTTGCTCCAAAAAGAGTTCTCCTCCAAAAATAATGTAGCCTTCCCCTAAATGGGCCATGACTCTCTAAAAAGTATTCCTTTGGATTAAAACCTTTGTCCCCCACACGGGGTTATAAAAGGGAAACTTCAAAATAATACCTAGAGTCCTCTAGACCACAAGTGTGCACATTTAATAAATTCCTGCACATTGGTGTCCTGCAAACTGACCACCATGCCCATACGCTTGTACAAATGCATAGGGTCCTGACAGAGTTGAAGTATAACAACGTGAGACCAAAGACCTCCCAGCCCAGAGTAGCCAAGGCAGCCACCACTGCCTCTAGCAAGGACCCAGTCAGGGTCTACCGTGGGGGCCTTTGGCTCCAAGACCTTGAACAACGGACATCACATTACTCCATATCAAAAGGGTTTGGCCGGTAAGATAGGTGGTAAGCTCAATGACAAAGAGCGTGCACACTGCAAGGAGGGGCGGTGCTTCTCTTGTCATACAAAAGGACACTATTAGGGATTTCCCTAGGAAAACCCTTGCTTAGACCAACCCGGCCTCGACAGCTGCCATGGTGAGCCAGCCTCCCACACACCCCCTAGGTTGTCGCTGATTCTCTTGCTCCCAAATCTTCCATTGGCGCCATTGCACCAGGAGCTCGAAGATAGGAAGAAGAGCAACCATGACCCGAAGTATGAGAGTAACGAATTGCTCAAGATCTTTGGCTAGATAGGTGGCCAGAGAGTCATTGTCTTGTTTGAAAGAGGCAATACCGAGGACATGGTCATGGAACAAGACGCTCAGTGAGCTTGCTTCTTGTTGACCTTGCTTAACAAAAACGTGGAGGGATTTAGCACGGGCATGACAACAAGCATTAAGTTTAAAGCTCGTCGGGCTAAATTAGTCATACATGGCATAGAATTTGTCTGCGATTTCACAGCTGCCTCTCTTGTAGGAGAGGACATAACCCTAGGGATCCAGTGGTTTCATAAGTTTACCCCAAACATTGATTGGGAGCAGCACACGTTCCAGATTACCTGCAATGTGACAAAGGCCCCAGTAATCATTAAGTGTGAACCCGGGATACCTAAATTTCCAATCATTTCCATCTATAGACTAAAATCAGAAAGGCGCACAATCTACGGTGATCTACGTTCAGACCACCCAGACCATGACGAGTGCCTATAACATGGTAGAAAACAAAGCTAATCAATACACTTAAATACACCAAGATTTAATGGACAACATGCTCAAAACAAGATGTAATTTGCTGAATTGACAAGAGATGCACAAAGAGCCGGAACGGCCGACCTCTACCTCAAATAAAGTATATTGATCTAGGGAGAACCAACTGCATAGTGTCATGGGCATTTTTGACCAGATTTCCATGCCAATGCATATGAATATAGTATTGCAAATAATGTATTACTCACACTACCCTCTCAAGTGCCCATGTTCCCTCCATCTACTCTCTATTGTTCCACCAACACACGGTAGCAACAATTTGCAAGAGAGCACTAGGACAATCGAACACTACATAGGGTATGTGAACATGGAGTCCTGCTCCTTCCTCCTGCTACTTGCTTCCATAATTAAGCATCAATGCTTACCAATTGTAAGTAGAGTCGATGACAGTGAAAGTCTTTGCGATGGAAGCGTTTGGAGTGTTGAAATCTTCAATCTGTCGCGATCCTTCGCAACAGGAGTCTTCAAAAGGATGAAGGGAACCCTAGGAAAGCTTCACCTATGGTTCAACTTGAGAAAGAAAGGCTGGAATTAGAGTTTTCAACAAAAAGACCAGAAATTGCAGCAAATATAAGACCTGTTTTGCTGAATTTCAGTCATTGGGAGTGTGTGGGAGAGTGAATACCACTTGGAAACTTGGAAAACACACTAGCGGATATGAAGTTGGAAAGGAGAGTGCAGAAAATACAGCCAAAAACGTCTCATGAAGGAGGGCCGCAACTTCTAGAGAGAGAGGCAAGGGAGAGGAGATGAGACATACACCCTGGGCGTCAAGTAGAGAGGACAAGTGACTTGTGGTGCACACTAGGATGGACACATGGCTGGTTGTTCCCTTTGTACAAAGGGGATAAGGTTTGGCGGTAAGCAATTTTTTTCTTTCATGAGGTCTTATTTCATTTCTGGTAATACGCGAGTACCACAAGCGAGTACCAGCCTTCTAAATATTGGCCACTTTATAGATAGTGGACAAGCCACGAGACGAATCCTAGAAGTTAGTCGCTCGGCCGATTCAAGTGAACACCCTATACAGCTTTTATCTAGCATGTGTGTAATGCTCTCACAATGGTAGCACGTGGCGAAGAAGTTCTTTTTCAGCGAAAACAGTATACTTTATCCTAATTAATGTTTTATTTATGTATGTTTTCATTGTGTTGCAAATTTGAGTTTTGTTCGCCTCGGAACATCAGTGTGTGCGAACACAAGCCTCGTCATAATTTATAAGTAGTTTTGGTCGCCCAAAACTTAATGAAGTGTGTATACACTCACTTATAAATTAGTGCTAGTTTCTAAGGCTGGGTTTTGGCCAATAGTTACCATCATGGCCAAATGGTGACATCATCTTCGGTCTTCAAGAAGACAGGATGTCATCAAAGAAGACACCTGTAAATTTCCTATACCCGCGGAATATACGATCCATGATTCTATTGAATGTAGCCGGGACATTCGTAAGACCAAAACGCAAAACAAGATACTCATAAAGGCCAAATGCTATCCTAAAAGCAATTTTATGTATATTCTCAAGTACCACAAGCACTTGATGATACCCACTCTTGAGATCAATTCGGCTAAAGCATGCCGATCCATCCAACTTGTCAAGGATGCGTCTATGCGTGGAATCGAAAACCAAGAGGATGGGTGAACAATATGGGAAAGAGCTTGGCTGAACCAAACACTTCTCAAGAAGCTCATTTACTTGCTTCATGATCTCCTCTTTTTGGGATGCACTTACACGATAGGTTGGTCTATTAGGTGGTGAGCTATCCGACACAAGATCAATGCGATGATCTTCCGATCGTATGGATGGCAACTCATTAGCAAAACAAGCATTGTACTCTCGCAAGAATTTCAGCCTATCATTACTAAGAGTGTTTACATGCACATTATTTTCTTCAACATGATCCCGTACAAAAATCAAGGACGCAAAAATACCCTTTTTCATTACTTTCTTAATTTGTACATGAGATACAAGGAGAATGGTATCACCCTCTTCACCAGCATCACTCACATGCTCTCGGCCTTTATGCATGAAGGTGATCCTGTTGGTCTTGTAAGTCTTGAGCGGATCAATGCGCGTGTGCCAAGACTTTCCAAGCAATACATCACAACCATTCAAAGGTGCTACAAGAAAGTCCTCATGATCCACATAGCCTTGAATATGTATGCGCAACTTGCCAACAAAGGCAGCCCCTGCTTCAATTTGAGGACCTATGTCCTCCACTTCAATATCCAAAGTAGCTGCTATCTATATAGATATGAAGTTCTCAATTGCACAATCATCAAACATGACCAAAGTGGACTGATCATTGAGCTGTTTCCAAGCTTTACATACAACCCTGTCTTTGCTATCATGTGAAGTGTTGCCCTACACATCCGGAACCATATGCACATAGGACTTTGATGCATTCGGATTATCATGCTTCTTCTTGTTTGGACATGCATTTGCGATATGCTCAGTGCTACCACAAGCAAAGCATTTCCCCTCGCTTATATACTCTTTTTCCTACTCCGGAGTGAGACCATAGTATCTCACTTGGAAGGGACGCTTCTTGGTAGACTTATTGGACCATTTTATCTTGGTTTTGGTCCTTTTTAGGTGACTGCCCATTATTTTGCGGTTTTGGAGAGCCCTATTTGTCTTCGAATGAGGGTTTAGCCCTATTGGATCGACTCAAGTTGAGTTCCAATTGCTCGGTGGTAGTGGCAACTACGATTAGTTGGTATAAGGTGTGACCAGGATACATTTGTAGTCCCGCTTTGTACACGGATTGCAATCCCGATTGAAACCTTCTCTTCCTTTCTGCCTCGGTGACATGTATAAATGGAGACACCTCCAAAAGCACTTTCCAAAACTTTTGCACATATGGATTCACCGTTTCCCCCTCATTCTGCTTCACCCAATCCCACTTCATTGGTATCTTATTCAATGCATAGGGAGGCAAGAACTTGGCATAGAACCTCTCCTTGAACTCTTCCCATGATCTAATAGGATTCAGTCAGAGCTTTTCCATAAGCCACCAATGAGTAGCAATACCTTTCATAAACATGCTTACATGGATTTCTAAGTTAAATCCTCATTACTAAAAGCAATATCAAACTGGGTAATAAGAGCAAGTGCCTTTGATGCATCATATTACCCATGATATGCATTAAACTTCACGGATTTGTCTCCGGCTTTGAAGTCAAGAGACTTTGACGCATTAGCCAACATTTGAACATGTTTTCCCGCATGTATGTCCATTGGGACAGCCCGTATGACTGGGTGATGCATTAGGCAGAGATACATGTGCCATGTAAGCATGAGGCATGGCTGGCCCCTCAACACACATTGGTGCATTTTCACCCATAGCTTCTCCCTCACGAGCACATTTGAGAGCATGAGTGCCATGAGAAATACATGGAATATCTCCAGCAACAACAGAAAATTGCAGTCCATGTTGCATGTGTTGTGCATCCACATTTCCAGCCGGCAATGGCATTTGACACACACTTTGACCACTGCCATAAACATTGCATCCTTCACGGGCTACATAAGGTACACTTGCATGGCATGAAGTCGCCGATAGTTCCTCTCCAATAGCATGAGGATTCATCCTCTTAGACATATGTTCTCCTTCAAGCACTTGTGGGGATACGAAGACATGTGGGATGCTTGCCTTTTTTGCAAAGGCATCCTCCGTACGAGCCAAGTATGCACGTACTACATCTCTCAGTTACATCTGCAGCTCTTGAGCAATCATTGCCATTGCATGATTCATATCAGTTTCAGCTTTCTTGGCCTTCAAACGATCATGTGCCAATGGATCCTGTGGCGGTAGAGCTTTAATTCTTCTTCTTGTGCATAAAGAAGAGCTTACATACGAGTAAGTTCAGCCCTTAGAGCTATGGAGTGTTCCGTGGTGGTAGAGCTTTAATTCTTCTTGTTGTGCATAAAGGAGAGCTTGCATACGAGTAAGTTCAGCCCTCAAGGCTATGGACTGTTCTTCCTACATTTTCTCTTTGCCATGGGATGGCTGTCCCACACGTTCTTGTTCCCTAATGTGCACCACATGAGTTGACTCTTCCTGTAAAGTATTGGAAGCATGCATTTCATTGTCCCCGCCTCTTGTGTTGGCGTCTTCAACATTCATCGTATGGCCGTCCATAGTGTTCTAAGTGTAGAGATAGCTAGTGTTCGTGGTGATCGTCTGTCACGATATAAGTGAAAGACAACCATATGCTCTAATACCAATGTAACATGGTAGAACACAATGCTAATCAATACACTTAAATACACCAAGATTGAATGGACAACATGCTCAATACAAGATGTAATTTGTTGAATTGACAAGAGACACACAGTGAGCCGAAACGGCCGACCCCTCCCTTAAATAAAGTATAATAGTGTCATGGGCAATTCTGATCAGATTTACATACCAATACATATGAATACAGTATTGTTCTATGAGCCATGACTCATGAATCATCATTATCTATTTATATTAGGATATTTTTTGTCTTTTTGTTAAGTGAAGTGTAAGACTCTTGGCTGCCTATGGATGCTAGAGATTGGAATCTATATGATGATTGATCATTGATTATTGATGAATATGGGTGATGTTTTCTAGCATTGTATTGTCTTTTACATTGAATTCTCATGTTTTCAAGTATTCTGCATGCAAGAATAGGCAAAGGCCTCAATACATAATTACATGTATATTCTACACTGAAAAATATATGTTTTTGCAGTTTTTGTATGGAACTATTTTTTTGGCATTTCAAAAAAATATGAAACTCCTGAAATGTTTCTGAAATCTCTTTCAAATCAGGCATTTCTGAAACGCCTAGTAACTATGGTAGGACAAAATTGACCTAGGCAAGGGCAACAAACAATGCATCACCACACGTCTTGCTGCAGGCACTGGGCAGTACCATGGCATCTTGCCAATATAAGCATTGCTTCCCACAAAGCTATCAATTGAAGCATCAGAAGACAAATGCCTGAAAATTTTGGATGCTCACTTATTTAAGTAACAAAATTGATTTTTTTTGGCAACAAGCAAGCAACTGCTGCAAACTGGATTCCAAAACCATGCTTAGAAGCCAATGTACTGAAGGCCTGAAAGGAGAATTTGATAATACCTTGGCAACAGTATAAAGTTCCCCTAGGCCATCAAGTTTCAAATGTGTGTTGTGCACGAGATCATACCTGTCAGATGTAAAATAAAAGATGTGAAAATGTTGGGCTAGTCTTCAAAAGAGAAGCAGAGCTACATAAATAACAAAAAATTCGCTCGGTTTTTTCCTTGGAGTTGAAACCCAACTTACTTGGAGGAGTCATAAACATCAGGAATTTTGGTGATGTCAAATCGCCTGGTGAGCAAAGGCAAGACAACATAATTAACTCTTAAGGACTTACTTTTCTAACTGAAAAATACCCCTTTAGATAACAAAGACTAGAAATAGAAAGGCTTGCCCTTTTCGCTCATTGTAAATATCTCGTTCCAGCTTCTTCCAGCGTGCAAACATGAGAAGAAACCCTTCACTGCCACAAGGCAAACCTGCTGCAATCCGATCAACATCCATATTTGTTTTACCCAAGGCTGTTGCCTGATCATATGGTGGTAAAGCCTCATCTAAAGTTGTCTCAGCCAACCTATCTTCCTCTGCTTTGCAAAGCACTTTAACTTGGCCAGTCACCTTTTTTATAAGCTCCACCTATAGTGAAAAGTAAAACTGTGACAATAAGGTTTCATAGAATTTTTCACTTGCAGCACACACCAGTAACACATAACGAGTTACCCTAATGAGCATATAAACACAATCATGTTTGGGGAGAGAGTCTTTTTGATCAAGTGACTGCCATTAAGAGCAAATAAATAAAAGGAAAATTTGGAGCCAATTTTCTAAATGGCTGTTTAGATTATTGTGATGCGGAAAGCTGACTAGAAGCCCAGAACCTGTTCCAGTGTTGCCAAACTACTGCCCTCAATACGCTTTGACCTTAGTGGCTAAAGTTATTCTCTACCACAATTGTGCTTAGGCAAACCTACATGCCAAGGCTTATCACATCTTTCCAAGAAAGACGCTAGTTCGCGCACCAACAGTGCATGAGGCATGACTGCAGCCAACGAGACTACTCAGCCCCATCATGGATCCACACCCACCTATAGGGTACACCTCTTAAGCCATTTTCAAAGCACAAATATTTAGAGGAGATCCTAGAGAGCCCAACAAAGGCTCCCTCCACAGGGCTAGCCAGGACAGCCACAAAATTGATCTTCCAGAACCTCCAAAATTTCCAGATGCATCATGCCTTCATAATCCAATGTCTATGACATAGAGAACCATATAGGAGCTTACATTTCTGGCATCTGCATGGTCACACGTCCCATATCATGCTTTGTTACACCTCTTGCAGGATACTCAACCACCTCCTACAACAGAATTTTGTTTTCCCTCCTTCCCCTCAATTGTCAGTCAAAAAGGCAGATGTCTTCCTCAAGAGAACTTGAATCCAAGGAAGCAATTGAACATAGAGCATGCTTCCCAATTACCTTGTTAGGGGTTCTTAGTAGGCCACAAACCCACGATCTCATTTTGTTAGGTACAAGTGGTTTCGTCTTTCTCCCTTTAAAAGAACTTCAACTGCACGCTACATGGGTCATCAGGGAGCATTAAAGATGACTGTAAGATAGCCAACAATTACTGTTCTTTGGTTGAGACAGTAAAGGAGAGAAAACCAGCCCACACCAGGCTATGGGGGAGGGTTGAAAAGCCACACTAAGAGAGAACCCCATCATCCCCGGTCATCCCCGGTGAGAAAGGGCCCCAGCTCCACATGCTTAGGAATGTTGTGCCCCACTGATGCATTATCTTAGTCACCTTGCAGGAACTATCCCCAAAGGGTGTGTATGATGTCTGTCGTAATGAAACGAATTGTCTTCGTTGGGCGGGTGGCTATACCCTCTATAGTCTCACTTGCCAGAAGCCAGGTTGCAATGCTATTTACAAGCTCCCTTCTGTCATCCACGGGGGTCGCTATGGTCCAAGGGACCCGGCAATGGTGATGACCAGATGTGTGAGTCCAAGGGCATGCCTCTCACCAGCCTCCTCGAAGAGAAGTGCCAGCCCTCCCTTCATGGGCCGTGCGATGGTGCCCCAAGTAACATAACAAAACAGGCCATTGTCCATCTTGAACAGGTGCAAAACCCGCCACCAGACCTGCCACGCCTTTGGGCAATCCCACTGAGACTCCCAAGGAGCAATCTCCAGGAAGTGGTGGGGGAGCAGCTATCACTCCCCAGGTGCCCACTACTAGACTCCTATGGGCCGCCACCCAAAGAAAAGAGGGAGATCTTCCCCAGGTGAAAAACTGCTCTACAGCCTCTTCCAAAACAGAGAGGACATGGGGAGAAATGCCATGAGCTCTCCGATGCCAAGTGGTGACTCGTGCACATTCACTCCCGTGAACTTTCCCCAACAGGTGTAGTGGGACAAGAAACATAGCTGTGGTGCTTTGGGTGGACATGGGATTCTCTGGTGCCACTTCATCCGGTCCAGTTGCAACCAAGTAAGGGTAGCCGGGTTGCAGTACTCGTCCTCTTTTCCCTTTTGCCTGCTCTCTCTCTTTTTTTTTTCCGTTATAAGGAGTTGTATTAAAGAAACAATGTACAACGGCCACTGGCCTACATATAGCTCAAGTAAGAAAGTGGGGCCACAAGGCCAACATGCTAGAGTGAAGAAGTGCCCTCAACCCCTATAAAACAGATAGAGCCGTCATGTGAATCAGCCTCATCCGCTGAAGGGCTGAATTCTCTGTAATGACTTGTGCCGATACCATAGAGGAAATTTGCCACATCAAAGTCCCGTGCACTTGTCCAGTGTGTCCTCGAATCCCAGACTGCATTCCTGGTCATCCAAATATGGCAAAGACCTGACCATCTGCAAATGGGATACAAATTCAGGTGATCTTCCTCAAGTGAAACATTAGGGATGCAAGCAAATATCCATTGACGTCGATTAACACGAGAGCCTGTAATGGCCAGCCATATTCTAGAAATGAAGTCCCAAATCTGTCTCGCAACTGGGCAATACACAAACAAGTGCTGAAAAGTTTCAAGATTTGTAGTACCAAAAACACAATGACCAGAAGCTATGTTGTGACATCAAAGCTGGTCCCCCAGAGGAAGCCCACCGACCAAGACTCTCCAAATTAAAACCTTTCCTTGATACGGAAGCTTGGAATGCCAGCCCCTCATCAATGCATCTTTCCACCAGCTTGTACTGCAATGTAGTTTCCAACCTTTGTTAGCGAAACCCAGCTCTTATCTTTCACCAACATATGATAAATCACATTTGCGGAACGGGTGGTGAGATCATGTGGTTTCTTGAACATCCAATCTTCCCATGTATACAAGGCATTTATATTACCAAAAGAACTAACTTTCTCATGAATCAATGCCCATGAGCCACCATACCCTCTAGGCACGGCAAAAAGAAGAAAGGCGACTCTGATTGTGCAACATGGCATCCCGAACCCACACTACACCCAATCTAGCCATATGCGATTGAGTTTTAGACGAGAAGACTCCTTACGTGGTCATTGTATAACCTGTGAAGTCACCAGCACTTCTCCTTGAAATGAATTTGCTGAAGTTCTATCCCTTTTGCCTTCTCTCTCTCTCTCTCTCTCTCTCTAGAAAGATGAGACAGCTTCTATGCATGAAGCTCGGCTACAAGGAAGAGCACCCTCTCCCCTTCACCAAAGCATGGAGAGCCGCCTCAACATTCGAGTCACAGGTATAGCCGAGACACCCGACTCCACTCCCGAGAAAGATGGACAGCTTCTATGCATGAAGCTCGGCTACAAGGAAGAGCACCCTCTCCCCTTCACCAAAGCATGGAGAGCCGAGAAAGACTCAACACGCAAGCGAGCCCTCATCCTACAGTTTGCAGAAGAGACGGAGAGGGTCACCTTCATGAGGAAGAGGGTCATACTACGGGGTTTAGAGGGAGCTCCTATTTTCTTGGATGATGATCTCACGAAGATGCAGCTTGAGCATAGGAGAACTTGCACGCCACGAGTCTTACACGCGAGGAGAGAAGGCAAGAAGGCCTTCTATCGAGATGGTCGGGTCATCATTGATGGCCGGCCCATGGATTAGCGGTTTGGGGCCTATGGGACACAGACCAGGCCACTGACAGAGATACACATAGCAGTATGGAACTGTAATGGTTCACTATGGGTGCAGCCTGGACGACTGGAGCATGTTATGGTGGGGAGAGACATCATACTTCTGACAGAGACACATCAGAGCCCAGAGAGAGGGCTACCTCGAGTAGAGGGATTCCAGTGGGAGTGAGCATACAGGAGGACCACACGCCAGGGTACCTCGAGAGTGTCGGGGGGAGTAGCGGTCCTATTCAGACGGGAGCTACAGGGGAGACTGAGAGTGGTAGCACAGGATCCAGAGGCCAGATACATGTGGATCAGCTTACAGCTCTCACAGGACAGGGTTATATACATAGCTCTATGTTACTTTTCTCCATCAGGATCCTCCTATGTCATTACAAAGGACATGCCACAGGAGGACGAGATAGGAGCCTTGCCATACACTTGTCTGTCAGAGGAGATTATGCATTATTCTACACCAGGGGAAGTATTTCTTACGGGCGACTTCAATGCCCACACACAGAGCAGACAGTGTGAGGTGTATGACTATGATGACATGGAGATCCTCCACCTTGTGGATCCAGAGGAGATAGGGGCTAGTCGGGCATCAGAGGACACTGGACCAGACAGAGGACATTATGGGGACCACTTACTAGAGTTGGGAGCCAGGCATCGTCTCGTTATTTATAACGGGATGCTACAGTGGCCGGGATCAGGAGGGCTGACATGCTTCCCACATGGGGGTCATACACAGACCGGAGGCACGGTGGTAGACTACATTATGGGGTCTTTGGAGGCATCACAGCTTGTCACCTCATTCTCCATTCCACCTCGTCCTATTGGGGCAGATCATACATACTTGGCATTTTCACTAGCCGGATCACCAGTATCACCAGCCCCCCACATACCGACGCCACACACTACCATCTACTTCACACATGACATGGCAGACATATACACTGGCAGAGTAGAGGATGGGCTCCTACTCATGGATCCCCTGGCATCTATGGATACCATTACAGCCCAGCTCGCATCACTCCTACACACGGCTGCATTACAGAGCTTCCCACATCGTGTACACTCAGGAGAGCCTGCGAGACCCGGGACTATGCCCCAAAACAGATGGTATGATGACGAGTGCATAGCCCTATACTCACGACTCCACATACAGAGAGCCTTGGGAGCCATCACAGAGCAGGAGTCGAGGAGAGAGATGAGGAGACTTACTCGCCGCAAAAGGCGGGCCTTCGCAGAGATACAGGAGCTAGAGATCTTTCATTTCTTCATGAGTAGAGATAGCCCTATCTCATGGCGGCACTTCAGAGAGCCCCGCACCCCGACACCTATTGCAGACCCACAGACATGGCACACATATGCAGAGGGTCTATACCATGCCCCACAGCAGCCACCTATACCTCAGCCACAGGAGCCTCGACCTACCACAGCTAGCTTCTTTACCCACTCAATGGTACAGGAAGCTATCTGCCGCCTACAGCATGGACGGGCCGCCGACCATATGGGCCTGCAGGGTGAGCATTCATATATGCAGTAGATTCTTTAGCTCCTTTTCTTGCACACCTGTTTAACAGGGCACTAGCAGAGGGTTTGCCTGCGGAGTGGACGATGCACACCATTGTGCCGATTCACAAAACAGGGGATATGCTCGATCCGAGCAACTACAGGACGGTTATGGTTGGCCACGTGCTGGCCAAACTCTATGGTGCAGTGCTGGAGCAGGAGCTTAGCTTATATGCTGAGCGAGCAGGTTTACGCTCATCAGGGCAGGCAGGCTTCAGGAGAGCTTTCTCTACCACTGACCATGTATTCACTTTGAGATGTATGATTGATCAGGCCAGAGTGAGGAAGAGAAAGCTCTATTGTTGCTTTGTGGATTTCCGCAAGGCATTTGACACAGTACCACGAGAGAGGCTCTTTCAGCGCCTGCAGTCTCTTGGCATACCAGCAGATATGACATGGGGCATCTATGCATTATATGAGCAGGTTTTTGGGCGAGTCAAATGTCCAGGAGGTATGTCCGAGACTATTGCTAGCACCATTGGTGTGAAGCAAGGATGCCCAGTTTCCCCCACGCTATTTGGGTTATACATTGATGAGGTAGCTGACTTCATTACACGGGGAGGCGGAGATGGAGTTGATTTAGCAGGTACCTCAGTACATATTATGCTCTATGCTGATGATATTGTATTAGTGTCTGAGTCCCCAGGTGGTCTACAGCAGCATCTACATGCACTCCATGATTTCTGCATGCAGAGGGGTCTTACTATGAACCTTGGGAAAACCAAGGTTATGGTCTTTCATACATCGAGACAGGGCAGGAGTCAGCTGACATTCACTCTCGCAGGATGCCAGATGGAGGTGGTGACATCATACGTGTACCTAGGGGTTACCTTCTCTGCAGCAGCCACACGCTTTACCATGGGTTCAGCAACCAGAGTTAGATTGACACGGGGATATGCAGCATTGGCTATGCTAGAGAGACAGTGCCACCAGGCGCATTTTCAGGAGCCCCGGACGAAGGGGTGGCTATTTGATACATTAGTCACACCGGCATTGATGTATGGAGCAGCAGCATGGGCGCCACGCCTTGCTACCCATTGGTGGACACAGATAGAGAGACCACAGGCCCTCATGATGGCACGCATGATACGCAGCAAACCGTCAGTACCTCATGACATTATCCGAGCAGAGTTTGCTGCGCCTCCTATGATGGTAGAGGCCATATTTCAGACTATATGCCTGCTAGACAGATTCAGAGAGATGCCATAGGACAGATTATCATACAGAGCTTTTCAGGCATCTAGACAGTTGGCTGAGGCAGGAGACAGAGGATCATGGTATGCACACGTCACACATTGGTTCTCACAGCATGGCCTAGACATGGATCATCTACCACCATTCCAGTATGACAGGGATGCACCACATATCTGTCTCTCTCATAGTGAGAGGAACAGAGTATTGAGACAGGATCTATGGCAGCTCTATACACGAGAGACATGGATATCGCCTACACAGCCTCTTCCACCGAAGATGCTATACTACAAAGATCACTTCATGAGTATCACTGATGATGGATTAATAGAGAGGCCTAGATACATGGAGGGCTTTTTACCACACGGCTCCCGAGTGGCTATTGGTCAGCTCAGAGTTTCATCACACCGATTGGAGATTGAGACTGGCAGAGCAGCACGGATCCCCCGAGAGGAGAGGGTATGCAGATTGTGCAGAGAGGAGGTGGAGAGTGAGGAGCATTATGTATGCAGATGCAGAGCATATACAGCCATCAGAGAGAGATATCCCATTTTATTCAGAGAGCCACATTCCCTACGCCAGATCTTTGAGACAGCAGACCAGCGCATACTGGGGAGATACATTCTAGACATACAGCGCCACAGAGAGACATTATTACAGGCTCAGACAGCTCCAGAGGGAGGGCGACAGACACAGATTACTACATTTTTTCAGAGATCCATACCCCTCCCAGCCCCTACACGGCAGGGAATTACTCTCCAGAGAGCAGACACTTAGAGCCCGCAGGAGACAGAGGACACCTGGCTTTCGGACACCACGTCTATACCAGAGAGAGATGACAGAGATCAGAGCTCAGTTTCACAGAGAGGGTGCGGAGCGACTGGCTCGCTTCAGAGCACACCCAGGCATGTTCTTCAGAGAGCTGTGGACACCCCCTTCACTGATGTATACCATTTTATACCCCCAGTATGGTACAGGATGGAGCTAGCTAGGTTGCATATCATGATTGTATACTCCATGCATATAGCTTTGCATTCTCCTAGTAATAGAGCTCCATCCCCTCCACACCCAGATTCAGCTTTTTTATTCAGTACTTTTTCATTTTGTTGGGATGACAGAGGATACCCCATACAGGTACTCCGATTTGTCTCATAGGCCGAGTTCGGTCTTTTGGAAGACGTTAATAAAATCTTTCTTTCTTTCTTTCTTTCTCTCTCTCTCTCTCTCTCTCTCATCACATCGATTGGAGATCGAGACTGGCAGAGCAGGACGGATCCCCCGAGAGGAGAGGGTATGCAGATTGTGCAGAGAGGAGGTGGAGAGTGAGGAGCATTATGTATGCAGATGCACAGCATATACAGCCATGAGAGAGAGAGAGATCCCATTTTATTCAGAGAGCCACATTCCCTACGCCAGATCTTTGAGGCAGCAGACCAGCGCATACTGGGGAGATTCATTCTAGACATACAGCGTCACAGAGAGACATCGTTACAGGTTCAGACAGCTCCAGAGGGGGGACGACAGACACAGATTACTACATTTTTTCACAGATCCACCCCACTCCCAGCTCTACACAGCAGGGAATTACTCTCCAGAGAGCAGAGACGCTCAGAGCCCGCAGGAGACAGAGGACACCTCGCTTTCGGACACCACGCCTATACCAGAGAGAGATCACAGAGATCAGAGCTCAGTTTCACAGAGAGGGTGCGGAGCGACTGGCTCGCTTCAGAGCAGACCCAGGCATGTTCTTCAGGGAGCTGTGGACACCCCCTTCATTGATGTATACCCTTCATTGATGTATACCATTCTATACCCCCAGTATGGTACAGGATGGAGCTAGCTAGGTTGCATATCATGATTGTATACTCCATGCATATAGCTTTGCATTCTCCTAGTAGTAGAGCTCTATCACCTCCCCCACTCATTGTACTTATTGCACACCTAGATTCAGCTTTTTAGTTCAGTACTTTTTCATTTTGTTGGGATGACAGAGGATACCCCACACAGGTACACTAATTTGTCTCATAGGCCGAGTTTGGTCTTTTGGAAGACGTAAATAAAATCTTTTTTTTTTTTTTTCGTGAAATGGTGTTTTATATTATATGTAAAATGTACATCAGCCACATGGCTCACACAGAACCTATGGCCCCAAACAAAACCCCCACAAAAGATCCTCTAAAGGATCATGACCATGCAAACCTGTACACTAATAAGAAAGCCTCCTAACCAAATAAGCATCCCAGATAAAAGGATCAAAGATGAGCCAGCCGAGTCGCCGTAGACCATAACGAAATAACATCTGCATCCAGTATAGCTGAGCTGAGAGAAGAGAAGAAAACTACCAAAGCAGCAAACCGCGGATACGTAGAATGTGCCCATGTATTCCAGACAAGGAATCAAAAATGAACCCATTCCGTGTAGTCCAAATATGCCAAAGTCCTGTCCATCTAAGGAAATGGAATATCACAAGGTGGCTGTCTGAAGTAATGACTTGAGGACAAATCCCAAATATCCACTGATGAGCCGAAACAGTAGACCTCTCTACTGCCTCCCAAACGTGAGAGACAAAAGACCAAATCTGACGGGCCACTGGACAACTCATGAACAGATGCATAACTGTTTCAGTGCATGTTGTGCAGAAGAAGCAAGAGGCCAGTGTAATTTTACGACGGCTCAGCTGATCCCGTGTAGGTAACCCTCCCACCAACATCCTCCAAATGAAAACCTTACCTTGGTAAGGGAGCTTAGACTGCCAACCACGCATAAGAGTTTTCTGCCACCATGATTTAGACTTGTGCAATCCCCACACCTTATTGGCCTTGGCTGAAACCCAATCTTTCTCTGATACAAGCTTATGATAGACCTGGTTAGCTGAGAGTAATATCAAGTCACCAGATTTACATAGTGCCCAATCAAGCCAAGGCTGATCTGCAGATGGCCGAGGCAATGGAGTAAAAGGCTCAACTGCATGCATGATGTCAACCCATAGTGGCTGAAATGTCCGAGGAACCCTAAAGTGCTGCCGAATACGACGAAATGAATATGGCCTGTCATGACCAGGTATCACAGCATCTCGGATTCTAACCAAGCCTAGCCTGACCATGCGGTTGAGTCGTATGCGTGAAGCATCTCTGTCTGGCCAAACAATGACACGCGACTCCACAAATGTTTCGAACTGCAAAGAGTTCAAAAGTAGTCTTTCATGACCAGGATCCCACCGAGCCAGCAGTAGAACTTCATGCCAAGAAAGGAGAATATGTGATAAAATGTGTGATGAGCGAATACGGACAGGATGAGCCGCATTCACAATGTCCCACCATGAAGCCTGCACACGTGTCCGCCCATGTGACAATCCCTCCAACTCAATCAAGTCACGAGCCATGAATACCCAAGGCTGCTCTTGCAAACACATATCTTGAAAAAGCGCCCACCTACGCGCCACCATATGCAAGCGGACATCCAGTAAAGCAGCCCCACCCATTCTTTTGGGCGTCGTAATGTGATTCCAAGCTATCCATGTTTGACCCATAATATTTCCTTGCCTCTTCCACAGGATAAACCGAATGGGAGCAACCAAACGGATGAGAGATTTGTGTGTCCAAGGTAGCAAAGGCAAAAAATAGGAAATCATGCTAAGCATAATAACCTGAGCTACCTTAACCCTCACATGCATAGGCCACCCTTGAGCTTTCCAATACACAAATTTATCTGAGATCCGAGCAGAAATCCAAGCAAGAAGCGCTTGGGGGTCCACATCTACACCCACCGGATATCCAAGATGACGAACAATGTCTCCTGTATGCACCACACGGCCTTGCCACCCTAATGCCTCAAGATCAAATTCCGTGCATACAATGAGGGCTGATTTTGATGAATTTATTTTCAGCCCAGAAGCCAATGCAAAATTATTCCAAGCTTCCATTGCTCGATCTATATTGCCTTTTTCGGCCCTGAGAAACATAAAAGTGTCATCCGCAAGGGCTTGAGCAACCAATTGCTTGCCATGAGGGAGATGCAAACCAACCACTTCACCATGCGATGCCATAGCATCTAGGCGAGATAACATAGGATGAGTGGCAATGGCAAAGAAAAGAGGGCTAAGAGGACAGCCCTGCCGGAGAGAACGGGTGAGAGAAATACCATCCGAAAGTCCTCCATTGAGCATAATCCGCGTGATAGAGCCAGAGCCAAGTAAATGCACCAAATTAGCCATTTTGGGACCAAAGCCCATGGCTGTCATTAACTGAGAAAGGAAAGACCAGCTGACATGATCAAAAGCTTTTTCAAGATCCAGCTGCACCATCACAATCTCTTGCTTCTTTGCCTTGGCATAATCCACTCCAATTTGAACATTAAGAATATTATGCAAAATATTCCTGCCATGCACAAATCCATATTGATATGGATGAACAAGAGTAGGAAGCACCTTCTGCAAGCGATTGGCAAAAATCTTTGTAAAGATTTTATACATAATACCCATAAGTGAGATCGGGCGCCATTGAGCCAAAGAAGTAGGCGAAGGGACTTTGGGCAACAAACGAAGTATGCCCAACTTCCAATCGGCAAGCATATATCCCTCATCCCAAACCCTTTGACAAATAAGCGTCAAAGGCTCTGCAAGCTGATCACCATATTTTCGGAAAAACTCATTTGTCAAACCATCCCAACCAGGGCTCTTTCCCATGGCAAGTTTGGAGAGAACAGTTTCCACTTCCCCTTGAGAAACAGGAGCATCAAGCTGAACCGCCACATCAGGGTCAACTTGATATCGTACTTCAGCAAACAATGACTCCCTTGCAGCCAGGACAGCCGGTGAGACATCCTCTCGAGGGGCAAGCAAATCTTCATAAAACCTGATGCAATGCTGAATAACCTCAGAAGGTTGAGTAACAAGGTTGCCTTTGGCATCCATCAGCCTAACAATATTCTCACGCATATGTTTTTGATGCAACTTATCATAGAAGCGATGAGATTGACAGTTAGCATCCCGCAAAGCATCAAGACGTGCAAGTAGTTTAAAGCGAACATATTGTGCTTCCTGCACCCTAGATAGCTCCTTTTTCAGCCATTCTATGGCATCCACAACTTCTGCATCCATAGAGTCAGTAAACATGAACGCCTGCAAGCCCTTTAAAAGCGACTCAAGGAGGGCCACATGCTGTTTTTGTATAGAGGCATTAGCAAGACCATAATGCCGTGCTAATTTCCGAGTGTTGGTAAGGAACATTGGCCAAGCATGACAATCAGCCATGGACACTCTTGTGGAGAAATGTCGTATCAACTGACGCATATAAACATCAAAAACTTCATGCTCCAAAAAAGTGTGATTTAAGCGCAAAGGCAAGCGTCCCAACAAGCCTTTATATGCATCCACAGGATGATAGACCATTTCAAACACAAGCGGCCAATGATCTGACAAAACCTGTTGCTGATCAACCATCATAGTAAGAACCTCTGGCAAAAAGAGATCTTGATGTAAAATATACATCCTATCCAGTCTAGCATAAGTGCCCCGAAACTGTTGTGAGGCATAAGTGTAACCCCTTTCATCTAAATGCAACCAAGACCACAAGTCTTGTTTTAGCGACCTTGCTGCAAAAGCTTCCCACGCCTTTTTCTCCGGGCCATCCATTACAGAATGAGGCGACATGGCTTGCTCCCTGGAGACACACATATTAAAGTCCCCCATCACAAAGCCAGGATGAGAGATTGAAAGGGCACACAAGTCATTCCATAGCAAACGGCGTGCACGAGCATTATTTGGAGCATACACCCCTAACAACCATAAAGGCGTATCATCCCAAACAATCTGTATCACTAGAAATCTTCCATGAACATCTTGAATCACAAGAGAAGGCTGAAACTGCGAACGAACAGCAAACATAACACCTGACTGCGAAGCAGGATGTCCGTTGTAGAAAACATGAAACCCCTTATATACATAGGCTTTGCCAGCCATCTTATGCTGCTTATGTTCAACTGCACACAAAACATCCCAACCATGACAAAAAATTGTACGCCAAAGCCTGAACTGCTTTTGGCGCGAAGAAATACCCTTTACATTCCATTGTACAATTTTCATAAGCCTTCCCAGAAAAGGAATCAACAAGGCCGTGTACTAGGCCCAGGACAATCTGCCAAATCACGAACCTTTTGAAGCATTGCATTTTTAGACATGGTATTTGTGATCTCAGACTGCCCTTGGAGTTCCCGAGCACGTGTCAAAGGGTAATGACCATCCCATGGCGAGATGACCTCACCCTTCGAACCAAACACAAGAGGCAATTGTTGTTGTGCTTCTTTTGTTAGGCGACTTTTAATAGGATAGCGTTCTACTCTATCCACCCCAAGAGGCCCTGTACCCTGAGAAAGTTGGCCTCCCGGCCTCTCAATCCTGGTCTGTTTGCTGGGCACCTGAACCCAAAGGGCGACGAGCATATGTATGTAAGGGCCCCTGATGAGTACGCAAAGGCCCCCGCCAAACAGCATCTGAGAAATCCCCCCGCGGGGCAACAAATCGTGTCTTTTTACCACGTACTTCCACCCATGGCTGCTCAACCTCATTCTGAACATCCATGTGTTGGGCATCATGTGAAGGAGCATCATGCTCATCTTCCACGGGCAACTGCCCATCAAGGATATCCTTTGTAGCAGCAACTTGTTCTTTCTTAGGACATTCGGAGACAAAGTGGCCCATCTCACCACATTTGAAACAGTGGCCAGCAAATGTATCCCACCTCAATTCATACATTAAAGGTTGCAGCCCAGCCATATTGACACGCAAATGTGTCGGCCTAGGTCTCCCAGTATTCCACAACATGCATAGACGATTTCGGTTTCTAGATGTCATTCGAGGCACCACCAAGACATCACCGATACCTCGCATGAGACTTGGTAAAACACGCCAAAACATTGGTGGGAATTGTTTCACTTCAACCCAAACTGGGCAAGCCTGGCGCAACATATCTTGGTACTCTGCCATAGGCTTCCACGGAACCACATGAACCAACTGCCCATCCAAAAAAAGTGGCACCTGCTCCAAGACTGCCCTACGGGCTTCCGAAGTGCGAAAAAGTATTTCATAAAAGCCTCTCGGACCATCGTAAATCTCCTCAAGTGCCTCAGGCGATACCAAGCGGCCCAGCCATGCTCTAAGACGAGGCAACAATGGAATACGCCCAGTAAAGAAAAAGATAGCAGCACGATCATGAAAATCTGCTAGCTGTTGTAGCAACAAAGGAGTCTCCATGCATACATCAGCCACACCACTATTATCTACTGCAGCCATTTGCACGCTATTTTTTTTTTTCGGAAAAAAGATCCTTCTATTAGTTAATGAGAAAACGCCATAAGGCTACAAAGCTCGCCTCGCAAGGAGGGATAAAAAACACAGTGAACTCCTGAGCTCCACCCCTGTGGCTGGCCACTCTCTGGGGGGGGCTACCTAGTAGTACATGTGGGAGGTGAGAAAAGCCAAACTGGAGGCCTGTAGTGCCAAGTGACATCCTCGCCCCTCGCGGTGAGGAAAGGGCCAGGCTGCCAAGTGCGCAGGAAAGCCTTCCGGCGCCCTCTCATGCGATCCGAGTCGCCCTGGAGTTTCCCCCAGTGTCCTCTCAAGGTGTGAATGATGTCCACCCAGAGGGCGTGTATGACCTCCGCCGGTGGAGTCGCCTGGCGGTCAATGACCTCCCTGCATCGGGCTCTCCAAATGTGCCAAGCCGTCATGCTGCTGATCAACTCCCATCTGTGCCCGATCCCCTCCTGAGGGGCTGCCGAAGAGAAGTCTGGCGTCGAAAGCACCGCCATCGCCCTGTCAGAGACCTGGATGGTCGCACTGCCAGGGACGTCCTCATATCCAAGGGCCGGGCCGCTGTCCGTGGCCCAAGCCACCGCACCCCACGTCACCAGCATCTCACCTGGTGAGCCTGCAAAAACCATCCTGAGAGCGCGCTGCCAGACCTGCTGTGCCTGTGGGCAATCCCATAAGCAGTGCCGCTCCGACTCCTGTGCATGGCCGCACCGAGGGCAGGACGCTGGGTGACTGCCGAAAGCTAGCCAAGCCCCCACAGCCAGTCCTCTATGCGCTGTGAGCCAGAGAAACAGCGTCACCTTCCGGGGCCGGAAGTTGGCCCAAAGGCGCTGCCAGAAGTCCCTAAGAAAGGCAGGGGAGAGCCCCTATCGCCGCCAATGCTCGGCCGCCGCCGGGGTGCTCGCTATCCTGTCTCTCTGAATCCTCTGCCCCAGCCTCGCTGTGTACTGAAAAAAGGGGATGCCTGGGCTGGTAGGGGCCAAGTAGGGGTCTCGCCAAAACCACTCACCTGGATCCCACTGAAGGCGAATAAGAGGCCTGCTGTCCCAAGCCCATAATCTCCAAGAACAGTCCTCCCCTATCGAGGCCGGTGAGGGGTCTACATGCCACTGTCTCTGATGAAAGCCGACCACCCGCACCCTCTGAAGAATACATCCCTGGAGCCCATCCAAATCTAGTCGTGTCCTCTGAAGCTGGCCACCCTCTCCCACCTCGAAAGTGAGTGGGGCGACTCTCTCCGCTGTGCCGCAGACCGCTAGAAGGATCTCATGCCGAGTGAAGACCCCCATCCACTGTGGAGGTGGAGGGTCCTGTACTGGGGTCCGCCACTCCCGGGGGATGGCTGCCTCAATGTCCTGTCTCATCAACTCTCTGCCCCTCATCCCACTAAGTCTCCTCTCCTGAGCCTCTAGAGGCAGCTGCTGAAAACCTATCCAGTCGTCTAGGGATTGGGCTGGGCCAAAGCTCAGCGGGCCCCATGACACGTGAGACCGCGATCCAACCATATGGCCACTGGGGAGACGAATCAAGGGGTTCCAGATCAAAGGCTGCCTCAGGCGCTCCTCATCGGTGCCCGGGGGAGTCTGGAAGAGTGACGGCCTCAGATGCGCCCAGGCCCTCAGAAGGCTAGCTGCAAAACGCTCCTCGAAGCCAAGGCCCACTCCTCTGGATCGCTGCTCTGTAAAGATCCACCTGATGCTGGGGGTCCAGGGACCGCTAAGAGAAGGGGTGCGGCTGAGCATCCTGGAAACAAGAAACTCCTTCCACGGCTCAGCGCCTGGCAGGAGGCCACGAACTACCAACTTGCCAAGCAATGCTCGGCTTTGGCAAATAGGATTGACAATGCCCAGGCCGCCTCTCTCCCTCGGCTGAGTGATCACCGCCCATGCCACCTTGGCCCTGGCGGGCCGCTCGTCACCACCGGACCAAAGAAAGTTCCTGATGAGCCTCTGCACCTGGCCAATGCACGCCCGAGAGAAGGCCCAGCAAGAAGTGATGTACCACATAGTAGCAAGCAGAACCTGGTTGGCCACAACTACTCGGCCAGCCAGAGATAGACGAGCGGTACTCCAATACAGAAGCTTCTTCCGAATGCTCAGAAGAAGGGGGGCTATCTGTTGCTCCGGAGATATGTCAATGCCCACATAGCATCCCAAATAACGCACTGTAGTGCCGGGGCGCAGCCACTGAAAACCGTCAACTGGCCTCCAAGTCGGGGGGGGGGGCATAGAGCTGACCCACAACCCACACGACTTGTGCCAGTTGATCAAAGCGCCCGAAGCTCTGCAAAACCTGTCCATGGCTAAGGCGAAGCGGCGGAGGTTCTCCTCACCTCCTTGAAGATAGACAGCAGTGTCATCCGCAAACTCCGAGTCTAGGAGCTCCTCCGAGGTGCGGATGGGAAGCTGGAGGCCCCGCAAACCTGTATCCTGTGCCGTCAAAAAAGTGCTCATGGCCTCCGCCACAAAAAGAAAAAGAAAGGGCGCCAAGGGGCACCCCTGCCGCACCGAGCGCGAGAGCTGGAACCTCTCTCCGCGCACGACTTGTATCAGCACCTGGCTATGAGCCGATGTGTAGAGTGCAGAGACCCCACGGATCCACTGAGGGGGGAAGCCCATCCTCTCCATAGTGCCTTCCAAGAAGGCCCAGTCCACCCGATCATATGCCTTCTCGAAGTCGAGAAGGAGCACCGCCAGATCCTCCTGTCGAAATCTAGCCAGAGCCATAGCCTCCCAGAAAGAGAAAATGTTATCCAGAATGCTCCTATCCTGGATGAAGCCTGTCTGCGTGGAGTGGATGATGTCCGGAAGGTGAGGCTGAAGCCGCCTGCTGATTGCCTTAGCTAGGACCTTGTAGGCCGTGCCTAGCAAGGTGATCGGTCTCCACTGTCTAATCTCCAGTCTGTCTCCTCCCTCTTTGGGGATCAAGTGGATCAACCCCTCTGCCATGCTGTCCGGCATGACTCCTGACTCCATAATCTCCTGGAATGCCAATCTGAAGCCCCTATGTAAGAGGCCCCATTACCTCTGGAAGAAAGCCACCGAAAGACCGTCCTCTCCTGGGCATTTGCCCCGAGGTAATGCCTGAAGAGCCTCCTCCAGTTCCGTATCCGAGAAGGGGGAGAGAAGGGAGTGCTGCAAATGGGGCGGCACAACCGGTCTCGTGAAGCTCCAGACTGCCTCCCGAGCCTTTCTCACCCTGTCATCTGCTGGCTCAGCAGAGAGAAGATCCCTGTAAAAATCTGTGGCTATAGCCCGAACCCTGGGGGGATCCACCACAACCTGGCCATCAGCCTGCCGAAGACGCCTGAGACCCTCTCGTCTGAAGCGAGGCCCTGTCGCCTCAAAGAAATCTCGAGTCACTCTGTCTCCAGCCTGTGTCCAAAAAGAAGCCCGAGCATGGAATCGGAACTCCACCCTCCTCTCCTCGATGGATCTGATCTCAGTGCTAGCTGACTCCATCTGCTTTGAGATCCAAGGGCTCGTAGGATCCCTCTCCTGGAGTCTCTGGAGGGACGCTAGACTCCTCCGTAGGCTCCTCTCCTGCTCTCTGAAGGCCTCCAGCCGGTCCAAGGCAGCCTGTCTGAGCATCTGGCTGATCTCCTGCAAGCCACTGGCAAGATCGCTGGCTGCCGATCCTCTCCTGAAGTGTAGCTCCTGCCAGACCTGCTCAACTCTGATCGCAATCTCGGGCTCCTCTATGAGACAATCTGGAATCCGGACGCTCTGGCCCTGCTCTCCTCTCGTGGGGTCCTCGATCTGGAGAAGCACTGGAAAGTGGTCTGAAAACGAGGAGCCTGCAAGTATGCCCACTGTGCCACCTCTATCACAGGCCCACTCATCAATGTAAAACCTGTCGATGCGGGAAAGGTTAACTCCTGTGGCCCATCTATCCGAGCGCGAGAAAGATAGACTCCCCTGCAACCTGCCAAACTCCGGGAGAGTCCACGGATCCTGGCCTCTCACCTGTAGCACTAGTTCCTCCCAGGCAGCGAGCTCCGGCCCATGAATGGTCTCCTGGCTGCCCCCCATCCTGTCCTCTGCATCCTCCAGCATGTTTCAATCCCCTCCGAGGCACCAGTGGTCTGCCAAGGGGAGGGACTGCCTAATGGTGCTCCAGAACTCGGCTCTCCCGGTAGCCCCATTAGGGGCGTAGAAGTTGAGGAAGCCAATGCGGTCTTCCCCAACCCGAAGGATGATCCACTGCGCACGACCCTGGACCAGAATGTCAGAGTCCACAACCTCGGATAGAAGCTGCTCGCTGACTGAGATGCATACTCCACCCTGGTTCCCCTGGGAGCCATATGCCGGTGACCAAAAAGTGTGACTCCTGCCTGGCAAGATCTTCCCGCAGGTGCGGGTACGCCCGGCAGAAAGGTGGTGCTCCTGGATGAAAAGGATATCTATGGGTCCTCCAACGAGAGCCCTCTGGATCTCCTAGCGAAGTCTGCCCCGCCCAATGTAGCAGCGATGTCCACCGAGACCCTGGATGTTCCATGAGAGGATCCTCATGGATGAGCTATGGCAAGTGAAGCAGCCTCCACTGGCTCACCCCTCTCAGCCGGCCCGGAAGATCTGCCCTCCACTCTGTGAGTCTTGGGCGCCGGCTTGGAGGGAGAATAATCACTGTCTGTCCGGGTGCGGAGTCTCTCCAAAAAGAGGGTGACCTGTCTCTGTGTCCAGCCCCACTCCGCCTTCGCCCTGTCTAGGGCATAGGCGTGAGACCAATCCTCTGCATATATGTATCTAAAGGTAGGCTGCACCCTCGGGGCGGCATGGAGGAGAATCAGAAGCACCGCCTCAACTGAGGTGTGGACCGGATCCGCCCGCCAGTCTCCTATACCAAACAAGCTCATGCGGGCTGAGTGTAATCGGGTCTGCAATAGGTCCGTGAGCTCCAGGTCACTGAAGTGGTGAGAAAACTCCAGTATCTCATCACGCAAAACTTCCTCTACAGAGTTGCAATCCCATGCTGTGTCTGGGGCAACACTGAGAGGAAAGGAGAAAGCCACCATGCTGCTCACCACTGAGGGAGAACGAGAGGGATGGCACACCACGCAAACTCGCAAGGGCGCGACCAGTGTCTCGAATGGGCCAGCGTCCAGCTGAAGCACCTGAAAAAACCGTAATCCACTGGTAGCCCCATCACTCGCGGGGGCCCCCCTGGGGAGGCTGGAGAGAACTCTGTGGCGGGCGAAGCAAGGATCGCCATCTCCACCGGCCCGGAGTGGCGGTGGAACAGCCGCTGGACTGAGCTCTGGCCTACCCAGCTGCGCTGCCCCGAGGCAGTGGGTGGTCTGGCGAAGTATCCTGGAGAGGCCGAGGGAGGGATGGGGGCTCGCGGCGAGGAGGGGGGAGAGCGAGGAGAGGATGGAGAGGCATCTGCCAGAGGATAGGTGTCAGGGGGGGCCGCCGGGGGAGGCGGGAGGGGGGGGGATGGGGGGGAGAGGGGAGGGTGGAAGGAGTGCTCTCCGGGTGAGGGGAAGGGGAGCCGGGGGTCGAAGAGTGCGGCCCAAGATCCTCAGGAATCTGCTCCAAGGAGGGGGCGGGGCCCCCCGCGGGGAGAGGCGGGAGCGGGGTCTCCACGTGGGAGGCTCCACCAACGGCCTCAACGGGCACTGAGTCTGAATCCTCGTCCATCGGGGTGGGACCTGCTGGCCGCCTATCCCTGACAGGAGCATAAGTGCGGGTAGGTGCCTGTACGCCAACCGGAGTCGCCTGTACGCCAGCCTGTCCGCCAGCCTGTGCTGCCTGCTAGCGTCTGCGACGGACCCTGCGGGCCGGGCGTTTCCGCCGGCGAACCTCCTGCCACCCGCCAACCTCCTGGGACTGCGCGGCATCCTCCGCCGGGGCCTGCTCGTCAGATGATGGCGCCTGCTGTGGCGAGCCAGGGATGTCCGGTCTCTGAGGTGGATGGCCACCCCTCGGATCTCCTGCAGGGGGTCCAGAGGCGGCATAGCGTGAAGGATGAGCCCCCTTGCGGGGACAGGCGCGTGCGAGATGGCCCATCTCCCGACATGTGTAACACTGGCCGGGGAGGCCCGAATACTCCACGCGCTGTATCATATGTCCTCCAGAAAGACAAGGGAGAAGGATCGTCTTCGGGAGGGACTCCGGTGACGGAACCACAACCCGAATGGCCGGGAGTCCTGCTGCCCGAGCAATCACTAAAGCCGCTGTCTGAGGCGTCTCCACCACCTGCCCGAACACCTTGCCAATGGATGACAAGAGGGGCAAGTACTCCCTACGGAGTCCAGGGAAGCAGATAGTGATGGGGAAACCTGTCGCGCCTGCTAGCGGGTCAGAAGCGGGGTCGAAACCATGAGTCCATCGCGCCAGGAACGCCCGGGATGAGCGGAGGGCAATGGGGCTCCGAGCCAGCACCATCTGAGCTGCCTGTGGGGACTCGAAATCCACCTGGTAGTATCCACGTCCCAAAAAATCTACGCTGACGACCTTGGCGTGCACGCCAACAAGGCTGCCTTGCAGAAGGTCGCGAAGCTCTCTCCGCATCGGACGGCTACCCACTATCTTGCAGACCAAGGAGGAGGCCTCAAGAGCGGAAACTGTGGAAACAAACAACTGAAGATCTTCAGCTGTGAACTCCAGACGGAGACCGGAATCCGCAGGGTTAGTCGGAGCGGCTTCCATGGAGTCCTCCAGAGGGAAAAGGCCAGACACCGGGGTCACCAACGGGAGGGACACAGCCCTGCAAGGAAAAAAGAGAGGCGGAGGGCTACAGGATAGCGGGGGCGGGGGCGGGGGGGGGGGGGGGGGGGGGGGGGGGGGGGAAGCTGAGGCGGGGAGGAGTTAGCGGTGGGCGGAGGGGCGAGACGAAAGGGAGGAGAGAGAAGGCGGAGGGGGGAGAGGTGGCGGGGGAGAGAAGAGAGGCGGGGGAGAAGGAGGCGAAGGGGATAGAGAGGCGGAGGAAAAGATGACGGGGGAAGGAAGCAAGCGGCGGGGGGAAAGGCGGGGAAGGCAGCGTGGAAGGTGGCGAGGGAAGAGAAAACGGGGGAAAAGAAGGCGGAAACGAGGAGGGAGGCAGGGGAGCGAAGGCGGGGGAGGACGCTAGGCAGAAGGCGGGGGAGAGATGGCGAAGAGGGGCGCAATGAAGGAGGCGGGGGAGAGGACGGAGGAGAAAGCGGACTGGCGGGGGGGGGAGGGGGGCGCGATGGCGAGAAACAGCGGGGGGGGGGGGGGGGGGGGGGGGGGGGGGGGGGAGAAGCGGAGCTCGCAGGCGAGGTCAACGTCGTCGTTCAGTGATTTTGCACGCTATTTGCTTTCACATATTCTTGCAGAAGCTCACCAGTGATCTGCAGCAAACGTGCAAACTCCGGAGAAGGTGCCTGAGAACTTTCCTCTGCATTCTCTCCAACATTCACCGGAGTATAGCTTGCATCAACATCAACCCTTTGACGTTTTTGTTGCTCTGAGGCATCTGAAGCATAACCCACATCCTTCTCGATCATCTCCTGAATAAGATCCATGTTAAGGCTATTGGCAGCCATGTCGCCAACAGCAACAGCCGGGTCATCCAAATCCATGAACAAAAGCAAAGAAAACTCGTTCTCTCAAACCCAAATTCAGCACCTGCTGCGCTGCAGTGCTGGCTGGAAACTCTTCTGTACCTGCAGTACCTGCTGAAACCCTACTGTACCTGCAGTACTGGCTGGAAACTCTTCTGTACCACCTGCTGAAACCCTACTGTACCTGCAAGTCACCTGCTAGAAACCCTACTGTACCTACAGTACCGGCAGCTGGAAACTGTTCTGTACCTGCAGTACTTGCGGAAACTATTGTACCTGGAACAACCCCTACTGTACTGCAGCACCTGCTGGAAACCCTACTGAACCTGCAGTACTTGCTAGAAACCCTAGTGTACCTGCTGTATTTACAGTAATACCTCTTGTTGCAAGCAGCTTCACTGATAACGAAAGGCGGTGTGTTGTCTTCTCTGCAAGGATGTCGATCACACTGCCACGTCCAGGTATTGCGCCAACACAGTCACCAGCGTAACAAGAGGCGTGTTTACAAATTCGACTTCTCTACCCATCTCTCTCTCTCTCTCTCTCTCTCTCTCACACACACACACACACACACACACACACACAAGCCCTGAGGTAGGGCAGAAGCAGAAGCTCGACTATGAACAAGAACTGGCGAGCACGACCAGCAAGAGGGAAGGACCAACAGTAGGGCGGAGGCGGCGGGGCAACAGCAGAACTCCCCAAGTATCTCGATCTCTCTCTCTCTCTCAAAAAAAAAATCTCTCTCTCTCTCTCTCTCTCTCTCTCTCTCTCTCTCTTCTTTCTCTCTTTCTCTCTCTCTCTCTCTCTCTCTCTCTCTCTCTTCTTTTTCAAGAGCCATATCACCAAACTTTCAGTACCTTGGCATTGGCTACGTTCAGATAGAATTCAACTTGGCTTCTCTAGTGGACAGAGTTCTGCAGCTGAGCCCTATTGTGGTGCATAATGCACATGTATTTTGTGAAATGACATCATGGCTTCATGCCCAACTATGACCCATTCACTTCCATAGTCGGCTTCCCATCGACCATCTGATTCCTTGGCCTCCCAAAGGAGTACTTTGGGCTTCTTCTCGTAAACGGATGACATCTTGGATAGGTGATAGACGGCCCCCTGGATGACAGTAGCAGTGGTGGCATGTCCCTACGACTGATCTTTCCCCCATAGAAGAACCTTCCCCAACACCTCTTATTGGACATGTCCCACTCTCTCCAGGGCATAGAATTTTATGGGCTACCCATCAAATGTGCCACCAGATGGGACACTTTGCGCGATCAGAACCCAGCGTCACTCTAGCGGCAGGTGGTCACAGCAACCATTAGAGACCAAGAATGCCCTCACTTACCTCTCCCACTATTGGAAGCACCCACAAGGAAGACGTAGGCAGGAGTTGAAGCCTCTTCTCAACAGGTACCCATAAACGGGGTAGAAAGCCTCGTGGCTATCACCAGTAGCATAGGCACGTGCTGGCCAAAATGTGGATCCCTAGGCTCAGCACTTGAGGCTACCTATCCCTACTCCAAATCATTGCAATCATTTATCACAGGATCTGCCTTCTGTGAGAGGATTTCGCGGCCCCACTAGTTGCCCCTTCATTCATAGAGGGGGCCCGCTCACAGGCTTGTCACCCTTGCCTCTTGAGAGACTGTCATCTGAACAATAGTCGCAAGAAGTGATTGTTTTATTTCAGGGTTTGGAGGTTTTTTACGTCCTGCCAAGAAACGCTTGGCCCTTCGACAAAAAAACTCATAAGATTTTAAAAATGAAAATATGAATTAATATTTAAAAACATTTAGAGCTTTAGAATTTGAACTAACATTTCAATAGTCCCCAAATTGGATTTGGGAATTTTTGTAATGTCACATCCATTTCATTATAATTGATGTGAATTTGTAGAAATCCAATTTGGGGTTTTTTGCAATGTCACGTTAATTTCAATAACTTAAAAGCGGATTTGCAAGAACTCCAAATCCAATTTGGGGATCTTTGAAATGTTACTTCAATTTCATTTAATTGAAGTGACATTGCAAAATTCCAGATTTTAATTTACAAATTTCTGCAATTTTACTTCAACTTCACTAATATGAAGAGAAACTGCAAAAATATCCAAATTGGATTTGGGGATTTTTCCAATTTTTCTTTCAACTTTACCAAAATTGAAATGAATTCCCAAATTAAAGGTGAACGAGGAAAAGAGGGGAAGAGGAGAGGAGGAAAGGGGAGAGAAGAGCTTGGCTATGGTGGATCATAGGTTGCACACGGGGCAGAAATGGGCTGAAACAAGACAAATTGCTCAAGCTATTGAGAACTTGATGTTTCCTTTGCAGTAGAGGCGGCAAGGCACCCTCTTTGTCTTCTTCCATAGAGGCTTTGCCACAGAGAACAGCATTTAGAGACACTTGCATTACAGAGACGATCACCCTGACTGAGTGCGGAGTTGGGAAGGGGCCCTGAGGACATACTTAGCCGGGCGCTTGGCTCCCATCTTGAATGCCTCCACTTATGCACATATGAGCACTTCTCCTACCAGAACTCTCTCCAACTCCTTCCACACAAACGTCTTGCGACTACGGCTATGAGCGACAGCGCCGAGTAGGTGAGACTGATGTAATGTTTCCATCTCACCATTGGTTGAGCGCAGACTCCATTCTGGGAGAGTGTTGCTTTGGCAGAGTAGATTTTTTCCATCAAATGACAGGACCACCTTTCGAAGCTTGGTCGCATCCTCAACAACCTTCTTTTCTTGAGATCCAATCGTAGGGACTAAGATTCCAAATTAGCCGGAATTGACCATTTCTACCTCGGTGAGTGGCCCTCTGATCTCGACAAATGGGCCTGTGATCAGGGAGGCTCCATCGGCATTATAGTAGGCACCACCTATCCGGCCATGCCCTTTTGCTTCTTCACTAGATCCTTGGCAACAGGATTGTTAGCAGATGAGGAGACTCCCGAACGTGGCCTTCGAGTGGATAAACTTTTTCCTTTAGTTAGCAACTTGTGACAAAGCTTCAGACCTTCAGAGAGCAAGTGTGGGGCCTTCGACACAGCCTAGCTTCACTTCATGGCCTTTAGGAGTAGACTCCAGATAGTTTTTGGATTGCAGGCAGATGGAGGCCGATTACACTTTTTTAAAGGCTTTGGAGACCAAGCGGGTGGAGCACGGCTACTATGCAAGATCATCTTTTTGACCCAGGCTAGGAAATGGGTGAGCAGGGATTTTATTTATTTATTTGCTTCCATTGGCCCACACCACCAACATGGTGGCTTGATGAGGGGGGATATAACGAAATTTGAGAGAGTGGTGCTCACTTCATACAAAATCCTCTTTATAGCTTTGGGAGAACCATCCTGTTTCCGGGTTGTAGTAGAACCTGATCAAGTGGCACTTGAGAGAGGGGTGGGCAGTTTTCCTTTTTGGTGTTTTTTTTTTTTTTTTTTGGGGGGGGGGGGGGGGGGGGGCGCACACTTGCTAGTGGGAGCGAGGTCGAGCTCATGGGATTCTTCCTCAAAATTACCAACGAACACCAAAAGAAAAGATCCTTAAAGCATATTTACACTTCAAAAGAACTTCAAAGCTTAAAAATATACTGAAGGGATGAGCTTCTGTACCAGCCTGGGGAGAAGGTCCAATGAATTTGTAGGCAAGCCAGCTCCGTCTACCATCCATGGGGTCTCTGAATTTAAGGACTTAATTGGCTTATCTGATACTATGATGTCATAAAGACGAGCCTGTGACAAGTACAACCAATAAACAGAATGTCCAATGGAGGACCTGAGGAACTGAATCACATACTTGCAGCAGTCACACGTTCTGCTCATACCTTCCGGTGGAAAAGCTAGTGTCAATAGAGAAGTTTAGTGCCTTGAAGATTACTTTCAGACATTCCAAAATCTGCAGGCACTAGTGGCTGATCTGACAGGCATCAAAACAAATCAAGTGGCACATACCTTCGCTTCTTCCATCTCGATACTTGCTGTATCCAGGCCATCCAGCATTGATGAATCTTTGCTTACGAGAGAAACCTTCAAACACAAGGTCAAAATAAGGTTACTTGCAGTTTCTTTCATCGCTCCACAATGTGAACCATGTCAGTACAAATCATCAGCATGTGAGAAACTGCATGGTGCCATTGTGTTTAAGAAACCATATAAATTACCAGAATAGGGGTCAATGGACCTTCTAGATCAAGTAACCCTTTTGCAAAAGCTGCTGCTGACATCTGCAGCAGAAAGGGCACACAATAACCTTTGGCAAACTTAGCAAATTCATGAAAGGAAATAAATCCACTTCAGAGATGCAGTCAGCTGAAATAGCAAGCTGGAAACCTTAATATTACTAGCACATACCTGAACACGACCCTCATCGGAACTATATATCTTAAGGTCATGGCGATATGTACTATGGAGACGAAGCAACCCAGTGCCTTCACCTACTCCAATACAGAATAAGCTTCAAGGCTTTCATAAAATACATGAAAGTGGTAGAGAATGCTGAAATTAAAAACAAACCCTTATTCTGAAACTAAAAGCACTAAGCAGTGGAAAATAACCTGGATACATGGAATTCCTAAACACACGCCCAAGCTCTTCAGCCTGAGAAAATAATAATAAACAAAAATTTCAAGAAGCAATGTATGACTCACATGAAGCACAGCATTATTGAAAACTTTGTAATGCAAACAAATCAAACTTTACTATCTTATTATTACAACATCACAACTCATGGAGTTCAGCATGTTAGTTGGGGACAAGGACCCTAAACACGTAGAAAATTCCTACACACACTATGAAGCCTGGTAACATTGCATCTCTTTATACCAAAACTCTATCAATAACAAAAAAAAGGTTTCACTTTTTTGATACATAACTCAGTTCACAGACTTTACCTTTTAGTTCAGCACCTTAATTAAAGGAAATGCTCTACATTCTCTTTCAGAGTCCTGCAATGCCACATCGGCAAAAGACATGACACCAATGCCAATGCTCTCATCCTTCTTGTTCTAACCTTGGTCATCAGACAGCTTATTTCTGTCTGCACGCAGTTGAATTGTAATATGGAATAACAACAAGAAAAAGCCCAAAAGGCTTAAATCTTTTCAATATTTCATGGATCCCACACACAGGGCAAAAGTTCAAACAAACTAGGAGTCGAAAGATGTGGTTTTATTGTGGTCATGTTTAGGTTCTACATTGATTTTAACCTGAGACGGCATGTTTTCTGTGACAGAAACTTTTCATCCATTCTGTCAATATGATCTCCTTGTCTTTCAAAGGATGTAAGACCAGATCAAAACATTCAACCTTTTTTTTTGTGATGCAGCCAGAGACACAAGTAACAATGCCTTCCATGTCCCTATCAACAATGGAGTTCCTAAACAACACAATCTGCATACAGTAAGAAATCTGAGAGTCATCTACACACAATCACCAACCTATAAAATAGTTAGACTTCCTCCCAGCATTGCCATCAAGATCTTCTATTCTCATAGCTCTGGGGCTAGCCACTGCAATCCTCAACTAGAAAGACAAGAGATCAGCTCCATTTCAATGCCCTATGGACCATGACTATTGTTACCTTGGCTGGCAGCAACCCGATGTAAAGTTTACCTCCCTTTTGAAAATGCTTAGCCAAGGGGCTAAAAACAGCCATATTTTTCCCAATTATGATCTTGGGAAAGAAAAGATTCCATTCACAGCACAGACAGTCATGCATACACACAGTGCACAATAACACACAAGACATGTCAAGAAAACTGTGTAGTACCACCCAATTTTATTCCAAAAGTTGAGTTAGAACTATGAAAATGCCCAAATCTTTATAGAAATAAACAGGCTGCACATGTAAGCACCCAGCCAAAGAGCTGATTGAGCACAGACTCTACTGAAGATTTCCATTAGAGTTGCGTTACCTGCTTTCTTCCTGCATGTGTCAAAACCCCACCATACTTTAAGACCATCAACGCTTCAGTCGGTCGCTCTTCTTCACTTTCGTCATCCTCATTAGGAACCCTAGCCCATTTTGTGGGCTTTAATTGAACCTTGCGATATATACCAGAGAAATGTCCCCCCTGAAAGGTAGAGAAAAATGTGTCAAATCTTTTGAGCGAAATAACTCTTGCAGCAATGAGAGGGGAGATAAAAGCATGTGACCTTTACAGCCTTTAAAAGTAATGCAGTGGATCAAGAATTTTTAAATTAATTAATCACTTAATGTAAGCATATCCCCAATCCTCTTGAAGGCTTTCTCAACATGCTTAACTTACCTCCCAGAGGTGGATGTGCAGTCCGCAATGCTTAAACCTGTGTTTGAAGCTCTGCGTGGCTGAAGAAAGCAGGAGAGAAAAGTGGAAAAAGACCCCACACACATACACACACAATACATCTTGATTGGGCTCACTTGTCTCAACAATTGTGACTCCTGGGATGACAGTGCTCATGTGAATTGTTGGGGGTGCTGATGCGTATTGATGGCATGCAAGGGTTGCGATACTTTTTCATGCATAATCCACAAAAATTGGCTTGTTTTTCAAATTTAAAAACAGAAGAGGGAGGAAGTCATTTTCAGAGGGAGGGAGGGAGAATCGCGCGCGTGTGTGTGTGTGTGTGTTGGGGGGGGGGGGGGGTGCGAAGCCTTACCTAAAATGATTGTACAACCACTTACTCAAGCCCCTATCTACATATAGTTACCGTTCACTTATTTTAGTTTGAAATACAGCATACAAGCACTTAAAAATGCAACCTACAAGCACCCTTGATCTTTCTGTATATCATTGATCCCCACCTCCTCTAGAACTGCTTTGACATGTCGGAGTTTCTCCGCATGTTCTAAATCCTCCGCCTCACTATCACTCTCTTTTCCAGACCTGCATGCACATAAATATTGACACCCATTTCAACACCATGAATAGAAATGTTGCGTGCATTATACTCATCCGGTTTTTGGAATTATATGTCACAACAAAGTTAAACAACACAATAGACATGCTCGTCTACAAACACACAAACATGTACATATACAATGCCAATGGGTAAAACTAACGTTGCACTCATAAGATTGAACAACAATGGGATTAAAAATAAGATCGAAATGCAAGCCAAAAGCCAAAGGGGGGAATTGAAAAAGTGATCAAAACCATCCATACGCTGCATGCTTAGATTAAGTCTTAGTGACAACAGTTTAGCATTTTGTGTGATGTTAAAGGTGTAGACAAAGGTTAAAGTCCTATGTAAGGTGGCCATTACTAGGGACTAGATCAACCTTGGGTAGACTCTAGAAGGTGGACACCTACGTGATGTAGATAGTAGAATGGACACCTCAGTGGTGCAGGAAGTGGCACACAAAGTTGTCACATAGAGATGCCTTCATGAGACTATATATTGATGTAACTACTTTGTGTTTTGTGAACTGATTTGAGTGATCTAGTCGCCTTTGTAACCACGCTCTTGCACCTTGTGTTAATCTTTTTTTGAGCTTGTCGTTATGCTTCCTTATTAGTGAGTTTGATTAGTTCCTTTGTTGCTAAGTGCAATCTTTCTCTTTTGACTTCTGCCCTGCTTTGGGAGTAGCTCACAGTCATTGAAAGAGATCTCTTAGTTAGAGATTTTGCATAGTATCAGGGTGCAAATCCTGGTAGTATATTTCTTGAATGTGAGACGAGTGGATTTGTGGGTGAGTCAAGTTACTCGTCTTCTCAATCATTAGTAAGTGACAGATTAAGGAAATGAGAGGGAGTTTTGTCTTTGTGAGGAATTGACTTTGTGGACTGATTCTTGTCTCTTCATTGAGTGACACATTGCAGAAATAAAAGAGAGGAAAATCATCTTTTGGTTGTCCTTTGTGTGTCAAAGCTTAAAACAATGCTTCCTGTGTGGGTAAAACTTTGGCAAAAGAGAGGCAAAGAGGAGTCTCTTCTACTCCGTGTGAGTGTTTAGATAGAGAGAGATTTGTGTCTCATAAGCTGAGAGGGAACTTTTGAGTAAGCAAGGTTGAGGGGGAGAGGTGAGCTTCATCTTTGTTGGAAATAAGTGCACACTAGGTGTACTATTTCTCTAGTCTAGTTTCAGTTCAGTCTTTGTGTCTTGAGTCTAGTGCCATGTGGCACCTCTACATTTATCCCATAAGTGAGTCTACTCAATCTTGTACTTCTCACCTATAAATTGTAGGTGTCACATCAATGAATGTATCAATCTTGTGTCTTGTCTACACTCATCTCAAGGTAACTCTTTGTCTTTCATTTGTTCTTGTTTCATTTCTAGTTTTGCTCTTGCTTTCATATTTTCTACATGGTGCTCCTGCCCTGTATTGCCCGCCATAGCTTCAGGCCACCATCTCCCTAGCTGCGCTCAGCTTGTAGGACCAGCCTATTCACATTCTGCACAGGCTGCGTCGGCCTGAACCTTCTGTCCGCCAGTTTTTTTGCTGTCCGCCCTGCGCCGGCCTGTTTTCCAGTAGCTGCTGCGTACTCCTCTCATTTTTGTGAAGCTGCTACTGCTCTCTCGCTTGGAGCTGCTGCTGCCCGCCGTACTGTTGCAGCTCTCCTTTGGCTGCCTTCTTCATCGACTCAAGGGTGCGCATCATTTCAAGGCAGCTGCAGATCGACTTTCCTCCTAACGAGCTATTTGCTGCATTCAGTTCTGCCATCGCTTCCTCTTGAAGAGTCTACAAGGTGCTGTGCATTGTCTCCTTCAGTTTGCTGGTCAGTCCTTTTCTTATCCTCATATATGCAAACTACTAGTTCCTCATGCTTCGATGGGCTGTCAAATGCTATGGCCTTGACAAGTGGTGAGAGAGCCGGCTTCTAAACACAATTTGGATCTCTTCTTTCATTCATTTCTGCAATTTTGTAAGGGAATAGACACTGCCCTTGCATTTTAGCAAGAGGTAAGACCTTCCCACATGGCCTCTTCTACTCATTCTCTCATGTCTATCGACAAATTCAATGGGTCCAACTTTCATACTTGGCAAATCAAAATTGGGTGCCATCTTATGAAAGAAAGTCTTTGGGACGTTGTTCACCATGCTGCTCCCGAAGATTCCGACATTGAGCAAGTTATCACTTATGCTCCCACTGCCAAGAATGACAAAGCCTATTGAGCAAGTTATCACTTATGCTCCCACTGCCAAGAATGACAAAGCCTATGCTATCATCTTGCTCGGTCTTGGAGATGATTACATTCATCACATCTCCGACATACAGTCTGCTTCTCTAGCATGGGTCACTTTGGATAACCCTTTTTGGACCCCGCTCTAAAAATTCTAAGATTGCACTTATGATCTCATTCTTTGATCTATATACGCAGGAGGGAGCTACTATAGCCTCTCATGTCAATTATTTTCGCAGTCTTATGGTTCAGCTTGCATCAGTGAAGTCCCCCATCTCCGAAGATATTGCTATTGCTGTGCTTCTCAAAAGCTTACCTGACACCTATGCTACTCTTGTCACTACCTTCAAGTATCACAATAATCCTACTCTTGAAGGTATCATCAACGCTCTCCAAGAAGAGGAAAGAACAAAACAACAAAAGGTAACTGACACTGCATTTTTAGCAAAGAAAGGAGGTTCTAAGGTAAGAAAGCCTTGCACCCATTGTGGAAAAACTAATCATATGGAGAAGGACTGCTTCAAGGCTCATCCATGCACCATTTGTGGCCGTGATAATCACCGGGAGAAGGACTGCTACTCTAAAACCTCTACATCAGCCCCTACATCTACCTCAGCCCACGTGGCTGCAGCATCTACATCAGCAAATCTTGCTGTTCATTCCTCACATGATTAGGAATGGGCTTTCTGATTACTTCACCTTTCTTGTCTACCACTTTGACCACCGATGATGTAGGTCAAGGGGTTCTAGTGTCTTACTCATTATGCTTTTTGACCTCTCTCTTGTCCCTACCCAAGAGGCAGAGATTGCCCTTGAGGAGGGGATGTCTTCAAGGTCCATCTGTTTGTCTACAGTCAGTCTTCTGTCTATCTAGTCTTGTCTGTCTGTCTATCTGTTGTTGTCTATCTGACTGTGTCTTGTTTTAGATCCATCTTGTCCCTATCCTTGTGGACCCATATGAGGATATCACTTGAGGAGGGGTGTCTCAGGATCTTTTGTCTCTCATGTCTTGTCTCTCAGTCTATCAGTCTTTATGTCTGTCTTCTAGTCTTGTCCATCTTGTCTTCTAGCTTGTCTCTCAATCCTTGTCTAGTCTCTCTGTCTTGGTCTTATCTTTTGTCATGTCATAGTCTTGTCTTTTTGTCTTCCTCCTAGTGTCCAGTTAAGGAGGGTGTTGGAAATAAGTGCACACTAGGTGTACTATTTCTCTAGTCTAGTTTCAGTTCAGTCTTTGTGTCTTGAGTCTAGTGCCATGTGGCACCTCTACATTTATCCCATAAGTGAGTCTACTCAATCTTGTACTTCTCACCTATAAATTGTAGGTGTCACATCAATGAGTGTATCAATCTTGTGTCTTGTCTACACTCATCTCAAGGTAACTCTTTGTCTTTCATTTGTTCTTGTTTCATTTCTAGTTTTGCTCTTGCTTCATATTTTCTACAATCTTCAGGTTTTTTTTTTCCCAAAAAGAGATCCTTCTATTAGTTACCAAAAAACAGCCACGCGGGCCAAGTACAGCCTCAACTCCGTAAAGAAGGTGATAATCAACATGAAAAAAGGGGAGGTGGTGATAGTGAGAAACACCCCGTGCCGCCAAGTCCACAAGAAGGCCTTACGGTGCTTCCGCATGCTATCAGAGCCACCCTGGAGTTTCCCTATACTTACCTTAAGAACAAGGCCTAGAAGATTGGTTCTTGGAAATATTATAGCCTACAAGTGTCCGAGACTAGCCCACTTGGCCACTTGAACAAAGGAAGACAAAAATTGTTCTTCATTACATTGACCACATTACAACAATTATAAAAAGTGTTCACAATTACATTGACCAAATTACAAGTATAATGGTTAATTGTATTGGGGAGCCATAACCAAAGGAGAAAATAATACTTCATAGAAGGATTTAAGGCTGTCCACGACGGCCTTGCTGCAACAAGCACGCCAAATATACCACGCAGCAATACTGCTCCAAATCTCTCATCTCTAGCAAGAGCCTCGAGACAATGAACTATAGGGGGGATTGGAAGTGGAATGGTCGAGGTCCAATGATAAGTAACCTGCAATGCCAGTACCCCACCATCCTCGTCATATGCCATGGCAGTCTCAGTGTCAGTGGCCAAAGCCATTGTGCCCCAAGTAACTATGCAAGGGGGATCCCGGTCCATAGTGAAGATGCGGAGAACCTTCTCCCAAACATGCTGACCCTTCAGGCAATCCCAAAGGTAATGATGTTGGGACTCCAATGGATGGCCACACCTCGAACAAGGTGCAGATCTACCTCCAATGGCCAACCAAGTGCCAACCGCTAAGCTCAGATGGGCTACCCGCCACAGAAAGAGTGTAATCTTCCATGGCTGAAAACAATCCGATAGCCTCTTCCACAAATCTAAAAGAAACTAAGCAGGGAGGCCCTGGGACTGCCAGTGCCCCACTACTGCTGGGCTTCTTTCAATCATGGGCATCTTTCATCTTTGGGTTTTGAGTGAACCGTAGAAAGAAAGAAAGAAAGGTATATTAAAGGTCTTTAAAAGATCCACAAGGTCTATGAGAACAAACAAAATGTTACAATGGTACCATGAAATAACATTGTCATGAAAAGCCACCAAAAAAAAAAACATAGATAACTATCCACATGTACAATTATGATAATAGCAGTGTCTCTAGATACATGGAACAAAATAAATCACCATATCACTACAATACATAGTATATCCATCCAAAACGTCCAAACTAGGAGGGTTGATGACTACCGAGAGACTCACCCACTCTCTCTCTCTCTCACTCTCTCCACGCTGCCCATCTGCTGCTGTCTGACTGCTGCACTATGCGCCAGCCCTGAATGTGCTTACTTCAGGCCCAGTACAGCCAATTGCCACTGTACGTCCTGTTTCAGGTGTCCTACACCTGGCTGGACAGCCAGTGAGGCGGCTGCACAGCCTGGTCCAGGGCCTACAGTCTGGTGCACCCCATCCCTAGATGGGCTATGTCAGCTGCCACAATCCTGGCTGCTCGCTGCGCAAGTCAGCACACAACCAGCTCTAACAAACAGCCACCGACTGACCTACACATGGTCGCTTCTGTTCATGCCTGGCTGCACCCTACAGCCCACGCTAACAACCATATACCCCATACAACAGCCTTAGCTGCAGCGCTTACAAAAGAAGAAAAGCCTAGGGTTAAAGTTGAAGAACCAGGGGTTTCCCGGGACAATCCCGCCCACATGCATGCACACAAATCTCCCCTTTGTTCCACTTCTCTCAGAATCCACATGCACCTTCCTTGCCAGAAAGACCTGAAAAAAGCACCTACTTCCTCCAGATTCAAAAAGCAGATATGATGACTGAGAGATAGTTAGGTTAGGCAACCTTGATAAAACACGACGACACGCAAACCTTCCTTTTTCCCGCCTCCGATTAGGTTTGCTCTGATACCAACTGTGAGATCCCTCTAGTATTCAACCTAATACACAAGTAAGCCTCTTGGTCCATGTCCATACTACCATGAATCAATAATAACCCAAGACTCACTTATATAGTGCTTATTGCTGCTATTAATGATATACTCTTGTTTTTGGAGGCACATGAGAGCACTAAACAATGCACAAAGCCACAGATAAGGGCAAATGGGAATCTTTTTCACGGGGAAAAGTTATAAAATGTGAAGGAGCAAGACAATGATACAGATGACAAGTAGATCACTATTTATTCTGAGAGTAAAGGACATAGAGATAGACTCTCCTAGAGGCCTATATTCATCAAGTCAATTGACACTGTGACGCAAGGAATGATACTTCAATCACTTGGCAATGCTTTTCTATGAATCTACAAACACACCATTCCATTATGGCTTATGCTGCTACAATCTTTTTTTTAGTGAAACCACTGTCTCATTAGAAGAATCAATGTACATTCATAGGAGAGTGGAACAGCTACTACTTACTTCAAAAACAATGGGAAAACACTTGTAGTTGATGGAGGAAAGGTTTCCGAGTTCATGAGAATCTCATAGGGCTTGTAAAAGGGCTCTTTGGAAGTAAGCAAAGAGCTGAAATGAATCTCCAGAGAAGAGGTGCTGATTCCGAGCATGGTAGATAGTCCACAATGCCTACAATCTGGTCCAATCAAGGAAGTCTATATAAGCTAGTAGTGGAGGAGAAAGACAACCAAAAAGCCAAAACATCCTCCCAAAATGCCTCCTAGGAAAACCAGCCTGGAGGTGTCTGGACAAGTCATCAAGAAAACTCCGAGACTACAAGCAATAGCAAAGAAGGTCAAGCACTATCTCTGTGATTTTTCATCATAAATGGATTTTATGCATAACTTAGATGCATAAGAGAAATTCTTTTATTCAAAAGTGTAATTCCTACCAAATTGAATTTATGCATAAGAAGATGCATAAAAAATTGATTTTTAATTCAAAAGTGTCATTCTCATCTAAATTGAATTTATGCATAGGAAAATGCATAAAAGATTGAAATTTAATTCAAAAGTGTCATTTTCATTTTAAAATGAATTTATGCATAGAAAGATGCATAAAAGATTGATTTCTACTTCGAAAGTATTAATCTCCTTAAATAGAATTTATGCATAGATAAATGTGTAAAGAAATCTTATATGAAAGGATGGAAACATTGCCTACAAGAGGCAATCGCAATATACCTCCATGCCAAAAGAGTTCCCACTGGGAATACCCCAACCACGCATCTCCATAGAAACAATTGTTGCTTGAGGGGAAATCTGCTTTTCCAAATTCTCTTCAACGCAGCTTTCCACCAAGAGATTTTCACATATGCCAAAGGCAATTTGCATGGTCCTCAAACCATAGGGGAGGCAAGAGCAACTGCAAGCCTTGGCCGTAGACAATTGGTAAGGAGTATATTCTCGAGAGTCGAAGGTGCCTATCAAAACGCCAATCTCGGAGTCTCTCTGCCTCCTCAAGCATTGGGACTAGCTGAACAGGTTGCATCATTTCCGAAATGACTCTCTAGATTGGCTTGTGATGCATCCCCAAATTACATTGCTTAACGACTTGTGGAGAAGTAAAAACATCACCATTTTTATCCACAATGTCATATATGTGAAGAATCCCCAATGTAGACAGATTGAAGGCCTTTCTTGGGTGAGACAAAGCAAGTCATTGATCATATACACTTGCTCCATTGTTCGCATAGGCAGCATCATGAAGGAAAGGAAAGAAAACACACAAACACACACATGATTCCACACACACACACACACACACACAATTTTTTTTTTTTGTGAAACCACTGTCTAATTAATCACTCAAGGTATGGTACAAGCATAGCTGCCCATAAGAAAGAACAAGCTAAAAACCGTCCTGGTGAGATTCACGCAAAGAGCATCAGAAGTAGGCATAGGTATTAACTGACCAGTCAGTAAAGACTCTCTGATTTCTATTACACACTTTTTTCAAAGTAAAAAACCTGTGTTCTATTACCAAGGAGCAATATACATGGGGAGAATGTATTTCAGAGAAAAGTCATCCAAGGAAGAAAGCTAGAAACATTGGAAAAAGACCTCAAACTATCGGGTATCATTAGCCTTTACATGTCGACAGTCATCTAGAGACTAGCAAAGATTGGCACGAAAGATAGCATAAGCATCTAGAGAAGGCTGTCAAAACATAATATGGTTCCTAGCCTTCCAAATAGTCCAGAGTGCCCAATATCTCGTCCAGATCATGAAAGTGTCAAATCCAGCCATGCAAGAAGGCAAAACACCAAAAATCCACAAGAGTTTTCCTCCTTTGAAGGATGGAAAACGTCCTTGGAGATTGCAAGTCAATGCTTGCAAGAAAGTCCTCGACTCTGTGCAATGCCAAAGATGATGCGGAACGGACTCTACATGTCGTCCGCATCTACAACATCTATCACAGGAGACATCTCATTTTGCTAGAAAAGTGGATAATGGAAGTATTCCCACAAGGATCTCCATAAGAATAGACGCCATCTGAGACGCAGATTACAACCCCATATTAGTTGAAGCCTTTGTTTCCGCCATTTAGTACTCTTATGTATTTCCCATAAAGTATCCACATGAGGCTAGATCCACGAGGAAGGAAGAAACAATTTGTACAAATTACTTGCCGAAAACGCATCCAATAGAAGAGAACTGGTATGACCAATAAGTTGCCAATCATGAAGTCTATCTTGATTTCTCTCTCTCTCTCTCTCTCTCTCTCTCTCTCTCTATGACCCAACAATTGGCAGAGGATGGAGATACTCATTGTTGGTATGCTCAGATGAGATCATGGTTTGACCTACATGGGTTGCGGATAGAGGCACTACCACCCTTTCAGTACAGTCTCGATTGTCCATTTTTGGATCTCACCGCTCAGAGCAAAACCACATGATCAGGATGGATATCATCACAGTGGACACAGAGAGGACATGCACTAGCCCCCTTGAGCCCTTGGGCACGAAAATGGCTCATTACAAGAGCCATTTTCTACACCTCTCACCGGATGATTTTATCACCCGCCCGGCGTACATGGATGTACACCTATCACATGGGATACGTTGTGCCATTGGACAGATCCGGACCTCATCACACCAGCTATGGATTGAGACAGGGCGATATGTGCATCAGATCGTGGATAACCGCATTTGTCAGCTATGCTACCAGGAGGTAGAGACAGAGGAACACTACATGTGCCGATGTACAATCTATTATGAGATCCGAGGGAGATATCACTGCCTCTTCCGAGAGGGTTTTGGGCCATTACGCAAGGTCATGGAGTTTGAGGATCAGAGATGCCTAGGATTGTTTCTACTTGAGCTCAGGAGACACAGAGAGACCCTCTTGGCAGACAGGAGGCTGAACCATGATGTACCTAGACAGAGGACCCTGACAGATTTCTTCGGCACCAGCACCAGCACCAGCAACCCACACACCTCCTGATACCTCCTCCATTGGGCCATCAGGGCACCGGCCACGCTCCCAGCAGAGAGTCACCACTAATAGAGCAATTATCTTATGTCGTGCCCGTCGGCCACGCCCACCAGGATCCCAACCACGGCATCCTCACCATCGCCGCTAGATCAGAGCCATTATTGCTCGGCATCAAAGGCGCCTACCTCGCTTCTACGACCTCTCCATTCTAGACAGCCCCATGGCGGATACTTGATCTAAGGAGAGGGCAACACTTCAACTAATCAACATACATGGATCTACCTGATATACATTTTTCAGTATTTTCTAGCATTTTCTACTCAATATCATCTCGGAGTCTTACAGTCTTGTTCTTATAACTGTAGGACAATCAGTCTATTGTACTTTTTAGTCTCATTTAGTTGTTCTCTTTGATGAGACACCAACTTCAGATGTACTCTCAATTTTGGTCTCCTAGGCCACTATGGCCTCTTAGAGACGTTAATATATCATTTCATTTCTCTCTCTCACACACACACAGGGCCACACCATTGAGCACACACACACACACACACCAACACACCAACACACCGCTTATGCTGCTACAATCACACTCACTAGACATGAGTAACCAAATCATCCACTTGCACATCATTCATATCGACCATACGTGGGTGCGCGCACAAAATCTTCCGATGAAGATGCATTTTGACAATGGCACCTTTTACAGATATCACAGGATGGCTTCATAAAACGCTAAGGTACCTCCAGCGACATATGTCACATATGATAAGAATCGTGATAGGTCAACTCAAAGTCAATTGGCCACATGAGAGAGAAACTTATAATAACGCCTTTACAAAGGACTGTAGCAGTCTATGAGACCAAGCTAACACATCAAAAATGTATCAATCATGCGCATTGGCTTAAAAACATGCATTTGAAAAATATAACACAGTACTCAAAATGGTTGACTCTAAGAGCTAGATGTAAAGGTGGCATGGACACATGATCTCTTCTTTTTTGGGTCCGAATACATACTCTCCACTGTATCTTCCAGAAAGATCTGAGCTGTGTCTGCCCTGAATCCTGATGGGCTCTATATTCAATGCCACCCTACGGGTAATGGGTGTAGAACGATCAGCATTGGCTTAAAAACATGCATTTGAAACCTACCAGTAATGGGTGTAGAACGATCAGCATTGGCTTAAAAACATGCATTTGAAAAAATATAACACAGTACTCAAATGGTTGACTGTAAAGGCTAGATGTAAAGGTGGCATGAACACATGATCTCTTCTTTTTTGGGTCTGAATACATACTCTCCACTGTATCTTCCAGAAAGGTCTGAGTTGTGTCTGCCCTTAATCATGATGGGCTCTATATTCAGGGCTGCCCCTGCACTCTTGTATGCCACCCTATCGGTGAAGGGTGTAGAACGATGCCTCCAAGTCTTTGTGGTGCTAGCTGGATCTGATGGTCCCCTCAAGGTGAGTGACTGTCCAGTTCGTGTGCCCTGCGTAGCCCTTCCTCATGTCCTAAGGAATCTGTGTGGTTCACAAATGTGTTCAAACACAATAATTTATCTTTGTGCATGCAAATCTCATGTGAGAAAAGAACCATGATCTCACTTAATGACCCTTGGCAGAAAAGCAATTTACGCACCCTGAGATCCCATAGTATGTTTGAAAGAGAGCACCATCATATCTATCAACAAGGCGCCAGCCCCAGTGAAATTTAAGAACTACTATAGGATTATGATTGGGCATTTGATAATAGCATACCTTAATGATTGAGAATTTTTTTATTTTTGTTTTTTTCCATATCCTCCTCATCACCTTCCTTCCCTCTTCTTCTCCTGCCTCCCTTCTTCCCTTTTCCATCTTCTGCTACTTCTTTCACCTCTAATCCTGCTTCCTTCATTCTCTTCTTCTCTCCTTTTCTTCTTCCTTTCTCTTCTTCTCTCCTCTTCTCCTCTCTTGCTCTTGTTCTCCTTTTGTCTTTTTCTCCTCTCTTCTTTCCCCTTTTTCTTCCTTCAATGTCTTAAATCTTTCCCAATTTCTACCTTCTCTTCTTCAATTTCTTAAGAGTCCTTGATTGAACCACTTGTGACATCTAATCAAGAGAAATTGCCATAATGCCTCACCAAAATAAGGATGGTTCTCCGAGATGTAAGAGAAGAGACCATTTTTTCATCATTACACTATGTTTTTAGATGACTACTATAAGTTCTTTAAGTATTTATACTTTATGAAATTATTAATTTTTCGAAACCTCGCGGTTTCTTAGCCGAGAAATGAAACCCCAAAAACCTCGAAATGAAAAAAACCTTGAGACGTTTCTTGTGACTATGCCATGGGATCACATCTTTACCCCCAAAGTGCTAAACGACTCTTAAGGCAGCCAGGCATAGGAGGAGACACTTTAGACTAAAAAGCTACTTTATGGACTTCTGTAGAGCATTTTATGCTATTCGCACACAGAGACAACTGAAGGAGGAGGAAAAGATCTTTTGGGCCACAAAAGTACTAAATGAGTAGGTTCTTATAGAGCAAAGATTCTCGGACAAGGTGGAAGGTGTCACTCTTCTTTATAAAGTGACTAGAGATATGGGATCTCCAATCTTTGAGTTTTCATGTCATAACCCCTACTAATTGAACAGTTTTGCAAACGTTACGCCACCTCATGCTCACCAGTAATTTTCCATAAATAATGGAATACGGTGTCACCTCATAAGCACTTGTAACTTGTTTCCTTAGAGCATTAAGTTTTCAATTATCACAACACTACCCTATTAGAAATTGTGGTGAGGGGGAGCATAGTCTTCATGTTTGTTACATGTGTGCAAAGGTCTAAAAAGCCTAAGGTAATTTTCATTGTTTTGTGATTGTAAATAAGCGAAAAAGTGATGCCGTCATGCAACGGAGTCACAGCAGCACTACCCTTGGGACTGTCCCAAAGCGCAACAGTGTGACAAAGGATCCTTCGCCTATACACATGGGTGCAAGCAACGCTGCCTACTATCACTTGGGGGGCAGTAGTCTGGGTGAATCAGGCAAGCCCCGCTCTTTTCTACGAGGAGGCAGCAGGTGGGCAGACCCTCCGCCTCTCCCACTGCAAGATTGATATATATATACCTAGATAAATCCAAGAACATGCCCAAATTCACCTTTTAGCAACGTGCATGTTATATACTCATGGTAGTCAACCCACAAGACTATATAACTATCAACTCCATTATGCATAGTATGGACTAGATACTACAACATCCCCACTAACGTCATCAGTGCACCCAATAGTGGGTGTAGAACTCTGTATCAAGATATGCTCTCACACATGCACTCCACACACACACACACACATACGCACGCACGCATAAGAGCATATATTCACACAAAGACCTTCGTATTGAGTTTCTGTCAAACCTCCGGAGATGCAGGTAAAACTCAGCCATAATGAAGCCTAGCACTAAGGGAAGTAGCAAATAGAAAGAATTAGTACAACAAATAAGTAGTTGATAGGGCAAATGCACCGCTAAAGATAAAAAGAATAAGCACAATATCAACTAGGCCGCAACTCGAACGAAAATTTCACAATGTGAAATCTGCATGTCTGCTAATACAGCTGAATTATATACCTAGATGAATCCACCGAACATGCCCAAACATAGTTGTCTGTAAAACTAGTCCCGTTCATGAGGTACGTAAAAAATGGTACAGTACGAAACTATGCAAGCGAAACTATTGCGAAACTACTTTTTTTTTAATAACCGTTTTTTTGGGTGACTTTTTTTATGTCCATTTTTTTTCTTCTTGTTTTGCTTTACTGTTTTTTATGGCCGTTTGGGCAATGGAGGCTTTCTACCTTCCCACCTTCTCTCGACTTTGCATCTCTAAATGTGTACAAATATCTATTTTTCAAGTGTTTTTTAAAGTCGACCGTACCTCTATCGAACTTATTTTTCCAAAATAAAAAGTCACGTACCGGTACCGTTTTTTCGTACCTTCGTCTCGTTTCGTACCTTCGTACCTGACAACTATGTGCCCAAATTCACCTTTTTGGAACGTGCATGTTATATACTCATGGTAGTCAATCCACAAGACTATATAACTATCAACTCCATCATGCATAGTATGGACTAGATACTACGATATCCTCACTAACGTCATCAGTGCCCAATAGTGGGTGTAGAACTCTGTATCAAGATATGCTCTCAAACACGCACTCCACACACACACCTTTTTTTTTGTAATATCCAGTGCAGTATATTTATATGCTCATAAATTTACATGATGGGAGGTCTCCAAAATGGAGAGTATCCCAAAGATCAAAAATTATGCTCACTCCAAATTGTCCAAAGAGCCCAATATCTCACCCAAGAGAGAAATAGTGAGTATTGAGACAAAGACCTCATAAATCTGCCAAAGAGCCAAAAATGTTTCCCAAATCTCTGACTCGGGAAACGGTGCCGAAGATAATCTGAAATTCTCCTGAGGAGGATCCTAGAACACGGGCAGTGCCAAAGCAAATGAAGAACAGTCTCTGAAGGAGCCTGACATCTTAAACATGTGGATGGTGCAATACGACGTTTAGCAAGTGTGACCCCCACTGACAATGTGCCTGTCATACATCTCCAAAGAAAAAGTCTTTGTTTCAATGGCATTTTACACTTCCATAACATCCCGAGATTCTTCCGCCACCATGAGAGGAGCTTCCTTATATGCCACAAAGAATTAGCATGATGCTGAATCCATGGAGCAGGCTGAAGAAGCCTGTAAGCTTTGATGGAGGTTAAGACGGGAAGAGGAACAGGATGAGTGCATGTAGCAGAGGGTTGCAATTGCCAATCCGTAAGCCTGTCTGTGTCAGCCACCGGAGGAACACGTAGAAAAGGATGTAATAAATCAGCAATTTTCTTCCATATAGACCTATGATGCATTCCCAATGCATAGGAAGCAGTGGCCTGAGAAAAAGATAAGACATAGCCCTGATCATCTACCACATCATGTATGTATTTAATTCCCAATTTCATGAGATTGTATGCCCGAAGAGGCTCTTGAAGCGAGTGGAATGTCAAAGATGGCACTCCAATGAATACTTTCTTTCCTCATTGAGTTTGTCCCCGAGCAATTATCAGGAGCCCATTTCACCTTAGAAAGTACTTGTTTCCAGTCAAGTATCAGAGCAATAGAGAAAGGACAGCCAGGTATCTTCCCTACAAATCTCCCAATGACAACCTCCCAATGATCAGTAATCCAATGACCATAAGCACAAGTCCTCATGTTGACACACATGGATGCTAGCATACAAGTCCATGGCTGTTGTTGGCGGGAAAAAGTATGCACAATAATCACCTTCCTTGCAAGTACATGATATCTTATATTGAGGACATTAAGTCCACCATGCATCCTAGGAGAGCACACCATTTCCATCTTCATCAGTCTCAATGCTTTCACAGCAGTTTTTGTCCTCCATAACATCTCCATAGCTTGAGACATAAAGGCTGAAATATCCCTGGAGGACCAATGCAGCAAAGCAAATAGAACAGGACATAGGACATTACAATGGACTGTACTATTCTGAGACTGACATGAAGAGGCCAAGTAGAAATCTTCCAGTATTCCAGTTTATGTTGAAGTCTTTGGAAGATCCATTTTAGCTGCTGCTTCCTGGTGATATGCTATCCTATGGGATATCCCAAATGCCTGACTACATCTTTGGAATGCACCACCTGACCTGGCCAAAGAATAGAATGCCAGACACATTGTTTTAGGGGAAGTAATTTAGATTTGTCAAAATTGACATGCAATCCCGCTGCCAAGCCATACAATGAAAGAGTGGTCATAAGCATTTGAACTTCCCGGGAAGAATTCTGTGGCATAAAGAAGGAATCATCAGCATATGCTTGTGCCAAAAAAGATGCAGCTCCAGGGACTTTAAGACCAGTCATCTGTCCTGTGTTTGTAAGATGATCAAGATACATTAAAAGGGGATGGGTCGCAATGGCATATAAGAGAGCACTAAGAGGACAGCCCTGTCTAACTGATCGACCCAATGTCCATGACCGAGATAGATGACCCCCAAGAATGCACTGAGAAGTAGAGCCAGAATTAAGCCAGTAAACTGCATTTGTCATCTTGGGACCAAAGCCCAACTTGGTCATGATTTGAGAGATAAAATCCCATTGAACAGTGTCAAATGCCTTAGCAATATCCACCTGCAGTATAAGCACATCTTGATGTGAATACTTAGCATATTCAATTGCAGTCAAGGCATTGGATATATTGTCATGGATTTGTCTTCGCGGCACAAACCCATATTGATGAGGATGAAGTCCCGCATCCAGTATCCTGTGAAGCCTATGCACAATCATTTTGGTAATGAGTTTGTAAACTACAGGCATCAGAGTAATAGGCCTCCAATCTGACATATGGTCACACAGATGTTTTTTGGGCACAAGTTTGACTATGCCATGCTTCCAAGAGTGCGGCAACTGATTTTCTTGCCAGGCAACATTGATCATTTGCAAGAGGACTTCTTTCAAATCATCCCAAAAAGAAATATAAAATTCCACCGTAAGGCCATCCCAGCCAGCGGACTTGTATTTGCTGAGGTGGAACAATGCATTATCAAGTTCTGTGTCAGTAAAAGGTCTCTCCAAGGTAAGAGCTTCATCCATTTCCACTATTCCAGAAACATATTGGAGAAATTCAGTCCTAGCCTCAGTCATTTGATTTGATGGGGAACTAGGAGCGGAGAATAATTTCTGGAAATAATTCTGGCATTCATCTTGGAGATCAGAGAAAGAGTGCGTCCAAGAGCCATCTAGCTTCCTTACCCTTAGGCATGAGTTTTTCTTTCGAGTAGCATGCAAGCCCTGAAAAAAGGCTTTTGATGAGCAGCCCTTATCGTTGTGCTGTCCTTTTTGCCCATTTAACCTCATTCCTCCATTCAGTCATATGCCAGTTGCCATACTCCCTAATGACATTCTGCATACGAGAGACAAAGTTGTCCCAAGCATAATTCATGTCCTCCTGGGCATGCAAAGGCAAGGGATGAATTGCAAGTCTGATCATTTGCTGGAAATAGTGATGTCGGAAATAAGCATGATTAACATGCAATAATCTACTGGAGAGGGGTGGCAAATCATCCAGAGGCATGCCAAGCTGCAAATTCATCTCACAAGCCCAATGAGAAATCTATAAGGAGATGAGGGCTAAAATCTGCAAATTGTTGAGGGTAAAACAAATACCATCTGTCAAGCCATGCCCAGTATGTAGTAAGTGCATTATGATGAAAAGTATATCCAGGCACTGACCCTTGGAGAAGCACCCATAAATCTTCACCTGCACCGAAAGAAGCATGCTGTCCCATTTCTACCTTTCCAATGATAGCATATGAGATCTTGAAGTGGTGTTATCTCTTGGCAGAGGGGGATTATTAAAATCTCCACAGAAAAAGGCATTGGATCTCCATGGATATCTTTATAAAGAATCCCATAATGAAGCCCTCATGGCAGAGGTCTGGGAAGCATAGACTGATGCAAACTCAAGAATATCACCATTGACATTACATTGTATGACCATCCATCTGCCACCACTGCTGTCATTGAAGGCTAACTGAGGCTCCAGCTCATGTCTAACCAGTATGCATACACATGAGTAGGTAGTGGTACCAGCATAATATATATCATAACCGCCAAAATAAACATGATGACCAACCATGGAGTGTTGATTATGCTCTTGCAAACAAACAATATCTGGCTGCATTTTATGTACATAATTCCATAAAAGCCTCCACTTTGAGACATTGCAGAGGCTCTGTACATTGTAGGTAAAGCACTTAAGTGTTTGAGGCATGAAAGAGGTATATACAGCAAAGTATCAGATATAAAAAACAAGACATCAGAGAGGCAAAGCCTCTGCCTGCATGGGCTGCATTCCATCATGACCCATGAAAGACATAGCATTATCCCCTTCTTCTGAATCACATATGGGGATGCCCTTCTTCAAAACCCCCACCCAGTTTTGAAGGACAGGAGCTGAAGTAGAAGCCTGTCCTGGTAAGGGAGAAGAAGCATCCCATAGACGAGATTGAAGGGGGCATTGCTTCAATACAACCACCTTCTTAGGTTGTTGAAAACCATCCTGATCAATCCCCACAGATTCCTTCATCTTCTCTTTTCCTTTATCTTTTTCTTTTCCAGCAAGTGACTGCACCTGATTGATTGGTTTGGCATTCTTTGCTCCATTTCTATTCGCTGTCTTAGCTTGCAAATTCTCATTCTTTTCCTGTGTCTAGGGCGGCAAGGCATCGGGAGGGGGCTGATGCAGAACCATTGGGCATTCAGAGGCTAGATGCCCAAACTTGTGTGTGGCAGGCAAAACAAGCTCCTGCAAACACACCCCACTTCAATTCAAAATACTTTTTTCCCAATTGCACTCCCTCAACTTCCACTGCAATAGAAGGAGGGGTAGGTGTATCAATGTCCCAGAGAATGCAGAACCTGTTACGGTTTCCCATGGGGCGTGGAGGACAAATGACCTTTCCCAAAGAAGCAGCCAAGCCAGGCAACTCTTCACGCATATAGTCCGGGAAGTTAACAACCTCAACCCATACACGACAATGATGTCGTATAAGACTTTGATAATCCTTGTTTGGGGACCAGGGCATAGCATGTACCATCTGCTTCCCGTAAAACACGGGAGAGAATTCAAGAAGCCTCTGCTTGCACCAAGCATCTGATAAATGCACCTCATAAAAGCCTCTGGAAGAAAAATACACTCCCTCTACAAAGCATCCTCCAAGGATGGACTTAATCCACTGAGAGACATCACTGGCCGCTGGGATTCTTCCTGGAAAGAAAATTATAAACGCAGTTTGAGACAACTTCCTGAGAGGATTCACGAGGGACGGCAACTTCAATTTGTACGTGACCTCTGGAACCGGTTTGCCCCATTCCTGTTGTGACTGCTGAAAGTCGTCCTTAAGGGTGTCAAAGACGTACTGAGCTTCCATAGTAAGTTCATCATCTTGTGATGCAGGCTCTGATAGGCGGCGCTTAGCATCTGCAGGTCTTTCTTTTCGAGCATATGTACAAAAATCCAAACCTTAAGCCATGATTGAAATACGACTATCTCTCTCTCTCTCTCACACACACACGCACAAACACACTCACACACACGCAGAAGAGAGGGAAAAGGCAAAAAGAAAAGAAGGGCTGGATCTGCAGTTCACACAGTCAAATCAGGACACACACACGAGAAGCTTACCCAGGCAAGCAGTACGCAGTTGAGAAGCGGGCAGGTGAGAAGCAAGCAGGTCGCAAGACAGAAGCGAGCAAGCTGCAGGCCAGAAGCGAACAGGTTGCAAGACAGAAGCCAGCAGGTCGCAGGTCTACACACACACACTTTCTTTTTTCTGGTAATATCCAGTGCAGTATATTTATATGCTCATAAATTTACAAGATGGGAAGTCTCCGAAGCGGAGAGTATCCCATATGTCAGAAACATAAAGAGAAAAGCTCTAAATAAGAAGCATCCATCTCACCCTCATGGCAGGCATCATATAAGGATTGCTACAATGAGGCTCTGAAGGATTCATATGACTGGTGATTCTGCCGACCCAAGTATGCCAAATTATGCTCACTCCAAATTGTCCAAAGAGCCCAATATCTCACCCAAGAGAGAAATAGTGAGTATTGGGACAAGGACCGCATATATCTGCCAAAAAGCCAGAAATGTTTCCCAAATCTGTGACTCGGAAAACGGAGCCGAAGAAAATCTGAAATTCTCCTGAGGAGGATCCTGGAACAAGGGCAGTGCCAAAGCAGATGAAGAATAGTCTCTGAGGGAGTATTGGGACAAAGACCGCATATATCTGCCAAAAAGCCAGAAATGTTTCCCAAATCTGTGACTCGGAAAACGGAGCCGAAGAAAATCTGAAATTCTCCTGAGGAGGATCCTGGAACAAGGGCAGTGCCAAAGCAGATGAAGAATAGTCTCTGAGGGAGCCTGACATCTTAGACATGTGGAAGGTGCAATATACCGTTTAGCAAGTATGACCCCCACTGACAATGTGCCTGTCAAACATCTCCAAAGAAAAAGTCTTTGTTTCAATGGCATTTTACACTTCCACAACATCCGGAGATTCTTCCGCCACCATGAGAGGGGCTTCCTTATATGCCACAGAGAATTAGCATGTCGATGAATCCATGGGGCAGGCTGAAGAAGCCTATAGGCTTTGATGGAGGTTAAGACATGAAGGGGAATAGGATGAATGCATGTAGTAGATGGCTGCAATTGCCAATCCATAAGCCTGTCTGTGTCAGCCACGGGTGAAATAGGTAAAAAGGGACGCAATAGATCAGCAATTTTCTTCCATATCAACCTATGATGCATTCCCAATGCATAGGAAGCAGTGGCCTGGGGAAAGGATAAGGCATATCCCCTATCATCTACCACATCATGTATGTACCTAATTCCCAATTTCATAAGATTGTATGCCCGAACAGGTTCCTGTAAAGCAAGTGGAGTGTCAAAGATGGCCCTCCAATGAATACTTTCTTTCCTCATCGAGTTTGTCTCCAAGCAATTATTAGGAGCCCATTTGACCATAGAGAGAACTTGTTTCTAGTCAAGTATGAGGGCAGTAGAGAAAGGACAACCAGGTCTCCTCCCTACAAATCTCCAATCACAACCTCCCAATGATCCGTAATCCAATGACCATAAGCACAAGTCCTCATGTTGACACACATGGATGCTAACATACAAGTCCATGGCTGCTGTTGACGGAAGAAAGTATGCAACATTGTAGCCTTCCTTGCAAGTACATGATATTTTATATTGAGGACATTAAGTCCACCATGCATCCTTGGGGAGCACACCATTTCCATCTTCATCAGTGTCAATGCTTTCCCAGCAGTTTTTGTCTTCCATAATATCTCCATAGCTTGAGACATAAAAGCTGAAATATCCCTGGAGGACCAATGCAGCAAGGGCAAATAGAACTGCACATAGGACATCACAATGGATTGTACTATTTTGAGCCTGACATGAAGAGGCCAAGTAGAAATCTTCCAGTATTCCAGTTTGTGTTGAAGTCTTTGGAAAATCCATTTTAACTGCTGCTTTCTGGTGATATGCCATCCTATGGGATATCCCAAATGCTTGACAATATCTCTGGAATGCACCACCTAACCCGGCCAAAGAATAGAATGCCAGTCACATTGTTTCAGGGGGAGTAATTTAGATTTGTCAAAATTGACATGCAATCCCGCTGCCAACCCATATAAAGAAAGAGTGGCCATAAGCATGCGAAGTTCCTGAGGAGAATTCTGTGGCATGAAGAAGGAATCATCATATGCTTGTGCCAAAAAAGATGTAGCCCTTGGGATTTTGAGACCAGTCATCTGTCCTGTGTTTGTAAGATGATCAAGATACATCAAAAGAGGATGGGTCGCAATGGCATAGAAGAGAGCACTAAGAGGGCAGCCCTGTCTAACTGATCGACCCAATATCCATGACCGAGACAGATGGCGCCCAAGAATGCACTGAGCAGTAGAGCCAGAATAAAGCCAGTAAACAGCATTTGCCATCTTGGGACCAAAGCCCAACTTTGTCATGATCTAAGAGATGAAATCCCATTGAACATTGTCAAATGCCTTAGCAATATCCACCTGCAATTTAAGCACATCTTGATGCGAATACTTAGCATATTCAATTGCAGTCAAGGCATTGGATATATTGTCATGGATTTGTCTTCGCAGCACAAAACCATACTAATGAGGATGAAATCCTGCATGCAGTATCCTTTGTACAATCATTTTGGCAATAAGTTTGTAAAGTACAGGCATCAAAGTAATAGGCCTCCAATCTGATATATGATCACACAGATGTTTTTTGGGGACAAGCTTGACTATACCATGCTTCCTGGAGTGTGGCAACTGATTTTCTTGCCAGGCCACATTGATCATTCGCAAAACGACCTCTTTCAAATCATCCCAAAAAGAAATATAAAATTCCACTATAAGGCCATCCCAGCCAGGGGACTTGTATTTGCTGAGGTGGAACAACGCATTATCAAGTTCTGTGTCAGTAAAAGGCCTCTCCAAGGTAAGAGCATCATCCATTTCAACTATTGCAGAAACATATTGAAGAAATTCAGTCCTGGCATCAGTCACTTGATTTGATGGGGAACCAAGAGCAGAAAACAATTTCTGGAAATAATTGTGACATTCGTCTTGGAGATCAGAGAAAGAGTGAGTCCAAGGGCCATCCAGTTTCCTAACCCTTAGACATGAATTTTTATTTCGAGTAGCATGCAAGCCCTGGAACAAGGATTTTGAAGAGCAGCCCTTATCCATGAGGGGCTTCATTCTTGCCCTAATCTGCCATTTGTGCAATTTCCTCTGATCATTAACAGTAAGTTTAAATTGTGCATGTGAAAGGGAATCCTTTTCTGAATCAGAGAGTGGCCTCGATTAAGAAAATTCAGTCAAATGTTGTGCTGTCCTTTTTGCCCATTTAACCTCATTCCTCCATTTTGTCCTCCTGGGCATGAACTGGCAAAGGATGAATGGCAAATCTGATCATTTGCTGAAAGTCATGATGTTGGAAATAAGCCCGATTAACATGCAATAATCTACTGGAGAGAAATGGCAAATCATCCAGAGGCATGCCAAGCTGCAAATTCATCCACAATGGAGCATGATCTGACAAGCCCAATGAGAAATCTTTAAGGATGAGGGCTAAAATCTGCAAATTGTTGTGGATAAAACAAATACCATATGTCAAGCCTTGCCGAATACGTAGTAAGCGCATTATGATGAAAAGTATCAGGGACTGACCCTTGGAGAAGTACCCATAAATCTTCAGCCTGCACAGAAAGAAGCATGTCATCCCATTTGTGCCTTTCCAATGATAGCATATGAGATCGTGAAGTGGTATTATCTCTAGGCAGAGGGGAATTATTAAAATCCCCACAGATGAATGCATTGGATCTCCATGGATATCTGCATAAAGAATCCCACAACGAAGCCCTCATGGCAGAGGTCTGGGAGGCATAGACTGATGCAAACTCAAAAATATCACCATTAACATTGCATTGTATTACTATCCATCTGCCACTATTGTCATTGAAGGCCAACTGAGGCTGCAACTCATGTCTAACCAGTATGCATACACTTGAATAGGTAGCAATACCAGCATAATATATATCATAGCCGTGCAAAAAACCATGATGTCCAGCCATGGAGTGTTGATTATGCTCTTGCAAACAAACAATATCTGGCTGCATTTTATGTACATAAGTCCATAATAGCCTCCATTTCGAGACATTGCAGAGGCTCTGTACATTGTATGTAAAGCACTTAAGTGTTTGAAGCATGAAAAGGTATGTACGGCAGAGTGTGAGGATAAGAACCAGACATCAGAGAGGCTAGGCCCCTACCTGCATAGGCTGCATGCCTTCATTGCCCATGAAAGACAGCATTTTTCTCTTCTTCTGAATCACATATGGGGATGCCCTTTCTCAGTACGCCCACCCAATTTTGAAGGATAGGAGCAGAGGCTGAAGTAGAAGTTTGTCCTGGTGAGGGAGAAGAAGCATCCCATTGACGAGATTGAAGGGGGCATTGCTTCAATACAACCACCTTCTTGGGTTGTTTAAAACCGTCCTGATCAATCCCCATAGTTTCCTTCATCTTCTCTTTCCCTTTATCTTTTCCTTTCCTGCAAGTGCGGGCACCTGATTGACTGATTTTGCATTCTTTGCTCCATTTGTATTTGTTGTCTTGACTTGCAAATTCTCATTCTTTTCCCGTGTCTAGGGTGGCAAGGCATTTGGAGGGGGCTGATGCAGAACCATTGGGCATTCAGAGGCTAGATGCCCAAACTTGTGACAGGCAAAACAAGCACCTGCAAACACACCCCACTTCAATTCAAAATACTTTTTGCCCAATTGCACTCTCTCAACTTCCACCGCAATAGAAGGAGGGGTAGGTATGTCAGTGTCCCAAAGAATGCAGAACCTGTTACGGTTTCCCATGGGGCGTGGTGGACAAATGACCTGTCCCAAGGAAGCAGCCAGGCCAGGCAACTCTTCACGCATATAGTCCGGGAAGCTTGCAACCTCAACCCATACAGGGCAGTGATGCCGTATAAGACTTTGATAGTTCTTGTTTGGGGACCAGGCATAGCATGTACCATTTGCCTCCCATAAAATAGGGGAGAGAACTCAAGAAGCCTCTGCTTGCATGAAGCATCTGATAAATGCACCTCATAAAAGCCTCTGGAAGCAAAATACACTCCCTCTACAAAGCATCCTCTAAGGATGGACTTAATCCACTGCGCGACATCGCTGGCGGCAGGGATTCTTCCTGGAAAGAATATTATAACCGCAGCTTGAGACAACTTTCTGAGAGAGTTTACCAAGGACGGCAAGTTCAATTTGTAGGTGACCTCTGGAATCGGTTTGCCCCTTTCCTGTCGTGACTGCTGAAAGTCATCCTTAAGGGTATCAAACACATACTGAGCTTCCAACGTAAATGCATCATCTTGTAAAGCCGGCTCTGATAGGCGGCGCTTAGCATCTGCAGATCTTCCTTTTCGGGCATATGTACAAACATCTAAAGCTGAAGCCATTGATAGAACCACGGAAAGGGAAAGGCTGTGAAAAGGAACAGGCCGATATTGACAGAAGGAGGCTGTGAGGTTACGAAGGCAAGAAGGAAAGTGGAATAGAACAGTAAGGCAGAAAAGGTGCAGGAAGGCGGCAGAAAAAACTGCAAAAGGACACTATAGAGTTGTGGGAAAAGTAGGGCAGGGAAAGGTTGAATCGTGCAACAAGAGGCGCGAGGCAGGACAGTCCCGGCGATAAAAACACATACACACCGACCCTTACACACACACACACACACACACACACATACACACTTGGAAGGCGACAAGTTGCAGGCAAGTGACGTGTAGAAATAAGAGGCCGGTGCTGCGAAGGCAGTGAAAAACGACCAACAGTTGGTGCTGCAGAGGCAACGAAGGGGGCAGGGCGGCTGGCACTGCAGAAGCAACAGACGACGGCAGAAGCAGACGACGGCAAAAGCAGTAGACAGCAGGCGGCGCTGTGCAGGCTCCTCGCTCTCTCTTGCTCACACGCTACTCCCTACACACACACACACACACACTGTGGGTACACTGTGAGAAAACACTCTCTCTCTCTCTCTCTCACACACACACACACCACTCCACACACACACACACACACACACACACACACTTTTTTTGGTAATATCCAGTGCAGTATATTTATATGCTCATAAATTTACATGATGGGAGGTCTCCAAAATGGAGAGTATCCCAAAGATCAGAAACATAAAAAGAAAAGCTCTATGCACGAAGCATCTATATCACCCTCATGGCAGGCATCATATAAGGATTGCCGCAATGAGGCTCAGAAAGATTCATATGACTTGTGAATCTGCCGACCCAAGTATGCCAAATTATGCTCACTCCAGATTGTCCAAAGAGCCCAATATCTCACCCAAGAGAGAAATAGTGAGTATTGAGACAAAGACCTCATAAATCTGCCAAAGAGCCAGAAATGTTTCCCAAATCTGTGACTCGGGAAACGGAGCCGAAGATAATCTGAAATTCTCCTGAGGAGGATCCTAGAACACGGGCAATGCCAAAGCAAATGAAGAACAGTCTCTGAAGCAGCCTGACATCTTAAACATGTGGATGGTGCAATGCGACGTTTAGCAAGTGTGACCCCCACTGACAATGTACACACACACACACACACACACATGAGAGCATATAGTCACACAAAGGCCTTTGTACTCTGTTTCTGTCAAACCTCCAGAGATGCAGGGCAGACTCAGCCATAATGAAGCCTAGCACTAAGGGAAGTAGCAAATAGAAAGAATTAGTACAACAAATTAGTTGATAGGGCAAATGCACCGCTAAAGATAGAAAGAATAAGCCCAATATCAACTGTATCAAGATTCATACAATTCCCCAAACCGTAGTCTCTAGACTGCACCAGCCCGAGTTGGGAGATCATCAGCAGCATAGTTGCATGGAATATTCGGTGGGCCCATAACAGTGACGCCATCGATAGTTGATTATTTAATTGCACGATGAGAGCAATTTCTAAACCAGAATGCAATGACTCAAAGCAATATTTTTTGATATTTTAAGCATGGCATCGAGACCGACTCATGTTAAGGAGGAAGAAATAGAATAACGAAGATGAGAAACTGCTATTTTGTCTTCAAGAACACGAAGATTGAACCTGGCTCGTGGAACAAGTAGTCTGGTAGCATCTAGAAGATCTTGAAGCTGAACAGCACTTTTCAATTTTGCCTGTTTCAAAAGATCAGAATCACCAAATTACTTGCACCCATCAAGACAACCTTGAACTATCTTGAACTTTCTAGCACACACTCGTGAAAACATGTCTGTTGAGACTCTGAGAGGGTGGTCCAATGCAAATCTGCAAATAGACTCATAACAAGGTAGAATACCTCTGCCCTTGGCCTTCCCCCATTGTACTTGAGCATCAGATTCAGTAGACGTTCCTGTGTCACCTTCATCTTAACCTTCTGTTTAGGCGTTCGATCACCACTGGTATACATAAGACAAATATACTAAGCCCTTCCATCAATGTGAAGTTTCAAATAAGCTCAGCAGAACTTGATTGAAGGGGCTTGTAGATTTATTTATTCATCCTTACTGCCTCAGTACTGCAATGACGCATCTCAGTTCTTCTGATTGGCCAAAAGTGCCAGACATCAGTGAGCTGCCCTGTCTGGTGATTCCTACTTGCACTGGCTCTGTACGCTTCCAGGGCAGACAAGGTGGCAAAGTTGATGACAGATGTGGAGCTTTTGCGTCCAGCAGCAATTTTCTCAAAACACAAGCAGCATCATCGTAATATCTGCAGCTCCAACATTCAGCACACCACCTGGTTACCCTGACAATTGCATGCGAATATCTCACACCAGTTTTACAGAGCTTGCTGTTCATAGGAAACAAAAGTGATAAAGAGTACTTGTATGAGTTTTTCACAAAGCTCCACCCATTCACATCACAAACATAAGACCGTCCTTGCGATCGCAGGAGATCAAAGCCACATACCTGTTGCCAAAATTTATCAGCTTGATGCCATGTTGTCCTTACTCAAATATAAATAGATGCCATCCTGCAAACATGAATCTGCTATGAAACTAAGAAATAGAAACCTCACCGCTTGGCCAAAAGCTACACACACCTCCCTGGCCATCTCCTTTTCTGTGGGAGTAAGCAGCACAGGATACCTAACCTGCAAGGAGAAAATGGGAGTAAGTAGCACAGGATACCTATCCTGCAAGGAGAAATACAGGTAGCCTGAACAACTTCAATTACCCTCCTCTGTATTGCTACAACATGTTTATGTCATAGATTTATCGATTTATATCACGACTTTAATAATGAAGGGTAGTGTTGTGTGATATCTAATTATATATAGTGAGTTCCACATAGCACTGAATACCGACATGAAGTAAGGGAGGCTCCCACATATTCACTCCAAACGTGCATTGCTAATGACCATAGAAAATTTGTAGCTTCTACAACTAAGACAGCTTAAACACTTCGCACATTGCCTGAAAAAAAGAACTTTAATGTTCATTAGTGCCCTCGCACGCTATAATAGATCAGAAAAAAATGAGCTGGAGGAGAATTAGCATCTTTATTCTTCAATGTCAACACAAAAATCTCTCTCTCTCTCTCTCTCTCTCTCTCTCTCTCTCTCTCTCTCGGAGGATCAGAGCCATCATCTCCCACCACAAGACTTTCTCCCGCTGGCCCAGCTTTACTACATTGGGTGCCATGTTGCAGTGTCCTACAAGGGATATTCTAGGGTGATATTAGAGCTGCACACTTTTTGTTTGGCGATCAGATCTGACATTTCAGCTCTTATTACATTTCTTTGGTTTTTATTTTTAGTACCCATGATGATGTATTTCATGGACATGATGTAACCTTTTGGTCTCATAGGTCATTTTGGCCTTTTCTAGACGTTAATACAACTTTCTTTCTTTCTCTCTCTAAGCCCAACTGGGCGTGCCGTGACAGATTCAACCACGTGTCTAAGAGGTTTTATACATACATACATACATACATGCATACATACATACATATATATATATATATACACACACACACTTTTTTTTGTAAAGCTTAATGTCATTAATTACAGGTGGGAAACCTCAAAACGAGGAAAACCCACCAAAAAGATCACACTTTTTATTTACAAGTGGGAAACCTCTAAGCGAGGAAAACCCAGAAAAAGAGGAGTAACTATAGGCTTCACCACCTAGAAGCAATCAAAGTAAATCCTATAAGCATCAAGAGTGATGTCCCCAGCATCATAAGCAAAATGAAGCGCGTGACCAAGCGAGAACTTGAAGTAATGGAAGGGAACAATGTCATTGGCTTGGAACATGAGGTTGTTCCGAACATGCCATATGGTCCAAAAGACCCAGAATCGGACCCAGCTGAAAAATACTGCAAACTGAGACTGTGATGCTTGTAACACCCCAAAAAGCCAAAAGCATCTGTGAAAAATGCCCGAAGGGAAACGAAGGCGAAGAGCAGTCGAGACCCGGCGAATGAACGATCTGGAGCATACGCAGCCCCATAGTAAATGTGGGACAGTCTCCTCAGTAGCTTTACATCGGACACAACGTGAAGGCGCAATATGACGTGCATGTAACAAGCTACCAACAGGAAGAGCACCAACCAAACAGCGCCACAAGAACAGGCGTTCTTTAAGAGGCAGATGACTTTTCCAAATGCGAAACAATGTATGTTTCCACCACATTGAAGATTTGGAGAGAGACCATAGCTGATTACCATGTCTGACTATCCATGCATCCGATTGCAAGAGGGCATAAACTGTCCCAGCTGAAATACATTTCATAGGAGTGGTTCCAAGATTCCAATCAGATAGACGGGAATCCACATTCAAGCGAGGTAAAGGAGAAATATCAGCAATCATCCGCTGAATTTCTGTCCAAAGATGAGAATAATGGGATCCCAATTGAAAACGATCCGCCGCAACAGAGAAGGAAAGAACCTGACCAGTGTCATCCACCACCTGATGTATCTGACAAATTCCTTTTTGAGATAGAAAATATGCCTGACGAGGTGAACGGTCAACCAAAGTGGAAGAAAATACACGACTCCAATGCAAACTCTCTAGCCGCAGGGAATTGCCCATCAAAGATCGGGAACCATGCCATATCATATGTGAAGTAACTTCCTTCCAATCAATAATGAGAGAAGAAGTGAAAGGACATCCCGGAATGTGTCCTTCAAGTTTTCCACATATAAGATCCCAGTATGTGGGTTGCCAATGACCATAGAATGGCGTGACAATATGCCGACACAAATGGGACACCATGAGAGTCCAGGGTTGCTGCTGATCCAACAAAACCGGCAAAAGCATAGCTTTCCTAGCCAAAACATGACGTCTCAAATCCAAAATATTCAAGCCTCCAAGGCGCTTAGGAGAGCATAACTTGTCCATGGATAACAATCTGAGGCCCTTTCCACGAGATGAAGTGCGCCAGAAATGCGCCAATATACTTGACATAAGGGACTTCAAGCGGGATTGAGACCAATATAGCAAAGGTAGATAAAACTGCACATAAGCTACAAGAATGCATTGCACAATTCTAAGACGCACATGAAGCGGCCAAGTGGACAACTTCCAATAATGTAACTTGGAGTGCAAGCGCTCGGCTACCCAATCCAATTTCCGTGTAGCCGATACAGTCCAACCCAGCGGATAACCCAAATGACGAACTATAATGTTCGGAGGAACAAGTTCGCCTGGCCAAAGCAGCTTATGCCAATCATACTCAGTCAGAGCCAATAGTTTGGATTTACGAAAATTCACTTTGAGGCCTGCTGCCAATCCAAACAAATGAAGAGTGTGCATAATTTGTTCCACATCATCTTGGTGATTGCGAGGCATAAAGAGAGAATCATCTGCATAAGCTTGCGCAATAAAATGTTTCCCAGAGGGTAATTTCAAGCCCTGCAATCTTCCAGACGAAGTCAAAGATTCCAAATACATAAGCAGGGGATGAGTAGCAATCGCATAAAGCAAAGCACCGAGAGGACAACCTTGCCTTACTGAACGTCCCAAATGCCAAGGATCTGTGAGAAAACCATCCAACAAACCGGCAGAGGTACTGTCAGCATACAAGAAATAAACCACAGAGGATAGCTTAGGCCCAAATCCCAGCCGAAGCATGGTATCTGCAATGTAATCCCAAAGAACAGTGTCAAATGCCTTTTCAATGTCAACCTGCATGACCAATACATCTTGTCGAGTGTATTTCGCATACTCCATGCCAATGATGACATTTGCTAGATTATCAGTAATTTGCCTTCGTGGAATGAAGCCATACTGAGATGGATGCAAACCATCATGCAAAAACCCTTTAAGTCTATTGACAAGCATTTTAGCCAGCAATTTATAAACCACAGGCATGAGCGTAATCGGCCTCCATTGCGAGAACTCTTCACAAAGTGCTTGCTTTGGAATCAACTTGAGCAAGCCTTCTTTCCAAGATGAAGGCAAAACCTGTTGCTCCCATGCCCTGTTTATCATTAACAATAGTGGCTGATCCAGGTAGTGCCAAAACGACAAGAAAAATTCTACAGTAAGGCCATCCCAACCGGGAGATTTCCAACGGCCCAAATCACACAAACTGGCATACAATTCTGTCTCCGTGAAGGCGGCTTCCAAAAGTTGAGCCTGGTGCGCCGATAAAATCGGTGCAACTTGAGATAAAAACAAGCGACGAGCTTCTCGACCTTCCTGCGTGAGAGAAGAGGCCTCAAAAATCTTGCCATAATGAGATTCCATGGCCCGTGCAAGCCCCACACGAGAGGTAGTCCAATCACCAGTCGGGAGTTTAATCCTCTTAATAGTTTGAGACTGCCTAGAAAGATGTAAATGACGAAAGAATTGTTTAGAAGTGCATCCTTTATCCGCTATAGCCTTTTGGCGAGCTCTAGTCTGCCACTTTGCCAATTTTCTCTCATCATTACGATGCAACAAAGCACGAGCAGAAAGTAACTCTGTCATCTGGATTTCAGTAAGAGATGAAGTGTTAGCCAGATGCATCAAACTTTGACAAGTGCCTTTGGCCTGTTGAACTTGCTCTCTGAAATGCGATAAATAGTGTCTGCCATAATCCTGGATCACACATTGAACCCGCATAACAAAACGAAACCATGCTGTGTCCATATCAACATGCATTTGAGAGATCAATGGCGAGATAATATCCACAATCAGATTGCGAAAAACCTCATGCTTAAGATAAGCATTATTGACATGCAGAAGTCTCTTTCTAGTTAATGAATCATTGGCAGAACATGAACCAAATTGTATTTTCAAGCATATCGGAGCATGATCCGAGAGACACAAGGAGTAATCAATCCACATATCACATACAAAATCATCATACTGCTGCATCTGAAAGAGATACCATCGGTCCAGACGAGCACGATACATTGATCGAGCGTTATGTTGAAATGTGAATCCTGGATCATTGGCTTGCAACAGAGGCCACAAATCCAAGGCATTACATGTGTGCTGAAAGAGATCCCAAGCTTGTCGTTCCACATGAAGCATGTGAGAATGTCCAGTAGTATTATCCACATGATTTGGAGCATTATTAAAATCGCCACAAAGAAATGCATTAGAACGCCAACAATAAGAGGAGATGGCATGCCACAAACGAGCCCTGTCAGTAGAGGCTGTGTATGCATACACACCACCAAACTCAAAAACTTCCCCATTGATAATACATTGAACTACCATCCATCTGCCAGCTGGATCATTGAATACCAATATGGGAAATAATTCATGGCGAACAAGCATCAGCACTCCAGAGTATCCAGCGGATCCTGCATAAGCTATCCAATATCCGGCAAAATAGGAAGTTTGCCCGGCAAAATTATGCTGATTATGCTCTTGAAGAACAACAATATCTGCCTTGCAAGTATGTACATAGTGCCAGATTAGCCTCCATTTATCCTGATTGCATAATCCGCGCACATTATATGAAATGCAATGTATAGAACTATGCATCTTAAATGGTATATACAGTGGGCGAGAAAACCAACAGAAAGCTTAAGAACTCGTGCCCATGGGCACATCCGCATCTGTCGCGGAAACATCAGCTGCCAAATCAAAACTCGAATGTGGAGGAAACAAGTGATGGCCTTCCGACGTTGAAGCAGTGCCCCCTGTAACTACTTCCTTATAGGATCGAACAACTTTATCCCAGGCCTGAGCCAAGGAAGAGTTATCATTACAAGGCAATTTTTGCTGAACAACATTCTTCAAGGGGGGCACATAATTGCGAGAAGATGGTAGAGTACGTGCTTTGACAATTTTCTTGGGTACTATCCACGCCTGAGTAGCAGGAAGCTTCTCTTTGCCCTTGTCTTTGATGTTCGGGGAAGCAGGAGGAACATTTGGCATTTGAGACTGCTTCCCTTTACCTTTATTTAGTCCAGTTGTTGATGTGGATGCAGAAGCACCTTTAGATTGTGCCTCAGGGGAAGATTTCACTGGAGGAGAAGTCTGAGGGGTAGGGACAGCCGAAGGAGGGGGTTGTAGATTTGGTTCAGAACATTCAGATTGCATATGACCAAATTTGCCACAGCGAAAACAGGAATTGGCAAATTTCCCCCATTTAAGCTTGAATGGTCGCTTTCCGACCACTGTGTCCCCAGAATCAACGGTAATGCCCATAGGAGCAGGAAGATCAGTGTCCCATAGAATACAAAAACGATTTGTATTGGCATCCAACTTCGGGGGGCAAATCACTTTGCCCAATTGAGCAGCCAACAAAGGAAGAAAATGACGCCAAGTACGAGGAAAATCCACCACTTCAACCCAAACCGGGCACTTATGTCGAATAAGGCTCTGATAATCTTTAGTAAGAGCCCAGGGAAGAACATGAGTCATTTGCGTATTGAAGAAGAGGGGAGACATTTCCAACAAAGCATCTCTAGCTTCCATGTCTGCTAACAAGACCTCATAGAATCCTCTTGCTCCAAAATAAACACCCCGGACTGCTTGACGCTTAAGCAAGAAATCAACCCATTGTCCCACATCCTGTGCACTAGGCATCTTGCCCGGGAAAAAGAGAATCACTGCATTCAATGCATATTGCGCAACCGGATCCATGAGCTCCTGCACCGGAATACGCACTTCTGTGACTGGAGCAGGTCCTTCCCAAGCACATCTTGCTTCTTCGAAATCCTCATGCAGGCATTCCTTAATCAAAGACATGGCATCCAAATTCGAGGTGTTCATTGCTTTCCGACGCTTATAAATGGCCAGCTCAGGCGATTCCATCATGCACACCTTAAATTTTCTATAATCCCCAAAACTGCACACACACACACACACAGAGAGCAGGGACGAAGTGGCAGAGGGCAACTGAAGATGACAACACACACATACACAGAAGATCTGAGGCCGGGCAAAACCAGAAGAGGCGACTAATTAACCTTCTATCAGAGGCAAGGCAGGGGAGGCCAGCCGGCAGCAAGAGCATTCAACGGCAGCAGGTTTAGGCGATGGCCAACAGGCGGGTAAAGATCAGCTGCAGAAGAAGTTGACGGCCAGGAGGAACAGGTGAATGGCCAGCAGGCGGGTAAGATTTAGCACCAGCAGGCAGGAAGGAATTAGCTAACACACACACACACACACATACACACACAGAGTAGGAGGAGGGAGAGACGAAATTGCAGGCTCACAAAAGGTAAGTCGCAGGCGATCAGAGTCGAGCAGCGACGCAGGCGAGGACAGTCACACAGGTTCGCTCACCACCACAGTTCATATACACACACACACACACACACACACACACACATACACACATACACACATACATATACATGTACATGTACATGTACATGTACATACATACATATACATACATACATATATACATATATATATATATATATAGAGAGAGAGAGAGAGAGGGGGCAGAGAGAAAGAAGGGTATAGGGATCTTGGACAGTACACCACACTGAGTAGGCAACAGGCCCCGCCCCCTTTCAGGAATTTATTCAGGAACAATCGACGGGCACGCTAGCCAGGCTCAATACAATCAATGAATACAAAACAAACAAATATGCCTATGTAGGAGTTCCAAGTCAATGTCGATGTCAAGGCACAAGATCTCTAATGCCGAGTGTCGGGAGGCCGGAAAAAGAAGAAATGCCTCTATAGCTACCTACCCAGCAGCCTTCGAAGACACATAAAACACAAGGGGCACCACCAGCACAATGCTGGAAACAGAAATCTCTCAAAACACCACACAGAGATACCAAAGAAAAGACAGCTTCAACAGCTCACATATCTCATTATCAAGGCCATTTATCTCTCAGCAAGGCTAAGCCACTCACATATCATCAACACAAACCCTATTGTCCATTTACAAGGGGTCATCCATCACACATAAATTTTATCAATTGACAAGCTTCAACCCACTCTTCCTCGCATTCTCCTTTTATTACACACTCACAGCAAACAACTTACACACACTGCCCAAAGCTTTCTCTTGGTTTCACACCAGAGGCCTCGAAACAAGGCAGCTACCACATCTCTTTCTCTGCTCCAAGTCACCACCTGCTCCCAGTTTCGGTGTCGCCCAGCTTCTCTACAACTGCCAGTCTCATCTGCACCACCAGCTGGCTTCACCTAAGTGTCTTTTTGCACAAGGCGACCACCCTTATTCTCTTCGCTCTCCACGCTTTGCCCACACGGCAACTCCTTGAGATGGCTCCCTAGTGCCTGCAGCTTACCCACCAGTTGCCTTCCTTCAACGAGGCGGCCAACACACCTGCGACCTGCAGCTCACCCACACGAGCCCGTCTGCCTCCCACTGTCCAGGCGATCACCCTTATTCTTCCGTATCCCTCGTGCTATCAACTCCCGTCAGCGCTAAAACCTCCTAGCGCCTTGTTTCCCTTGAATTCCCGGCCTGCAGTTGACGTCCCCCCAGCTGTCGTCACCCACCTGCAGCCAACCTCGACAAAACACAAAGCCACTCCTCTGCAGCAAACAGCGTGCTCACCAACCTGCTCTGCCGGCTCTCCCTCTAGTTGGCACCAGCCTCCGCCTTCAACTAAAACAGAGACCCAGCTCTCCCTCTCTTAGACGGCAGCCACCTCAGGTCGGCCCAAGCAAAAAAAAACCAAAGCTACTCTTCTGACTCCTCTGCAGCAAACAGCGTGCTCACCAACCTGCTCTGCCGGCTCTCCCTCTAGTTGGCACCAGCCTCCGCCTTCAACTAAAACAGAGACCCAGCTCTCCCTCTCTTAGACGGCAGCCACCTCAGGTCGGCCCAAGCAAAAAAAACCAAAGCTACTCTTCTGACTCCTCTGCAAGTCGCCAGTCTCACAGCCTCAAGCCTGTTCTTTAACGAGGCCGCCACCTTTTGAAACCTTTGCGTCTGTGCAGACCAGAGGCCCCCCCCTTTCGAAGCAGCCACCTCTTCTTCGCTTGTTACACCTGAACCAGAGCCGTCTTCTAATCCTGCAGCTGCACCAGAGCGGCTCCTTGCTCCCAAGGCGGCCACAACCTGCTCTCCAAAGAGGTCTCTTCCTCTGCAGTATCACTGGCCACGCCTTCTAGCTACCAGGCGGCCACTCTCTCTGTCTTCATTTTCACCCCCTGGTCAATGCCTGTAGAACCGTCTTCTTCTCGCTTACCCGCCAGCTTGTATCAACGAGGCGACCACTACTTCCCGCTTTTGCGTCTTCGCCAGCCTTCTGGAGCTCCTCGCTGGCGGCTTCAGAAACCTCCGTGGTCTCCTCACTTGTGGCCACGTTTATCATTATTTTTTATTTTGTTTAAGGCCTAAGAGATGGCCACCCCAAATATCTTCCATTTCACACCCCGTGCTCAAAGCTACATTCCTTCATCGTAAATTGCCCATGTCTCCACATACTCTTCAAATACAGCTTCGAGTGCCCATGGATACTTGGACACACACACATTTCCAGAGCTGCCAAACAGCTGATACCACCTGCACAGCTGACCTTACTCCGAACAGGCCTGTACAAAGCCTACAACCAAACCATTCTCTCTGTACATCTGCCAAGGCGTTCCCGAGCAAAACTCTCACACAGGCCATGCATCCATATGTACACAAGTCCAAAATATCTCTCAGAAAAACGCCTGACATACTTTGCCAACAACCTAGCCTGCAGGACATTCATATCCTAGCAGTTAGTATCCATAAACTGTCAGCCTCCAGGCTCAAATGGCCATTGTTGCATGTCTCTTCCAATTATACACGCCTGCCCATCTAGTTCATCTAGGTGATATACCAATTGGGAGTTCCTTTCATTCAAAACTAATGGCATCACACCATTGCGACTATCCTCATCATGCACACTGTTAGCATCACCAAAAACCGGGTCTGCATAACCCTCATCCACATCTTTTTCTCCTTGGGTCAATTCCAAACATACTTGGGCCTTACTTGCCCACTGCACAGCCACAGTCAAAAGCATATGCATTAACATTTTGCAACCCAAATCCTTGGATCTTTGATTACCTGGCTCATAAGCATTCAGTGTTGTGAAAAAATTTCCGTCTTTTTCCAGCATAGCATTCCCAGACCTCATAACCCCAAATTCACCTGACTCTGGCTCCCACATGCCGGGTTGCTCAAGCATTAGTTCTTCTTCAACTGGTTCAATAAGAAAATTCCCAGAATCCAGCAGAAAAACATTGCTCTCACTCACCGGATCATTCGTGACCAGCTTTCCACTTCCACTGTCCTCTTCGGAAGAGAGACTCATTTCCGAAGGTGCTTCAAGCATCATCTTGTCCTCTACTTCCTCATTGCCAACCACCTTTGGTTCTTCTTCAGGCTCAAGATTTTCCCTTGTCTCACCCCTCGTGTCAAATCGTGCTAGATCCTCCATTTGCAGTCCATCTCCTTCAATCTCTTCGTTTACTTGCTCTTCCACTCCATCCTCTTCTTGTAAACCATCTTCTGTCTCTCCCCTCCTCCCCTTAGGTTCCTGAACTGGCTCTTTAAGCCAAGAGAAGCATCTGCCGACATCTAAATCTCTGCCTATGATTGGCAAAACCTTATTCTCTGCAAGAATTTTCTCTGCTTGAACTTTAGAAGCATAAATAACATTACTTAACACACCCTGACTAGTGGAAACATTATCAGAAATCTGGTAATTCTCATAACCATAAGCTGACATAACATCCACCGCTATAGACTTCACAGTGCTCTTATTAAACTGCCCAAAATCCTTGGCGACTACCTTAGGATTTACCTGGTAAATTCCCCTGCCACTTTGTTGGTACATAGTAGGTGTTTGTTGCACAAAATCAACCTGGACCATATTTACATCAAGACAACCATTCTTGACTACTTCATCTTCCTTGATCATCCCATAATCCTCCACTTTCTTCAGCTTCCATTCTTTCTCTTCCACAATCCTCACCGCCTCTTCATAAGTACAAGGTTGCTTCAAGTCCACTTTTACCAACAAAATTTGCTTCAAACCTACTATGAATCGCATCTTCTTCACAAACATGGGGGAAACTTCTGTTTCAAGAGCTAAACACCATCTTGTCCATAGCTCACTAAAAATTGTAACATAACTTGCCACACTTTGGCTTTCACCTTGCTTCAGCTGCTAGAGCTCCTGCCAAACGTCATTGGGATCTTCTCTTCTTTGAAACTCCTTTGTAAGGGCTTCTCTCAGGTTTTCCACCATCGTCATTCCAGATGGGCTACCAATCATTCTTTTTGCTTCAAACCCTCGAAGCCATGTACCCGTTGTGCCCTTCAAAAAGATCTGGAAGAGCCTTAAAATTTGATCCGGATTATCCACATGCTTGGTAATACATGCTACCTCCATTTGCTCCATGAAATCCTCTACATCCTCATTCTTATCACCGTCAAATTATGGATAAGCAAACGCCACGGTTGCAACCTGTAAACTGAAGGAACCTGAAGAAAGATCCTCAGAGGGGGCACCAAAAAACTGTCGCGAGGCTGGAAAAAGAAGAAATGCCTCTATAGCTACCTACCCAGCAGCCTTCGAAGACACAACAAACACAAGGGGCACCACCAGCACAATGCTGGAAACAGAAATCTCTCAAAACACCACACAGAGATACCAAAGAAAAGACAGCTTCAACAGCTCACATATCTCATTATCAAGGCCATTTATCTCTCAGCAAGGCTAAGCCACTCACATATCATCAACACAAACCCTATTGTCCATTTACAAGGGGTCATCCATCACACACAAATTTTATCAATTGACAAGCTTCAACCCACTCTTCCTCGCATTCTCCTTTTATTACACACTCACAGCAAACAACTTACACACACTGCCCAAAGCTTTCTCTTGGTTTCACACCAGAGGCCTCGAAACAAGGCAGCTACCACATCTCTTTCTCTGCTCCAAGTCACCGCCTGCTCCCAGTTTCGGTGTCGCCCAGCTTCTCTACAGCTACCAGTCTCATCTGCACCACCAACTGGCTTCACCTAAGTGTCTTTTTGCACAAGGCGACCACCCTTATTCTCTTCGCTCTCCACGCTTTGCCCACACGGCAACTCCTTGAGATGGCTCCCTAGCGCCTGCAGCTTACCCGCCAGTTGCCTTCCTTCAACGAGGCGGCCAACACACCTCCGACCTGCAGCTCACCCACACGAGCCCGTCTGCCTCCCACTGTCCAGGCGATCACCCTTATTCTTCCGTATCCCTCGTGCTATCAACTCCCGTCAGCGCTAAAACCTCCTGGCGCCTTGTTTCCCTTGAATTCCCGGCCTGCAAAATTGACGTCCCCCCCAGCTGTCGTCACCCACCTGCAGCCAACCTCAACAAAACACAAAGCCACTCCTCTGCAGCAAACAGCATGCTCACCAACCTGCTCTGCCGGCTCTCCCTCTAGTTGGCACCAGCCTCCGCCTTCAACTAAAACAGAGACCCAGCTCTCCCTCTCTTAGACGGCAGCCACCTCAGGTCGGCCCAAGCAAAAAAAACCAAAGCTACTCTTCTGACTCCTCTGCAGCAAACAGCATGCTCACCAACCTGCTCTGCCGGCTCTCCCTCTAGTTGGCACCAGCCTCCGCCTTCAACTAAAACAGAGACCCAGCTCTCCCTCTCTTAGACGGCAGCCACCTCAGGTCGGCCCAAGCAAAAAAAACCAAAGCTACTCTTCTGACTCCTCTACAAGTCGCCAGTCTCACAGCCTCAAGCCTGTTTTTTAACGAGGCCGCCACCTTTTGAAATCTTTGCGTCTGTGCAAACCAGAGGCCCCCCCCTTTCGAAGCGGCCACCTCTTCTTCGCTTGTTACACCTGAACCAGAGCCGTCTTCTAGGCCTGCAGCTGCACCAGAGCGGCTCCTTGCTCCCAAGGCGGCCACAACCTGCTCTCCAGAGAGGTCTCTCCCTCTGCAGTATCACTGGCCACGCCTTCTAGCTACCAGGCGGCCACTCTCTCTGTCTTCATTTTCACCCCCTGGTCGGTGCCTGCAGAACCGTCTTCTTCTCGCTTACCCGCCAGCTTGTATCAACGAGGCGACCACTACTTCCCACTTTTGCGTCTTCGCCAGCCTTCTGGAGCTCCTCGCTGGCGGCTTCAGAAACCTCCATGTGGTCTCCTCACTTGTGGCCACGTTTATCATTATTTTTTATTTTGTTTAAGGCCTAAGAGATGGCCACCCCAAATATCTTCCATTTCACACCCCGTGCTCAAAGCTACATTCCTTCATCGTAAATTGCCCATGTCTCCACATACTCTTCAAATACAGCTTCGAGTGCCCATGGATACTTGGACACGCACACATTTCCAAAGCTGCCAAACAGCTGATACCACCTGCAGCTGACCTTACTCCGAACAGGCCTGTACAAAGCCTATAGCCAAACCATTCTCTCTGTACATCTGCCAAGGCGTTCCCGAGCAAAACTCTCACACAGGCCATGCATCCATATGTACACAAGCCCAAAATATCTCTCAGAAAAACGCCTGACACCGAGCACACCACGGCGATGATCCACAAGTATCTCTCACCGGGCTAGTACCAAATCCAAATCCAAATCCCACGTCCAAGTTCCAAGTCCAAATCCGAAGTCCAAGTCCAAATATCAAATCCCAAATCTCAATGATGCCCAAGAAAACTCAATACCTAATATGTAGAAAGATCCTCAAGAAGCTTCTCGAAAAAGCAAACACCAAGTTGGCGATGGAACCCTTGACCCTGTGAGCGGATTTATGAATCAGGAGTCAAATCTCTTGCCAAAAAGTGGAAGACAACAACGTGACAACCTTGGTGGCTAAGAACAGCGTTGACGGCACAGGGCAGTGGCGGCAAGGAGCAACACAGACGACAGCGGGGGCAGCGCTGGACGCCGGCGGAGTTGGGCGGAGGCGGCTGCACAAAGGCTGAGCTGGGCGGCAGCGGCTCTATGCAGCAGCGGTTGGACTGAGCTAGGCGGAGGTGGCGCAAGGAGATGAAACTAGTGGTGAGGTAGATGATGAAGATGATGGTCTCCACAACTTTATGCACTTGATGCCCAAACAAGAGGGCTCTAGCTTCTTTCATACCTTGGGAAAGCCTTGCTTTTTGCCAAAAGCTTGTCCATGCTTTGGCTTTTGCCTTTTACTCTTTGCTTTTGTTTTTTATTCACTTTTATTATTAATAAAATATTACCTATCTTTTAATAAAGTTGTTGTGCTTTGCTTTTCTCACTTCAAGGCCTTGCTTTTTGGCCCTGGAACTGCTTTATGGAGAAGTGGCTTTTAGCTTTTTGGTCCGGCTCAGTCTCCTTCTAATGGTGCCCTTGGCTTGCGGTCAACCCAGTTTGACTTTTTGCTTTTGTACTAAGATTGGTGCGTTTTCTTGAGCCAACTTCATGATTCCTGTTCCCATGCTTTCATCAACCTGCCCTCGTGTCCATGCATGTGTTCCATCATGTGAAATAGAGCTAGGAGGGCCAAATAGTTACATTCTCTCCCTCTTACATCACGGTTGTCCTCAACTGCGTACTGCAAGTGTTCCACGTACATCCATATGTTCCATTTATATCCATGTGTTCGAAGTACATCCATATATTCCTGTATATCCATGTGTTCTAAGTACATCAGGTACATCCATATGTTTCAAATATTCCCTAGTACTAGCCCTGTCGGGTGAGCTTGTGCATCTCATCTTTTCCCGTATCTGTGATGTCATCTGCTCATCACGCAATATCTCTATGTTGTATCTTTGACCAATGTCTTTGTTCTTGATGGTACTTCTTGAGGGCCCATCACATGTGTTAGATATAATAAATTCATACTTACCCTCTACCAAAACTAGACAGAAGCTAGTAAACAAACAAGTATGCATCATTCACATCTACATGGTACTCTACGTACTGGCCAGGTAGTCTGGAGCCTAGTGGACTATCACATGCCATAAATCCAAGCATTGTCCACACATCAAAAACAGCACACAAAGTCAAAGAAATTCAAATATACATCAGTATGCAATGTACAAGTAATGATCCTCCTGTTCATGGATTGTCCTGTCTCATTTCATCAAAAACCATGCTGAGCTATCTGGCTCCCGAGGAACACCGCTCAAACTATCGCTCAAGGCCATCTCGTCATTAAGACCGCCCAAGAGTTCGCTCAAGGCTATTTGGTCACTAGGACCAACCGAGAGTTCATCAATAGTCATCTGGGCCATGTGGCCGCATTGACCACCCGAGTATGAAATCCAATATAGTCATCTGGGCCATCTAGTTGCACTGACCGCTCGACTGCGAACTCCAAGATATCTGGCATCGTTGCCACCCAAATACAAATCTTGTTCCTTGGGCAATCGGACATCATTGCCACCCAAACTAGAGCATGTCCAAGTAACCATTATAAGCAGAATAATTGCTCATTACGGAACAATCACTCATCCAAAGACTGCTTCATAAACAATCCATGCTCTCATTGTGGGAAAACCAACCACCCATCTAGCAGGTGTTACCTCAAGAAAAAGAAAGACGGAAAAAAGGAGAAGGCTCACATTGTTGAGGCAGAGGAGAGCCACTTTGTGGCAAGAAGTGGCATTGAGAACTTCGATGATTCCTATGCATTTTAACTCTTTTGTACACTCTTTTTTTGGATTTTAAGCCTTTGTTTTTCTCCATTCCCTTAATTATTGTAAGGAAAGAGTACACACACCCTATTGTTATAAAAAGGACGGCTCTATGTCATTGTTTCTTCAAGGAGGATAGTTGTCGGCCAAGTCCATGTATTGAGTGTTGTCTTAAGGGAGGCTTTGTTGGCAGTAAGCCCAACTTATAGTCCCTAGCACTTTTTTATTATGTTGCATAGAATATCTTTTAGCCTAAGATCAAAGATGTAATACACCACCAAATGCCATAAGCAGTGATGTCGTCCTCGCAATGTATCCAATCATATTGAGTGTACCTCTCATGGCTATATAAGCACTATGTACAAGATCATTTGATACCAAGCAATCATATCCTTGTTATCATAAATGCCTCACTTGTATTCCCACCTTAATTTTTAACAAACACGGCTAGATTTGCACCCTCAGTTTGCCCATCTGTATGATGATGAGAAGTCCAGTTTTGTGCTCATGTTATCAAACAAATCCCTCCAAAATAGGCTTGTAGTCCTCAGATCTCTATCCCCCAGCTTGCTTACTAAACCTCTCTACAATAGCCCAATTGCATCATTTCCTTGTTGCGTCCTCGGCAAGTCCATAATAAAGTCCATAGCAATACTTTTTCATGGCCACGAGAGAATAGCAATAGCTAAAGAAAACTTGGAGTCTTTTGCCTCTCAAATTTTACCTTTTGACAGGTGATGCTTGCATGCACATATGCCTCTATATCTTTTCGCATGCCTGTCCAAAAGCGATATCATTCAGCCATACTGGTAGTGGACAATATACCTCTATAATCATCCTAGGGAGGAGAATGGCAGTCTTCCATTACTTTCTACCTCAAGTTTTACACCCTTAAAATGGTAAAATCTGGAATGATGATGAACGTTGGTCCATTTGTGGTTACATCCTTAAGCTTGAGAAATGCATCTCTTTCTTCATTTTTCCATTTAAATGTTGTCTTCTTCGTTGTCAACTCATGCAAAGCAGGAGCAATCCATGCAAAATGTTGTATTAATCTACCGTAGTAAGAACATAATCCAAGGAGGCTATGGATTTGATGCACTGCTTTCAAATAGGGACAATCCCGAATTGTATCAATCTTTGCAGCAGCTATCCACACTCCCTGTTTAGACACAATTTGCTGAAGATAGTGAATCTCTCATAAAAAGGATTCACTCTTCTTGGTATTAAAATGAGTACTTGATGTCTGCAGAGTTCCTAAAATACAATAATCAACTGAGCTTTATGCTCTTCCTCATTCTTTCAGAAGATAAGAATATCATCGAAGAAAACACCATAAACTTTCTCTGCTCACAAAAGATGTGTTCCATCATTCACTTGAGTGTGGCCCGAGCATTTGTGAACCCATATGGCATGGTGAAATATTCATAAAGATGCTATGCCAAATGTTGTCTTTTGAACATCTTGGCCCATGCGACCTGAGAGAAAGAGAGAGAGAGAGAGAGAGAAATCAAATGATATATTAACATCTTCAAAAGGCCAAAATGACCTATGAGACCAAAAAGGTTACAACAATTGGTGGATCTGATACAATGTCTGTGTAAGAAAAGCTAAAAACAACTAAACAATTAACTGAAACTGAAACAACTATGAGGAAAAGTACGGTACTAGGAGCTCCTAATGGATAACATCTAGGAGGAAAATTCCAGCAACAAAGGTAAGCATCATACACATCACTATCCAAAGATGTCTCTCATCGGTCGATGGCGGATATCCTCAATGTCCTCCATGGTGAGTACTCTGACTGGACGTCTCCCATGCCGTGCCAGTATGGTCCTGATCTTCTGTTGTAGTCTCCGCCGGTGTCGAGATGGGCCTCTCATCTTGGGGCGCCTGGACCGCCCCAGCTCTATAGCCCGATCAATCAGTGTACCTCTAGTGCAGCTGTACTCTAGGGCTAGCTGCAATGCCTGCTGGCCTGACTGCTCAATCTCTGGTCGAAAGAAGTCTGTAATCTGCCTCTGTAGGTGTCTCTCCCTCTCTAATCCCCTCCCTCTCAAGAGACCCTCTCTATGTCTACGAAGCTCCAGCAAGTATAATCCGAGGCATCTCTGATCCTGGTATCTCATGACTCTAGAAAGTGGTCCGAAACCCTCTCCAAACAGGAAGTGAAAACGGCCTCGTATCTCATAATATACTGGACAGTGACATATGTAATGTAACTCTATCTCTGGCTCCATCTGGCACAGCTGACAAATCCTGGCCTCAGCTGGTACTCCTCTGAATCTGCCAGTCTCAATCTCTAGCTGGTGTGAGGATGTGCGCATCTGACCAATAGCACACCGTACCCCATGAGAAAGATGAGTATCCATTAGCTGGGTCTAATCACAAACCCATCCTGCGTGAGCTGGAGATGATGATCTCTATAGAAAGCCATCTTCGTACCAAGCTCATGTGTCGGCTGTATCCATGTCGTCCTAGTGTCCAGCTGAATCAAGTCCTGCCTGATAAGTCTGGTAATCTCTGCCCGTGTCAGAGAGAGGGAGGGTTCATCCAGGGAGTACTGAAATGGAGGTAGCCTGTCCATACTAAAGCCATGCAGCTGGAACCAAGCTATCATCTGTGCATACCAACATGATCCGTCTCCCTGTGATGCCAACTGTCGTGAAGACTCCAGGGCTAAGCGAGCATATCTGTCTCTAGGGAGAGCCCAGGTGCTATGTATAAAGGAGACTGATCGAGTGAGTGCCTCTACTACCAATGGGGGGGGCAGCCATCTCTGCACGAATAATATCATGTGGTACGTAGGCCTTGGCCATAATCATCCGGAAAATCATAGAAACCAAGGGCCTCTCCATACGTCTCCATCCATCAGTGCTACCAGCTCGACTGTGGTGATCCACTGAGGGTCCCCATATCTCCACTTCATACAGCATGGCTGAAGTGACCAAAGTGTCAAAGAGCCAGAGCTTTGTTCGAGGTTCCTGAAACTGAACCTACGAACACATCCTCTCTAGTCTCCCCAATGCTGCATAAGCTCTGGTCAATCTGGTCTCCGCTGCTCTCCTCAAGGAAAAGTAAGTATATGCATCTGTATACTCCACTGTCTCCTGACCATATGTAAAGGTGGGTACTGACCTCCTAACCCACTGTGCTGTGGTGTTAAACACCATCACCTTGGTTTTACCAAGGTTAACAGACAATCCACTGTCCTATGCAAACGTGTGCAATGCATCCAAATGATGTTGCATCCCCTCTGGAGAATCTGAGATCAGCACAATATCATCAGCATACAATAACAGCGAAATCCATGTCCCTGCTAGCTGTGCTCCTCTGTCACCCTCCCGCTCTACATAGTCTAAAACCTCATCCACGTACATCCCAAATAAGGTGGGAGAAAGGAGGCATCCTTGTTTCACCCCAATAGTGGAGTGAACCATCTCAGATATACCCTGAGTAGTATGTACCTGCCCCACAACTGTCCTGTATAAAGCCATGATTCCCCAAATCAGCTCTGTGGGCACTCCCATCTCGTGTAGTCTGCGCATAAGTCTGGCTCTCGGTACTGTGTCAAAAGCTTTGCGAAAATCCACAAAGCAACAATAAATCCTCCTGCCATATAATCTTCCCTCCTCAATAATAGCTCTGAGTGTCAAGATATGGTCAAGAGTGGAGAAACCTCTCCTAAACCCTGCCTGCCCTGATGCACGTATGCCCTCTCTCTCTGCCCATCTACTCAACTCCTGCTCAAGAATAGATGCATATAATCTAGCCAATGTGTGACCAATCATGATGGTACGATAATTCCCATGAAGCATGGGATCCCCTGACTTGAAGATAGGCACAATCGTGGACATATTCCAAGTCTTAGGAAAACCCTCACACATGGCTCGGTTAAACATCATAGCAATAAGCTCTGCAAGCATATCTCTGGCATGAATAAAGTGTTCTGCTACCAAACCATCATGATCATATGCTCTCCCAGTCCTCATCCTGTCAATAGCTTTCCTTACCATCTCAGCAGTAAAGAAAGCACATGTCTCTGGGAATGGCTCCGATGGGTCTGGCAGGGGCAGCTGTCCTGCTGCTGTGTACAGGGATGCTGCATACTCACCCCAAATCTCTATGGAGGTAATGGCTGGTGATGGTGAATGCTCATGGAATAGTCTCCATGCCTCGCCTGAGTCCTGACTCATAAATAACTGATACAAATCCCTCTCTAACTGAGCAAGATAAGCCCTCTTCTTCCGTCGCACTAGGTGCCAGAAGGTAATACGTGACTGTCTATGAGTGGTAACACCCATGAGCACCTCTCTCTGTAATCTGATCCTCATCTCTCTGCACTCCTCATCATACCAACTGTTCTGGGCCATGTTCCCAGATCGTCTCCATGTAGGCTAACTATGGGGATATGCCTCTGATGCTGTAGCATGAAGCGTCTCTATCAATATCTGAGTGAGCTCATCTAATGGCCGTCCCGGCTCCTCGGCACATAAGCGTCTGTATATCTCATCCGTGTACACGGTGTCAGTCTCCCTCGTAAAGGTATAACGAGTATGTGTGGAGACCTGTCCCAATGGAGCTGTGCTGTACTGAAATGTGAAGTGAAGGACAAGATAGCATGATCCACTGCTATTCCAACCAGCCTAGTGCCTACCATAAAATCCTGAAAAGAGGGAATGAGACTGGGCTGAGCCATAACATAGTCCACTGTTCTAGCACCATGCCTATGTGGAAAGCTAGTGAAACCACCCGATGTCGGAAATCTCTGTAGGCCATTCAAGATGGCCAATCCATGTGCAGACCCCATGTCTATCAAATACCGCCCATACACTGTATGTTCCTCATCCTGTGAGAGTCTAGATAGGCCCATATCCCTAACATCAAGCTCCCTCAACATCTCCTCTGAGGTATCATAAAATACTATCTGGTTATGGGCGGTCCTGGCATTGAAGTCCCCCAAGAGAATGATGTCACCATCCCTAGAGAACTCCCAAATGTCATCATCCAAAATAGAAAAGGGAGATGCATACACTGATGTACTACGAGCAAAATAGCATATAGCAATGTAGAGATATCTGCCCGTCTCTACCCTCAGTCTAACCCATATGTCCTAGCCTGCTCATCTGCGGACTATATGTATCAGTGGTTGTAGCTCCTCTCTAAACAATACTGCCACTCCTCCTGAGCCCCGTCCTCTATGCTCCGAACGAGTCTCCTATCTACAAGCTGTCTCCCATCGGTATCCACTAACATGTGGCATGGACTGTCCAGGAGCCTGATGTGTCTCACAGTAGAAGATGATGTCCCTCCCAGTGAAACTATCCTCAAAAGCCCCTACATCAAGGTGTAGAGATCCATTACAATTCCAAGTAGCAACTTTGAGTGTAGTCCCATAGGTCTCGCGCCGTCATGAAGAGCGCCTCTCCATAATCACCACTCTACCATCTCTATAGAAGGCCACTTTCCCTTTCTCTCGGGCTGCCCTTATCTCTGGCATAACTTCTCTCATGTGGGCAAGTTGCGAGAGTGTGAGGTCATCTCCAAGAAATATTCCCGTCTTCTTGAGTGTAGGACGTCTCTTCAAGAAGTCCTTCGCTTCCATGGAGGGGAAACAAATGATAAGTGCTCTCTCCTTAGAAGATTCGCCACTACCTTCTCTCTTCTTTCCCACTCTCCATGCCTTTGTGTGCGTGGCTTCAATGCCCATCATAGAGAAGAGCTCCTTGGTTTCCCCTTCTGCATCATCACAGTCTTTGAAACCGGACACTCGTACATGTAAGGCCCGGGTCTTCCTCCTTTGCTCCTCTTCAAGGGTCATGTTGATGATGGTGGGAGTGGGGATGGGTGGCGATTCTTTACCTTTCCCTTTCTTGGCGACCTCGATCCTTTTCTTCGCCTCGTCCATCTTCTTTTGTGTCTTTGTGATCACCTCCACCCATGAAGATGTCTTCTCTTTATGTTGCTCCTCCTCCTCTCGAATGATCCTCATTTGTTCCTTGATGGTATTCAGCTGTTCAATAAAGGAGGGCTGAAATTTTCCATCCTCAAGCTTGCTTTTTGAAGCGGCTTCCAACTCCTTTTTGAGGGCTGAGATTTCAGCCGCTTGACTTTTAGCAAGCAAATTGGCCTCCACTAGTTCCTCCTTTAAGGCTGAAATCTCAGCCTCTTGCTTGGAAGATCTCTCTTCGAGCTCTTGGATTTTGTCAAATCCCTTCTCGAGTTTGGAGAGGCGGTTTATGATTGCGGTAACGGAAGAGTCGACCATCTTCTTGTTTTCTTTGATAATTGTGCCGAGCTTGTCCTCCACCGTCACGAGCTCCTCTTTAAACCCGGTCTTGGCCATGACTTTTTGCAGAACTTCCCACAGCCAATGCACTGAAAATTAATCCATGACACCAGCGCGAAACAGCAGCGACAGGGAGGGGGAGGGGGGGGGGAGGGGGAGGGGGGGGGGAGGGGGGGGTTCAAGTCATGTAGGGGAAAGGGAAAGAGAGGAGATTCAGCAGAGAGAGAGAGTTATGTTGCTACCTTGGGGGCCTGAGGAAGGGTGGGTGGGAAAAGGGAGGCGAAAAGACGGGCCAGCCCAGGCGGGAAAGAGAGGCGGCCGAACAGCGAAAAGGGAGAGGGGGAGAGAGAGAGAGAGAGCAGGGAAGGGCGGGGCGGCGCAGAAAGCGAAGGGGGGGCAGGGCAAGGCGGCGCAGGGGCAAAGGGGGGCAGGGCGGCAGAAAGCGAAGAGAGAGAGAGAGAGAGAGAGAGAGAGAGAGAGAGAGAGAGATGTGGCGCAGGGGCTTATGGGGGTAGGGCGGCAGAAAGCGAAGGAAGGGCGGGGCGGCGAAGGGGCGAAGGGGAGCGCGGCGGCAGAAAGCGAAGAGAGAGAGAGAGAGACAGAGAGAGAGATTACGCGTCTACTAAAGACCCAATGGCCCTATGAGACCAAAGTGATACAATAATGTCCATGGCATATCTCATCATGCAAAGAAAGAAAGAGAGAAAAGATATATTAACGTCTTCGGAAGGCCAGATTGGCCTACGAGACAAATCTGTATACAACATGTCCATGTCCTGAGTATCATGGAAAGAAAAACTGAAATGAAAAGCTAATCCTAGTCATATGCAACTCACTATGCAATCTGGGGCATGTGGCGAGCACGACACTCACATCTGTTGTGCCATGGTGTAGCCTCTAGACTCTCTCCTCCATAGCTCTACGGTATCGTACTTGGATCTGGGCAAACTGGGCCTGATGGAGTAGTGGTGGTCTGCATCTGGGTAGTCGCAATCTCCTAGTAGCTCTGATCTCCAAGGCTCTCTGTAGTGTGAGCCCTCGTCGTAGGAGGTAGATGATGCACTGGGAGGGGGATGTGGCTTGTTGATAGGCCTAAAGAAGCTGGTGATCTGTGGCTAGGATCTTTGGCTCTGCACCTCTAAAAGCCTCTCTGTATGTCGGTGTAACTAAGGAGGAAAAGGCCTAGGTATCTCTAATCAGGATACTCCATCACCCGGCTAAGTGGGCAAAAACCCTCTTTGAACAAGCAGTGGTATCTCCCTTTGATCTCATAATATACAAGGCATCTGCATATGTAATGCTCCTCTGACTCTACCTCTCTGTGGCATAATTTGCATACTCTGTCCTCTCTAGGGCTCTCCCTACCTCAATCTCCAGAGTGTGAGAGGAAACTCTGCTCTAACCAATAGTCACCCTCATAGCATGAGACATGTGTACATCCATGTAGCTTGGTCATCTGACAAGTCCATCCTCTGTGAATCTAAGAAATTGATATCTATAGTACTGCATCTTGGTGGGAAGGGGACCAAACCAAGTCTCCCTAGTGTGCATCTAGATCAAATCTTGTCTTAGAACTATATTCCTCTCCTCTCGGGAGAGTGTAAAGTATGAGGAGTCATCATCGTACTGGAAGGGCGGTAATCTATCCATGTCGAGCCCATGTGCTGAGAACCACTCATCCACTACAACATACCATGAAGGGTGATGCCCTCTGTAGCAATACTCTGTGAGGACTCCATGGCTAAGTGGGGTAGTCTCTCTCGACCCATGGCTCTGATGCGTCTGATGTAGGCTATGGTCTGAAATAGAGCCTCGAGCAGCATGGGGGGCACTACAAGCTTTGCTCTGACAATCTCATGTGGTACTAATGGTTTGTTGCAAATCATCCTGGAGATCACGAGGAGCTGCGGTCTCTCCATCTGACGCCAATCATATGTGGAGAGGTTAGGGGCCCATATCAGTGCTGCATACATCATCGTTGGGGTTACTAAGGTGTCAAATAGCCATCCTTTGGTGCGAAGCTCCTGGAAGTGGGCCTAATGACACTGTCGCTCCATCAAAGCAAGGACACCATAAACTCGGGTGAGCCTGTCTTGTGATGCCTGTCTCATGGAGAAACGGCTCCCATCACTAGTAAAGGTAATACCCAAGTATACATCTGATTGTATCACCTCCACCTGACTGCCTCTATATGTGATCGTTGTATCTTTCATAACCCGTCTGGAAGTGTGAAAGGTCATGACCTTGGTTTTCCCAAGGTTCAATGAAAGGCCTCTCTGTGTACAAAAATCATCTAAGACGTCCATGTAGCACTGTAGTCCCTCTTGCGAGTCAAATATCAGAATGATGTCATCTGCATAGAGTAGTAAAGTGACCAAAACCCCTAAGAATGATTCACCACTCCCTCCTCCTCTGTTTATGAAGTCCGTGACCTCATCTATGTACAGGCCAGAGAGTGTCGGGAAGAGTGGGCAGCTCTGCTTCACCCCCATAGTACTATGTATCTCCTCTGACAGACCACCTGGGCATCTGGTTCGTCCTGTTACCCTCTCATATAAAGCAATGATCCCCCAAATCATATCTGAAGGCACCCCAAGAGTCTGCACTCTCTGTAGAAGCCATTCCCATGGCAATGTGTCGAATGCTTTGTAGAAATCCATGAGGCAACAATAGAGTCTCTACTCCCATGACCTTGCTGCTCAATCAGGCTCCTCAAGATGAAGATATGATCCAATGTGCAGAAGTTACTCCGAAACCCAACCGCTCCTGGAGCACGAAGACCCTCCCTCTCAGATACAAAGCTGAGCTCTGTCTCAAGTACTGATCCATATATCTTGGCCATAATATGGCCAACCATGAGAGTCTTATAGTTCCCGGGGTCCATTGGGTCACCTGATTTGTGAATGGGGGTAATGATATTCATGCTCCATGTGTGGGAAGCCCTCTACAAGTGCCCTGTTGAAGAGATGTGCAAGGAAAGGAGCTATGGTGGTAGAGGCATAAGAGAAGTGCTCACCTCGTATCCCTGTATGATCTACGGATCTCCCATGATATAGCCTCTTAAGAGCTTTCTCTACCATACTCGAAGTGGCAAAAAAGTAGAGGTGGTCACTAGTGGGTCGAGGATCGGGTGGAGAAGGTAACGGGGGCTGATCTAGTACATGGTAGAGGGACTTTGTATAATCATGCCAAGCGGTCATATCGATGATGGGTGTGGGTGGTCGTGGCTCACAAAACCGCATCCAAGGCTCTTTCGAGTTAATGCTCAAGAATAGTTGGTACAACTCCCAGTATTGTTCGATTTTGTGTTTCCTCCTCTTCCAATGAGTCAGAACTCGATTTAATCTTTGAGCTTCACACTCAGAGATCTCCCCTAGTTCTTTCTGTCGTTTGAGGCGAGCACGAGTCTCACGACACTCGTCGTCGTACCAACCATTCTGGGGCATCATCCCTAATTTAGCTTTAGAGGGGGTATGGGTGGTATGAGGGAAGCTGGCAATGGCAGAGGAGTCGAGTAGATCAGTCAACTGTGATGTGAGTATCTCTAGAGGTGCCGCGGGATCCATGTCAAGTAGACCATGGTAAAGGGTATCATGATATACGTGATCACGGTCATGAGTGAAAAGGACAATGATGTGATGGGTGGAGGTGGGTGCTAAGGCGGGGGAAGGGGCGGTGGCTATCATGGTTAAAGATAAGTATGTGTGATCAGCTCCAATGGGTATGGGGGTTACTGAGAAATTGTGTATGAGCTGAGCTGTCTCCCGGGAGCCTAGGATGTAGTCCACTGTGCTACTTCCACCTCCATGTGGAAAGCATGTAAGTCCTCCTGACTGTTGCCATCTCTCCATCCCGTTATAGATGAGGAGACGGTGGCGTGATCCTAGCTCCGGAAGCTCCCGTCCATAGTATTTGACTGGCTTAGTATCTGCAGACACCCTCCATGATCTAGAGTCCTCGTCCTCTAGAGTAGGTAGCTGTATGGGATCTCCCTCAAAATCATATGCAGTGCACTGTCTGCTCCTCGTCCTGCTATTGAAGTCTCCTGCTAGTAAGACCTCTCCCAGTCTGAGGTACTTTGTAATCTCATATGAGAGCGCACTGTATGGTGGTGTAGCTCCTCCGGTCTCCTCCACCTCCTCCATCTCCTCTGCATTCTCTATCTCCTCTGTATTCATGGCATAATGTGAGGTGTCTGATGGAAAGTAACACACAGCAATGTACATAGTCCTGGCCTCTATCAGCTGAAATCTCACCCACATAAAACGGGCCTGTGGATCTCTGTTGATGATGTTGATCGTAGACTGAAGCTCTGTTCTAAATAGAATGGTCACTCCTCCCGATCCTCTAGCTCTACCTGCTGATTCCCACTGGAATCCTGTTACATGTTGCAAACCTCTCTGAGGGCTCTGGTGTGTCTCTGTAAAGAAAATAATGTCCGTGTTCCTGATCACATCATCCATCCGCGACCATGGTGCTCCATTGCAGTTCCAAACTGCAAGTTGTATCCATGTCTCACAGGCCACGTATCCCTATGCGATCCCCTTGCCATCAATGATGACATGGCCATCTCTGTAGACCCTTTTCTTCCCTTCCACTCGGGCTGCCCGTACTATTGGCATGAGCTGTTTCCGGTGCTCCACCTGGGCCTGTGTGAGGTCCTCATCTAGGTAGGTGGGGCTGCCCTCCAAACCTCGGAGAATGACCCTCTTCTTGAAGAAATCAATCCTCTTCACTTCATTCTCAAACCGGAGGATAAGCGCCCATGGGCATGAAAGGTCCTTCCCTACCCGCCATGCTTTGAGGAAGTGAGTTGGATCTTCATCCTTATATCCCAATTTGTGGCACAGTTGTTTCCCGTCTCTTGGAGTGTGGTACCCTCTTTCTCCACTATGCCGGTCACTCTCACATTAAGTCTTCTTGCCTGTCTCATCTTCTCTTCTTGGATGGTTGCATTTACAATCTCCACCCCATTAAGTCCCTTGCTCTTGCTTGTGTCCACCTTCCAATCCTTTTCGGCCTCCTTTTGATGCCCTTCTTGACCACGTCCTTCCATTCCATGGAGAAAGTGTGCATGGCCGCTTCAATCTTGGCTTCCATATCCCCGGCTAACTCCTCTAGACGGGGCAATTCTCCTTCCTCCGGCATAACCTTCTTGAGATCGTCCATGGTGATGGTCATATCATTCTTGAGGGTCTCCACTTGGGCTTGAACTTGTTGGATCATGGCATCCTTTCCCTCCATCTTCTTTTCCATTCAGGTGAGCTTGCAGATCATCTCTTCATTCTATTGATGTTCGGCTTTGTATTCCTTGGCATGGCTTTCTTCTTGTATCACCAATATGTCATGTATGCATGGGAGGCCTTCCTTTGCATGACCTCCTAGTCCATTGGTCTCCTTCCCGAGTACTAGGAGTAGCTCCATTCCTTTTATTGCGTTGCTGAGACCCACCAAAAGTGATCTGACAGTCATGGTGTTTGTCGATTTCGCTGATCTGATGTGATTACTATATTTCCCCCTTTCTATGTAAACAGGTCAGCACATTGGACTCCTGTACATGGACCACATTTTACGATCAGGGTGGACACAGGCAGAGGGCAGACGCAGACACGGAAGCGGACAAAGCGAAAGACGTGGACATGCGGAATCGCAAGCGGAAGCGGGAGCGGAAGCGGGAGCGGAAGCGGGAGCGGGAGCAAACAGGAGCGACCAAGAGGAATCGGACAGGTGAAAGTGGAAACGGACAGGCGGAAGGGGACAAGCGGACGCGGGAGCGGACAGGCGGATGCGGAATCGGACAAGCGAACGCGGAATCGGACACGTGGATGCAGAATCACATCGGCGGATGCAGAATCGGACACAAAGAGAAAGAAACAAACAAACAAAGTTGTATTACCATCTTCAAAAGGCCAAAATGACCTATGAGACCAAAAGGTTACATCATATCCATGAGGTACATCATCCTGGGTACAAAATAGTAATAAAGAAAGATAACAAAAATCTAGAACTATAAAATCTGATCTAGGTAGATGCGCACAGAGCTCGCATATCGCCCTAATACATCCCTCATGGGCCATTGTGACATGGTGCTCAAGGTGGTAAAACTGAGCCGGCACGAGAAGGTCCCGCAATGATGGGCGATGATGGCCTGGATCCTCCTGTGGTGGCGTAGCCGTGGGCGAGGGCCATGGGGTCTGGGGCGTCGAGCTCTGCATAACTGAGTGGCTCTGTCGAGTGTCACACCTCTCGGTCGAGCTCTTGCACTAGCCTGTGGTCCAAGTATGGTGGGTGGATCGGCCCTCAAAGCGCTAGTTTGGAAGAAGTCAATGAGAGAGCTCTGTGATGGTCCTCAAGCAAGTACAACTGACATGGATCTCACTAACGATTCCCTGTGTCTACAGAGCTCTAGAAGAAAAAGTCCCGGACATCTTTGATCGAGAAAGTCCATGATCCTGGAAAGTGGTCCGAACCCAGCTCGGAAGAGGCAATGGAACCTCCCCCGAAAATCATAGTATACAAGGCATCGGCATATGTAATGATCCTCTCTCTCGAGCTCTGTGTGACAGAGCTGGCATATTCTGTCCTCTGGTGCAGCCGCCTTGGGCCCATATCCGACACTCTCCACTCTCAGTTGGTGGGAAGAGGTGCAGATCTGGCCGATCGCACATCTCACCCCAAAAGATAGGTGTGTATCCATGTAGCGTGGGCGGATGATGAAGCCGCCATCCTTTGTTAGGCATAGGAGGTGAACTCTATAGAAGGCCATCTTCGTCGCGAGTGGACGACTATGTCCTCTGACTATCCAATCTGACAATGTCCTTCCTGATAACCCTCTTCCGCTGTGTGCGGCTGAGAGCAAATGACGGGGTCTCTATGTTGTACTGGAACGGGGGGAGTGCCTCCATCTGCATACTGTGCATGCCAAACCAAGTGCCTACCTGTGCATACCAGCACTCTGTATCTCCCTCAAGTGTCTCGAGGACTCCAAGGCTAGCCGGGGGTATCTATCAAGTGGAAGCTCCCATAGCCTGTGCCAGTAGGTCACTGTCTGGAATACAGCCTCTGTCACTATCAGTGCAGCCCCCATCTCTACCCGCACAATCTCATGTGGCACTAATGGCTTACTCCTAATCATGCGTGAGATCATCGCCACTAGGGGCCTCTCCATCGGCTTCCACCCATCATATACCTCCTCTGTATCTGTCTCGGCCGGCTCTCTCCTATGTGAGAAAATGAAATGAAATGAAATGATATATTAACGTCTTCAGAAGGCCAAAATGACCTATGAGACCAAAAAGGTTACAACAATTGGTGGATCTGATACAATGTCTGTGTAAGAAAAGCTAAAAACAACTAACTGAAACTGAAATAACTATGAGGAAAAGTACGGTACTAGGAGCTCCTAATGGATAACATCTGGGAGGAAAACTCCAACAACAAAGGTAAGCATCATACACATCACTATCCAAAGAAGTCTCTCATCGGTCGATGGCGGATATCCTCAATGTCCTCCATGGTGAGTACTCTGACTGGACGTCTCCCATGCCGTGCTAGTATGGTCCTGATCCTCTGTTGTAGTCTCCGCCGGTGTCGAGATGGGCCTCTCATCTTGGGGCGCCTGGACCGCCCCAGAGAGAGAGAGAGAGAGAGAGAGAGAGAGAGAGAGAGAGCCAGTGCATTCACCTGATATGAAAAAATTGGGCACAAAATTGTCAAATTAAAGCTTCAATTGCTGTCAGCATACTATACTTGCAGATACCCAAGTCAGCAAAAATTAGGGGTTTTCAAAAATAAGGTGAAAATCATCTAATTAATGCTTTTACACTTGAAATATTTTCAAGGTTTTCAGAAATTGGGGCAAAATTGGCCAATCTGAAGCTCTACGGCTTTTCCTATGTATGATGAAAATCATCAAATTGAAGCTCCTTAACCACAAAATTTTGGGGCTTTTTTAAAAATTTTAGCCCCATGCATCGAATTGGAGCCAATGCATCAACGAAAATTTGGGGTTTTCCCTCTCAGCTCCCAATTTGTGTAATCACAGGTTCTCTGCCTTGGCTCCTAAGCCTAAAATGATAACCCAAGTGTCAATCACTTGGCAACCCCGTCAGAAAAGGGCAAATCTTCATCTGCACATCGACTCGAAGTTTCAAAACTTCCCAAAATTCTTCTAATTCATAATATGTGTGGGTTAAGGGTTGTGACAAAGACCAAGAGAAAAGGTGTCATGATTCCCCATCACGTCATCATTTTCATGGTGAAGATGCAAATACATGCAGCGAGTCACACTACAGTAAGAAGCCCCGAGAGTTCAAGTCGGGAAATAAGGGTGTGAAGTTTGAGAACTTGAATGCTAAGATGGACACCACAAAACTACTTGTTTTCATAGGCAGTTTGAAATTGCTTTTTGTAATGAAGATTTTTCGGAAAAGTCTATGCTCAAACATGTGGGGATGCACTTAAAGGACACAATCAGTTATTGGTGGCTTGAAAAAATCATGGATGGTATTGCTGACTGCACATGGGCTGAATTTAAAACACAAGTCTATGCTCAAACATGTGGGGATACACTTAAAGTACGCCGTGCAGTGATTGGCGGCTTGACAAAATCATGGATGGTAGTGCTGCCCACACATGGGCTGAATTTGGAACACGTCTATGCCCAGTTCCTACCATCTAACTTTGCAAAGGATGTATGCAAGGAGTGGGATTTGATGTCTTAGGATGAGGAGAGCCAGTTTTCTCATACATAGCAAAGAGAAAGTTTGAGTCCCAGTTGCTTTCCATCATCTAGCAAAGTGTAGAACTGTACCCCAATCAAACAATTCAACAATTAATGCATTCGGAAATGGTAGCCAAAAACTTACACATGAAATGGCCTTCAAACAAGCCATTAAGAAAAAGGGTAATAATAACTTGAAAAAGGGTGGACAGCCACCCAACAAGGTGCCCAAGGATGCCTGAGATACAGAGGATGATTGGGCTACTACACCGGGGGGCAAACACCGCTAGAGTCAGAGCTTAGCTCCATGGTGGAGATGCACGAATATAGGGCCACAAGATAGTATACTTTGGGAGCCACCTCCTCTGGACCAATTTTCACTATGGGCTCGGCATCCTGGACCAAATTGATGAGAGGTTATGCGGCTCTCACCCTCCTCGAGAGACACTGCTTCTAGACAAACTTCCAGGAACCTTGTAACAAGGGATAGCACTTTGGCACCTTGGTAACCCCAACCATGATGTATGGGGTCCCTTTTTGGCAAGGATGATAGGAGGATTGAGAGGCTTCGGATTTGGAGCAAACCATCGGTCCCACACCCTATCGTCCTGGCAGAGTTCAAGGCAACCCCTCTAGTGGTAGATGCACTTTTCTAGACAGTGACATACACGCATCATCTCCAGACCTTGGACAACTACAGGTTACTAAGACTTGCTTGGGAGTCCTCTCTCGACAGCTAGCAAAGCACGGGCATGATGGACTACGGTTTGCTAGAGTCACCTGCCAGTTCCAGCTTCATACGGATCCCTTGCCACCTTTCCAATACAGCCTAGATGCCCCCCCGCCCCTCCCTCCCTCCCTATCACCCATCAAAATACCAACCAGATCATTCAATCCGATCTCCTCAGCCTACACACCCACACCGCACCCAACTGCAACCCATTGTTTCCATTTTTCACACAATTATACCCTGCAACCCCAATCTCTTGTTACCCATTCAGCCGCAGCCTATTGCTCTTGCTTTGCAAACCTCCCATTTCTATGATTAGAAACCACCTGATTGCACCGGAGAACAGGGACCCACCTTGATGGATCTATAGTTCGACTGTATGCTTGCCAGAAATCCCATTCAGGGTCTTCAAAGTCATACATGTGCTAGATGGTGATTGAGGATTCCTATGAACTCGAGCAGAGCTTTGAAACCTTTTCCAAGGAGTGTCCCTGTTTCATTAGGTATCACAGACACTTTTTCACCATATTTGCAACCTAGGACTTCTTAAAGTCAAGCTTGAAGATGACCATGTCTTTCCCTTGGGAATTCAAGATGATGCCCAAAATTATCTTATCACAAATGAATCCTGTTTGAATTCTATGAGTGATAGCAAATAAAAGACCTTACTCAGGCATTTGTATACATAGAAAATAACAAATTCACAATAAAAGAATGTGTCAAGTAGCATCATAACTTAAAGAATTGAGTTCAACATATGCATTCAATAGAATGTTGCTCGAAACTGCATGAGCACAGGAGGGATGGCCAGGCTTCACAAGTAACAACTATACATTCAATAGAATGTTGCTGGAAACTGCATGAGCACAGGAGGGATGGCCATGCTTCACAAGTCACAACTATACATTCAATAGAACGCTGCTGGAAACTGCATGAGCACAGGAGGGATGGAAGTCACAACTTAAAAAAAATGCTCTCGGCAATTCACATGCAAGGTACATGTGAGTCCAGAAGACTCCACTTACATAATATCTCATAAAAGTCTATAGAAGTAACCAATGAAAATCGAAGAAGAGCAGTATCAGAAATTCAGAATCATACAATCACCAGATTGTCAAGCATTACAGGCGGTCAAAAAAGCTAGAGAAGTAATGACCTCTTTCCCATCAGCACTCCTCATCACAACACCATCAACTACTGGAGATTTCCGTGCCTCTGCGTGAGCATACTCTTGTCCAACTGTGTAGACCTGCAAAAAATAGTACTACTAGCAATAATTAACAAGAAAAAGCAGAACTTTGCTCAAAATTATCTTAACACAATTTCCACTCAAAGCAGGTGTTATAGTATGATTTTCAACCTGAAGGCCACACGCAAAGATTAAAATAGTTCCATATGACACGACTCGTAACCTGAGTAGCAACTTAGAATCTGACTTGAGGAACGTTGGACGACAAGCCACATTGACAGTTAATAGTTGTGACAACCTCACCTCAAGAATCTACTTGTCTTCACTAATTGTCCGTCAACCAAGCCACGCAACCACGTAACCGTTAACCTCCCTGCTCTTGCCGTTGTAGTAAGGCAAACCATAGCATGATTATGACCAATAAACATGTTTCAGTTTCACTGAAACCGTTTTATAAAACACAACTCAAGCTATCATTGATGAAAATTTGGGAATAGTTACTTTCAGCAGAAACAACGGGTTATTTCCATGTTTTATTCCCATTTCAAGAGAACCCCTTTTGTTTCAATATTGTAACCATTTCAGGTAGCACTGCATACGAGGCATCCAATCAAGTTATATTGACTGGCTTCAGGCTTGCAATCAAAACTCTTACTAGATTTTTTGCTAAAGCTGATGCTCATAGAATTTGCCCGTATCGACAATATACGCACCTTGGATTAGCTTCCAAGCCACCGTGGTAAGAGAAGAATACTTACAGGTAGGATAGTACCATCATAAAAGGTAAGCCTAGGTACAGAGAAAGAACTGGATACATGGAGCCTTACAAGTTAAAACATGCAAAGTTCCTCAAGGCAGAGATGTATAGAAATATACTTCATCCGAATAACTAATAGGGATAATTATTGGGGATGTGTCATTGTGAATAATGTAGCTTAATTAACATAGGGTGATTGTTGCGGAGGGCAATGGTTGTCAATTGTGGTGTTGAGGGTTAAGGATCTTCATTGGGCTTAGTGGCAAAAGAGCTTGGAAGGAGTTCTTTGATAGATTATCAAACGTTTTCTTTTGAGCACTTTTTAGGTAAGACTTAGGAGGAAATGGGGGTTGGATCTTGCTCATTGTCTCTTCTTCAACATTGTAAGGCTATGCTGGAATTTGCTCCTTGTGATTGTTCTTGTTGAAAATTTTCCACATCCCTTCCTCATTTTATGATTGTACAAAGCAGATAAAAGGAAAATGTAAAATCCTATACACTTCTTCAAAGAGAAGCACGCCAATCATTTTTTTTTGGGGTTTTTGTGAAAGCATTGTTTTCTTTACTATATTAAAAAGGAAGCCCTCAAGGCAAGCCAAAATTCCTAGGATGATACAAGCTAAAAATAGTGAAGAAACAAGGCCATCATCGATCTGATGTGGATGGATGTTGTCAAACAAAGACTGACGCAAGGATTCAAGAAAGTAGTCATAATGTGCAATCCTTACGAAATGAAAAACCAATTGATTTCTTGCATGCCATATTGTCCACAAAGCCCAATATCTAGTCCATATTAGAAAGGGTCATACATGATCTAATCTAGAAGTCCACCTGCCAAAAAGCCAGAAAAAAAAAAATCTAGAGAAGGAATACCCTGCGAATCTGAGTTTAAGAGAATGTGAAATTTGCCGAAGGAACTTTTGGTCTCTACATCAATGTTTCCTTTATGCAACGACAAGAAGGGCGTTTCCCAGCAACTATGTGTCTTTTTTCAAGAAATTATCAAATCAGGAGAACTCCCAACAAGTACCGCCATAAAAATAATCTAGATTTGAGTGGCAATTTACTATGCTGGATTTTCTTCAAGTTTTGTTTCCACCAACGAGGTGTCTTAGTGAGGAGCCAAATCTTATTAACTCGATCGACAAACCAAGACGCAAGAATAATCAACCTATAGATCAAAGCAACCAAGGCTTGAGAGAAAGAGAAACTAAGATAAGATTCAAGATCTGCCCTATGGAAAATCCAATCCTGTCCTTTCACCATCCGAAACAACCATAAGAGGAGTAAAAGGTTGCAATTGTTCCTGTAACATGCACCATAAAGGTCTTAGTACATACCCAGCTACCAACAGCTTTGAGCTCCAAGAAAGGATAGAATATTTTCTTCAGCATCAATAACATCTTGACAAACCCAAATGCCTTTTGTAGAAAGAAAGCAAGCTTGCCGTGGGAAACGGAGAGCCAAAGGAGCAAGGAATGCACGGCTCCAAAATACACTTTCTTGTCTCAAGGTATTGCCAAGTCTCAAGATGTCTACCCAACCACTAAATATATTGCAGAACAAGCTTCCAATCTGCAAGGAGGCGAGACACATAAGGACATCTAGAAATCTTACTTTCCACATAGCCAACTAAAAGTTCCCAGTGAGTTTAGCTGCCATTTGCCAAATGCATCTATGTTCACATTAAAGCAAAAAGCTGCAATCATAAGAATCCAAGGCTGTTCCTGTGCGAATATTCTCGCGTTGTTCTTGTGCGAGAAAAGTTGGAAGCAGAGTAGCTTTGCGTGCCAGAACATGATTATGGATATTCAAAATTTTAAGCCCTCAATGCATTTTCGGCGAGCCTATTAACTCATACGTAAGGAGATGCAAGGATGAGAATTTTGCCAAAAGATCTCAATGCTTTTTGTCATAAAACAAGAGATTTGGTTTTAAGACCCTGCCTAAAGAGGGAGAAAAAAATTGAATGTAAGCCATCAAAATCAATTGAATTATTCTCAATCTGACATGAAGTGGCCCAGCAGAGACTTTAGAAAATTCCAACTTAATATGCAGCACCCAATCTGTAGCATCACGAAGTGAAAGATTCCATCCCATAGAATATCCCAAATGTTTGACATGTTTACGCGATAGGATTTGCCCAAGCCATAGAATGCAATGCTCTAGTGAACTTCGCTAAGTGGCAACAATTTTGATATTTAAAATTGATAAAAAGATCTGACGCCATTCCAAGCATATGCAAGGTGTTCATGAGACATTGCAGATTTGATTGTGTATTCTCAAGAAAGATGAAAGAGTCATCAGCATATGGCTGAGCAACCAAATGCCAACCATCAAGAAGATGAAGCCCATGTAATCTGCCAACCTCAGTGAGCTTATGCATATATGTGAAGAAGAGATGAGTAGCAATAGCATAGGGCAACGCACTGAGAGGGCAGCCTTGTAGAACTCCTCCTCCAGAAACTGAAACATATTCTTCAGCTGATATATGTGTTGTCTTTCTTCCCCCAAGTACCATTTGCAATATTCAATGATAACCATTTGCATACGGGCAACAAAATGATACCATGCACTGTCTATGTTCTCAAGAGAAGTGGTTGTCCATAAATCTCTCAATACAAGATCAACCATGACATTTCTCCTAGATACTTTCTCAGAAACAAGCATATGAGAATGACCTCGAGTATTGTCCTGAGGAGAAGGCAAGCTACTGAAAATCCCCACAAATAAGAGCATTGGACAACCAAGGATACCAACTCATAAAATGTCACAAAAGAGTTCAGCGGGCTGAAACTAAAGGGACATATACATAGCCAAACTCATAGAGCTCCCCATTGAGCATGCACTGCAAAATAATCAGTCTGCCATCTGGATCATTATAAACCACTGCGGGCTGTAAAATGTGTTTGATCAGCACACAAACAACAGAAAAAGAACACAAGCCAGAGTAGTATATACAATAACCATCAAAGAAACCTATCTTGCCAGCAAATTCATGCTAGTTATGCTCCTAAAAAAACATGGTATCAGGATGCATCTTATGTACATATTACCAAACAAGTCTACATTTATTAGGGAGGAACACAAACCCTATACATTGTATGTTACACATTTTATGGGTGCATTCATCATCATCAACATGAGAAAGTAGATAGTTAACTAACCATCATGTCTATATCACCCTACAATGCATGAATGCCACCTTTCACAACATGAGACCAGAGCATGCCAGCATCTATCTCTAGATAGGTACCAGGACATGAAGCACAAGTCTACAAATGATAGAAGTGTAGCTGACGTGGCCGTATAACCTTTCTCACATTAGGGGTTTGCCAGCCATCCGCATCAAGAGTGGCCCTTCACACATCTATAGCAACAATGTTCTTAGAAGCTATGTTTTTTTGCACTGTTACTTAATCTTGTTGGGGCGCTAGTTGGAGCTACACAACCCATTTTCCTCTAGTCCGTATACCAATCATAAGTCCTGCTTGAGCCATCTTCGATGGAGGGGCATTATCATTGACCAAAGCTATGAGTGGCAAGGAATCAGCAGGCGGGTGTAATTTGAGGGTAGGACAGTCGTCTGTGAAGTGTTCAAATTTGTGATAGCGAAAACAAGCTCCTGCAAATGCACCCCTTTTAAGCTCAAAACATTTTTCCCTCATAAACACATCATCTGCTTCCATACTAATCAATTCAGGGGTTGGTTTATCCGTGTCCCACAAAACACACAATTTATTACGATTACCCGTGACATTGGAGGACGTGAACTTGCAAGTATTTCAGTTTCATTTGCGCATGAACACTGCTATGCTCCCAACAAATAGCAAACTTGATGTACTTTTTTATGTCAAAATACTCTACTTACTGCTGTAAAGCACAATGCTAAATTTAAATCACTCCAAACGTGAAGGCAAGCCCAGCCATGATGAGGCTAGCACAATAGAGCAAAGTGTCTCTTTGCTACCTAGCACATAGAGGTGATGGGTTGCATAAGACCTCCTTACCTCCTTTGTAAGGACAGTACAAATAAATAAGTGCATGGTTATGTTTTCAGTATATCTATTCTATAAACCTCTTCTATGAGAGGATATTCTTTATTGATACTATTACGTAGCCCATAGCGGTTACAGGGAAGGTTGACCATACTACAAGACCGCCCACCTGAGCGTGGGCGGTGAGTGAGCCACGGTTCAAGGGAGAAGGCACCCAGACGTAGTCCCACAGGCGTCCGAGTATGCGTGGGCAGGCAGGCCACAATATATACCCAGCGGTGGGGAGTCTTACCCCATTCTTCCGATGGCTCGGTGCTAGTCCAGAGCTTCTCCTCCTCCGTCATTTGCATGTTACCGCTACAGGTGCATGACATTGGTATCAGAGCCTTGGTTCCAGTCTTCGTCGCGTAAACGGCGGCCAGGCCCACAAAGGTTAATCAACCTTATCAAGACAATTTTTTGGGTGGTGGAAAAGGATCACTTGTCGATTCTGCAGCACAGTGTTTGTGGAGGAGATTGTTGCCCATAGCTCTGTGTGTGAAGAGCTTGAAGCTCTCGCTCTCGCCATCGTGAAGCTCTCGTGCATATTGCATTGCTCTCTCTCTCTCTCACGGCTACTGGACGTCTTGAGATAATGCTGCTGCTTGGAGCAACCATAGTTGTCTGCAGGACGCGTACCGCAGCAACCGCACATAAAGTACAGGATGAACCAAAACAATCGAAACGAAACAACAGCGAAACGGTTTTTTTCTCGATTGGCGTTTTGCTGCTGGCATATGAAATGAAACGTACGTTTTGTACCGTATAGTACGGTATGGTATGACAGCGAAATGAACCACGTAAAAAAAATTGCGCCGTTTTTTACCTTTTTTAATACCCGTTTTTGCTCGTTTTTCGCCCATTTTTTTCCCTCGTTTGTTGAAGCCATTTGGGGCATGGCTTAGGCTCCCTTCACCTTGGTGCTTCTATAAGATCTCTCAAGCTCTCTCTCTATCTCTCGCGCTCTCGAGTCTCTCTCAAGGCTCAAGCCTCAAGTCTCAAGCTCTACAGATCTGGGGGCCTAGCCTAGATCGTCACAGTCGATCAGGACGCACATACGATGGATGGAGATCGATGCAGAGACCACTTGTGTCCATGATCTCCAGGATGATTCGGGCTAAGGCCTCGGTACCCCATGAGATTATCCAAGCCGAGATGGGAGCACCACCGATCGTAGTAGAGGCTCTTCCCAGATCAGTGTCCTTCATTCATAGCACCTGGGAGCTTCCCCGGCACCGGTATGCATGACTTGCTTTAGAGTCCTCTCATCAGCTAGCCATGGAGGGAGACACTTCATGTTGGTATGTTCAGATAGCATCGTGGTTTGAGCTCCACGGGTTCAGCTTAGACAGACTTCCACCCTTCCAGTACTCTCTAGAGGCACCCTCTCTCACCTTGACACATTCTGAGATTAGTAGCGTCATCAGACAGGACCTCATTCAGTTGGACACTAGGAGGACATGGATAGAGCCCTCACAGGAATTAGGGACGAAGATGGCTTTCTATAGAGACCATCTTCTCTGCACCGCTAAGAATAGCTTTATACTTAGACCAAGCTACATGGATACCCATCTGTCTCATGGATTGAGGTGCGCCATTGGGCAGATCCGCACCTCTTCACATCAGTTAGAGATAGAGACAGGTAGATTTAGAGGCATACCTCCAGGGGAAAGGATATGTCAGATTTGTTGAATAGAGCCACAGACGGAGGAGCACTACATCTGTCGCGGCTGCACAGCATATTATGAGATTCGAGGGCGCTACCATTGCCTTTTCAGAGAGGAATTTGGACCACTGGCTAGAGTCATGGACTATTGTGATCAACGATGCCTGGGTTTCTATCTCCTAGAGATCCGCAGACTCAGAGAGTCCATTATGAGGAGCAGACGCCCGACTGGCAGGGAGCCCACACAGAGACAGATTACTGACTTCTTTAGAGGGACTACCGGGGAGGGGACACAACCGACAGCCCAACAGTGGGCACCCCGTGGGACTCTAGTTGAGAGAGCTATCTAGTTGGGCAAACCAGACGCCCGAGGGTTCGCGGATCCTTACATCAGAGACGGTGCCTACACCGGAGGATTCATAGCATCATTGCGAGGCATCGGGCTCGTCCGACCAAGCATCTCACTATGGCAGATATCCAGGCCATCCGGCAGAGACCCATGCTAGAGCTCCTAGGATGATTACCACTCCAACCATATACTGTTGTACTCACTCTCACTTTTGTACTCCCCCATATTCATGTATTCATGTATCTATGTACTCATGTACCCCATTTTGACTACTAGCATTAGCTTCCCACTCTCCCTAGTTGCTGCTTCCGGATGCTCCCTACTGATGTATTGTAGGAGACAGAGGACACCTGGCTTTCGAACACCACGCCTATACCAGAGAGAGATGACAGAGATCAGAGCTCAGTTTCACAGAGAGGATGCGGAGCGACTGCCTCGCTACATAGCAGACCCAGCCATGTTCTTCAGGGAGCTGTGGACACCCCCTTCATTGATGTATACCATTCTATACCCCCAGTATTGTGCAGGATGGAGCTAGCTAGATTGCATATCATGATTGTATACTCCATGCATATAGCTTTGCATTCTCCTAGTAGTAGAGCTCCATCACCTCCAAAACTCATTGTACTTATTACACACCCAGATTTAGCTTTTTTAGTTCAGTACTTTTTCATTTTGTTGGGATGACAAGGATACCCCACCCAGGTACACTAATTTGTCTCATAGGCCGAGTTCGGTCTTTTGGAAGACGTTAATAAAATCTTTCTTTCTTTCTTTCTCTCTCTCTCTCTCTCTCTCAAGGCTCTGGCCTCAAGAGTCAAGCTCTCTCTCTCTCTCTCTCTCAAGGCTCAAGCCTCAAGAGTCCAGCTTTCTCTCTCTCTCTCTCTCTCTCTCTCTCTCTCTCTCTCTCTCTTTCGTGAAATGGTGTTTTATATTATATGTAAAATGTACATCAGCCACATGGCTCACATAGAACCTATGGCCCCAAACAAAACCCCCACAAAAGATCCTCTAAAGGATCATGACCATGCAAACCTGTACACTAATAAGAAAGCCTCCTAGCCAAATAAGCATCCCAGATAGAAGCATCAAAGATGAGCCAGCCGAGCCGCCGTAGACCATAAGGAAATAACATCTGCATCCAATAGCTGAGCTGAGAGAAGAGAAGAAAACTGCCAAAGCAGCAAACCGCGGATACGTAGAATGTGCCCATGTATTCCAGACAAGGAATCAAAAATGAACCCATTCCGTGTAGTCCAAATATGCCAAAGTCCTGTCCATTTAAGGAAATGGAAAATCACAAGGTGGCTGTCTGAAGTAATGACTTGAGGACAAATCCCAAATATCCACTGATGAGCCGAAACAGTAAACCTCTCTACTGCCTCCCAAACGCGAGAGACAAAAGACCAAATCTGACGGGCCACTGGACAACTCATGAACAGATGCATAACTGTTTCAGTGCATGTCGTGCAGAAGAAGCAAGAGGCGAGTGTAATTTTACGACGGCTCAGCTGAACCCGTGTAGGTAACCCTCCCACCAACATCCTCCAAATGAAAACCTTACCTTGGTAAGGGAGTTTAGACTGCCAACCACACATAAGAGTTTTCTGCCACCATGATTTAGACTTGTGCAATCCCCACACCTTATTGGCCTTGGCTGAAACCCAATCTTTCTCTGATACAAGCTTATGATAGACCTGGTTAGCTGAGAGTGATATCAAGTCACCAGATTTACATAGTGTCCAATCAAGCCAAGGCTGATCTGCAGATGGCCGAGGCAATGGAGTAAAAGGCTCAACTGCATGCATGATGTCAGCCCATAGTGGCTGAAATGTCCAAGGAACCCTAAAGTGCTGCCGAATACGATGAAATGAATATGGCCTGTCACGACCAGGTATCACAGCATCTCGGATTCTAACCAAGCCTAGCCTGACCATGCGGTTGAGTCGTATGCGTGAAGCATCTCTGTCTGGCCAAACAATGACACGCGACTCCACAAATGTTTCAAACTGCAAAGAGTTCAAAAGTAGTCTTTCATGACCAGGATCCCACCGAGCCAACAGTAGAACTTCATGCCAAGAAAGGAGAATATGCGATAAAATGTGTGATGAGCGAATACGGACAGGATGAGCCGCATTCACAATGTCCCACCATGAAGCCTGCACACGTGTCCGCCCATGTGACAATCCCTCCAACTCAATCAAGTCACGAGCCATGAAAACCCAAGGCTGCTCTTGCAAACACATATCCTGAAAAAGCGCCCACCTACGCGCCACCATATGCAAGCGGACATCCAGTAAAGCAGCCCCACCCATTCTTTTGGGCGTCGTAATGTGATTCCAAGCTAACCATGTTTGACCCATAATATTTCCTTGCCTCTTCCACAGCATAAACCGAATGGGAGCAACCAAACGGATGAGAGATTTGTGCGTCCAAGGTAGCAAAGGTAAAAAATAGGAAATCATGCTAAGCATAATAACCTGAGCTACCTTAACCCTCACATGCATAGGCCACCCTTGAGCTTTCCAATACACAAATTTATCTGAGATCCGAGCAGAAATCCAAGCAAGAAGCGCTCGGGGGTCCACATCCACACCCACCGGATATCCAAGATGACGAACAATGTCTCCTGTATGCACCACACGGCCTTGCCACCCTAATGCCTCAAGATCAAATTCCGTGCATACAATGAGGGCTGATTTTGATGAATTTATTTTCAGCCCAGAAGCCAATGCAAAATTATTCCAAGCTTCCATTGCTCGATCTATATTGGCTTTTTGGGCCCTGAGAAACATAAAAGTATCATCCGCAAGGGCTTGAGCAACCAATTGCATGCAAACCAACCACTTCACCATGCGATGCCATAGCATCTAGGCGAGATAACATAGGATGAGTGGCAATGGCAAAGAAAAGAGGGCTAAGAGGACAGCCCTGCCGGAGAGAACGGGTGAGAGAAATACCATCCGAAAGTCCTCCATTGAGCATAATCCGCGTGATAGAGCCAGAGCCAAGTAAATGCACCAAATTAGCCATTTTGGGACCAAAGCCCATGGCTGTCATTAACTGAGAAAGGAAAGACCAGCTGACATGATCAAAAGCTTTTTCAAGATCCAGCTGCACCATCACAATCTCTTGCTTCTTTGCCTTGGCATAATCCACTCCAATTTGAACATTAAGAATATTATGCAAAATATTCCTGCCATGCACAAATCCATATTGATATGGATGAACAAGAGTAGGAAGCACCTTCTGCAAGCGATTGGCAAAAATCTTTGTAAAGATTTTATACATAATACCCATAAGTGAGATCGGGCGCCATTGAGCCAAAGAAGTAGGCGAAGGGACTTTGGGCAACAAACGAAGTATGCCCAACTTCCAATCGGCAGGCATATATCCCTCATCCCAAACCCTTTGACAAATAAGCGTCAAAGGCTCTGCAAGCTGATCAGCATATTTTCGGAAAAACTCATTTGTCAAACCATCCCAACCAGGGCTCTTTCCCATGGGAAGTTTGGAGAGAACAGCTTCCACTTCCCCTTGAGTAACAGGAGCATCAAGCTGAACCGCCACATCAGGGTCAACTTGATATCGTACTTCAGCAAACAATGACTCCCTTGCAGCCAGGACAGCCGGTGAGACATCCTCTCGAGGGGCAAGCAAATCTTCATAAAACCTGATGCAATGCTGAATAACCTCAGAAGGTTGAGTAACAAGGTTGCCTTTGGCATCCATCAGCCTAACAATATTCTCACGCATATGTTTTTGATGCAACTTATCATAGAAGCGATGAGATTGACAGTTAGCATCCCGCAAAGCATCAAGACGTGCAAGTAGTTTAAAGCGAACATATTGTGCTTCCTGCACCCTAGATAGCTCCTTTTTCAGCCATTCTATGGTATCCGCAACTTCAGCATCCATAGAGTCAGTAAACATGAACGCCTGCAAGCCCTTTAAAAGCGACTCAAGGAGGGCCACATGCTGTTTTTGTATAGAGGCATTAGCAAGACCATAATGCCGTGCTAATTTCCGAGTGTTGGTAAGGAACACTGGCCAAGCATGATAATCAGCCATGGACACTCTTGTGGAGAAATGTCGTATCAACTGACGCATATAAACATCAAAAACTTCATGCTCCAAAAAAGTGTGATTTAAGCGCAAAGGCAAGCGTCCCAACAAGCCTTTATATGCATCCACAGGATGATAGACCATTTCAAACACAAGCGGCCAATGATCTGACAAAACCTGTTGCTGATCAACGATCATAGTAAGAACCTCTGGCAAAAAGAGATCTTGATGTAAAATATACATCCTATCCAATCTAGCATAAGTGCCCCGAAACTGTTGTGAGGCATAAGTGTAACCCCTTTCATCTGAATGCAACCAAGACCACATGTCTTGTTTTAGCGACCTTGCTGCAAAAGCTTCCCACGCCTTTCTCTCCGGGCCATCCATTACAGAATGAGGCGACGTGGCTTGCTCCCTGGAGACACACATATTAAAGTCCCCCATCACAAAGCCAGGATGAGAGATTGAAAGAGCACACAAGTCATTCGACAGCAAACGGCGTGCACGAGCATTATTTGGAGCATACACCCCTAACAACCATAAAGGCGTATCATCCCAAACAATCTGTATCACTAGAAATCTTCCATGAACATCTTGAATCACAAGAGAAGGCTGAAACTGCGAACGAACAGCAAACATAACACCTGATTGCGAAGCAGGATGTCCGCTGTAGAAAACATGAAATCCCTTATATACATAGGCTTTGCCAGCCAACTTATGCTGCTTATGTTCAACTGCACACAAAACATCCCAACCATGACAAAAAATTGTACGCCAAAGCCTGAACTGCTTTTGGCGCGAAGAAATACCCTTTACATTCCATTGTACAATTTTCATAAGCCTTCCCAGAAAAGGAATCAACAAGGCCGTGTACTAGGCCCAGGACAATCTGCCAAATCACGAACCTTTTGAAGCATTGCATTTTTAGACATGGTATTTGTGATCTCAGACTGCCCTTGGAGTTCCCGAGCACGTGTCAAAGGGTAATGACCATCCCATGGCGAGATGACCTCACCCTTCGAACCAAACACAAGAGGCAATTGTTGTTGTGCTTCTTTTGTTAGGCGACTTTTAATAGGATAGCGTTCTACTCTATCCACCCCAAGAGGCCCTGTACCCTGAGAAAGTTGGCCTCCCGGCCTCTCAATCCTGGTCTGTTGCTGGGCACCTGAACCCAAAGGGCGACGAGCATATGTATGTAAGGGCCCCTGATGAGTACGCAAAGGCCCCCGCCAAACAGCATCTGAGAAATCCCCCCGCGGGTCAACAAATCGTGTCTTTTTACCACGTACTTCCACCCATGGCTGCTCAACCTCATTCTGAACATCCATGTGTTGGGCATCATGTGAAGGAGCATCATGCTCATCTTCCACGGGCAACTGCCCATCAAGGATATCCTTTGTAGCAGCAACTTGTTCTTTCTTAGGACATTCGGAGACAAAGTGGCCCATCTCACCACATTTGAAACAGTGGCCAGCAAATGTATCCCACCTCAATTCATACATTAAAGGTTGCAGCCCAGCCATATTGACACGCAAATGTGTCGGCCTAGGTCTCCCAGTATTCCACAACATGCATAGACGATTTCGGTTTCTAGATGTCATTCGAGGCACCACCAAGACATCACCGATACCTCGCATGAGACTTGGTAAAACACGCCAAAACATTGGTGGGAATTGTTTCACTTCAACCCAAACTGGGCAAGCCTGGCGCAACATATCTTGGTACTCTGCCATAGGCTTCCACGGAACCACATGAACCAACTGCCCATCCAAAAAAAGTGGCACCTGCTCCAAGACTGCCCTACGGGCTTCCGAAGTGCGAAAAAGTATTTCATAAAAGCCTCTCGGACCATCATAAATCTCCTCAAGTGCATCAGGCGACACCAAGCGACCCAGCCATGCTCTAAGACGAGGCAGCAACGGAATACGCCCAGTAAAGAAAAAGATAGCAGCACGATCATGAAAATCTGCTAGCTGTTGTAGCAACAAAGGAGTCTCCATGCATACATCAGCCACACCACTATTATCCACTACAGCCATTTGCACGCTATTTGCCTTCACATATTCTTGCAGAAGCTCACCAGTGATCTGCAGCAAACGTGCAAACTCCGGAGAAGGTGCCTGAGAACTTTCCTCTGCATTCTCTCCAACATTCACCGGAGTATAGCTTGCATCAACATCAAGCCTTTGACGTTTTTGTTGCTCTGAGGCATCTGAAGCATAACCCACATCCTTCTCGATCATCTCCTCAATAAGATCCATGTTAAGGCTACTGGCAGCCATGTCGCCAACAGCAGCAGCCCGGTCATCCAAATCCATGTACAAAAGCAAAGAAAACTCATTCTCTCAAACCCAAATTCAGCACCTGCTGCAGTGCTGGCTGGAAACTCTTCTGTACCTGCAGTACCTGCTGAAACCCTACTGTACTTGCAGTACTGGCTGGAAACTCTTCTGTACCACCTGCTGAAACCCTACTGTACCTGCAAGTCACCTGCTAGAAACCCTACTGTACCTACAGTACCGGCAGCTGGAAACTCTTCTGTACCTGCAGTACTTGCGGAAACTATTGCACCTCGAAGAACCCCTACTGTACTGCAGCACCTGCTGGAAACCCTACTGAACCTGCAGTACTTGCTAGAAACCCTAGTGTACCTGCTGTATTTACAGTAATACCTCTTGTTGCAAGCAGCTCCACTGATAACGAAAGGCGGTGTGTTGTCTTCTCTGCAAGGATGTCGATCACACAAAGGGCAAGCGTATCTCTGCTGAACGGCCTGTTGATGGCGACTATCTGCTGGGGGTGACGACTGCCTGCTGAAGGCGACTATCCGCACACTCACTCTCTCTCTCTCTCTCTCTCTCTCTCTCTCTCTCTCTCTCTCTCTCTCTCTCTCTCTCTCTACCGTTTTTTGCCGTTGGCTGTACCCTGTGGCGTGGACTATGGCTTGCCGTGGACTGTGCAGTGTGGCCAGCCGCCTATAAGGCTTAAGCTCCTTCTCTCTCTCTCTCTCTCTCTCTCTCTCTCTCTCTCTCTCTCTCTCTCTCTCGCCGCTCGCCCTGCTCGCCGCCTCCCCTGCTCGCCGCCGCCTCCTGCCCTGCTCGCCCTGCTCGCTTCCGCCGCCCTTCCCTGTCCGCCGCCTAAACCCTGCTCGCTTCCGCCTCCCCTGCTCGCCGCTGCCACCCTGCCCTGTCCGCCGCCGCCACCCTGCTCGCTTCCCCCGCCTGCTGCCCTATTCGTTGTACGCCGCACAGGTCTGCTGGCAATGGCCAGTCTGTCTATCCGTTAGGCTGTGTCCCCGATTCGCCACCCACCCTTGCTCAGGCCCCCAAGGCAGCAGCATAACTCTCTCTCTCTCACTTCTTCCATGGCTTCCCCCTTGCGCAACCCGACGAAGGCGACCTTTATGGTCACAAACAAGAGGATAACAAATCTGGAAAAGGAAATGAAGAAATGGAAGGCAGAGATGGAGGGATGGTGGAAGGAGAAAGCAAACTTTCTCCAAATGGTATTCAATGAGGGTAAGCGGTGGAAAGAGGAGAAGGAGGACCTCATAGCGGAAGTCAAAGACCTTCACGGGGAAGTCAACACGCTCAAAGGCGTAATTTCAGCTCTTCAGAGGGAGCTTGCAGAGGCCAAGGCAAATGGTGGACTTGAAGAAGGTGAAATTCAGCCATCCATGATAGAAGAGCTCAAGGTTATCAAGGAACAAGTACGGGCAATTAAGGAAGAAGAGAAGCAAAACGAGGCAAAGACTTCCTCATGGGCGGAAGTCATCACCAAGACGCAAAAGAAGATGGATGAAGCGGAGAAGTGGATAGAGGTCGCCAAGAAGGGTAAAGGTAAGGAGATAACAACCCCTACACCTACAATCATCAACATGACTTTGGAAGAGGAACAACGAAGACGTACACGTGCTTTGCATGTGAGGATTACCGGCCTTAAAGACGGGGATAAAGTTGAAGAGGAGGTGAAAGAGCTTATGGTGTTGATGGGGATTGACAGTCCGACACACGCAAAAGCCTGGAGAGTGGGCAAAAAAAGCGGAGGCAACGGGGAAACATCAAAGGAAAGAGCTCTCATACTTCGCTTCCCTTCTATTGAGGCGAAGAAGGAGTTCTTGAAGAGACGACCCACTTTAAAGAATACAGGCATTTTTCTTGGTGATGATCTTACTCTTTCACAGCTTGCACATATGAAGGAAGTCATGCCAGAGATTAGAGCAGCAAGAGAAAAGGGTAAGATAGCATTTTATAGAGAAGGGAGGGTGGTCATCGTGGAGCGACGCTCTACATGACGGTGCGAGACCTATGGGACCAAATTAAAGCTGGCAACCTGGAACTGCAATGGATCCCTCAGACTTGATGTAGGTGCCTTTGAGGACAGCTTTAGAGATAGAGATATAGTCTTCTACTCGGAGACTCACCAGGCCCCTAGTCAGATGATGCCACAGGTGACAGGATACAGATGGGAGACAGCTTGTAGAGTAGGGACGAGATCGGTACACAGTAGTAGAGGATCAGGAGGGGTGGCAGTTCTTTTCAGGGAGGAGCTGCAACCGCTTCTACACATAGTTCGGAGAGATGATCAGGCCAGATATATGTGGGTGAGACTGAGGGCCGACACAGGCAGATTCCTGTATATTGCCATATGCTATTTTGCTCCTAGTACATCGACATATGCAGCACCTAGAGGGCAGTCTCCTTTCTCTGTGCTAGATGATGACATATGGGAGTTCTCTAGGGATGGAGACATCATCCTGTTAGGGGACTTTAATGCCCGGACAGGCAACCGCCAGACAGCCTTTTATGATACCTCGGAGGAGATGCTGAGAGAGTTGGACACTCTGGATATGGGATTAGACAGACGCTCACAGGATGTGGAGTGCACAGAGTATGGGAGATATTTGGTAGATATGGGGACTGCGCATGGGTTGGCCATACTGAATGGCTTGCAGAGGTTTCCGTCAGCAGCTAGATTTACTTGCTTTCCACATAGACATGGTGCTAGCACAGTGGATTATGTTATGGCTATGCCCAGCTTTGTTTCATGCATTGAGGACTTCACAGTTGGATCTCGGCCCATTGGGGTAGTAGTGGATCATGCATTGTTGACATTGACTATCTCTTTTCACTTTACCACAGCTCAGAGGACACGAGGGGCAGATCACACTTGATATACTTTTACCTCAGAGACTGATGCTGTCTACACAGATGGGATTTATAGACGTCTGTACACAGAGGAGCCAGGGAGACCTTTGGAGGAGTTGACCCATATACTGACAGAGACTTTACATGATGCAGCCAGAGAGGCATATCCACATACTCAGCCTGGACAGAGACAGCATTCTAGATGTATGCCCCGAAACAGCTGGTATGATGAGGAGTGCAGAGAGACCAGAGCCCGACTGCAGCGGGAGGTTGCTTTGGGAGTCACTACTCACCGACAGTCACGTATTGCCTTCCGACGCCTTGTGCGAAGGAAGAAGCGGGCCTTCCTTGCTCAGCTAGAGCAGGAATTATACTAGCTATTCTTGAGCCAGGATTCGAGGGAGGCTTGGCGTCTGTTTCATGAGTCCTCCCCTGCTTTGGCCATCACTTCTACAGAGGTCTGGGTTAGTTATGCAGCATCTCTATATACAGTTCCTGGACAGACACCTTTTCCTGACCCGCCAGCACCATGCCCACAGACATGTACTTTCTTTACCGCAGAGATGGTAAGGAAGGCCATTGATAGGATGAAGACTGGGAGAGCATATGATCACGATGGATTGGTTGCTGAGCACTTTATTCATGCGAGAGACATGCTGGCAGAGCTTCTAGCAGTGATGTTCAATCGTGCTATGTGCGAAGGCTTACCCGAGACTTGGAGTAGGTCCACCATCGTGCCTATCTTCAAGTCAGGGGACCCTATGCAGCCAGGGAATTATCGCACTATTATGATTGGTCACACACTAGCACGATTGTATGCATCCATTCTTGAGCAGCAGTTGAGTAGATGGGCAGAGAGAGTTGGCATTCGAGCAGAGGGACAGGCAGGGTTCAGGAGAGGTTTCTCTACTCTTGACCACATCTTGACTCTGCAGGCCATTATTGAGGAGGGCAGGTCGCATGGGCGACGGATTTATTGTAGCTTTGTGGACTTCCGCAAAGCATTTGATACAGTGCCCAGAGCCAGATTGATGAGGCGATTACAGGAGATGGGGGTACCCACAGAGCTCATATGGGGAATTATGGCTTTATACAGATCAGTTCCAGGACAGGTACGCACCCCAGAGGGGGTCTCTACTTTGGTTCACTCCACTATAGGAGTGAAGCAAGGTTGCCCGTTATCTCCTTCACTGTTTGGTATGTATGTGGATGAGGCTTCTGACTACATTGAGAGATTGGGGGACAGAGGAGCCCAGCTAGCAGGTACATGGATCCCACTATTGTTATATGCTGATGATATTGTGTTGATCTCTGACTCTCCTGAGGGTATGCAGCGTCATCTGGATGCTTTACATGAGTTTGCACATGATAGTGGATTGTCTGTCAACCTTGGCAAAACCAAGGTTATGGTGTTTAACACCACGCCACAGTGGGTTAGGCGATCAGCTTCCACATTTACATATGGGTAGGAGATTGTGGAGTATACAGATGCATATACATATCTTGGGGTAGTATTCAGTGGGCCAATGTTTTCGATGAGGAGAGCAGCAGAGACTAGATTGACTAGAGCACATGCAACCCTGGGTGGTTTGGAGAGGATGTGTTCGCAGGTTCAGTTTCAGGAACCTCGAACGAAACTCTGGCTTTTTGACACTCTAGTGACATCAGCTATGCTTTATGGAGTGCAGATATGGGGACCTTCAGTGGGCCATCACAGCGCAGGCGGGTGGAGAGGTATGGAGAGGCCTTTGGTATCTATGATTGCTAGGCTTATTAGAGCCAAGGCTGTGGTACCTCATGAGATTATTCGAGCAGAGCTGGCGGCTGCCCCTCTGGTGATTGAGGCTCTTACGAGATCAGTCTCCTACATACATGGCTTGTGGGATCTCCCCCGAGACAGATATGCACGCCTCGCCCTGGAGTCCTCCCGACAGTTAGCTTTACAGGGAGACACGGCTTGTTGGTATGGACAGATGACATCTTGGTTCCAGGCACATGGTTTTAGCATGGACAGATTGCCTCCCTTCCAGTATTCTCTGGAGGCACCCTCTCTCACTCTTACACGGACAGAGATTACCAGACTCATCCGTCAGGATTTAGTTCAGCTGGACATTAGGAGGACATGGATACAGCCGACTGAGGAGCTGGGCACGAAGATGGCTTTCTACAGAGAGCATTTTCTTCAGCTCACAACAGATGGTTTTGTGATCAGACCCAGTTACATGGATGTACACTTGTCTCATGCAGTACGATGTGCTATTGGTCAGATTCGCACATCCTCACACCAGCTTGAGATTGAGATTGGCCGATATAGAGGTATACCAGCTGAGGCCAGGATATGCCGAGTATGCCATGGGGAGCCAGAGACAGAGCTGCATTATATATGCCATTGTACTGCATACTATGAGATACGTGGTCGTTTCCACTGTTTATTCAGAGAGGGTTTTGGACCACTTTCCAGAGTCATGGGGTACCAGGACCAGAGGTGTTTGGGATTGTTCTTGCTTGAGCTGCGGAGACATAGAGATAGCCTGCTTAGGCGCACAGAGAGCCAGACTCAGAGGCACATTACAGACTTCTTTAGTCCGGCCATCACTGCGCCAGATGGACCACAGCAGCAGCAAGACATGGATACCGCCCACACCAGGGGTACACTGATTGATCGTGCGATTGAGCTTGGGTGGTCCAGACGCCCACGACTACGGAGGAGGGCATCCCAGCATAGACGGAGGTTGCAGCGGTAGATTCGGATTATTCTTGCGAGGCATGCGAGACACCCAGTCAGGGTGCTGACCACAGAGGATATTGAGGAGATCCGCCAGTGTCCGATGCGGCACATATTATGAGATGGAGGTACCTCCATAGTGTACCTTCCAGTTCCAGTTTCATTTTCTAGGTGCCAGTAGTATCATCTTTATTTTTCATTTTTCTAGGTTTTCTCATCCAGACATTGTATCAGATCCACCATGATGTAACTTTTGGTCTCATAGGTCATTATGGCCTTTTGAAGACGTTAATATAACATTTCATTTCATTTCATTTCTCTCTCTCTCTCTCTCTCTCTCACACACACACACACACACACACACACACAGAGGGTTGTACAGAGAAGAGGAGCGATAAACAGTAGCTAAGCAGAGGGTATAACAGCGAGCAAAAAGTGAGTCAAAACAGGGAAGACGTGAAGGTTCGTGCAGCACTCTCTCCTGCGCAGACCATTACAGTCGCTCGGGCTCTCTCACGACTCGGGCTGCAGCTCTCTCTCTCTCTCTCTCTCCCTTGGCCCTTGCCTCTCTCTCTCTCTCTCTCTCTCTCTCTCTCTCTCTCTCTCTCTCTCTCTCTCTCTCTCTCTATGATGGTAGAGGCCATATTTTAGACTATATGCCTGCTAGACAGATTCAGAGAGATGCCACATGACAGATTGTCATACAGAGCTTTTGAAGCATCTAGACAGCTGGCTGAGGCAGGAGACAGAGGATCATGGTATGCACAGGTCACACATTGGTTCTCACAGCATGGCCTAGACATGGATCATCTACCACCATTCCAGTATGACAGGGATGCACCACATATCTGTCTCTCTCATAGTGAGAGGAACAGAGTATTGAGACAGGATCTATGGCAGCTCTATACACGAGAGACATGGATATCGCCTACACAGCCTCTTCCACCGAAGATGCTATACTACAAAGATCACTTCATGAGTATCACTGATGATGGATTTATAGAGAGGCCTAGATACATGGAGGGCTTTTTACCACATGGCTCTCGAGTGGCTATCGGTCAGCTCAGAGTTTCATCACACCGATTGGAGATTGAGATTGGCAGAGCAGCACGGATCCCCCGAGAGGAGAGGGTATGCAGATTGTGCAGAGAGGAGGTGGAGAGTGAGGAGCATTATGTATGCAGATGCAGAGCATATACAGCCATCAGAGAGAGAGAGATCCCATTTTATTCAGAGAGCAACATTCCCTACGCCAGATCTTTGAGGCAGCAAACCAGCGCATACTAGAGAGATACATTCTAGACATACAGCGCCACAGAGAGACATTATTACAGGCTCAGACAGCTCCAGAGGAGGGGCGACAGACACAGATTACTACATTTTTTCAGAGATCCATCCCCCTCCCAGCCCCTACACGGCTGGGAATTACTCTCCAGAGAGCAGAGACACTTAGAGCCCGCAGGGGACAGAGGACACCTGGCTTTCGGACACCACGCCTATACCAGAGAGAGATGACAGAGATCAGAGCTCAGTTTCACAGAGAGGGTGCGGAGCGACTGGCTCGCTTCAGAGCACACCCAGGCATGTTCTTCAGGGAGCTGTGGACACCCCCTTCACTGATGTACACCATTTTATAACCCCAGTATAGTACAGGATGGAGCTAGCTAGGTTGCATATCATGATTGTATACACCATGCATATAGCTTTGCATTCTCCTAGTAGTAGAGCTCCATCCCCGTGCACACCCAGATTCAGCTTTTTTTGTTCAGTACTTTTTCATTTTGTTGGGATGACAGAGGATACCCCATACATGTACTCCGATTTGTCTCATAGGCCGAGTTCGGTCTTTTGGAAGACGTTAATAAAATCTTTCTTTCTTTCTTTCTTTCTTTCTCTCTTTTTATCCAGACATTGTATCAGATCCACCATGATGTAACTTTTTGGTCCCATAGGTCATTATGGCCTTTTGAAGACGTTAATATAACATTTCATTTCATTCTCTCTCTCTCTCTCTCTCTCTCTCTCTCTCTCTCTCTCTCTCTCTCTCTCCCCCCCCGTTGCGCCCCCCTCCCCGCTGCCTTCGCTCTCTCTCCCGCTGCCCGGCTGCGCCCCCCCCTTCGCGCCCCCCTCCCGGTGCGCCCACCCCTCCCGCTGCCTGCCTGCGCTCCGCCTCTCTCTCCCCCGCTACGCCCCCCCCTCCCGCTGCCCCCTTCGCTCTCCCCTCTCGCTGCGCCCACCCCTCCCGCTGCCTTCGCTCTCTCTCCCGCTGCCCGCCTGCCCCCCCCTCCCGCTGCCCGCCTGTGCCCCCCCCCCCCCCCCCCTCTCGCTCTCCCTCCCGCTGACTGCCCTTCGCCCCTCCCTCCTGCTGCCTGCCTGCCTACGCCCCCCCCCCCCCCCCCCCCCCCCCCCCCCCCCCCAACACACGTTGCCTGCCCTTCGCTCTCTCTCTGCCCTAATCCCCGTTTCTCTCTCCTGCACATCTCCCCCTCCCCTCCTCCCCGCTTGTGCGCCTTCTTGCCTGCCTGCACCCCGCCTTTTGACCCCTCTCTCTCTCTCTCTCTCTCTCTCTCTCTCTCTCTCTCTCTTTACCTCTCTCCCTTCCTTCATCCTCCCCCTTTCCCTGCCTGTGAACCCCGATCACCATCCCTGGGCCCTAATGGGAACTTGAACCCCCCACCCTATTTCATCCATTTCTTCTCTTTCTCTCCCACATATCTACCTACTCCTTTCAAACATTCCCTCCCTCTACAATGGGAGGGTCTGTAGATGACAAAATCAGCCAGCTTGATCTTATCCTTAGGGATCTTATCAAGGACCAGAAGAAGACATTGGACAGCACCATCACCGCCATCAAGAAGGACTTATTGACGCGCATGGGGAAGCTGGAGGCCGAAGCGGAAATATGGAAGGAAGAGAAGCTTACCATGCAAGAGGAGTGGGAGAAGGAAAAGCTCGCCATGCAGGAGGAAATCAACCTTTTGAAGGGCGAAGTGGCATCCTTACGCGATCGTCCATGGGAGGAAGGAGAGACTCTTGAGGTGGACAAAGAGGCAATCAAAGAAGAGATCACCAAAACCCTCACCCACACAATCGAGGGGAAAATGGAGGCGGCCCGCAAAGGATGGGTAGAAGTGATGAAGAAGAACATCAAAAAGGAGGTGCAAGAAGATGTACAAGTGATGAAGAAGAACATCAAGAAGGAGGTACAAGAAGATGTACACATGATGCAGTCTACTCTTGATGAAGAGAAGATGCGACGGATCCGGCGCCTCAACATCCGAGTCACAGGGATACCAGAGAGCACTGCCTCCACGCCCAAGATTGACGGGCGGAACCTATGTACCAAGCTGGGACTAAAGGAGGATGAGCCGCTCCCATTCACTAGAGTATGGAAGACAACCCCAAAGGACTCCACCAAAGGCAAGGCCTTAGTGGTACAGTTCCCGAACGAGGAGAGTAGGATGAGCTTTATGAGAAGACGGGCTATCTTGAGGAGCTTGCCAGGGGACCCCATCTACTTCGATGATGACCTTACATGGATGCAGCTGGAGCACAGAAGATTATGCATGCCGAAGATCAAGGCGGCACGCAAAGAAGGGAAGAAGGCACATTATAGGGATGGTCACATCTACATTGATGGGAAGAGGGTCAAATAGCGCCATCTGGCCTATGAGACACGGAGGAAACAACATGAAGACAAAGAGATACACACAGCAGTCTGGAACTGTAATGGAGTCCTATGGACACATCCAGGGAGACTTGAGGAGGTGATGGAGGGCCGGGATATCATCTTGATGACAGAGACACGTGAGAGCCCGGAGAGGGGCTTACCACGGGTTGAGGGTTATCAGTGGGAGTCAGCGAACCGACAGAGGATGAGAGAGGCCACCTCCCGAGGTTTAGGAGGTATTGCGGTGCTTTTCAAACATGGGTTACATGAGCATGTTCGAGTCGTAGCACGAGACTCGGAGGCAAGATACATGTGGATTAGCTTACGCCTCTCGGAGACCAGATGGATTTATATCGCCCTTTGCTACTTTCCTCCGAAGGGGTCGCGGTTTGCCACCACCGAGGAGCCGGGTAGAGGAGAGGCTAATGAGTCTCCATACTCTGTCTTATCTGAAGAGATCTCACACTATTCGACACTGGGAGAAGTCTACCTGATGGGGGACTTCAATGCACGGACTCAGAGCAGACAGTGCGAGATCTATGACTTTGAGGATCCCTTGACACTAGAGCTGCTAGCTACAGAGGATACAGGGACCACTCGGATCTCCGTTGACGAAGGAGCTGACAGCACTGGATATGGGCAACATTTGCTGGAGCTTGGGGCCCGACACCATTTCGTTATTTATAACGGGATGACTCAGTGGCCAGATTCAGGTGGGTTGACTTGCTTTCCAGTGGGAGGCGGTAGTAGTACAGTGGACTATGTGATGGGATCCCGGGAGGCAGCAGATATGGTGTCTCACTTCACCGTACCACCATGCCCCATTGGGGCGGATCATACATACCTATCCCTCACTTTCAGGAGCTTACTGGAGACCCACCCACCCATCATACAGCCACCACGCACTATTTTCCACTTCACTCAGGACCTAGCCGATGTGTACGACTATCATGTTCATGATCAGCTATTTGCCTTAGATCCATCGGCACCCATGGCTATGCTCACCTCCCAGCTCTCACATGTACTGCACTCCGCAGCCACGAGGAGTTTCCCATACCACATATAGACAGGACAGCCACCTACATCTGGGAGCATGCCCCAGAACCGATGGTATGATGATGAGTGCAGAAACCTTTACCGCAGTCTCCGAGTGCAGAGGGCTTGCGGGGAGATCACCGAGAGGCAGGCAGGCAGGAGGATGCATACTCTCACCCGCCGTAAGCGGCGAGCTTATGAGGAGGCTCAGTACTGGGACACACATCACATGCTCATGAGCAGAGATACTACTGCTGCTTGGAGGAGACTCAGAGAGCCCCGTCCTCCCACGCCTATTACCGATCCTTAGACTTGGCAGACATATGCAGAGAGACTTTATGATGTGCCTGCACAGCCCTCTATACTGTTGGGTGTTGGACTCACACACTCACACACACAAACCTGCACATTAGGGTTAGGTGCAGGGTAGAGAAGCTCACACACAGAAATGAGAGAGAGAGAGAGAGAGCCAAAAGTGTGGTATCCACAAAATGCAAGTCAACCCTTGCATGTGTGCCACATCCATATAATATAGAACTACAAAATATTATATGTGTCCTTTCACACTTGATGTCCAAGGGGAAAAACCACATGGGAAAAAGTGCCCTTGGTTAAGCCCTGTTCACACATATCACTACCATAAGTGAGCATATGCCTACAAATCCCCCCTGTAGTGGAAGTGTGAACCTGTACAAGGTAGCAGATCACTCTCTATATGAGAGTAAGCCCAAAGCTTTGCGAAAATCTTCAAACTTTTCTCGAGGTAAAGCCTTTGTGAATAGATCTGCAACATTATCCTGTGTAGGGCAATAAGATAAACTGATCTCCCCTGCATGTAGCCTCTCTCTGACATAGTGATAATGAATCTCTATGTGCTTGGTACGTGCATGAAATACTGGATTTCGTGCCACGGCCATAGCACTCTGGCTATCAGTGAGAATGGTGGTGGGTGTCTGCTGACACTCACGAAGATCAGCCAATAGTCTCCTCAACCATACACAATCTACTGTAGCTGTAAAGACTGCCCTGTACTTAGCCTCACAAGTAGATGTAGCAACAGTGGGTTGCTTTTTACTCAACCAAGATATGCATGAGCTGCCAAGAAAAAAACAATTCCCACTGGTGGATTGCCTGGTATCGTAATCACCAGCCCAATATGAATCACTGTATGCATAAAGCTGCAAGCTGCCCCCCCTGGGATAGAACAAACCAAGATCCAGGGTACCCTTAAGATATCGAAAAATGCGTTTGACTGCTTGCCAATGCTTTGTGCCTGGGCTGTGCATGAATTTGCTCAACAAAGACACCCCAAAAGATATGTCTGGCCTCGTGTTACACAAGTAAATGAGGCATCCCACTGCCTGGCTATAAAGGCCGGCCTCAAAAGGTTCTCCAATATCATGCATAGTAAGCCGTACACCTGGTTCTACCGGAGTAGAAATGGGCTTACATTCATCCATGTGAAACCTTTTTAGCAAACTTTTTATGTACTTAGTTTGCTGCATAACAATGCCATCATCTGTATGCATAAACTGTATGCCGAGATAGTAGTGTAAAGGCCCCAAATCTGACATATCAATTTCAGCTTTCAAGTCAGCTTTGAAATCTGAAATTTGTGCTTTGCTTGTACCTGTAATGAGCATGTCATCTACATACAAGATGACTATTAGAATATCGGCATCGGTTTTCTTCACATACAATGTGCTTTCAGCTGAACTATTCTCAAAACCTTGGCTGGTTAGATGAGCATGTATCTTATCATACCAAGCTCTTGGAGCTTGCTTTAACCCATACAATGCTTTGTGCAACCTGCATACTTTATGTTCCTCACCAGGAACTACAAAACCAATGGGCTGATTTACATATACTTCCTCCTGTAAATCCCCATTCAAGAATGCAGTTTTGATATCCAACTGATGCACTTTCCATCCTTTATGGGCAGCCAATGCAATCACTGATCTTATTGTGGTCATTCTCGAAGTAGGAGCAAAAGTCTCTTCATAATCTATTTAGCCACAAGTCTTGCTTTGTACCTGTCAATAGTACCATCAGACTTTCTTTTGACTTTGTACACCCACTTTGTGCCAATTACATGCTTGCCTTTAGGCAATTCCACAAGATCCCATGTATTATTCTTCATGATAGAAGAAATTTCAGCTTGCATAGCTTGCAACCAATGCTCATTCTCATGTGCTTCTTCATAAGAAGAAGGCTCTTCTGAATCAAAGAGACCACCCATTGCGAATGCAGACTCCCCACGATGTACATTCAAGGCATGGCTAGAACTAGCCCTTGTTCTACCTGTGAGTGGAGCTGCAAGTTTGCTTTCTTGCAAAGTTTTCAGCAACCATCTTGGCACTGACTTGGCTGTGTCTATGGCTGTTTGCTCTTCCCTGACAAGATCTTCCACTTCTTCCACAGAAGGTGGCTGAATGGCTGGCTGGTCCACATGTTCTACATGTGGATTTTCTTGTGTAGGGGCTGGCTGATCTGAATCCCCCCTAATTGCAATGGGTAAAAGTCCATCAAACATGTCCTGTATGCCTGTATCATTGCTTTTATACAAGCTGACCATGGGCTGTTCTGAATTTTCAGCAAATACGACATCTCTACTCACAAAAATCCTTCGTGTAGTTGGATTATAAAGACGGTATCCTTTGCTTTCATTGCTGTAGCCCACAAAAATGCATTTAATTGCTTTGTCATCAAGCTTTGTTCGGAGTGGTTCTGGCACATGTGCATATGCCAAACACCCAAATGTACGCATATAATCCACTGTTGGCTTTCGGCTATACCAAGCCTCAAATGGTGTTATGGTTTTCAAAGCTTTTGTTGGACACCTGTTCAACACATGAGTTGCACACATTATAGCTTCCATCCAGAATTTGTGAGGCAACTTTTGTGCTTTCACCATGCATCTTGCCATCTCCATGAGAGATCTATTTTTCCTCTCAGCTACACCATTCTGCTGCGGTGTATAAGGCACAGTACATTGGTGTTTGATGCCCTTTTGAAGCATATAATCCTTGAATGCATTTGACATGTATTCTCCACCTCTATCTGAGCGGAGTGTTTGGACTTTACATGCACACATATTTTTAGCCATTGCTACAAAGTGTCGAAAGCATGTAAACACATCTTCTTTTGCTTTCAAAGGGTAAGCCCAAGCAAACCTGGAGTAGTCATCAATGAATGTCACGAAAGTGACATTTGCCCTTCTTTTTGGGCTTGTTTGCATCCCCTTTGTCAGACTTTTCACCACTAGAAGAGGGCTGTCCATGACCAGCCTTGTTAGACTGTTGTCCCCCATGCTTAAAGCTCTTTGCTTTACCCTTGTCCTTGGCTGTAAATGCCTTTTCTCCACCACGGTTGCTCGATATGTTTGCTCTTGTTTGCTCTTCCTGCAAGAGTAAACCCACGAGCTCTTCAAAAGTGACGGGATCACCACCTCCTCTCATCGAGAGGTTGAGAGAGGTGTGAAAGCCCAAGTAGGAAGGCGGTAAAGAATGAAGAGTGTTGGTGACCATCTGTCTGTCTGGGATAACCTCATCAATGTTGAGCAATTGTTCCTGCAAATCTTTCACTTTGGTGAGATGATCTGCCATGGAGTCACCCTCATCCATAGAAAGAAGATCCAATTGCCTCTTCAAGTAGGCAACTCTTGCCTCGTTGCGTACCTGATACATTGCTTCCAATGTGTCCCATGCAAGCTTCGATGTCTTGCATGAACGAATGTGCGGAATAATAATCCTTTTCACTGAAAGGGCTATCAATGACATGGCCTGTGCATCTCTAGAGTCCCATCTCTTCTGCTCTTGTGTGGGAGCAGGATCTACATCAGGAGCTCTTTGAGCACCTCCCCTTTGAGGCGTGGCTGGCTGAATGGTATGTGGGCGTGTGTCATCACCACACACGATGCCCCAAAGCCCTTTGGCTACCAGCAAATTACGGATCATAAAACTCCAGAGGGAGTAGTTGGATCCATCCAGCTTGTCCTCCTGGGTGAGCACACAAAATACATCCGTAGCATTCTGTGCCATGTCAACAAAGTATAACTGCAAGCAAACCAAGCACCAATGTGCACTGCCAGGCAACCAAATGTCCTGTGCAAATGTATGCCTGCAAACCAAAGCAAGTGTAAACCTGCACCAAATTGTCCAATTACACTCAATGTGTATACATACGCGACAAATCGCAGCTGTAATGCCCAATTACATGCTCCAATCAGAAAATCCCCAATTTGTATGCACTTCAATCGCTTCAATGTGCATCTAATTTGCCAATTTCCACAAAAGCAACAAATTTCTGCAAATGTAAGAGCTTCAATTTGCCAATTTTGACCTCAATTTTGAAAAACCCCCAAATTTTTGCAAATAAGAGAGGTTCAATTTGCTGATTTTGACCTCAATTTCAAAAACAACCAAATTTCATCTGCAATTTCATTGTCTGCAGAATCGGCATATGACCTGCACTGCAATGGCTGCAGATTTTGTATTTGGATTTGATAAAAAATTTTGACAGAGAAATACCTTCAGGCTTGCAGAGTGGCTGGGAGCACACAGTCGAGTGGCCTGCTAGGCACACGGAGGTAGCTGGGTGGCGGATGGCTGAGGGCAGCCGATGGGAAGCTGGGCTGAAGCTTACGGAGCTGATGGGCGTTGGTGTCGGGCGAGCCAGAAGCGGAGGACTGCTGAGCGCTGGAGTCGGGTGCTGGAGAGCTGGAGTCGCTTGCAAGCAGTCGAATGCAAATGTTGGGTAGTCGAGCTGGTTTGCAGGTGTTGTGCAGGCAGAACGGTGCAAGCAGCACGGCGTTGATGGTGACGGGGCCCAGCTGGAGGTGTCGAGCGAGCAAACACCCGCGTGCATCACGTGAAGGCTGGTGCGAACAGCGCTTAGGCGCTTAGGCGTCGGGCGATCAGCACGCGAACAACATACGGGCAGGCGAAGGCGGGCGGTCAGAGCAAGGCGAGCACTGATGCGTGGAGCGAAGAGGCGACTACGTGGGCGGCGGTTCAAGACGGAGCACAATCGGCCTGAACGGAGACGGGCAGGAGCGACGGAGTCGTCTACCGGCGGCTACTTCGACGGAGTGCAGGGCGACGACTGGGACGTCGACGGAACGGAGGGGCGACGGGCCTGTGCTGACCGTCGACCAACGGGACTACGGCGGCTGTAGCGCTGACGGAGCTGGGCGGCGCTGGTGTGGGTCGCCGGCTTCAGGGCGGTGCCGCCCGCGAGGCTGGGCGGAGGTGGTGGGCTCCCCACTAGTGCCGCCCGAAACTGGTGGCCGGACGGCTGAGCTCCGACGGACGGAAACACAGCGGCCACGGAATCTGACGGACGGAAAAACGCAGGCGACGGAATTTTGCAGCCTGCGGACGGAATTTCACAGAATTTTTCCAGCAGCAGGTTTCCAAGGCCAGCTCCCTGCTCTGATACCAAATGTTGGGTGTTGGACTCACACACTCACACACACAAACCTGCACATTAGGGTTAGGTGCAGGGTAGAGAAGCTCACACACAGAAATGAGAGAGAGAGAGAGAGAGAGAGAGCCAAAAGTGTGGTATCCACAAAATGCAAGTCAACCCTTGCATGTGTGCCACATCCATATAATATAGAACTACAAAATATTATATGTGTCCTTTCACACTTGATGTCCAAGGGGAAAAACCACATGGGAAAAAGTGCCCTTGGTTAAGCCCTGTTCACACATAGCACTACCATAAGTGAGCATATGCCTACATATACCACAACCCACAGAGCCATGCTCCACAGTCTCCACCTTCTTCACCCCACCTATGGTTAGGAGGGCCATATGCCGACTCCAACATGGACGGGCGACAGATCATACAAGATTACAGGGAGAGCATCTCATCTATGCTATTGATACATTGGCACCATTTCTTGCTCATCTCTTCAACAGATCTCTGTCAGAGGGGTTTCCCGCTGAGTGGACGATGCACACTATTGTGCCGATCCATAAAGCGGGAGATGTACTAGACCCCGGGAACTACAAGACCATCATGATTGGCCATATATTGGCCAAACTATATGGGGCAGTTTTGGAGGCAGAGCTGAGCACTCATGCAAAGGTTGGGGGATTGAGAGCAGCAGGCCAGGCAGGCTTCCGTCGAGCCTTCTCGACCATCGACCACATTTTTACATTGAGGTGCCTGATTGATCAGCCAAGGCACGGAGGGAACGGCTCTATTGTTGCTTTGTGGATTTCCGCAAGGCATTTGATACTGTGCCCAGAGAGCGCCTCTTTCGGCGACTACAGACACTAGGCATACCTTCAGACATGATGTGGGGCATATACAGGCTATATGAGTAGGTCTTTGGGAGAGTCCGATGCCCAGGAGGCTTGACCGACACAGTTGCTAGCACCATTGGTGTGAAGCAGAGGCATTGTTCCAGACGATCTCCTTTATATACAGGATGAGGGAGATGCCCACGGAGAGATTATCCCGCCGAGCTTTTGAGGCATCCAGACAGCTGGCCGAGGCTGGACACACTGGATCTTGGTATGCACAGATGCTACAGTGGTTCTCACATCATGGGATAGACATTGAGCGGTTGCCACCTTTTCAGTCTGTTCAGTCTGCTCCACGGGGTTACCTCTCTCTCAATGAGAGGAACAGAGTGATGAGACAGGACATATGGCAGCACTACATACAGGAGATATGGACAGCACCAGAGAGCCCACTACCACCGAAGATGCTGTATTACAGAGACCACTTTATGAGCATCTCAGGGGATGGGTTTATACATCGACCGCCATACATGGATGTATACATGCCACACAGCTCTCGCGTTGCTATTGGACAGCTACGAGTCCCATCACATCAGCTAGAGATAAAGGCTGGGAGAGCGGCACGGGTTCCTAGAGCTGAGCGGATATGCAGATTGTGCCACGAGGAGGTGGAGACTAAGGATCACTTTGTATGTAGATGTAGAGCCAACCAGGGGGTCAGAGATAGATATGCAAGATTGTTTGAGTTTTGAGGAGCACTCTTCACTACATCAGTTGATGGAGGCCTCGAACCAGCGAAGCTTGGCAGACTACTACTAGAGCTTCATAGTTCTCGAGAGAGACTCCTCCAGACACCCGCTCCCACTAGGGGTGGGAGATAGTCCCAGCTCACAGATTTCTTCCAGAGAGCTATGCCAGTGCCAGCTGATGTACCACGTGGGGTGACCGCACAGAGAGCAGAGGAATTGAGAGCCAAGAGGAGACCTAGACAGACTGGACATAGAGCACCCCGACTCCGTCACCGAGAGATAGCAGCTATCCGAATGAGACACCAGATGGAGACACAGGAGAGGGTAGCTCGCTTTCATTCAGACTCAGGGTACATGTTCACGCCATTCACAGCCTCAGCATCAGCGATGTATGATATCTTATATCCCTCTTCTGGCACTGGATGGAGTTAGACATAGATCTGCATAGCATGCTTGTACTACCCCTTCAGCATATAGAGATGCATCTTGCCTTAACACTCCATCCACATCCCCACTCCCCCTTATATTGTTTGTATATGGGCTCCACCGATCCATGATGATCCACAGTTGTATCCAAACACATGCACACTTTTTCTTTTCTTTCTTTTCTTCCGATGATCGGAAGAACACAGTTGTATTATTTTTTGTCTCATAGGCCGACTTTGGCCTCTCGTAGACGTTAATCTCTCTCTCTCTCTCTCTCTCTCTCTCTCTCTCTCTACCACTCTCCCTCTCTCGAGTCCCGCCCTCTAGGGCCTAGGCTCTAGCCTCTCTCTCTCTCTCTCTCTCTCTCTCTCTCTCTCTCTCTCTCTCTCTCTCTCTCTCTCTCTCTCTCTCTCTCTCTCTCTCTCTCTCTCTCTCTAGACTTTAGCAATCAAGTCTAGAGGAAAGGAAAAGCATGAGGCTTTTGTCTTATATACCATCACCGGCGAGAAACCTACCGGTAATTCGAGGTCATGGAAATGGATGTATAACTTTTGCCAGAAGGGTTACATAAATAGCACCACAAGGCTCCTTGCACACGTGTCCAAGCTTGGTGGGGAAGCGGCATTGTGCAAAGAGATTCCTCAAGAAATTGCGGATGGTATAGTGAAGTACTCGCTCATCCGCAACCAAGGCAAAGGTGGACATGGGGGAGCTTCCATGTCCAATACCTCCACATCCGTGACTCCTTCGCGCCCGTCCCATCCGGCCCCGGCTCTGGCTCCGCCTCGGGTGGTTCCAACTTCCAATCAAAGAGGCCAACGGAGGAGAGCTCTCCGGCAATGAGGCAAACCGCCATCGGTGCAAACATTAACGTCACCTATGTGAACGCGACGATGAAAGCTACGAATGAGGAGATTGCACGCACGGTCATCGATTGCAATCTCTCCTTCCATGTGCTCAAGGTTCTACAATAGCACAAAATGGTTAAGCCCATTGCGGCAGTGGGGCCATACCATGGCAAATAGCATGGTATCACCTACCATGAGATGTGCACCACTACACTTGATGACAAGAGGCAAAGGATCAACGACAAATTCACACCTGTGCAGGAAGGATGGGCGAAGTATGGTTGCTCATGGATGGAGTGATCATAAGAAGAGGGGTATCATGAATATCCTTGTTTCATGCGCTCTCGGCACATACTTCTTACGTGCCGTGGATACTAGAAAGACGGGGCAAAAAACATCGGGGGACTTATCTATCGTCGCATCCGGGCAAGCCATCATAGAGGTATGTACTATGTCACATGTGCATTGCGATTTAAGTTCTAACTCTCAAGTCTCGACTCTCTAGTATCTATGCTCAAGCTTCTAACAATGTCATTGCATTTGCCATTGTGTTATATGTAGGTCGGGCATGAAAATGTCATTCAACTCATCACGGACATTGCATCCAATTGCCGCAAAATGGAGCTTTTCGTAGAGACAGAGTTCCCATCCATTGTATGGACTCCTTGCGCCTCCCAATGTCTAGACCTACTCATGAAGGATGTGGGGAAGCTAGAGTGGGTGAAGAGGATGGTTGCAGAAGGCCTATCCATTGTGAATTTCTTCACAAAGAAGGTAAAGGTCACAAAGAAGGTAAAGGTGCTCGCTGTGTTTCGCGAGCAAAGCGACTTGGAGCTTAAGAAGCTTATTGTAGGCCGCGGCCCACAACTCTTATTTATGGCATGCCACATATATTCAGTGTTCATTGTTCACGACTCTTGAGTCTTTGTACTCGTATTTTAACTTTTTTCTAGTTTATGACAAGTTACGACTTCTCTAGACTTTGCATCTCTAAAAGTGTTCAGATATCTTTTTTTCAAGTGTTTTTTAGAGTGGATCGTACTCAATCGAACTTATTTTTCAAAATTTAAAAGTCCCGTACCAGTTCCATTTTTTCGTACCTAACAACTATGGGAGCGACGTGCACTGCTTCTAATAAAGCCAACCTAATCGATTCAACTTGCTGCACACGAGACTCTAGCCTAGATTCCAGCTCTTCACGTTCCCTTTCTACATGAAGCTGCATCTCAGCCCGCTGCACTCTGAGACCTTGCTCATGCGACACGCTTTCTGCGCACGTTGCGCTGCGTACAAATGAGGGATGAGTTTGGCCGAGAGTGCCAGACTTCCGAGCACCTGGGTAGATTTTAAAACATTGTTTCGAAAAGAATTTTTTCTTGTGAATGAGTTGCAAATGTCTTGGAATGATTGGGATAAGCGCTCGATGCATAACATTTTCCTCACCCAATACATCTCCAACTACCGCAAGATTGTGTTATAATTAAAGGGAATCGATGAATCCCAAGCTTTACACGGATTCATGAGAGGCTTACACCCAGATTATGAGGCTTTTGTAGAGCCTAGGCAATAGACAGATTTCGATGCAGCCATAAAATATGTAGAGATTTATGACGACATTTCACGTCACTCTAAATTCGGGCTTAGCAAGAAAATTAATGGTAAAGAGAGCTTCAGCTTTAAGAGGAAATTCTTTCAGGGCGATAGGGTGCAAGGAGGCCAGAGTGAGTAGCAGAGAGAGCAGAGTGGGCGCTGGTTAAAGAAACTATGTCGTTTTCAAGAGTAGTACGATAAAGCTAGAAAGGAAAATCTATGCTTTAACTATTTCGAGGCTTAGCAAAGCAATATGTCCAAAGCTTAGAGCTGGAGGTAGTTCCAGCGATAGCAAGAAGAATTGTAAATCCTCTCGGCAATTACATACTATCCAATGGTTACCTCTTAAGTCCGCAAAGTTCAGAGAAGTAACCATCGGACACACGGACAGTACCCACACTTACTGCATTACCAAGACGATGTGACAGCCATCAGTGAGACACATGATTTGGTCTGGTTATATGGCAGGCTAGGTGGCCGTAGAGCCACCATCATGATAGATGATGGAGCAGATTTCTCTTTATGATGTATGTGCTACCGATATGGCAAATGCAATTTTGCAAAGCACTAGACAAATGTGTCAGTGACATTTATGACGTTGATGGACAATGTGTTACGTCCATATTTAGAAAAATTCGTAGTAGTTTTCCTAGAGACATACCGGTTTACAACAAGTCCACAAAGGAACACTTATAAATTATTTGCGAGCGAAGGAAACCAAATGCACATTTTTCACTAAGGATATTAAATATTTGGGTCATATTATATCCACAGAAGAAACGGGGATAGACCCCAAGAAGCTGGAATCCATTCTCAAATCGCCAGAGCCAAAGAACCTACAAGAATTGAAAATTTTTCTAAGCTTGTCGGGGTGTACCGACGGTATATTAAGGAGTACATGAAGATCGCAGTCCCCTTAACAAATCAATTAATGACAAAGAACAAAACTATTTGTTGGGAGAATCCTCAACAAAGGAGTTTTGAAAAATTCAAGGTGGCCATAGCCGCAGCACCATTTTGAGTAATGTGGATCCCAATGAACCATTTGTATTGGAGACAGACGCAACTGGGGAGGCCATAGGAACAGTTTTAATGCAAAGGAGATGCCCTATTGTATTTGAAAGCAAAAATCTTGACCGCACCCAACGTAGCTCAAGTGGTGAAGGTGTTTACCTAGGACCAAGAGGTCCTGGGTTCAAAACCACCCTTGGTGCTTCCTAGGCGGCATTGCCTACGGGTGGATAAATAAGCGCCAATGGGGGACTGTCTATGGACGGTGAAATTTGGTAACTATGGGAGAATCTTGGGCCAAAGGACAGTTGGAAAAAAAAAAACTACTCGGTCTATGAGAGAGAGTTACTAGCTATTATTCATGCTCTAAAAAAGTGGCGATATTATTTGTATGGCACTACTTTTGAGGTCTGGACAAAAGATGAATTAAAAGATAGCGAAGCTGAGTGGATAGAGATCCTACAAGAGTTTTACCTGTAGCTCCGTTTACCAAAGAGGTAAATTTAACGTAGTGGTGGATACGCTAAGTCACATGCCGATGGTGAACGAGTTGAGTTTCACCACAATCAAGAGTAAATTCTTGGATTCGCTACGCGGTATGTGCGAGCATGATCCAATCTTTTCAAAGGTATGGCTTGCTATACGCAACCGCATCTGTCAGCAACCTACACCTTCCTCGTTTGAAAGGAGTGCTAATCCAAAGAGATTAACTGAGGTTTTGACGAGAAGGACAACCAGAACTACTCCGAAGAGACTAGGCGAGTCTCTTGGGTTATGCACCGAGACAGAGAGCTCAAGGGTGGACCCTTCACAACCACTTGACACTGGTTCATTTTAGGAGGGTAATAAAGTTCGTCGGGGGGAAAAGTATATAGACACTATTCCATTGACAATGAGTACCTACTTTACAAGGGTAGAGTTTGTGTACCAACTATTGTTGATTTTCGGCACCAAATTCTTATCGAAAGTCACGATATTCTAAGTGTTGGTCATCCCAGGATATAAAAGACCTATGCACTAGTAAAAGACAATTTCATTCCCCAAGTTTGTTTAAGGACATAGAGGACTTCGTGCTGAAATGCAAGAAGTGTCAAGTCGATAAACATGAGCGCCTCAAGGTTGAAGGTTTGATTCATCCATTGGATATTCCTAGAGGAAAATGGGAGAGTATCTCCATGGATTTCATCACTAGTTTACCAAGAACAAATCAAGGGCACGAGTCGATTTGGGTAGTGGTTGACAGATTGACCAAGATGATCAAGTTTATACCTACTAAAAAGGAGGTACAAACTCTTGAGTTAGCTAGGTTGTTCATCGAATATCTCTATAAGCTATATATGGCCTGCCCGCAAATATAGCTTTTGATAGAGATAGAAAGTTCGATAGACACTTTTGGAGAGAAGTCTTCAAATGTTGGACACTACTCTGAGTATGAGTACGGTTGATCATCTGTAGTCTGATTGTCAGACAGAAAGAGTCAACCAAGTGTTGGAAGACATGCTTCGAGTGCATGTCAGTAAAAAGCAATCCAATTGGGAGGAGTACCTATCGCATTTAGAATTTGCTGATAATAGTTCAAAACATTCAGCGACTAGATTTAGTCCATTCATGTTGATGTATGGTTTCCAACCGAGACCCCCTATAGCCGTAGGACTAGAGAAGGAGAAGTTGCAGTATGTCAAGGAGTTCCTTGAAGATATGCAAGATATGCTGCAGGCAGCAAAAGATAGCATACCCAGCGCACAGGATCATGCAAAGACGTATGCAGATAAAGGTCGTACAGAACTAGCCTTTGAAGAAGGTGAATTTGTATTCTTGAAAGTTCCTATGAAGTCGGAAACTCTCAAGATGGGAAAGTGCCAAAAACTTTCACCCAGACATTGCAGACCTTTCAAAATCCTTAAGAAGATCAGTGGCGTAGCTTACTAACTTGAGTTGCGGGAGAGATCTGGAGTTCATCCTATTTTTCATGTCAGTAAACTGCGAAAAACAGCAGATCATAAGGAGAACGTAGTTTCTCCTAGAGTTCTAGAAGAGCTCATTGAACCCCCAATTATTCCACAAGAACATGGAGGATTCTAGGGTTCAGAGATCGGAACACGGGGCATATTGTGTACCGAGAGGCACTTAATAAATGGAAAGACCGGGAAGAAAACGTGTCTACACTAGAACGACTTAACTAACCAAGAACTTTTCAGAGTTCGTTTTCGAGGACAAAAGCTCCTCTTGAGAGGGGAGTAATGTTATGTAGCCCGTAGTGGTTACAGGGAAGCTCGACCGGACTCCAAGGCCGCCCACCGGAGCGTGGGCGGCAACCGAGCCAGGGTTCAAGGGAGAAGGCGCCCGGGCGTAGTCCCACATGCGGCCGGGTATGTGTGCGCAGGCAAGCAACCATATATACGCGGCGATGGGGAGTCTTACCCCATTCCTTCGATGGCTGGGTGGTGATCCAGAGCTTCTCCTCCTCCCTCATTTACGTGTTACTGCTACGGGTGCATGACAGATACATTAAAAAGTTCTTGTCCATCATGAAAGTTACCAAAACTTTTTCAACCCCATTTCACTTTAAAGAGAAGTATCGCAAGCAAGCTCAAAGCTGTGATTTTCACTGTCCCAGCTTGCATTTTAGACAACTATTAAATGAGCAGGAATGCACCTCTGAATGGTCCACCTCCTTATCCTATAAATAATCTTAGCCATACCTGGCATCTTCAAAATCCCTGAGTCTTGTGGGCACACACACTTGGTATTCTGATTTTATGATAACATTTACAATACCATTGGTATAAGTTATTCACCTTTACATCTGTTCCTCCAGTAGGCATGAATTCCTCATATATGTAAGAAGAATCCCTTCGAACTTTTCTTACTTGAGGCTGGAATTCACTTGAGCGATTCCCAACCTGTGTAAAATAAGACTCCTTTCACATAAGAACGTATGAACAATGTTTGCACAATGGTGCCAATCTACAGCAAGCTTGACGAAAGAGATTGACTTGAAATTTCAGTACAATAAAATGGAAGGGAAAATGAAATTTCAGTACAATAAAATGGAAGGGACAACAGTAATCACCTTGCGGAATAGTTCCTTCATGCCGCCTCCAGCTGCACTTGGATAGTATATTCTAATACTGTGATTCTCACCTGCAAGAACCACCACCATTCACATCCAAACTGAACCATCTCATTAGAAAATACTATCCATTCACTTGGATAGTATATTCTAATTCTATGATCTGCAAGAACCACCATTCACATCTAAATTCTAGTTTATATTATTAGATTTCCATCTCTCCTTAGAGTTTATCATGATTTGCATGAGAAAAAGCAAGTTCAAAGCAAGTGTAAAGCATGAGCATAAGCTAAGTACTTAACAAATAGTGGGCCCTATCATGATCAATGCCATATCAGAAACGATATCTATGTTTTGGACAGCTTTCCTAATCCAAGTCTGCATATTCCTCTTGTACAGCACTCAGAACTTCTTCATACTTACCATCAACCGGTTTCTCCACAAAAGGCTTGAATATTCGCTTGCCCTTGACCTCGATATAATCCTCTTCCTCAACAAAATAATCAATGTTTTCAAAAGGAGAATCTCTGTTTACAAGAGCATAATCAGGAATAGGAATTCCATGCTCCTCCAAGTGCTGCAATCAACAAAGGGGGAAATATTCAACCCAACCACTTCATTGGCTCTAAATGAAACAAAACTTGTGTAAAAAGACGAAACTGAGGGAATGGAAAAATGAAGAATACAATTATGCAAAAGCAGCCTTCTAAGCACTAGTAATAGTAGCTGCACCACTAACGGAAATGGGGAAAATACCACTAAAGGCCAAGAAAGCACCATGATATTGCCCATACTTAATCATCTACCTTCATTACCATAACAAATTGCAAGGGAGATGAAAGAACAGGGTCCTCCTCAGGTTGTTCAAGGGGTTTCCGGTTCCCATCACTCGGACAAGTATGCAGCTTAAGCAACTACGGAACGTGTCGCGTAAGCTGCCACTTAACCCGAAATTAAGTCGGTTGAAGTGAAAAATGAAAGGAATTGGTCTTGTAAAAGAAAGGGATTTTCGCCGAAAGGTTCAAAAGAGGGAGATCCTATCCATGGAAAAATAATGGATCGCCTCCCTCCCTCCGTCCCTCACTTGAATATTCAACACAACCACTTAAATTGATTTAAATAAAACAAAACATGTGTAAACGCACTAATTCCATGGAAAGAACATCCCCTTTCTCCCTTCCCTCCACCATGAAAAAATATTAGGTACCCCACCCCCACCCCCCAAAACTGCCTCCACCTTCTTCACAAAAGGCATGGTCCTCAAGGCCATCCATAGACTACGTAAAAGGCCAGCCCAGGATCACGAGAAACTCAGTGCTAGGTACATCTCACATGCCTGGTGCCCCTCTACTAGCCTACACGTCCAATAGAGCCCTTTGTGAAGGATTTCCACCCTCTTGGTCCACTAACACCATCATCCCCATCCTCAAAGATGGAGATCCACTTGATCCTCATAATTACAGGACAATCATGATTGACCACACATTGGTGAACTCTATGGATCGGTGCTAGAGACGGAGCGTTCATTTGCAAAGAGACGGATGCTGTAAAGTCCTTCCCTGAATCTCCCTAAACACAACTGAAAACCAACGTTAGTCCTTAACCAAATCATGAGGTAACAAGCCAGCTCACCTCCCGCGCTGGCATCCACCAATCTCCCCCGAGCCAAGGCTAGGGCTTCTTGCACAATCCCATAGGCCCATGTCTAACTCTAGCATCCCATACCACCAAAGCTTGCCTGTAGGCCTTCGACACACCAACCTACGTACTCGCCATGTGCGTGGCATGAGCATGTCTGCTCTCCTAGTCCAAGCCAAACTATTAGTAGTGCGTCCACACAACTGTGTCTCATAATAACCCAAGCTCTCACTTACATAGTGACAACTACAGCATAAATAGCTAACTCGCTATAAAAGACCATTACGCTTGTTGGATCAATCCAAGAACCAACCTGCTAATCCATAATTCCGAGGCCCCCTACCCCCCTTGATTTGGTTCCCTAATCCATAGAGTAGTGTCCACATATATAACATTATTCCCCTCTTCAAACACTTACTCCTAAATAAAATTAGGGAAATGCTTACTCAAATTAGTTGTCAACTCCCAAGTCCAGTCCTCCTCTGTCCTATCTTTCCACTTAATCTTATATTCAAGGATCAACTTGTTCCTAGGTTCTCTTTCCCTAAAATCTATAATCCTCTCGGGTTCATGTGGGACAAATCCTTGTGAGGGGTAATAGGGTTATCCTCAGCTCCCATCATCTCTTTCAATCAACTAATGTGAAAGACTTGATGAACTTTCACATTCGGAGGCAACTCTAGTCTATAAGAAACTTCACCTATCTTTTTCAAGATCCAATAAGGTCCATAGTACCTAATAGATAACTTCCTAACCTTCCTCGTATGTAATGTCTCTGAACTCAAAGACACTCTCAAATAAATTAACATTCCCTCGATGAACTCCCTCGTTGAACATTGCCTACAAGCATACAACCGCGCACGATCTTGTGCACTTCAAATAGCCCCTCATGCACTGACTAGCATTTCTTACATATCTGCTAAAAAATCCTAGCTGCATCAATCTAAATACCCTTAAGTTCAACTATTACTGGAGATCTAGGTTGGTATCCACACATCAGCATAAACAAACTGTAACTAGTAGCCATCAAATCAAGTGACTGATGCCAGGACTGAATTTCCTCAATATGTTTCTGGAATAGTTGAAATGGATGATGCTCTTACCTTGGAAAGGCCTTTTACTGACACGGAACTTGATAATGCATTGTTCCACCTTAGCAAATACAAATCTCCTGGCTAGGATGGCCTTACGGTGGAATTTTATATTTCTTTCTGGGATGATTTGAAAGAGGTCCTTTTGCGAATGATCAATGTGGCCTGGCAAGAAAATCAGTTGCCGCACCCTTGGAAGCATGGCATAGTCAAGCTTGTCCCCAAAAAACATCTGTGTGATCATATATCAGATTGGAGGCCTATTACTTTGATGCCTGTACTTTACAAACTTATTGCCAAAATGATTGTACATAGGATTCACAAGATACTGTATGCAGGACTTCATCCTCATCAGTATGGTTTTGTGCCGCGAAGACAAATCCATGACAATATATCTAATGCCGTATTCGCATCAAGATGTGCTTATATTGCAGGTGGATATTGCTAAGGCATTTGACAATGTTCAATGGGATTTCATCTCTCAGATCATGACAAAGTTGGGCTTTGGTCCCAAGATGGCAAATGCTGTTTATTGGCTTTATTCTGGCTCTACTGCTCAGTGCATTCTTGGGAGCCATCTGTCTCGGTCATGGATATTGGGCCGATCAGTTAGACAAGGTTGCCCTCTTAGTGCTCTCTTCTATGCCATTGCGACCCATCCTCTTTTGATGTATCTTGATCATCTTACAAACACAGGACACATGACTGGTCTTAAAATCCCAGGGGCTACATCTTTTTTGGCACAAGCATATGCTGATGACTCCTTCATGCCACACAATTCTCCTCGGGAACTTCGCATGCTTATGGCCACTCTTTCTTTATATGGGTTGGCAGCGGGATTGCATGTCAATTTTGACAAATCTAAATTACTCCCCATGAAACAATGTGACTGGCATTCTATTCTTTGGCCGGGTCAGGTGGTGCATTCCAGAGATATTGTCAGGCATTTGGGATATCCCATAGGATGGCATATCACCAGAAAGCAGCAGTTAAAATGGATTTTCCAAAAACTTCAACATAAACTGGAATACTGGAAAATTTCTACTTGGCCTCTTCATGTCAGGCTCAGAATAGTACAATCCTTTGTGATGTCCTATGTCCAGTTCTATTTGCCCCTTTGGATATTGTGGAAGTGTAAAATGCCATTGAAACAAAGACTTTTTCTTTGGAGATGTTTGACAGGCACATTGTCAGTGGGGGTCACGCTTGTTAAACGTCACATTGCACCTTCCACATGTCTAAGATGTCAAGCTCCCTCAGAAACTGTTCTTCATCTGCTTTGGCACTGCCCTTGTTCCAAGATCCTCATCAGGAGAATTTCAGATTTTCTTCGGCTCCGTTTCCCGAGTCACAGATTTGGGAAACATTTCTGGCTTTTTGGCAGATTTATGCGGTCCTTGTCTCAATACTCACTGTTTCTCTCTTGGGTGAGATATTGGGCTCTTTGGACAATTTGGAGTGAGCATAATTTGGCATACTTGGGTCGGCAGAATTATCAGTCATATGAATCCTTCCGAGCCTCATTGCAGCAATCCTTATATGATGCCTGCCATGAGGGTGATATGGATGTCTCTTGCTTAGAGCTTTTCTCTTTATGTTTCTGACATTTGGGATACTCTCCATTTCGAAGACTTCCCATCTTGTAAATTTATGAGCATATAAATATTACTGCACTGGATATTACCAAAAAAAAAGAGTGTGTGTGTGTGTGTGTGTGTGTGTGTGTGTGTGTGTGTGTGTGTGTGCGCGTGTGCACGTGTGTGAACCACAATGTGTGTGAATGTGGATCTTCTCGCCAGCGACTCTACACGCCTACGCCTTGCTCGCAGGTGTTAGCTAGCCTGCTCGTTTGCGATTTTGCTCGCCTTCGTCTCTGTTCGCCTTCTGCGACCTGCGACCTAAGTCTTTGTGATCTGTTCGCTTGTTTGATGTGCAACTTGCTTGCATCCTCATCTGCGACTTGCAACCGACTATTTGTGTTTCCTTCTTGTTTCTTGCGACCTGCTCATTTACTTCCTTTCCTTTGTGTCTGTTTCTAGTATCCAATCGATTTCTACCTTTTGTTTCTCCTCTGTGTGTGTGTGTGTGTGTGTGTGTGTGAGAGAGAGAGAGAGAGAGAGAGAGCAGTGTGTGAGAGCTATTGGGCTCGATTGGACCAATGGTACATGTTGAATGCAGTGCAGTTTGATGCTTTTACCCGTGCAATGAGCTTGGATTTCTCGATGCGCTTGTCGGATCATTTCCCGCTCTGTATGACGTTGCATTTTGGTCTCCCACCACAGGATGTGTCATTGCCTTGCAAGAGGCTCTTGTTGGTTAATAATAATTATCTCAAGCATCAGTGCTTCTAGTTCATGGTACATGGACTCATTGATCGCCTTGTTTTGCATGTTTTTGTTGATGCCGACTGGGCATGGGATCATTTTTCCATGGGCATGCAAGATATTATCCGAGACTATGGCAAGTGCTACATGGGAGGCTTACGAACTCAGGTGGCCAATGCTACGTCTCAACTACAGCAGCTTACAGATCTTAGTCCGTAACGTGCCCTTTCTGTTGCCGAGCAATCCTGCCTTTAATCCGCACATCATTGCTTGGTGACAATGATAAACGTAAACTCCACAAATGGCAAGTCTGTTCTCGTCAAAAAGCATTGCACAATAAGGGCTGCTCCTCTAAGGCTTTTTTAAAAAGCCTCCACACTTCCCGACATATGCATTCCCTTCATAGGGTGCAACGACATGATGGGACGTGGACTAACAATCAGCAGCAGCTTGATGGTGTTGTCCAACAGTATTTTTCTGATTTGTTTGCTATTCCTTTGCTGAGTTTTGGGATGATTTGAGCCCTGCTTTTCTACGCATGATTAATGATGCTTGGCTTTCTGGTGTGATGCCTCTCATGAAAAAAGGGTTTGCTTAGTTTTCTCCCTAAAAAACCATTGTGTGAACGTCTATCGGATTGGCGTCCGATTACTCTAATGGCAGTGGTTTATAAGTTGGTTTCTAAGATGCTGGTTCTCCGGCTGTCCACATTTTATATGCTGGTTTGCATCTTGGCCACTATGGTTTTGTGCCTCGCAAGCACATTCTTGATAATATTGCTAATATTTACAATGGGATAGAGTATGCCAAATACACTCGTCAGGATGTTCTTATCATGCAAGTAGACATTGAGAAAGCTTTTGATACCATTCGATGTAATTTCATTGCAGCCCAGTTGGGCTTCGATCATCGCATGCAACATGTGGTGCATTGGCTCTATGCGGATGGCTTTGCCCACTGCCCGTTGGTTGATGCTCTCTCTTCCTCTTGGACATTGGGTTGCTCCGGTCGGCAAGGTTGTCCTCTCAGTGCCTTGCTATATGCTATCGCCACTCATCCATTACTACTATACATGGGTTTCGGAGTAGCCCTTGCATGGCATTGCTATTCTTGAGGGGGACTGTTAGCCAGCTTATACTGATGACTCCTTTTTCTTCTTGCACATTTCTCGGTCAGATCTTCAACAGCTTATGCAAGCCCTTGATCTGTATGGTTTGGCGGCGGGGATAAAAGTTAACTTTGCAAAATCAAAACTCTTGCCTTTTCATGAGCGTGACTGGAATCGTTTCTTGTGGCTGGGCCTCTCGCTCCCTCCTGATCATGTGACGCGGCATTTTTTTTTTTTTTTGAGAAGAAGACTTCTGTTAAGTATGAAAAAATTTACAAAATGGAGTTTTGACACCAAGCAAGGTGGAGATCTCAACCAATCAGGAGCCCTATGCTACCAATAGGGTTCCGAATGAGAGGATGTGAAAAAGATACCAATGTCCCAATCTCTCATAAACTAGCCCCCCATCGGTTGGCACATTTCCTTGTCACAGGAGAGACAATGGATGCTTTAAAAGCTTTACCATAAACTAGACTACTTGAAACTTTCCACTTGGCGACTTCATGTTCGCCTTCGAATTGTCCAGTCCATCATTATGGCTTATGTGCAATTTCATCTCCCACTCATTCCTTGGTCCTCTTCGGACATTCAGCAGTTTATGTCCAAAGCGATAGAATGTCTTTGGCGTACCAAAACTGACCGTTAAGGTTGTGCGTCTTCTCAAATGCAATTATGTTGCATACCAAAGATGCATGGGGGCTTGAACATCCTCAACATACATGTTCATGTGCTTGCTCGCAATGCCATGCTCTTGCCTACTTTCTTGGAACTGCATCAACCCTGGACACTCATGCTTTCTCACTTGTTTGCCTCTCTCAGGACAACAGCATTTGGGCATTGCTCACCAACTATCCCACATGTTATTTTCGGGTATTTTCAAGGTTGCATTCATGGCTGTCCTTTTCCTAGCTGTTTGATTTTCGATTGGCAACAGCTTTTGGCACATTTATCTTGGTCTGGCCGCCCTCCGGATCCGGGCAATTCACTTCGTCAACAAAGTCTACATAGGAGTTGGGTCTTTGATTCTCCTCTAGCACTTTTTCAACCTCGTAAGGCTTATTCTCTACATCGCTTGGGCATTTCTGTGGTGGAAGATGTAGTGGATGACAATGGCCACACACTCTTTTCCACATGCCCAGACACGATTTCATCTTGGGATGCATCACCGGCCTATATGGCATGCTATTGCTGAGTTACTATAGCCGTTCCAATCGGTGCCTCGCCTGTTTTCTCCTCTTCCACTGTTTGATTGGAAGTTTGATCGAGGGCTACCAGGTTATGCCACTTTTTCTTTTGCCGATTTGTCTACCAAAAAAGCCTACTGTGTTCTTCTTCCGCAACCATGGAGTAAGGAGCATGGCAATCGTTTCTGGCATTTGGATAGGCCACTTGGGTGGTGGAAAACATGTCTTCATCGTATATGGAAAAGTAAGCTTCCCCTCAAGCATCAGGTCTTTCTATGGCGATGTTTAGTGGGGGCCCTTTCAGTGGGTGTCCTTTTGGCTGCCCGACGTATTGTCTCCTCGGTTTGCCCTACTTGTTCGCATCTACGCGATACGGTTCTGCGGCTCGTTTGACAACTCTTCTCCATGCCCGGTTTCCTAGCCTTTCCTTTGGTAGCCACTTTTGGCTTTTTGGTAGATATCCCTCTACCCCCGACTATGCTCTCTTTTTTTCATGGTGCCGTTATTGGGCCTTATGGAGTTTATACCATGCCCACAACACTAGGTTGTTTGGGCACACTTCGGTGGATGTCTTCGCCTTTTTCAGATTTTCCTTGCTCCAGTCTCTCCAAGATGCCTACTTTCTTGGAGATCTTTCCACAGCCCAGTTCGAAGTGTTTTATCACTATTTCTAGTTTTCTGTAGTAGCTGCCCCAACATGGGGCAGCTATGGATGTACATTGCTTTTATAATGAAACAGTGGTTTTCACAAAAAAAAAAATGTGTGTGTGTGTGTGTGCATCTTCACCAAGTGCTTTATGAGGGTCTGCATCCCTTGCAATATGGCTTTGTTCCTAGGCGGCAGATCCATGATAATATTGGCAATGCTCTCATGGCTATTGAATATGCAAAATATTCTGACCAGGATGTTTTTATTATGCAAGTGGACTTTGCTAAAGCTTTTGACACGGTCAACTGGGATTTTATCTCATAGACAATGGCTCAGATGGGATTCGGGCCAAAAATGGCTAATGTCATCTACTGCTTGTATGCTGACACTACAGCCCAATGCATCCTTGGCAATCATCTTTCTCAATCTTGGTCCTTGGGTCGTTCGGTCAGACAAGGGTGTCCACTCAGTGCCCTCTTATATGCCATTGCCACTCACCCACTTCTCAAATACTTGGATCATCTTACCGCGCAAGACCTTCTCATTGGTCTTCAGATTCCTGGAGCCCCTCCCTTTATGGCTCAGGCATATGCAGATGACTCCTTCTTTATGCAGCATAATTCTCCACAGCAGTTGAAGACTCTTATGGACACTCTCTATATATATGGCATGGCTGCTGGCCTGCATGTCAATTTTGACAAATCCAGCCTCATACCTCTGCATTTATATGATTGGCATGTTCTTTTATGGCCCGGACACATTATGCAGCCCTATGATGTGGTCCGCCATCTTGGTTACCCTATTGGCTGGTACATCACTAGGAAACAACAGTTAAAGTGGATTTTTGACAAACTTCATGCCAAGCTCCACTACTGGAAGCTCTCCACCTAGCCACTCCTGTTAGGCTCCGGATTGTCCAGTCAATTATCATGGCCTATGTTCAGTACTATTTGCCTTTGATACATTGGACCTCTCAGGACACTTCTGCTTTCATGTCTCAGGCTATGGAGCTGTTATGGAAAACAAAGTCTTCAGCTAAAGCTTTAAGACTTATGCGGATGGCAAAAGTTTGTTTTTTCGTCAGACGCAGCCATGGACTCATATGCTTGCAACCATGTGCACGGCCTTACGCACTTCTGCACATGGTGCATGGATCACTGATCACTGGGAGGTCATTTTGGGCAGATTTGTAGGTTCTATCCCGGGCTGCCCTTTTGCCACTTCACTTATTTGCGATTGGAAACAGGTCCTTTCGCATGCTCATTGGGCACCCTTCCTTTTGTCTCATGCCAATTCCCTTCGGCAGGAAAGCATTTACTGGAGTGCTGTTTTTGATTCTCCATTGGCCCTGCAAGAGCCGATTCGGACATACAATCTCAGCAAATTGGGGATTAGGTGCATAAATGATGTTGTTGATGCTACTGGTCCTTCCCTCAGGCTATGGCTTCCTATCCACTAGCCATGCATCACAGGTTCATTTGGAGGAAAATTGCTGACTTGCTGCAGCCTTTTCTTCCCATCCCTCCTTTATCTAACAGGGACAGATTATAGCATTGGCAGTTACACCCGGTGGGCTCAAATTCTCGTCCTGTTATTCTTTCTGACCTAACGGTTAGGACGACATACTCTTTCCTCCAGCCATCACCATGGATTCATTCACATGCTAATTCTCTTTGGCATATGACAAAATCACTTGCTTGGTGGCGAAAGAATCTTCGCAATTTATGGAGGAGTAAATTGCCTCTCAAGCAAAAGCTTTTCCTATGGCGTTGTCTTACAGGTTCCTTATCTGTGGGGGTCACTCTTGCTAAACGAAGGATTGCATCTGCTTCTTGTCTTCGATGCATGGCCCCTTCTGAAACGGTGCCTCATTTGTTTTGGACGTGCTCCAGCACTAAGGCCTTCATCCGCAAAATTTCCATGTTACTTCGCCTTCGTTTCCCTAACTCTTTTTTTGGGAAACACTTTTGGCTTTTTGGCAGACTCCCTAAAACCACGGTCCATTACTCTTTACTTTTGTACTAGGTCAGATATTGTGCTTTCTGGCATAGTGACAGGGGGACGGCGGGACGCCCACGTGGGACATGGGAACGCCGTCCCGATTAACTGTAGGCGCGGGACGGAGGCGGGACGGCGCGGGGGACGGGACGCAGGGGACGGGACGCAGGGGACGGGACGAGGGGACGAGCGTCCCCGTCGGAGGGGACGACAGGACGTTGTCAGCCGGGGACGGGGGACGCTTGCAACGGCGCAACGGCTACAGAAAACTAGTCGTTTTTTTTCGGGCAACGGCTAATAGCCGTTGGCGGCTGGCCGTTTGAGAGAGAGAGAGAGAGAGAAATGAAATGAAATGAAATGTTATATTAACGTCTTCAAAAGGCCATAATGACCTATGAGACCAAAAGTTACATCATGGTGGATCTGATACAATGTCTGGATAAAAAACCCCAGAAAATGAAAAATAAAGATGATACTACTGGCACCTAGAAAATGAAACTGGAACTGGAAGGTACACTATGGAGGTACCTCCATCTCATAATATGTGCCGCATCGGACACTGGCGGATCTCCTCAATATCCTCTGTGAGAGAGAGAGAGAGAGAGAGAGAGAGAGAGAGAGAGAGAGAGAGAAACCGATCCCGTCAAGTGGGAAAGACTCCGTTGGACACCCACACGCTTAATAGCACAACTTTAAAACCACAAATTTGAAATGGACAACTTAAAACAACTTGAAATTTAAATGAAATGAAATGGAAAGATGGACACCAGCACTGGGGCCGGAACGGGCCGACCCCCCCCTCAATATATGATATATTTATTGGGAGTATTTAATAAATACAATGTTCCATGGGTTCCAAGAACCAGATAATGTCCATGTACATATGAAAACAGTACCAAACAAGTAGGCTCGAATTTCGATGTAGAAGCTCGAAGCAGAACGACCACTAGTGTGGTCCAATCTCTACGGTCCTGTGCTTTCACTGGACTCCGCGGAGAGCGCCTCACTGGTGTTCCGAGACCACGCACAAACAGGCGCTCTCGTACTAACGCCTGGCTCTCCCGATCTCAGCACCTTTGGACCGAGGTTCGCCAATACAGCTTGGACAACCCGGCACCGAACGGGTGTTGCCGTAGAGGGATGAATCCCTTATCAGATTTAAACATTAAATGCTTTACTCAAATCTCAAAATCACTTACTTGTAGATGGTTGATAGAAAACCAATACTTGTGGTGTTTGTGTAGAATATGAAGCCACCCTTGTTGAAGAAAGAATTGCCTCGTGAAGAATCATCAAAACAAGTACCACTGATGAAGTTTCAGCCGCCTGAGAGGATGAGAGAAACAACCACTAGGAAGCACCTGGCTGCAAAGAGCCGGCTGACTGTAGGAAGAGAAGCGTAGCCCTCAAAAGGTGGCAGCTGTTGTGCAGGGTAGGCAGCCGCCTATTGGAGAGGAAGGAGGGAGTAGTGTGCAGCCTGCAGGTAACACCAGCGCTGAGTAGAAGGCAGCGCAGCCTGCTGGGGTACTCTCGCCTGAGAGAGAAGCCGCTTGCACAGCAGTCAGAGCTGGCTGGAAGTACAGCCACTTGAAGTAGTGCAGTCGCAGCCAACAGCAGCAAGTACTGCAGCAGTCGCCTTCATGAAGAGCGTGCGCCAGCAGGGGAGATGGTCGCCGGTTGGTGAATAAAACACTTTAAGAAAGCGATTGATCTACGCTAGATGGAGGAAGCCCTTTTTTTAATAAAATAAAGGTGGAGTTAACTTTGTGATACCCACGCATGCATGTGGGGGATTAGTGGGGGTAGGTGACCATGCCCACCCCCACACTCACTTAAAAGTGGGGCTCCCCACCTTGGCCCCAAAGTGGGTGCCCAAAGGGGGTGCCCACTTTTAAATAAGTGTGAACACCTAACCTTATAAAATAAAGGGTTAGAATAAAAAAACATTAAAACAACAAGTGCGACATACTTACCACCTGTTCACATGCAACAAAACTCGTCAGAATACAGAGCAGACTTCACGACTCACTGGCAGGCGTCCCCGCTCAGTAAGTAACACGTCAGGCAGGAAAACACACAAATACATGTCATGCGAAAACAGTTTCAAACATGCAAAATATGTGTGCATGTGCAAATAGTAACATGGACATATCTCCCGTTCATGGAACAAGTACAAAAATATCTGTCGGCACAAAACTGGCACGACATAAAAACATAAAAACCTAGTCTTCCTATGGAGTGACAGTCCCATAGGTAAGACACAGTTCCAGGCACGAGTTTCCCTACGGTGTGACAGTCCCATAGGCAAAACACGGCACGAATACTGGCTCTTCCATGGCGTGACAGTCCCATGGATCGAACACAGTCCAGGTCATACACGGGTGGCACTGGTCTGGCTCCCGTCCATACGACACCATCTTGCTAACACACGGGTGGCACCAGTCTGGCTCCCGTCCATGTCAGCAAAAATACTGGCCTCTTCACACGAGACACCGGCCTAGCCTCAAGTGAACGAGACGCAAAAACTAGGAATGGACCAAATGGTCGGCCAATTGGTGACATCCCCCCGGGCTTCTAAAGAGTTGACCTCAAGTGAAAAGCCTCAAGATATGCCTGCAACAATTGCGGATAATCTGCAAAATAATCCTCATTTACCCATTTGGCATCAATAGGCAAATAATTCTTAAACTTCACAAGGTATCTCCTGGAAAGCTTTCCTGCAGGTAGCTTTCTCTCCTTGTGAAAAACAATCTGTTCTGGCTGGAGGATCTCCTCAAGCTCTTCAATTTCTGGCGGATCTTCTGTGACAGGCTCATCAGGATCTGGCCCCACATATTTCCGAAATAGACTCACATGAAAAGCATTGTGAATCTTCCAATGACTAGGTAAAGCAAGTCTGTAGGACACTTCATTGATCTTGTGAATCACCTTGAAGGGTCCATAATAGCGAGGAGAAAGCTTAGGATATGATCCTTCTCGTCCTGGCCTCTTCCGAAGCCTAGCCTTCTCAAATTTCAGCAATACCCAATCACCTTCTTTGACTTTCATGTCCCTTCTATGCTTGTCTGCAGCCATTTTATGCTTATCCTGAGATCTTGCAATGGCTGTCCGCACCTGACCAAAGGCAACATCCAAGTCACGAACATATTCATCAGCTGCAAAAATCTCATCCTTTGTACGAAGGATGGGTGGCAAGACCACTCTGCCATAAATAATCTCAAACGGAGCCTTTCCTGTGGAAGCATGGATTGTATTGTTGTAGGCAAACTCAACAAGTGGAAGATACTTCTCCCATGCACTCTTTTGATCTGCCACATAACACTTCAATAAATCCAACACGGCTGAATTTGCAGCTTCACTTTGGCCATCCGTTTGTGGATGATAAGCTGATGAAAACTCAAGCTTAGTACCCATATTATCAAACAAAGCCCTCCAAAATAGGCTTGTAGTCCTGGGATCTCTATCCCCAACAATGGATTTAGGCATACCATGATGCTTGAAAATATTAGCAAGAAAAAGCTTTACCATATGATCAGCTTTGATAGTTTTCTTGACGGGCAAGAAGTGAGCTTGCTTGCTAAACCTGTCCACAATAGTCCAAATAGCATCATTCCCATGCTGGGATCTAGGCAAATCCATAATAAAATCCATCGTGATACTTTCCCAAGGTTGCGAGGGAATAGGCAATGGCTGAAGCAAACCTGGAGGCTTTTGCCTATCAAATTTCACCTTTTGGCAAGTAATACATGCACGCACATAAGCCTCAATGTCTTTACGCATGCTTGGCCAAAAGAAGTACCTCTGAATCATGCGAGTAGTAGGCATAATACCTCTATGACCAGCATATGGTGGAGCGTGACATTCGTCCATAACCTTTGGACGCAAATCCTTCACCACACATAGGCAATTATCCTTCATTAGATAACCCTCGTTGATAACATAAGAGGCATGTGAATGACCAGCCATCAAATCAGTCCATATATGGCAAAAATCAGCATCTAAATGATACAAATCTCTCATAGCAGATAGATCTCCATGAGAGGCCACTGAGACTGCAGCAACATAAGGCCTCTTGGATAGTGCATCGGCCACCACATTTTTCTTTCCTGGAGTATGCACAATCTGAAGTTGAAACATGGAAAGAAAGTTTGCCATTCTCATCTGCTTCTCTGAAAGCTTGGTTTGAGATAGAAAGTATCTCAAACTTTGATGATCTGTCTTGACTACAAATTCAGCCCCAAGAAGGTAATGTTTCCAAATCTTTAAGGCGTGAATTACAGCCAAGAGCTCTTTCTCATAGATATCCATATGAAGCTCAGCATCATGCAAACAAAGGCTCTCGTATGCAACTGCATGCCCTTCTTGATTTAGGACAGCTCCTATGCAATCACCACAAGCATCACATTCAACCACGAATGACTTGTGCAAGTCAGGAACAATCAATACTGGACCACATATGATCGCATGCTTGAGCTGCAAGAAAGCATCCTGTTCCTTTGAAGTCCATTTGAAAGCAGTTTTCTTCTTCGTGAGATCATGTAGAGGAGTGGCAATCATAGCAAAATGCCTTATGAAACGCCTGTAGTACGAACATAATCCCAGAAAACTACGTACTTGATGTACGTTTTGCAATTCGGGCCAATTCCGAATAGTCTCTATCTTTGCAGGATCCATTGTAACTCCATCCTTGGATACAATATGTCCCAGATAATGAATCTCTGAAAGGAAAAACTCACTTTTCTTGGCATTGACGAAAAGTTTATGCTTCCGCAACTCTTCGAACACTGTGACCAAATGAGTTCTGTGTTCCTACTCATTCTTGGAGAAAACCAAGATATCATCAAAGAAGACTCCTGTAAACTTGCGATGGGATCGGAATATTCTATCCATCATACGATTAAAAGTAGCAAGAGCATTGGTGAGACCAAAAGGCATTACCAAGAATTCATATAATTCGAAGGCTGTCCTGAACGCAGTCTTATGGACATCTTGTGGCACCACGCGTATCTGGTGATAACCACTCTTCAAATCAAGTCTGCTAAAGCAAGCCGAACCATCAAGCTTATCCAAGATATCATCAATACGTGGAATAGGAAATCTGTTCTTGATGGTAAGCTTGTTCAAAGCTCTATAGTCTACACACATACGGAATGATTCGTCCTTCTTTTGAACAAGAAGCACAGGAGAGCAGTAAGGTGAGGAACTGGACTGAACCAAACCTTTCTCTAAAAGCTCGTTTACCTGCTTCATAATTTCGTCTTGTTGTGCAGCACTCACTCGGTATGCGGGTTTGTTAGGTGGAGAACTACCTGGCACAAGATCTATGCGATGATCTTCGGGCCTTTGGGGAGGTAATTCACCTGGCAACGAGTCAGCAAAACAGTCGTTGAATGCATTAAGAAAATTCAGCCTATCATTAGACATAGCATCCACATTTTGATGATTTGGCACAAGATTATCACGCACAAAAACCAAGTACGCTAAAAGACTCTTTTTCATTGCTTTATTAATTTGGATGTGTGATACAACTGGGATAGAATCCCCTTCTCTGCCAGCATCAATAAAATGCATGCGGCCTTTACGCATAAAAGAAATCATATTGGACTTGTAGTCTTTGCGAGGCTCAAGCCTATGGTGCCACGGCTTGCCCAACAATACATCACATCCATTCAATGGAGCAACTAGGAAATGCTCATTATCAAGATAACCCTGTATATGAATGCGCAACTTCCCTATCAAAGGGGTAACCTGCACCTCTTTACCAATAAATGCAGCTTCGGCTTCAATCTAAGGTCCCATGTTTTCAACCTCAATACCCAATGCAGCTGCCATTTGCATAGAGATGAAATTGTCAGTTGCACAGTCATCAAACATAAAGAGTGCGGGCTGATCCTTGATTTGCCCCCAAGCCTTGCAAACCATACGCTCTTTTGCATCATGACCTGTATTACCTTGCACATCAGGCACTGCATGAACATTTGCTTTGGTGTGCTTGTCCTCGTGCTTTGATTTGCGATCTGGGCATTGCCGAAACATGTGGTCTTTGCTACCACAAGAAAAACATTTTCCATCCTTAGCATATTGCTCTCTTTGCTTCGGGGTTAAGCCGAATTTGTTCTTCCTTGGGCCCTGTTCTTTAGATGTGTTATTTTCAGCTTTACCACCCTTGTAGTAGGACTCTCGGAAGTTCTTTTTAGGTGGCTGTCCACCCTTTTGCTGATTTGGGACAGCCTTGTCCTTCCCCTTGGAACCTCCTTGATCCTGCTTGATCTTGAGCACCAATTGCTCCGTAGCAAGAGCAGAAGCTGTGAGTTGTTGCAACGTATGTTTTGGGTGCAATTCAATACCCGATCTATATGCAGGTTGCAATCCAGAACGAAACTTCCTCTTTCTTTCATCCTCTGTGATTAGCATGAAGGGAGTCACTTCCAGCAACACTTTCCAAAATTTGTTAACATACTGTTGCACACTCTCATTGTCTTTTTGTTCCAGCCTGTCCCACTTTTGAGTGAGAGTTTGCTCTCCATTGGGTGGGAAGAACTGAGCATAAAATCTATCTTTGAATTCCTTCCAAGTAGAGATGGGATCCTTGGTGATCTTTTCAGTGATCCACCAATGGGCAGCAGTGCCTTTCAGAAACATGCTAGCATGGCGCACCTTCGACTTTTCTGTGAAATCCTCATCGCTAAAAGCAATGTCGAACTGTGCCACAAACGCTAACACCTTAGAAGCATCATGTTCACCATGAAAGACATCAAATTTGACAGATTTATCACCTGCTTTGAATTCCTTGAGCTTCTTGGCATGAGGCTCATGGTCTTCTCTTTTTCTTTTCCCCTTATCCAACGGGGTAGCCCTGTCTGCATGGGCTCCATGGGCCGTCATAGAAGCTTCATGGGGCACGGTGGCATGTGCTCCACGAACTCGAAGTTCAGATGCATGTGACTTACCTGCATATGGCATGGTCTCTCCATGAGACAACTCAGAAGGCAAAATTTTTCTGGAAGTAGACCTGTCACCATGAGATACATATCTTGCATGCATGTGACTTTCATGCCCTCCATGAGCACTGGCATACAAATATCTATCAGGCTTTGTGCCTTGTGGAGAGGATGCATGTCGAGAGGTGACAGTCACCTCTTCCTTTTGCATAAAAGATTTCAGCCTCTGGGATGCGGGATCTCCATGCTTCAAACGAGGTGGATTTCTGAATTTCAGCTCTCCGTCATCCCCCTCTTTGATATCACCTTTGCGAAGGAGATAGGCAAGTGCCAACTCCCTTGGTTTCTTGCCCACTTCACGAGCCATTGATTCAAAAGTTATATCAACCATAGCATCAGCCTTCCTGGCTTCAATAGCACTTTGCAGATGTGGATCTTCATGCAAAAACTTTAATTCTTGCTCTTGAGCCTGCAAAAGTTTTCTCATATGTTCCATTTCAGCCCTCATAGCATCAGGCTCTTGTTCAAGCATAACTGTCTTTCCTGGAGACAGTTGACCCTTGGATTCACTATCCATAACCCTTTCAAGGGGCTTGTGTCTACCACGCAGGGCATCAGACCCAAGAGAAGCACTAGAGGGACCCCTCGAATTAGGCACTTCCAAAGGGTTGCCTTGGCTGTCCATTGTGTTCAAAGTTTGCTAAAAGCGGGATGTCCAGTACACAGGTTCGTTTCCCCACTAGGAAGAGGGAAACAACCGTGCTCTGATACCAATGAAACCGATCCCGTCAAGTGGGAAAGACTCCGTTGGACACCCACACGCTTAATAGCACAACTTTAAAACCACAAATTTGAAATGGACAACTTAAAACAACTTGAAATTTAAATGAAATGAAATGGAAAGATGGACACCAGCACTGGGGCCGGAACGGGCCGACCCCCCCCCCTCAATATATGATATATTTATTGGGAGTATTTAATAAATACAATGCTCCATGGGTTCCAAGAACCAAATAATGTCCATGTACATATGAAAACAGTACCAAACAAGTAGGCTCGAATTTCGATGTAGAAGCTCGAAGCAGAACGACCACTAGTGTGGTCCAATCTCTACGGTCCTGTGCTTTCACTGAACTCCGCGGAGAGCGCCTCACTGGTGTTCCGAGACCACGCACAAACAGGCGCTCTCGTACTAACGCCTGGCTCTCCCGATCTCAGCACCTTTGGACCGAGGTTCGCCAATACAGCTTGGACAACCCGGCACCGAACGGGTGTTGCCGTAGAGGGATGAATCCCTTATCAGATTTAAACATTAAATGCTTTACTCAAATCTCAAAATCACTTACTTGTAGATGGTTGATAGAAAACCAATACTTGTGGTGTTTGTGTAGAATATGAAGCCACCCTTGTTGAAGAAAGAATTGCCTCGTGAAGAATCATCAAAACAAGTACCACTGATGAAGTTTCAGCCGCCTGAGAGGATGAGAGAAACAACCACTAGGAAGCACCTGGCTGCAAAGAGCCGGCTGACTGTAGGAAGAGAAGCGTAGCCCTCAAAAGGTGGCAGCTGTTGTGCAGGGTAGGCAGCCGCCTATTGGAGAGGAAGGAGGGAGTAGTGTGCAGCCTGCAGGTAACACCAGCGCTGAGTAGAAGGCAGCGCAGCCTGCTGGGGTACTTTCGCCTGAGAGAGAAGCCGCCTGCAGCAGTCAGAGCTGGCTGGAAGTACAGCCACTTGAAGTAGTGCAGTCGCAGCCAACAGCAGCAAGTACTGCAGCAGTCGCCTTCATGAAGAGCGTGCGCCAGCAGGGGAGATGGTCGCCGGTTGGTGAATAAAACACTTTAAGAAAGCGATTGATCTACGCTAGATGGAGGAAGCCCTTTTTTTAATAAAATAAAGGTGGAGTTAACTTTGTGATACCCACGCATGCATGTGGGGGATTAGTGGGGGTAGGTGACCATGCCCACCCCCACACTCACTTAAAAGTGGGGCTCCCCACCTTGGCCCCAAAGTGGGTGCCCAAAGGGGGTGCCCACTTTTAAATAAGTGTGAACACCTAACCTTATAAAATAAAGGGTTAGAATAAAAAAACATTAAAACAACAAGTGCGACATACTTACCACCTGTTCACATGCAACAAAACTCGTCAGAATACAGAGCAGACTTCACGACTCACTGGCAGGCGTCCCCGCTCAGTAAGTAACACGTCAGGCAGGAAAACACACAAATACATGTCATGCGAAAACAGTTTCAAACATGCAAAATATGTGTGCATGTGCAAATAGTAACATGGACATATCTCCCGTTCATGGAACAAGTACAAAAATATCTGTCGGCACAAAACTGGCACGACATGAAAACATAAAAACCTGGTCTTCCTATGGAGTGACAGTCCCATAGGTAAGACACAGTTCCAGGCACGAGTTTCCCTAGGGTGTGACAGTCCCATAGGCAAAACACGGCACGAATACTGGCTCTTCCATGGCGTGACAGTCCCATGGATCGAACACAGTCCAGGTCATACACGGGTGGCACTGGTCTGGCTCCCGTCCATACGACACCATCCTGCTAACACACGGGTGGCACCAGTCTGGCTCCCGTCCATGTCAGCAAAAATACTGGCCTCTTCACACGAGACACCGGCCTCGCCTCAAGTAAGCGAGACGCAAAAACTAGGAATGGACCAAATGGTCGGCCAATTGGTGACAGAGAGAGCTGCCATATGCTATATAATGGGCTTATGCTACTCCTCTTCTACTCATTGCTCAAGCCTTCCATGAATGATGATGTACCTCTAGGCTCTCCACCATCTCCCTCTCCTACTCAAGCTTTCCTCTCCACTATCTCCCTCTCCAACTCCACCACCTTCCTCTCCACCCTCTCCTACTAGACTACTTCAATCTTCCCTCTACCTCTTCTCCTACTCTACCCTCTAAGCTCTCTCCACCCTCTTCTACTAGACTACTTCAATCTTCCCTCTACCTCTTCTCCTACTCTACCCTCTAAGCTCTCTCCACCCTCTTCTACTAGACTACTACTAAGTTACTAACTATTCATGGCATCCTCTTCTCGTGCGGGCGGTAGGAGTAGAACGGATGGGTGGTCATGGTGGGATGAGGTCAACTTCGAGCCTCCTACTCATGCGGGGGGTGCACGTCCATGGACATGCAAGCTTTGCCCATATAAGCGTGTGGGTGGGACCAATAGGGTGAGGGCCCATTTGTTGCATGAGCCCGGTCATGAGGTGAAATTTTGTGAGCGGGTCACACCGGAGATAAGAAAGGAGCTTCTTGCAAAGCTTGCCGCGCATCAAGCTTTGAATGCAAGCCAAAGGGTGCGTGGAGTGGATCCCAACACTTATGTCACTCCAACCCAAACATCAGGTTCTACATCGGGTGGTGGTGCATCTTCATCTACCCCTCTACCACGTCCTCCTCGTGGCACTACTCGTGGCTTCACACAAGCCGCCTTCTCAATGCCGCAACCTAGTCCACCCTTTCTCTCTCGTCGGCAAAGTACTCTTGAGGGGAGTTGGGATTCCAAAAAGAAGGAGGAGGTTGATGCTGCGGTGGCCCGCTTCTTTTTTCATGACCACATTGCTTTTCATGTGGCACGGTACGTATTTCACTCACATGATTTCATCATCATGTCTCACGAATCACGATTCACGGGTCACCATTTTGCCATTCTAATTACTTACCCTCTTTTTTTTTGAAATGATAAATAGGTCTGACTACTTCAAAACGATGGTGAAGAAGATTGGCGAGTACGGTCCTCACTACACACCTCCATCCTCCGAAACCTTGCGGATAACTATGCTTGACAAGGAGAAACGCCTTGTTGAGCAAGCGGCCGCAAACACAAAAGAGACAATGGGCTCGCAATGGAGTCTCTTTGATTGCAGACGGATGGAGTGACACGCGGAAAAGGTCTATCCATGGCCTTGTGGCATACTCACGGGGGGAGATGTACTTTGTCTCCTCACATGATGCTTCAGGGACGGGAAAGAGTGCGGATGTACTTGCTGCTGAGTGGAGTAGTGCTGTCGAGATTATCGGCCCCGAATGTGTGATCGGTTTCGTCACGGATGGTGAGGCGACAAATAAGGCAGCGGGAGCTATTCTTGAGAGTATGTATCCTCAAATCACCGTCTCTTTTTGCATGGCACATTGTCTCAATAATCTTTTGAAAGATATTGGAAAATTGTCATGGATTGAATCGGTGATTGATGATGCATGTGCAATTGTGACCTTCATCAACAATCACACATACCTTCGATCCGAGTTTGGGAAGAGGTCCACAAAGGTCCTTCTCAAGTACTCGGACACTCACTTTGCATACAACTTTATTATGTTGCATCGCTTGAAGGATTGTCAGGGTGCCGTGCGGCAACTATTCATCAGTGATGAGTTTTGCTCCTCATCTTTTGCACGTACACAGGTAGGGATTTCATGCAAGAAAAAGGTCGACGATGCCGATTTTTGGGAGGACCTCAAGCGCACTGACGCCATGGTGCATCCCATTGTCCACTTGCTCAGGATTGTTGATGCTATGCAGCCATGCATCGGCAAAGTATATGAAGCCATGGACCAGATGATAGAGAGTCTTGAGAAGCTTGAGCCAGATGTAGATAGATATGAGGAGATCCACTCGCTTTGTGTGGCGAGATGGAGCTCATATTCCTCTCCTATACATGCAACTGCTTTTATGGTAGACCCAGAATTTCAAGGAAAAGGACAGGAGGGTGATAAAGAGGTGAGCAACGGTTGGAGACTCATCTTGGATCGCCTCACGTCGGATGCAGAAATCGGGCGCAAAATTAGAGACCAGCTCTCTAATTACAGGGCATTTCAAGGCTCATATGGATGTGCAGATGCGCAGCAGGACAGATTCAAGGTTGGTGCAGCATTATGGTGGGAGGACTTCGGATCAGATGGACCAGAGCTACAACAGTTGGCGATCCGGATCTTGAGCCAGTCCGTTAGCTCTTCTTGCCTAGAGCAATTATGGTACCCCTACAGCCACATTTCATCAAAGAAAAGAAATCGGCTTGGGATGGAAAGAGCTAATGATCTTGTCTTCATTAGCGCAAACTTGCGCATGCTTGGCAAGAGTGCAAGATGCAATGCCGATACTTTTACACAGTGGGAGATGGAACAGGAGGAGGCAGCTACAACTATTGCACAGGAGGGTGGGACAGATGGTTCTCATCATGAGCCTTCATCGGATGACACAAACCCCATCCACACTTCACGCACTCATGATCATGAGGCTAGCACCTCTCTTATTGGGAGCGCAGAGTATGAGAGCGAGTGACTTATATTTTGTATCGCCTAGGCCCCAACATCTTTTGAGTATATCTATTTAATGTTATCAACTTTAAAGTCTTTCTTTTCCGACTTTGCAAGTCTTGACTCTTGACTCTTGCACCTCGTAGCGTAATTTAATTTTAAATGTAATGTGTATCATGATTCATAACTTTTGGAGTTAGAACGCTTGTTGTTATTGATTGATTAATCTTGATTCTTTACTCCTCTAAAATTAACAATTTTGAGTGCCGTCCCCACCGTTCCCTACCTTTAGCCGTCCCTGTCCCCGTCCCCGCCGTCCCCGTCCCCGTCCCCTGGTAACTATGCTTTCTGGAGCATATGGCAAGATCACAACATGAGATATTTTGAGAAACCTTTTTTGCAATCTTATCAGTATTTTAGAAGCTCCTTACGGCAATCTGCTTATGATGCTTGCCACCAAGGAGATCTTCATCAGTCATGTCTGGAAATAGTTTCTCTTTGCTTCTGATTTCCCGTTGAGGCTCTCCATTTTGGAGACTCTCATGTAAATTTCATTGATAATATATTGTTCATGGATTTACCCAAAAAAAAAAAAGTGTGTGAGTATGTATGTGTGTGTGTGAGATTCCGTCAACAGCAGCCATGGACTTGTATGTTAGCATCCATGTGTGTCAACATGAGGACTTATGCTTATGGTCATTGGATTACGGATCATTGGGAGGTTGTTATTGGGAGATTTGTAGGGAGGATACCTGGTTGTCCTTTCTCTACTGCCCTCATACTTGACTGGAAACAAGTTTTCTCTAAGGTCAAATGGGCTCCTGATAATTGCTTGGGGACAAACTTGATGAGGAAAGAAAGTATTCATTGGAGTGCCATCTTTGACATTCCACTCGCTTTACAGGAACCCGTTCGGGCATACAATCTTATGAAATTGGGAATTAGGTACATACATGATGTGGTAGATGATCGGGAATATGTCTTATCCTTCCTCGGGCCACTGCTTCCTATGCATTGGGAATGCATCATAGGTCGATATGGAAGAAAATTGCTGATTTATTGCATCCCTTTTTACCTATTCCACCTGTGGCTAACACAGACAGGCTTATGGATTGGCAATTGCAGCCATCTACTACATGCATTCATCCTATTCCCCTTCCTGCCTTAACATCCATCAAAGCCTACAGGCTTCTCCAGCCTCCCCCATGGATTCACCAACATGCTAATTCTCTGTGGCATATAAGGAAGCCCCTCATGGTGGCGGAAGAATCTCCGGATGTTGTGGAAGTGTAAAATGCCATTGAAACAAAGACTTTTTCTTTGGAGATGTTTTACAGGCACATTGTCAGTGGGGGTCACACTTGCTAAACGTCACATTGCACCTTCCACATGTCTAAGATGTCAAGCTCCCTCAGAGACTGTTCTTCATCTGCTTTGGCACTGCCCTTGTTCCAGGATCCTCCTCAGGAGAATTTCAGATTTTCTTCGGCTCCGTTTCCCGAGTCACAGATTTGGGAAACATTTCTGGATTTTTGGCAGATTTATGCGGTCCTTGTCCCAATACTCACTATTTCTCTCTTGGGTGAGATATTGGGCTCTTTGGACAATTTGGAATGAGCATAATTTGGCATACTTGAATCGGCAGAATCACCAGTAATATGAATCCTTCCGAGCCTCATTACGGCAATCCTTATATGATGCCTGCCATGAGGGTGATATGGATGCTTCTTGCTTAGAGCTTTTCTCTTTATGCTTCTGACATTTGGGATACTCTCCATTTCGGAGACTTCCCATCTTGTAAATTTATGAGCATATAAATATACTGCACTGGATATTACCAGAAAAAAAAAAGTGTGTGTGTGTGTGTGAGAAATGAAATGAAATGAAATGATATATTAACCTCTCTAAGAGGCCATGATGGCCTATAAGACCAAAACTGAGAGTACATCTCAAGTTGGTGTCTCATCAAAGAGAACAACTGAATGAGACTAAAAAGTACAATAAACTGATTGTCCTACAGTTATAAGAAAAGAACTGTAAGACTCCGAGATGATACTGAGTAGAAAATACTTGAAAATACTGGAAAATGTATATTAGGTAGATCCATGTATGCTAATCAGTTGAAGTGTTGCCCTCTCCTGAGAGAGAAAGAAAGAAAGAAAAAAAGATTTATTAATGTCTGCAAAAGGCCAAAATTGGCCTATGAGACAAACAAGTAGTACAATGATGTTCCTCCAGTCATCAAGAGGAAAATGTGGAGTGAGAATAAAATGTACAAGTATGACAACATGACCATAGGGGACTCAATGGTGGTGTACAAACGAGAGGGTGTGGATGGAGTACTAGGGCTACTAATGCATCTCTATATGCTGAAGGGGTGATACAAGTATGATATGTTATCTACTCCTAAGTATGATATGTTATCTACTCCTAACTCCATCCAGTCCCATAGTTTGGGCGCAATGCCATAAATGTCTGGAACATGCGTCCTGGATCAGAAAAAGGAATCAAGGAACGAAGAAACGACATTTCGAAGTCAACAGTTCAGGGGTGCTCCATAACAATGAAGATGCTCGATTCGTTTAAGATGTGCTGCATAATGAGATGAACATATTCAGAGAACTTGGGATAAGCCTGCACCTACTTTCAAATACAGACTCAAGCTGCCTTGTGTGGTGTCACAAATCAGAAAATATTCGCAAAATGCAATCATAGTGTCCTTTCCGGGTAGAATGCCCACGGCAAGTGATGTTGCACAATGGCTTGTTGGGTGTTGGACTCACACACTCACACACACAAACCTGCACATTAGGGTTAGGTGCAGGGTAGAGAAGCTCACACACAGAAATGAGAGAGAGAGAGAGAGAGAGAGAGAGAGCCAAAAGTGTGGTATCCACAAAATGCAAGTCAACCCTTGCATGTGTGCCACATCCATATAATATAGAACTACAAAATATTATATGTGTCCTTTCACACTTGATGTCCAAGGGGAAAAACCACATGGGAAAAAGTGCCCTTGGTTAAGCCCTGTTCACACATAGCACTACCATAAGTGAGCATATGCCTACAAATCCCCCCTGTAGTGGAAGTGTGAACCTGTACAAGGTAGCAGATCACTCTCTGTATGAGAGTAAGCCCAAAGCTTTGCGGAAAGCTTCAAACTTTTCTCTAGGTAAAGCCTTTGTGAATAGATCTGCAACATTATCCTGTGTAGGGCAATAAGATAAACTGATCTCCCCTGCATGTAGCCTCTCTCTGACATAGTGATAATGAATCTCTATGTGCTTGGTACGTGCATACTGGATTTCGTGCCACGGCCATAGCACTCTGGCTATCAGTGAGAATGGTGGTGGGTGTCTGCTGACACTCACGAAGATCAGCCAATAGTCTCCTCAACCATACACAATCTACTGTAGCTGTAACGACTGCCCTGTACTCAGCCTCACAAGTAGATGTAGCAGCAGTGGGTTGCTTTTTACTCAACCAAGATATGCATGAGCTGCCAAGAAAAAAACAATTCCCACTGGTGGATTGCCTGGTATCATAATCACCAGCCCAATCTTAATCACTGTATGCATAAAGCTGCAAGCTGCCCCCCCTGGGATAGAACAAACCAAGATCCAGGGTACCCTTAAGATAACGAAAAACGCGTTTGACTGCTTGCCAATGCTTTGTGCCTGGGCTGTGCATGAATTTGCTCAACAAAGACACCCCAAAAGATATGTCTGGCCTCGTGTTACACAAGTAAATGAGGCATCCCACTGCCTGGCTATAAAGGCCGGCCTCAAAAGGCTCTCCAATATCATGCATAGTAAGCCTTACACTTGGTTCTACCGGAGTAGAAATGGGCTTACATTCATCCATGTGAAACCTTTTTAGCAAACTTTTTATGTACTTAGTTTGCTGCATAACAATGCCATCATCTGTATGCATAAACTGTATGCCGAGATAGTAGTGTAAAGGCCCCAAATCTGACATATCAAATTCAGCTTTCAAATCAGCTTTGAAATCTGAAATTTGTGCTTTGCTTGTACCTGTAATGAGCATGTCATCTACATACAAGATGACTATGAGAATATCGGCATCGGTTTTCTTTACATATAATGTGCTTTCAGCTGAACTATTCTCATAACCTTGGCTGGTTAGATGAGCATGTATCTTATCATACCAAGCTCTTGGAGCTTGTTTTAACCCATACAATGCTTTGTGCAACCTGCATACTTTATGTTCCTCACCAGGAACTACAAAACCAATGGGCTGATTTACATATACTTCCTCCTGTAAATCCCCATTTAAGAATGCAGTTTTGATATCCAATTGATGCACTTTCCATCCTTTATGGGCAGCCAATGCAATCACTGATCTTATTGTGGTCATTCTCGAAGTAGGAGCAAAAGTCTCTTCATAATCTATTCCCTTTTTCTGGGAGTAGCCTTTAGCGACAAGTCTTGCTTTGTACCTGTCAATAGTACCATCAGATTTTCTTTTGACTTTGTACACCCACTTTGTGCCAATTACATGCTTGCCTTTAGGCAATTCCACAAGATCCCATGTATTATTCTTCATGATAGAAGAAATTTCATCTTGCATAGCTTGCAACCAATGCTCATTCTCATGTGCTTCTTCATAAGAAGAAGGCTCTTCTGAATCAAAGAGACCACCCATTGCGAATGCAGACTCCCCACGATGTACATTCAAAGCATGGCTGGAACTAGCCCTTGTTCTACTTGTGAGTGGAGCTGCAAGTTTGCTTTCTTGCAACGTTTTCAGCAACCATCTTGGCACTGACTTGGCTGTGTCTATGGCTGTTTGCTCTTCCCTGACAAGATCTTCCACTTCTTCTACAGAAGGGGACTGAATGGCTGGCTGGTCCACATGTTCTACATGTGGATTTTCTTGTGTAGGGACTGGCTGATCTGAATCCCCCCTAATTGCAATGGGTAAAAGTCCATCAAACATGTCCTGTATGCCTGTATCATTGCTTTTATATAAGCTGACCATGGGCTGTTCTGAATTTTCAGCAAATACCACATCTCTACTTACAGAAATCCTTCGTGTAGTTGGATTATAAAGACGGTATCCTTTGCTTTCATTGCTGTAGCCGACAAAAATGCATTTAATTGCTTTGTCATCAAGCTTTGTTCAGAGTTGTTCTGGCACATGTGCATATGCCAAACACCCAAATGTACGCATATAATCCACTGTTGGCTTTCGGCTATACCAAGCCTCAAATGGTGTTATGGTTTTCAAAGCTTTTGTTGGACACCTGTTCAACACATGAGTTGCACACATTATAGCTTCCATCCAAAATTTGTGAGGCAACTTTTGTGCTTTCACCATGCATCGTGCCATCTCCATGAGAGATCTATTTTTCCTCTCAGCTACACCATTCTGCTGCGGTGTATAAGGCACAGTACATTGGTGTTTGATGCCCTTTTGAAGCATATAATCCTTGAATGCATTTGACATGTATTCTCCACCTCTATCTGAGCGGAGTGTTTGGACTTTACATGCACACATATTTTCAGCCATTGCTACAAAGTGTCGAAAGCATGTAAACACATCTTCTTTCGCTTTCAAAGAGTAAGCCCAAGCAAACCTGGAGTAGTCATCAATGAATGTGACAAAGTAAAGATGCCCCCCTACGGATGGTGTCCGCATTGGACCACATACATCACTATGTATGAGCTGTAATTTATTTTCAGCTCTAACAGCTCCATCTTTGGGGAATGGTTTCCGATGCATCTTTCCCAAAGTACACCCCTCACATACATGTCTCGGCGGAGACTCAAGAGGCGGCATATTATCAACCATATGATGCTTCTGCAAAAGCATCAAACTCTGAAAATTTACATGCCCAAAACGAGCATGCCATAGCTCTGCATCATGCATAGCAGGAGTGTGGGCAGCCACTGTATTTGCATCATAAGTGCGCTTGTCATAGCTGTCCAGCTTATACAAGCCTTTGTATCGTGTTCCAGAAGTGACTATTTCATAACCCTTTGATGGGTCTTTTACCAAACACTTCCCATCTTCAAATTCAACCTTTAAACCTTGGTCGTTTATGGCTGAGACGGAGAGCAGATTTTTCTTTATCCCTGGAACATACAATACATTTTTCATACATATATTGGCACCATTGGCTGCAATAAGTATGACATTACCAATTCCCTTTACTGGATATGTGGTATGATCTGCACATGATACAGTGCGGCCATTTGAAGCATAAACCAAGTGCTGAAATACATCTTTGCATGAAGTGATGTGGCTCGAAGCACCACTATCAAAATACCATGATGCATTCAGTCTGTCAGATGCAATGCAAGACATATCAGTGTTCGAAGCACTTGGTGTGTCACTAGTGCATGTGACCAAAAAAGTGTACTCTTCCTGGATTACATTAGCTGATTGCTTTGCTTTGTCATCCGAAGAATCTGCTACTGCATTGCCTGCTTCTTTCTTTTTCTCTTTTGCAATCCGCTTCCTACATTCACTGATGTAGTGTCCAGGCTTATGGCAGTAGTGACATTTGCCCTTCTTTTTGGGCTTGTTTGCATCCCCTTTGTCAGACTTTTCACCACTAGAAGAGGGCTGTCCATGACCAGCCTTGCTAGACTGTTGTCCCCCATGCTTAAAGCTCTTTGCTTTACCCTTGTCCTTGGCTGTAAATGCCTTTTCTCCACCACGGTTGCTCGATATGTTTGCTCTTGTTTGCTCTTCCTGCAAGAGTAAACCCACGAGCTCTTCAAAAGTGACGGGATCACCACCTCCTCTCATCGAGAGGTTGAGAGAGGTGTGAAAGCCCAAGTAGGAAGGCGGTAAAGAATGAAGAGTGTTGGTGACCATCTGTCCGTCTGGGATAACCTCATCAATGTTGAGCAATTGTTCCTGCAAATCTTTCACTTTGGTGTGATGATCTGCCATGGAGTCACCCTCATCCATAGAAAGAAGATCCAATTGCCTCTTCAAGTAGGCAACTCTTGCCTCGTTGCGTACCTGATACATTGCTTCCAATGTGTCCCATGCAAGCTTCGATGTCTTGCATGAACGAATGTGCGGAATAATAGTCCTTTTCACTGAAAGGGCTATCAATGACATGGCCTGTGCATCTCTAGAGTCCCATCTCTTCTGCTCTTGTGTGGGAGCAGGATCTGCATCAGGAGCTCTTTGAGCACCTCCCCTTTGAGGCGTGGCTGGCTGAATGGTATGTGGGCGTGTGTTGTCACCACACACGATGCCCCAAAGCCCTTTGGCTACCAGCAAATTACGGATCATAAAACTCCAGAGGGAGTAGTTAGATCCATCCAGCTTGTCCTCCTGGGTGAGCACACCAAATACATCCGTAGTATTCTGTGCCATGTCAACAAAGTATAACTGCAAGCAAACCGAGCACCAATGTGCACTGCCAGGCAACCAAATGTCCTGCGCAAATGTATGCCTGCAAACCAAAGCAAGTGTAAACCTGCACCAAATTGTCCAATTACACTCAATGTGTATACATACGCGACAAATCGCAGTTGTAATGCCCAATTACATGCTCCAATCAGAAAATCCCCAATTTTTATGCACTTCAATCGCTTCAATGTGCATCTAATTTGCCAATTTCCTCAAAAGCCCCAAATTTCTGCAAATGTATGAGCTTCAATTTTCAATTTTGAAAACCCCCAAATTTCTGCAAATTAGAGAGGTTCAATTTGCTGATTTTGACCTCAATTTCAAAAACCCCCAAATTGCAGGCAAAGCAAAATGCCCAATTTTTTCAATTTGTCCTGAAATTGATAAATTTCCCAAATTTCTTGAATCCTGTACCACCTGCAAATTCAAATCTTCCTGGCAAACCCTATTTTGTTTACTGAAACACAGGTACCTAGGCAGCCGGGAAGACCTTGTTGAAGGTAGTCGTTGCAGGTGAAGGCGTTGGAGGGAGTTGTTGTTGTAGAGAGTCGTTGCAGAGCACGGATGGCAAGACGGAGACGTGCAGAGCTGCAGATGGGTGCACACAGGTCACAAGGTGTGCAGAGGACAGCAAGGCGGAGCAGACGGAAGCGGCAGCTGTGGGTAGTCGAGCTGGTGGCGGGCAGCAGCCGTGGGCTAGCACGGGAAGCGCTGATTGGGAACGGCGTTGACGATGCGCTGGCGTCGAACAAAAGCCACGCTTGGGCTAGCGCGCACGGAGGCCTGGAACTGAACGGCGACGGCGGGTGAGAGCAGGCGGCGACTGGAACGAAGACGTGCCGGAAGGGAGCACCACCAGACGCCGGACTTGGTCGACGGCCGGAATGGAAAGGTGTTGACGTCGACCGGCTGGGGGCTCTGACGGAGGAACGGAACCGACGGGCAATGGGCGGGTGGAGCTGACGGGACTACGCCGGCCGTCGATGGCGGGCCTGGAGGGCTGGGCGAGGCGACGGCGACGGAGGCCGAACGGGACGGGAGCCGGGGCGCGTTGGGACGGTTAGTCTGCAGGCGTCGACGGAACGGGATGACGCTGCGTCCGTTGGAGTAGCACCGGCCGGAACGGGGCGGCTGTAGCGCTGACGGAGCTGGTCGGCGCCGGCTGCAAAGGAAGCGCCGCCTGGGAGGCTGGGCGGAGGTGGTGGGCTCCCCACTAGTGCCGCCCGTCTTTGGCGGCTGGACGGTGGAGCAACTGGACGGAACCGGCGGACGGACGTCCGTCGACGGAAAAACGCAGTGTCGACGGAAATTCGCAGTCGACGGAATTTTGCAGTAATTTTTCCAGCAGCAGATTTCCAAGGCCAACTCCCAGCTCCCAGCTCTGATACCAAATGTTGGGTGTTGGACTCACACACTCACACACACAAACCTGCACATTAGGGTTAGGTGCAGGGTAGAGAAGCTCACACACAGAAATGAGAGAGAGAGAGAGAGAGAGAGAGAGAGAGAGAGAGAGCCAAAAGTGTGGTATCCACAAAATGCAAGTCAACCCTTGCATGTGTGCCACATCCATATAATATAGAACTACAAAATATTATATGTGTCCTTTCACACTTGATGTACAAGGGGAAAAACCACATGGGAAAAAGTGCCCTTGGTTAAGCCCTGTTCACACATAGCACTACCATAAGTGAGCATATGCCTACATGGCTTCAGTCTTTATTGGGTGGCAATTATGTGGAGGGAGTGTATTATGCAGATAAAGGATTTTATGAAGTGTTGCTAACTGAAAATCAGTACAAAGTGCAGATGCTGGAAAAATTGCCATTGTACTTTGGAAATCAAATGGTGCATATCTTACCATAGATGCCCACGAAAGATTTATCAAGGACCCATCAAACATAAATACCCAGTATGGGTGGAAGTAGTCAATTTTTCCAATTACATGGGAGAGGATTTGCCAGGGCTTGCTGCTTCTCTTGGTACAGTCATATGTCCACCTCGTCCTTCGGGTAATAGGAACAGGTTTTGTATCCTTTGGGACACGACCCAACCCAAGCCTTCGTCCATTGCAGTGGAAGTAGACGAGGTCCATATGGGTGAAGCTTATTATGAGTTAAAATGGGGTGTATTTGCTGGTACATGTTACACGTGTGGTAAATTTGGCCATATGGCCACTCAATGTTCCACTGTGTTGCATCCTCCACCGCCTACTGCGGTCGCACAATCGACATCAAATGTCAATGTGAAAATTCAAACACCTTCTATACTAGCAAGCAAGCAAACTGATAAGGCAAAAAAAAAATAGCCTCATCTTTAGCAAATGCAAATGTATCGTATTCACAAGCTGTACAAAAAGGAAAAGAAAAGGGAAAAGAAAAATTGGCAAATGATGGCTGGCAAACACCTAAAAACCAGTGTCGCAGCGTAGGCAACTATTGCCAACACGAAACTAGGCCCTGGATGCTTCCTGCTCGCACACAGCTGCATCAAATTTGCAAAATAATATTGTGGGCAAGAAGTGGGGACAAATGGTGGAGCTACATAGAGCACAGACTCGTATGGAAGTGCAAGAGATGGAATTGCTAATGCAGGCACATGAAGATGAAATGCAAGAAAATATGTTGCACAATGATAATGAGGAGCACATGCCAATGGCAGATGCCTAAGCAGGCCATGTCATCTACTTCCTTGTACATATTTCTCATGGTAGTCGCTCTTAAATGTTTTATGTGCAATGTCAATGGCCTCTGTGATGCAAATAAATGGAGGCGTTTTTGGTGCTATGTAAATATGATGAAACCAGATATAGTTTGCTTGCAAGAACATAGTCAGAATGAGTTTGTAGGGCAAGTAGGTCACTTTGCTGGTTATGGCATCTTTTATGCAGACCTAGGTGCATATTCAGAAGTTGCTTGTTGGTCAGACATGAGTTACAACTAGTTTTAGCACATAATAACCCGGATGGTCGTTGGTTGGTGGTTCAATGCCTGAATAATGCTAAGATGTATGAGTTTGCAGCTCTTTATGCGCCAACTGCTTCAGCTAAAAGAGCAACGTTATGCGCGGAGATTGCGATTACCCTTGGTTGCATAATGCTTTCTTGTGTGGGGATTTTAACAATGCTCCTCAGCAAGGGTATATCCAATAGCTCATCTAGTCATTTGCATATGTTAGCTTCTGAGAAGTTCCGTTGGAAGGCAATGATAAATATTTTACAAGCTATTGATTTGTGGACTCAAATGTGCCCTGGGGTGTCTAGCTTCACTTTCCACCACAAGACTTTTTCTCAATATTGAGCCTGCTTGGATAGATGGTATTTATTACATGCAGATCAATATGATGATTTTATATGCAAAATTTGGGTGGATCACTCACTAGTGTTGTTTGACCATGTACCATTGTGGATGGGGCTATACCTTGGACTGCAATTGGATGATCGCCCTTTATACCACCGTCGTCCACTTCTCATCAATAACCGTTACCTCTCGCATGATATTTGGTAAAAGAGATCATTCTTCCGCTGAAATTGCAAATGCTGGAAAAGTACAGATGTGGCCTTGTATCGTTTTGTTCAGAGGATCCAAGTCATCATTAGAGACTATGGTCACTGGTATATGCATGAAGAAAAACAGAGTACATAATGCCAAAGCAACTTGTCAAGCTCTGGCAGAGCTTGCTTACATCAGGAATCTTTCGGTGTCTGAAGAGGATGATTTATACAATGCAAAACATGTTCTTGCTGAAAATGACAGACGAAAGCTAGAAAAATGGCAAGTCAAAGCCAGGCAACGGCCATTCAAAGATAAGGGATGCTCTTCAAAGGATTTCTTCAAAAGCTTACATTGTGAACGTCAAAAAGATACCATTAAACGTGTCAAGACCTCGACGCAAACCTGGACATGTTCTAAACAACAATTGGCTAATGAGTGTGTGTCCCATTATTTGCATGTCTTTGCTACCACAAGTCTTGCTGATGCACAAGTTCAGGCAACAAGGGATCAGTTGCTCTCTCATGTTTCATACATACTATCCCAGGAAGAGGCAATCTCTATGGAACAATGCTTCACGGAGGAAGAATCGCAAGGGGTAATAAAACAATTGGGCACTTGGAAATCTCCATGTTGGGATGGTTTAACTGTGGAGTTCTTCTTGCACTTCTAGGATGATCTAAAATATTTGTTGCTTTTCATGATAAATGATGCTTGGTGTACGTGGAAAATTCCCCAATCATGGAAAGAAGGGCTTGCAAAACTTCTCCCAAAAAAAAACCTGTGTGAGACCTTTGCTGATTGGCAACCAATAACTCTAATGCCCGTACTATATAAATTGGTTGCCAAAATGTTGGTCAACAGGCTAAAAGTGGTACTTTATGCAGGCTTACATGAGGCCCAATATGGTTTTGTCCCGCACAAACATATAACGGATAACATTGCGAATGCCTACATTGGGGTTGAATATGCAAAATATACAAAACAAGATGTGCTTATTTTGCAAGTGGACATAGAGAAGGCGCTTGACACATCGCCGCCCACGACCATGTGCAAAATGGGCTTTGGAATTAAGATTTCCAATCTTGTGTATTGGTTGTATCAAGGTAGTGAGGCTACAGGCATCATGTATTCTTGATGGTGAACTCTCTAACTCATGGTCTTTGGTCAAGACTGTGCGTCAAGGATGCCCTTTGAGTGTCTTATTATATGCTATAGCGACTCATCCTCTACTTCTATATATGGATCATCTTACTTGGCAAAGTGCACTTCGTGGTCTTCAATTGCCATTTGGCAAGCATTTTGTGGCACAGGCTTATGCAGATGATTCCTTCTTCATGCCACGAGATGATCTTCGTGATCTCCGCATTGTGATGGATCCCTTGGATCTGTTTGGTACAGCTGCAAGTGTCCGAATTAATTTTCGAAAATCCAAAATTATCCCTCTCAAGCCACAAGTGTGGCACGATGTACTGTGGCCAGGGGCTCTTGTTTCCTCCAATCAACTGGTTAGACATTTGGGTTACCCACTTGCATGGCACACATCGTTCAAAGTCCAGGCTGATTGGGTTTTGCAAAGAATAAATGCTTAATTGCAGTACTAGAAATTGGCCACATGGCCCTTACATGTTAGACTCCGTATAGTGCAGTCTATTCTCATTGCATATATACAGCTCTTTTTGCCTCTGCTTGCTTGGCCAAAGAAGCACTTGGATGAGTACATGTCTGCTATACTAGAGATACTCTGGAAAACCAAGCACAATACTAAAGGCCTTAGACTGCTGCCAAAGGAAAAGCTATGTACGCCAAGACATCATGGGGGCATCAACATTCTCGACCTTCATCCTCATGCCATTGCCAGGAAAGCCACTTTGCTTTTGCTGATTTTGCAGCTCAAAAACAGCCTTGGACACAGATGTTGGCAGCCATGTGCACCACTTTGAAGTCCACCACATTTGGTGCATGGATCCCTGACTACTGGGAAGTGATTTTCGGGCACTTTACAAAGAAAATACTAGGCTGCCCCTTCAGCTCTAGGTTAATCATGGACTGGAAATCGCTAACAGAGAAACTAGAATGACATGGAAGATCACCAGATGTTGGAAACACCATGCGCCTGGAAAGCATAGACTGGAGTAGGCTGTTTCGTGCTCCGTTAGGCCTTCTTGAACCACGAAAACTTCCTTCCTATCACAAAAGAGTGTATGTTTCATGGCGGATGTGGTCAATGATGAAGGATATGTTATCTCCTTCCCAAAAGCAAGCTAGAGATATGGGTTAGGGATGCACTATAGGCCTCTATGGCATCTCATACGCACCCTCTTGCAACCTTTTCAGCCAGTGCCTCCACTGAATCGTGACAAGCATTTGAAGGACTGGCAGCTTGCTCCACCTCACCCTACAAGGTTACATGAACTAACAACTAAAGGGTCTATATCAAAATGCTTGCTCCTCTTTGGATTGCAGATCATGCTAATGCGCTTTGGACATTGCACAAAATTGCTAGATGGTGGGGTGGTTGTTCGAGGTGTATATGGAAAAATGGTTTGCCATTGAAGGAAAGATTGTTCCTTTAGAGATGCATTGTGGGAGTTCTGTTTGTTGGTGTATTTTTGGAAAAGAGGCACATCGCTATGGCAAGATGTCATCGTTGCATGCTACGCGATGAGACAGTGCCTCATTTGTTATGGTATTGTGATCTCTCCCGTGCCCTACTGGACAGATTCTCAAGGCTTCTTTGTTCCCGATTCCACGGAGCTCATTTTGGGAAGACATTATGGCTTTTTGCTCGCATTCCACAAAGATATACCAACTTTGGGGTATTCATTGCGTGGCCTACTTTTTGGGCATTGTAGACAATATGGCAAAATAGAAATCAGATGCATTTTGGACACATTTCTCTGTATCAATACACCTACTTCCGACCCTTGTTGAGACAGTGTCTACAAGACTGTCGAAACTTGCAACAAATAGACGACCAATTCTTTGATTGCTTCTAGTCAGTCAATGTCATGGGCCCTATATAGGGACCTCAATTGTAACATGATGTTTTGTTTGTGGGTTTTGTGGGTTTTCACCTTGCAATGAGGTTTCCCACTACTAATATAAGAATTACTAAAAAGAATGTGTGTGTGTGAACCACCTGTGTCCATTTTAACCCTCTTAATGTTATCTTTTTGTCGGGAATGATGAAGCTGTCGGAAGAATTGTTTAGAGGAGCAACTCTTATCCCGCAAGCATTTCTCCCTGGCTGTCACTTTCCATTTTTCTAGTTTTCTCTAGTCATCTGCAGCCAATTGTTCTTTAGCAATACAAAGAGCTTCTTCCTCAGTAGGTTGTAATGGGCGTGCATGAGCCAGTTCTTGCAAGACCTGACATTTGACTTTGGCTTCTGTTACCATTTGCCTTTGTTCATACAAAAAGCTTTTGCCATAATCTTGAATAATAGCTTACATACGGATCACAAATTTAAACCATGCAACATCTGGATTTTGAAACATCTGAGCAGCTAGCAGAGGTATGATATCCTTCACCATTTGTTGGAAGCGGTCATGTAAGAGATAGCTATTGTTTATGCAACAGGCGTTTGTTACACAAGGGCATATCATCTATTAGCAGTCGAAAATAGAGACCCATCCATAGCGGAGCGATGTGATAATCGCAATGCATGGTCAATCCACATTTTGCAAACAAAATCATCATTTAACAAGTATCATCAATCCAACCTAGCACGCTAAGAAAATATGGCCGAATGCGAGAAAGTGTAACCAGGCATCTTTCGTCTAACATGTAGCCATAAATCCACAAAACAAGACTTGCAGATGCATATGCAACTCACTTTGCAGCATTCTTTGCTGCCCCGCGACCCCCTTCGTTGCAAAAAAGCTGCTAGGGAAGCCTTATTGGTTCATGTACATCCAATAGTGTCCCTGGATGATGCAAGTAATATGGATATGCCCTTTACTGAAGCAAAATTACAGCAGGCTTTGCATGACATGGGGCGATGGAAAGCCGCCGGCTGGGATGGACTAACAATGGAATTCTTTGTGCAACTTTGGGACCAATTGAAAGTGTCGTTGCTATATATGATAAATCTTGCATGGGAAAATTGGGAATTGCCTTCTTCCTGGAAAGACGGAATGTTAAAACTCTTTCCTACAAAAGGCTTGTGTGAGTCTTTTGCAGATTGGAGACCCATCACACTCATGCTAGTGGTGTTGCAAAAATGTTGGTTAATCACCTCAAGGACTCTCTATATACCAGTTTGCATCCGGCCCAATATGGGTTTGTGCCTCACAGACACATTACGGACAACACTGTGAATGCGTATGTTGGCATTGAGTATGCTAAATACACAGAACAAGATGTGCTTCTGATGCAAATAGATATTGAAAAGGTTTTTGACACAATCCAATGGGACTTTGTGGCAGAAACCATGCGCCATATGGGGTTTGGTCGCAAAATGAGAAATATTGTTTACTGGCTTTATCAAGATAGCCGGGCATCAAGCATTGTGGATGGAGAACTCACACAAACATGGAGCTTAGGCAAATCGGTATGCCAAGGCTGCCCCTTGAGTGCGTTACCATATGCCATTGCCACGCATCCACTTATGGGCTAGTTTTGCCATCACATGATCAACTTGTCGGACAAGCATATTGAGATGATTCCTTCTTTCTGCCTAGAAATCATCCAAACGATCTCAAGTCGGTAATGGAAGCACTTGACCTCTTCGCATGTGCAGCAAGCCTTAAAGTCAATTTTAGGAAATCCAAACTCTTGCCACTGAAAAGTGAAGCTTGGCATGCTCATATATGGCCAGGGCAAATAATTGAGACTTCACAGATTGTGCATCATTTGGGATATCGACTAGCATGGAACACTACTACAAATGCACAGGCAGACTGGATATTACAACGCATAAAAGGGAAATTGTACTACTGGAAGCTTTCCACTTGGCCTCTACATGTGCGCTTGAGAATAGTGCAATCCATACTCATTGCATATATTCAGTTCTTTTTACCTCTTCTATTTTGGCCAAGGGATCAGATTGATGCCTTTATGTCGGAATATTAGAGTTCTTTTGGAAATCCAAACACCATAAGAAAGCACTCAAGCTATTGTCAATGGCAAAGCTATGTACTCTCCATATGCATGGTGGATTGAACATCCTCAACAATGAGCGATTTGTAATTGAAAGAACGCATGTTCCTTTGGAGATGCATGCTTGGAGTTCTCCCAATGGGTGTGCTTCTGCATTCACATCGTATCTATGCCCCGTCATGCCGCCGCTATGGTACACAGACTGAGACAGTGTTGCACCTTCTTTGGTCTTGTCCACATTCCAGACTGCTCCTGGACAGGATTTCAGCTTGCTTGCGTAGATTTCCCGCACACTTTTTTGGAAAACTGTTTTGGAAATTTGGAGTGCTGACAGTTGCGCTCAGGCCTTATGCTACGTTCTTCTCCTTGGTATAGTTCCGGGCTCTGTGGACAATTTGGACTAGCCGCGACCAATTCATGTTCAGACAGCATATGACACCTTCTTCAAGCTCTCCTTCTGATAGACATTGCATTGTTGTTATGCGAGCCAAGATGTTGATTTGCTCTTTTCTCTGACTGTTTCTGAGGAACTCTAGTATGGGTCCTTTTTGGACTCACCATTGTACAATGCATATTTCCTCGTCCGTGGGTTTTCACCTTGCACTAAGGTTTCCCACTAGTAATATATCATTACTATAAAAAAAGTGTGTATATGTATATATATACGTATGTGTATTACTTGTGTACATATATATAGGGACCTCAATTGTATCATGATGTTTTGTTTGTGGTTTTTGTGGGTTTTCACCTCACAATGAGGTTTCCCACTGGTAATATAAGAATTACTATATATAAAAAAGTGTGTGAAGCACCTCCTAGAGAGTGGCAATGTGTAAGTGTCTTATCTGTGTGTGAAACACCTCTTAGAAGGATATCTAATAATATCTAGATATTTGTGTTTGCCTAACATAAGCAATGATGTCATTGGGGAGTACAGTCTATTATGAGATCCGAGGGAGATATCACTGTCTCTTCCGAGAGGGTTTTGGGCCGTTACGCAGGGTCATGGAGTTTGAGGATCAGAGATGCCTGGGATTGTTTCTGCTTGAACTCAATAGACACAGAGAGACCCTCTTGGCAGACAGGAGGCCGAGCCATGATGTACCTAGACAGAGGACCCTGACAGATTTCTTCGGCACCAACACCAGCAACCCGGCCCACACACCTCCTAATACCTCCTCCATTGGGCCATCAGGGCACCGACCACGCTCCCAGGGAATCACGACTGATAGAGCAGTTATCTTATGTCGTGCTCGTTGGCCACGCCCACCACGATCCCGACCACGGCATCCTCACCATTGCCAGATCAGAGCCATTATTGCTCGGCATCGGAGGCGCCTACCTCGCTTCTATGACCTCTCCATTCTAGACAGCCCCATGGCGTAGATACTTGATCTAAGGAGAGGGCAACACTTCAACTGATCAAGATACATGGATCTGCCTGATATACATTTTTCAGTATTTTCTACTGAGTATCATCTCGGAGTCTTACAGTTCTGTTCTTATAACTGTAGGACAAACAATTTATTGTACTTTTTAGTCTCATTTAGTTGTTCTCTTTGATGAGACACCAACTTCAGATGTACTCTCAGTTTTGGTCTCATAGGCCATTATGGCCTCTTAGAGACGTTAATATATCATTTCATTTCATTTCTCTCTCTCTCTCTCTCTCTCTCTCTCTCTCTCTCTCTCTCTCTCTCTCTCTCTCTCTCTCTCAGTAGAGACTAGCAGAGCTGAGGATATCCCACATAAGGAGAGTACATGCATAGTATGCACCACAGAAGCAATAGAGGATGAGGCCCATTATATGTTCAGTTGCCCGGCTTACTACAAGATACGGGGGAGATTCCACTGCATCTCATTATATAGGCTTTGGGTACATCTGATTAGGTAACCCTAATCTTGCTTAATTTGCTAATGAGATGCTCCCATATTCTCTCCCTAATTCTAGCCCGTAAAGTGAGCTGTCAACCAGCTATATTCTCTCACCCATGATCTCTCACCTACTAGACGAGTTGCTTCCACCTACTTGGATGAATCCTTTTGGATCCTAAAAAGGATTGGTGAGGTGGCTTATAAATTAGAATTGTCTCCTAATGTAAAAGTTCATCCTGTTTTTCTTTTGAGTAGACTCAAGGAGAAACTAGGAACTGAAGATAATGTAGTTACACCTCAAGAGTTGATAGGGGTTGAGGACTTGTCCTTTATTCCACATGAGCCAACACTTATACTAGATTTTAGGGAGAGGAAGCTTAGGAATAAGTTGATCCCCAAATATCGGCAGTGGAGGACTCGACTTGGGAGACACTTGCTAATTTACAGCAGAGATTCCCTGATTTTGTTTCCTACAGAGGAAAAGCTTAAGAAGGGACCTAATTCTTGGGCCCAACCTCATCAAGGTTGGGGAGCCCTCGGATTATGGGAAAGGCCATATGCAGGTTACAAGTGGCTAGGTTTTATTATTATTGGTAGTGCATGCTTATGGGAGCAAGCAGCACTACTACAACACGCCAAGTCCCCCCCCCCCCCCCACCCCCACAACAAACATCTGGTCTACAGATCCAGACCCAAGCCATCCTACAACGGCACTAGACTACCATTCAATTCAGTTCATTTTTGTACTATCTAGAATGAGATATATCATGGAAACATTGTAACACTTCAATCTCATAGGCCAATTTGGCCTTTTGTAGACGTTTAATTTAACCTCACTCCCTCCCTCCCCCTCTCTCGGCAGCCAACCATCACCAGTTTAATTTAACCCCGCCCCCTCCCTCGGCAGCCAACCATCACTAGTTTCTTCCGGACCCAAGAGGTGGAGGACACCGACATAGTGGATCTTGTGGACCCTCCACGAGCTACTCTGGACGTACCTCCCCCGAGAGGAGTTACCTCGGACCGAGCCTCTACACTCCAGCGTGCCCGACGCCCTCGACCCCCCCCCCCCTTTCGGCCACGATCACCTCATCAGCTCCAGATCCAGGACATGCTCCACCGCAATCGAGCTACTTTTGCATGTGACATAGCTGAGGGAGACCTCTCGGCCATACTCGTCAACCCCATGCTTGACATTTTGGAGAGTGGTATACCATCTACTCGGAGCTGATGTTGCTCCCATTTGTAGTATTCCATGATGAGTTTCCATGGACAGTTTCGGATCACCCCAGTGAGAGCTATATTTATGTTTTCATTCTGTTTTATTTTCCATTCCATGATGAGATATGCCATGGACATTATTCTACCACTTTGGTCTCATAGGCCCATTGGGTCTTTAGTAGACGCTTAATATATTTTTCTTTCTTTCTTTCTTTCTCTCTCTCTCCCCCCACCGAGCTATGCAGAGCCCGACACCTCCCACATATTGCCCGCCACCACCCACACTCACGTCACCTCAAGAAAATCAGAACCATCATTTCCCACCACCGTAGGACTTTCTCCCGCCCTGTCAACCTCACTACATTGGGTACCATGTTGCAGCACCCTATGCGAGATATTCTTGGCTGATGCGAGAGCTTGGGGCTCTTTGTTTTTTTCACGGATATTTTCTTTTAGTTGTACTTTCAGTACCATGATGATGTATTCCATGGACATGATGTAACATTTTGGTCTCATAGGTCATTTTTGCCTTTTGAAGACGTTAATACAACTTTCTCTCTCTCTCTCTCTCTCTCTCATAGATGTTGAGGATCAACTTTGATCCCCTCACATCTTTCGAGATGGTTTTGGTCCACTAGTCATGATCCTAGATTTCCCTACCCAAAGATGCTTGGATCTTTATTTGCTCAAGCTTAGCAAATTTAAGCAAATATACTCTCTCTTCAAAGAGACACCACGGCTCAAACTCAGGACATTTCACAACCAACCATCACTAGCTTCTTCCGGGTACAGGATGATAGCACTAGTCAGTCATACCAAGAGACTCCTAGCCCCACGGATCCATCCAAGACGCCCCAACACCACACAATATGGCACTTCGGAGCACCTTGACCCTCTGAAATCACACTAGACCATGCTCGTCTTCTTCGGAGCACCTCGACCCTTTGGAGTCACACTAGACTGTACTCGTCTACTTGAGCACACTCGACCTCCACAGGCTCCCGGTCCACAAGCACCCTCTAGGAGCCCAGGACGAAGGGTTGGCTCTTTTGCCACCCTCGTCACACAGGCCTTGATGTATGGAGCACCATTCTGGGGACCAAATCTATCGGAGCAGGATTGGCAGCATGTGGAGAGGCCCCAGGTCATAATGTTCTCACACATGATTTGCAGCAAACCATCGGTCCCACATGTGATCATTCAGGCAAAGTTCACATCGGCCCCAATGGTGGTGGACGCACTTTCTCAAACAGTCACCTACCTCTACAACATCAGCACGATGAGTCCCCACAGATACCCGAGGCTTGCCCTAAAGTCCTCACGACAACTCGCAGTGAGGGGTGAGACACTCAAGCATGGTACGCCCGAGTTTCCACCTGGTTTTCAAGTCATGGGCTCCAGATGGACCACCTCCCACCTCTTCAGTACTGCTTGGACTCCCCTTTTCTCCGGATCTTCCATGAGGACGTCAACCGGATTATCCGGTTCGACCTCCTTTGCCTCCACATACACAGCACATGGTTAGCACCTTCGGAGCTTCCACCAAAGATGCACTTCTACAGAGATCATTTCCTCCAGCTCATCGTGGATGGCTTCATCCAGCTGCCAGGCTACCTGGGTATTCACATGTCACATGCCATGGGGAGGTACCCTCCCACCGCCTACGGGTGGCGACAGGGTTCACAGAGTGCATATTCAGAGATGGAAACCTCATACGGAGATCTCGGGAGGAGTAGATCTGCAGATTATGCCACACAAGGGTCGAGACAAAGGAGCACTATACCTATCACTGCCCAGTGTACTATGAGATCTGCGGGAGGCACCATTGTCGCTTCCATGAGTGTTTTCGCCCATTATCCAGGATCGTGGACTTCCCGGACCAGCACTACCTATGACTCTTCCTACTGGAGCTTCGCAAACACATAGAGACACTCCTAAGAGAGTGTCGGCCACAGCCACCACCCCTCCTTCCTTGCCAGCCGACCATCACCAATTTCTTCCAGGCCCAAGGAGAGGATACCAGCATAGTGGATCCCACGGATCCACCACAGGATACCTCAGCTCGGACCCATCCTTGAGGAGTCACTTTGGAAACGGGCTTGCGCACTTCGACATATCCGGCGTCCCCAGCCCACAAGACGCCAACCACAATCCTCCCATTAGCTTGAAATCCAGAGACATACCATGGATAGCATAATATCACATCGGTCTCAATCCCATTGGGTGTTTAGAAGACGTTTCATATAACTTTCTTCCTTTCTTTCTTTCTACATGGCAGCTCAAAATCAGGGAGATCCTCCATCACACAAACACCTTCCCACTATAGCAGTAGACATGGTAAGTCTCTCCTCGATCGTCAACTCCCCTATGCTGGACATTTTGGATAGATGAGGATGAAGGTACTATGTATTGTAGTAGCATGGCAATGTATTTCTCCCATGTTGAGCTTACCACACGACTCACAGCCACCATCCATACATCCACTGCAGCCGCCTTCCCGCACTCCAAAGCCACCCCTACATCACCAGGAGGGACTATCCCAAAGAATAGCTGGTACGACAAGGAATGTCGTGATACCCGAGCCCATCTACATCGGGAGGTGGTGCTAGGACCCACCACTCACCAGCACACACAAGTGATCTTCCAACGTCTCACACGGAGGAAGAAGAGAGCCTACCTAGCCAGGCTTGAGCAAGACCTATACCAGCTATTTCTTGGGAGGGACTGTAAGGAGGCCTGGAGGATCTTACAATATCATCGCTTGCCGACTCCGATTACTTCACCCGGCACCTGGAACACCTATGCCACCTCTCTCGACCATGCCCCGAGCAGCCACCTCTCCCCCATCCACCCAAACCTCGTCCCCACACTTTTCCTTCTTCCACTTGAGCATGGTGAGAGATGCTATTGACAAGATAGAAGACTAGGAGAGCACAGGATCATGATGGACTCCTCACCGAGCATTTCTCTCATGCTAGGGACACGCTAGCCCCTTTACTCTTTCACATGTTTAACAGGGCTCTATGTGAGGGCTTCCACGCCAACTAGTCATCGAATACTATCGTACCTATCTTGAAAGCAGGTGACCCCATGGACCCCAGCAACTGCAGGCCTATCATGATTGGTCACACCTTGGCCAAGATTTATGGTTCGATTTTGCAGCATGAGCTTAGCATATGGTCCGAGGAGCAACGACTCAGAGCACCGGGACAGACAGGCTTCACAAGAGGGCACTCCACACTAGATCATATCTTTACACTATGGGGGATCATTGAGGGGGGGAGAGCTCACGGGCATTGGATATGCCGCTGCTTTGTGGATTTCCGCAAAGCCTTTGATACCGTCCCACAAGCCAGATTGATGGGGAGACTGCAGGATATGGGAGTGCCAGCAGAGATGATTTGAGAAATCATTACACTCTATGAGTCAGTCATAGGTAGAGTACAGGCTCCAGGAGGTGATTCAGAGATCATACACAGCACTATTGGGGTGAAGCAGGGCCGCCCCTTGTCTCCTACTCTACTTGGTCTATACATTGACGAGATCTCGGATTACATAGACAAACAGGGAGGACCACGAGCACGTTTAGCAGAAGTCCTGATAACGATCCTTTTGTATGCAAATGATATTGTTCTTATTTCTGATTCACCAGAGGGGCTGCAGAGGCATTTGGATGAATTACAGGCCTTTTCCGAGGACCAGGACCTCACCGTGAACCTTGGAAAGACCAAGGTCATGATCTGTAACTCCTCCCCACAGCAAATAGGTAGATTTGCAATAAAGCTTACATACAGTCGAGAGCCTGTGGAGTATAATACCTCATATGTATACCTTGGGATCACTTTTGCTTCACCTCAATTCTCGATGCGGAAGGCGGCCGAAGCTAGATTGATGAGGGGATATGCAACCCTTGGCTCTCTAGAGAAGCAATGCTCAAAGATACAATTTCAAGAGCCGAGGACAAAGCTTTGGCTATTTGATACTCTAGTTACACCTGCACTACTGTATGGTGCCCCCATCTGGGGTCCCAACTTATACCACAAGAGGAGACAAAGGAGAGCCGGCCAAGCCAGATACAGAGGAGGTATATGATAGGTGGAAGCCGATGTAGAGGCCCCTAGTGGCGATGATCTCGCTCATGATTTGGAGTAAGCCATCACAGCCACATGAGATTGTGCGGGCAGAGATGGGGGCTGCACCGATAGTGACAGAGGCTCTATTCCAGGTAGTGACATATTGGCGCAAGCTATGGGAGCTTCCCAACTAGCCCTGGAGTCCTCGAGACAGCCGACACTCGAGTGAGATACAGAGTGCTGGTATGCATATGTAGGTACTTCGTTTGGCAAGCACATCATGCAGATGGAGGCACTCCCCCGTTCCAGTAGAGCATAGAGGGCCCGTCATTTGCTCTCAGCCGCACAGAGCGGAACACGGTTATCAGGATTTAGGAAAGACATTGTCAGACTAGATACTCAGAGGACATGGAGTTCACCTAGTCGTCCACTGGGGACGAAGATGGCCTTCTACAGAGATCACAACCTATGCCTGAAAGAGGATGGTTTCATCATCCGCCCTCGCTACATGGACATACACCTATCTTTTGGGGTGAGATGTCTGATCGGCCAGATCCGCACCTCATCCCACCAGCTAAGAGTGGAGACTGCCAGATATGGGCCCAAGGCAGCCGAACGAGAGGACGGGATATGCCAACTCTATCACACAGAGCCCGAGCAGCCTCAGCATCGGCGATGTATGATATCTTATATCCCTCTTATGGCACTGGATGGAGTTAGACATAGATCTGCATAGCATGCTTGTACTACCCCTTTAGCATATAGAGATGCATCTTGCCTTAGCACTCCATCCACATCCCCACCCCCCGTTATATTGTTTGTATATGGGCTCCACCAAACCATGATGATTCACAATTGTATCCAAACACACGCACACTTTTTCTTTTCTTTCTTTTCTTCCGATGACCGGAAGAACACAGTTGTATTATTTTTTGTCTCATAGGCCGACTTTGGCCTCTCGTAGACGTTAATATATCTTTCTTTCTTTCTTTCTTTCTCTCTTATGGCAATGCATATCCATGGTATCATTGCATTATTCATGGTTTCATAGGCCCTTCAAGTGTGGGGGACTCCTACCAAGGATCACCTATCACACAAGCATAAACAAGATTAGAGAAACGAAATAAAAGGGGTGCACACAAGCTGACCACAAAACTGTAGGTTCACATCTGCAAATCTCCCCTAAGCCAGGGGCTAAGGTTCCACTCCCACGAGTCCATGCTTGTCAACCCTGGCGTCCGATACCAGCACTGCCTCCCACAGAGGCCCTCGGCAAGAGTACCCATGATTCGCGATGTCCATGGCAAGAGTAAGCCTCCTCTTGGTCTAAGTCGAGACCACAATGGATCAATAATAACCCAAGATTCACTTGTATAGTGCTTATTGCTGCTATAAATAAAAGTCCAGTCATAAATAGCCAATAACCTTGGATTTATTAATTTTGAACCCTAGCCACCTGAATCAGCCTATTTTCCCTAATCCCAAGGCTCCCCTAACCCTGGTAGATTAGTCCCTAATCCCAAGGGTTGGTGCTAGGTATATAACATTCCTCCCCACTTAGGACATTTGTTGGAAATAAATGAAGAAGAACCAACTACCTGCATTACTGTCTCCGAAATCAAGTTTATACCTGTCTATCAAATCCACGTAGCCATATATCCAAGAACCAGCTCAACTGAAGCTATTGTTCCTCTACAATATGACCGTGGGATTAAGTTTGATTTTGTGGCCGAGTTTATGGACTTGGACATGAGAAACCTGTCTTTTGACACGTATTTAAAGATATTCTGAGAGTTGCAGTCCCGAGTGGCACTGGATCGTTGTGTGGGTTTTTTTTATCTGTGGGTTGACACAAGAACACAACCTCCAAGTAAAGAACAACCATAGCAAGGCACTAGAGGACGTTATTCGGTGTGTTAGGATTTATGATGAGACGATGGCCGACCAGATGCAGAAGAACATCTCTAAGAAACCTCAAACCACAAGAACCTCTAACCAGGCTTTCAAGCGTAAACAAAAGTTTAGGTCTAAGATGGCTCCCCAGAACTATACCTAGTCTTCAGGTGAACCCAATCCAACGAAGGATCAGAAGCACCAGCAAACCCTTCAAAACATTAGGAAGGGTGAGTGTTTCTCTTGCGGTCAGAAGGGCCATATGAAGGCGAATTGTATGAAGGCAAAGACCAAGACAGCTCATTTGACCAAAGTAAGCTAGGAGTGGACACAGCCAAGTGATCATGTGTATCATGTGAACATGGTCACGGACTTTTAAAAAAACTAGGACAACCGTGTATCTCAGTTTACTGATATGTATTCACAATTATACACCCATGTAGATTGAAGGGTCCTGTTTTGTCCTTTGTAATGGTAGTTGCTCCAATATTTTTAATGGTGATTTTGAGGTCCCACTGTCTATTTTTGTAACTCACAAGACTATGTAATATAGTTTATATTTGTTATGGAGTGTTTAAATGTGTTGGTACCTTTTCATATGATATTACTTGTGCTTTCTAATGGTTAACTTAGATGTTTGGGGAACACTGGATTAGAAAGCAACAGTGCAGAATTTCGCAAATGTTTTCTTTGTTGGGGTAGGTTGTGGTTTGCTAGCTGGATGGTTGGTTGATCACAGGATTGTTTGCATCTCAAGGTCTCAGCCTTTGAGGATGAGCCAGCTTGGTGAGGATGAAATTGCTAGAAAATAGTGGAAATATCTCAAGATTGGGATAGATCATATGTTATATTTTCCTGTGGAAGCTCCATTAGGATAAGAGTTGTCGGATGTATGGACATGTGTGAATTATTTCATTGTTACTCCAATGGTTTACCTGTAGGCGCGGACCATGACATGGGGTGAAGGTGTAGTGCACCAAACTTAGCCTAGGAAAGGATTGATCACCCTGGCTTGGCTTTAAAAGTCTAAAGGAAATTTTATATGTTGTGTATCATAGTGGTATGGAACACTCGGATCTACAGCATGTAGATTTTCTCGGTGTGTCTATATTTTCTAACATTGTTATGTCCTATGCTTATGGTAGTTACCCTACGGTAGACAGAGTTACACAAGACTAGACAAGGAAATCGAAAGGGTAATTTGGATGGGGTTGCTAGTATTGGGTGGGCATAAATTTTGCCTTTGAGTGAGGTTGGTCACACTTGTATCTTTTGGCACTTTAGTGCGTGTTTGTATGAGATTGTGGTAATATAATCAGCGCTGTTTTACTCCAAAAAAAAAAAGGATTGGCTGGGGAAGATTCATTGGGACACACTCAGAGTCCTCCAAGAGACAGTGCAATCCCTCCAAAGAGCTAGATATCGCCACTCTAGGTGACCCGGACCGCTAACTCAAGATTCGAGGCTTGCTTCAACGATATAGAGAGGCAGCCCCATAGGTGGTGGATATTAACGGCAGGGACAGTCCATGAGGAGGACACACTACGAGCCCAACCACATAAGGTTCTTCTCCTGCTTGCCTAGTTTATTGTACACACAGTCTATGTAGTAAAATGCCCCTGTCCATCCTTTCGATAGCTAGTCTTATACTTTTTAAATGTTGTCTTGACATCTAAATTACTCATGGATCACATGTAACAGCTTTTTGCCCTCATATACCATTCACATCTTTTGTAAACGTTGATAACATCTCTCTCTCTCTCTCTCTCTCTCTCTCTCTCTCTCTCTCTCTCTCTCTCTCTCTCCATGACACGCTCCCATCACATTGGCCTGACATTCACTCCACCATCAAATTGGTTCTGGCCGAGGCAGGTATCATCATTAGCTGATCACAGCATATCTCACTCTACATAGGATCATATATATACCTAGATGAATCCAGGAACATGCCCAAATTCACATTTTAGGACATGCATGTTATATACTCATGGTAGTCAACCCACAAGACTATATTACTATCAACACCATTATGCTTAGTATGGACTAGATACTACGACATCCCTACTAACGTCATCAGTGCCCAATAGTGGGTGTAGAACTCTGTATCAATATATGCTCTCACACACGCACACACACACATTGGAGCATATATTCACACAAAGCCCTTCGTACTGAGTTTCTGTCAAACCTCCGGATATGCAGGGCAGACTCAGCCATAATGAAGCCTAGCACTAAGGGAAGTAGTAAATAGAAAGAATTCTTAAGTAGTTGATAGGGCAAATGCACCGCTAAAGATAGAAAGAATTAGCACAATACACAGGATCATATGTTGATCACATGTACTAGCAGATGTTTTCATTTTACTTTTTCCTTCAGTTTTCCATGGCTCAGTATATCCCTGGTACCATTGTATTACTTTTGGTCTCATAGGCCCTTGGGTCTTCCGTAGACGTTAATATAACTCTCTCTCTCTCTCTCTCTCTCTCTCTCTCTCTCTCTCTCTCTCCTGAGACGGATCATGTTGGTATGCACAGATGACAGCTTGGTTCCAGCTGCATGGCTTTAGTTGGTGTGCACAGATGACAGCTTGGTTCCAACTGCATCACAGGGAGACGGATCATGTTGGTATGCACAGATGACAGCTTGGTTCCAGCTGCATGGCTTTAGTATGGACAAGCTACCTCCATTTCAGTACTCCCTGGATGCACCCTCCCTCTCTCTCACACGGGCAGAGATTACCAGACTTATCAGGCAGGACTTGACTCAACTGGACACTAGGAGGACATGGATGCAGCCGACACACGAGCTTGGTACAAAGATGGCTTTCTATAGAGATCATCTTCTCCAGCTCACGGAGGATGAATTGTGATCAGACCCAGCTACATGGATACTCATCTTTCTCATGGGGTACAGTGTGCTATTGGTCAGATGCGCACATCCTCACACCAGCTAGAGATTGAGACTCGCAAATTCAGAGGAGCACAAGCTCATGCCAGGATTTGTCAGCTGTGCCAGATGGAGCCAGAGACAGAGTTACATTACATATGTCACTGTCCAGCATATTATGAGATACGAGGCCGCTTTCACTGCCTGTTCAGAGAGGGCTTCGGACCACTTTCTAGAGTCATGAGATACCAGGATCAGAGATGCCTCGGATTGTACTTGCTGGAGCTGCGTAGACATAGAGAGGGTCTCCTGAGAGGGAGGGAATCAGAGAGGGAGAGACACCTACAGAGGCAGATTACAGACTTCTTTCGACCAGAGATTGAGCAGTCAGGCCAGCAGGCATTGCAGCTAACCCCGGAGTACAGCCGCACCAAAGGTACACTAATTGATCGGGCTATATAGCTGGGGCGGTCCAGGCGCCCCAAGATGAGAGGCCCATCTCGACACCGGCAGAGACTACAACAGAGGATCAGGACCATACTAGCACGGCATGGGAGACGTCCAGTCAGAGTACTTACCATGGAGGACATTGAGGATATCCGCCATCGACCGATGAGAGACATCTTTGGATAGTGATGTGTATGATGCTTACCTTTGTTGCTGGAGTTTTCCTCCCAGATGTTATCCATTAGGAGCTCCTAGTACCGTACTTTTCCTCATAGTTGTTTCAGTTTCAGTTAGTTGTTTAGTTGTTTTTAGCTTTCCTTACACAGACATTGTATCAGATCCACCAATTGTTGTAACCTTTTTGGTCTCATAGGTCATTTTGGCCTTCTGAAGACGTTAATATATCATTTCATTTCATTTCCTACACCATCTACAGGAGATAGGAATCCCATCTGACATGGTTTGGAGCATCATCGCCCTCTATGAGTCCGTCATCGAACGAGTGAGAGCCCCACGAGGTACATCACAAGAGATTTCCAGCACTATTGGGGTGAAGCAGGGCTGCCCTCTATCACCCACTCTTTTTAGTCTCTACATTGATGAGATTTCGAGCTTCATTGATGGATTAGGCGGGGCTGGTCCCACACTGGTAGGCATATTGATCCCCATACTACTTTATGCAGATGACATCGCCTCCTCTCAGACTCAGCTGAAGGGCTTCAGAGACAGTTGGATGCCTTACATGACTTTTGCACTAAGCGGGACCTCTCTGTTAACCTTGGTAAAACCAAGGTAATGGTCTTCAATACCTCTTGCCCCTTCACATCTAGATTGAGCTTCACATATAGAGGGGATCCTGTGGAGATTGTCTCATGCTATGTCTACCTTGGTGTCACTTTCAGTGGCCCACGCTTACCATTGTTCCCGCAGCACATGCCAAAGTGACGCAGGGATATGCAGCCTTGAGCTTACTTGAGCGGCAATGCTTCCAAGCACATTTCTAGGAGCCCAGGATGAAGGGCTGGCTTTTTGACACCCTCGTCACACCAGCCTTGATGAATGGAACAGCCTTCTGGGGCCAGATTTATCCGATGAGGATTGGTAGCAAGTTGAGAGGCCCCAAGTCATGATGTTCTCCCGTAAGATCCGCAGCAAACCATCAATCCCACACCAAATTATCCAGGCAGAGTTTGCTGCAGCCCCGATGGTAGTGGATGCACTCTTCAAGACAGTCACATACCTCCATTGCATTAGTCACATGGATCCCCACAGGTACCCAAGGCTTGCCGTGGCGTCCTCCAGACAGCTAGCACTTGAGGGGCGCTTTGGAGTATGGTATGCACTAGTTTCTACTTGGTTCTCAGTATATGGACTCTGCATGGACCGCATGCCCCCCCTTCAGTACAGTTTGGACTCCCCTTTTCTCCGGCTGTCTCACAAGGATACCAACCAGGTTATCCGGTTAGATCTTCTCAACCTCTACACACATTGCACATGGATCACACCTTTGGAGCTCCCCACGAAGATGCACTTCTACAGAGATCACTTCCTCACACTCACTGAGGATGGATTCAGCCGGGTACTTGAGTGTTCACATGTCCCATGCCATGCGGATTGTGATTGGCCAGATACAGGTTTCATCCCACCGCCTCAAAGTGGAGATAGGTAGAGCTGGGCACATCTTCGGAGCCGGGAAGCTCATATGGAGACCCGGAGAGGAGAGGACCTGCTAACTATGCCACACAGAGGTTGAGACAGAGGAGCATTACATATGCCGCTGCCCAATATACAATGAGATCCGCGGGAGGTTTCATTGTCTATTTCATGAGGGATTCGGTCCACTCTCCAGGATCATTGACTTCCAAGACCAGCGTTGCCTGGGCCTCTTCTTGCTTGAGTTCCGTAGACACATGGACACCTTGAGAGAGCCTCGTCCCCAGCCACCCCACCCCCTCCCTCACCAGCCAACCATCACCAGTTTCTTTCGGACCCATGAGGTGGAGGACACCAAGATAGTGGATCTTGTGGACCCTACACGAGCTGCTCTGGACCTACCTCACCCGAGAGGAGTTACCTCGGACCGAGCCTCTGCACTCCAGCGTGCCCGACGCCCTCGACACCCCCGTCGGCCACGATCACCTCATCAGCTCCAAATCCAAGACATGCTCCACTGCCATCGAGCTACCTTTCCACGTGACATAGCTGAGGGAGACCTCTCGGCCATACTCATTAGCCCCATGCTTGATATTTTGGAGAGTGGGATACCATCTACTCGGAGCTGATGTTGCTCTAATGTTTCTATGTTCTTAGTATTCCATGATGAGTTTCCATGGACAGTTTTGTATCACCCCAGTGAGATAGCTATGTTTATGTTTTCTTTCTGTTTTATTTTCCATTCCATGATGAGATATGCCATGAACATTATTGTATCACTTTGGTCTCAAAGGCCCATTGGGTCTTTAGTAGACGCTTAATCTCTCTCTCTCTCTCTCTCTCTCTCTCTCTCTCTCTCTCTCTCTCTCTCTCTCTCTCTCTCTCTGCATGCGCGGTCTTTGTTTCTTTCCTCAAAAGTTGTGGCAACAAGTAAATGATAAAAATGTGCACTACACTGCCAATGAGGTGATAGCTCAAGTGGTGAAGGTGTTTGCCTAGGACCAAGAGGTCCTGGGTTCAAAACCCCCTTGGTGCTTCCTCGGCGGCATCACCTACGGGTGGATAAATAAGCACCTACGGGCGGCTGTCTATGGACGGTGAAATTTGGTAACTATGGGAGGATCTTGGGCCAAAGGCCAGTTGAAAAAAAAATTTGTGCACTACAGTACAGAACCCTATTTGGCTAAATAATGACGTTCCAAACCCCCAAGAAAGATGGTGAACACCAACAGTTTGTAGAAGTATTCTAGCAGTAAAGGCCTCTTGCTCTAACCTTCCCTTGAGATTGACGAAGATATTACAAAATAGAATGATGCAAAGAGCCTGATTCTACTTCCATCATACAAAAACTCCACAAAATCACATTGAAAGCAGTGCAATATTAGTACAATTTGACCTAGCTGGAGACACGACATACAGCATAAACTTTTCGGCGGTCGCGCAGTAAATGTTGAAGCTTGAGGTCGTTAACTAGGAAAGGCCTGTAGAAATACAAATAACCATGAGTGGCAGATCAGAAAATCTGATTCATTAAATTAGTGACATTTGGCAACTCCTCCTAGCTTTCATGAGTAAATTGATAATCATGACATCAGCAAAGAACGCACATAGTAGTAAGCTTACAGCAGGCATTCACAAGCATGCATTTCCTCTCAACAGGCATTCCATGAACTACAGCTGCAGCAGTTGATGCCATTGATAAAAGGTCCAGAAGACAACAAGGACAGACTACTAATTTAAGAGACGTAAGCATGTTCCAATAATGCAACAAAATATGTGCCAATGCTTTGGTAAGACAAAAAAAAAGGGACAGAAAGAGACTTTCGAAATTCAGCATATGCTTCTGCCTTCTCCATAGGAAACCCTGTAGAATAGAAGGCAATCAAGCAGTCACAAGTGGGCCAACTGCAACAACAAAGAAGCAAGTGGCATTAGCAAAAGCCTTGAGCTCACCATTGAAAATCATCATTTTAAGCATGAAATGGATCTATAAAAACTACCGAAAGCTCAAGCAGTCAACATGAAGAGATCTTACAGAAGGAGGAATATTGCAAATCACAACAAAATGCTGTGCTGGCAAAATGATTACAGTGGATCCAAAAAGGACAATAGTGCTCTTTAAACAGCATCCAAGTCTCATTGCACGAAAAAGAAGAAAAATTGTGAAACAAGAACAAAAAGTCTAGGAACACCTTCAAAAGGAAAGCAGGTAAAATACTAGCCATCCTAGTGGCTTTACTTGCTCAAAGTCATCATCGCCAAATCGACTCCGCGTCATTACTGCCCACTGACTCCATATATCTCCATTGCACACTAAACGTGCATGCTAGCTTGGAGAAAAGCAGCGACACAAAGGTGACAGGTTATGGGCTAGAAAGAAGTGAAAGGTTAGAGAAAGCCTTATAGGGTAGATGAGAAGGCTGCGACCAGGAAAAAGTTCCCGTGAACGAGAAGGGCATACTTGAGAGAGAAGCACCTATATATTACCCCAATATGAGGCCAAGTTCCTCTTTTTATAAGAGAACTATGGGAAAAAGCAGGGAAAAGCTGCCCCTCGGGCCTCTAAGTTTTAAAAAATATAAGCTTTTATTTCAAACTCCCAAAATAACCTTCTCTTTTGTTTTGTTTTTTTTTAAAGCAAACTTGCTCTTTTTATAACAAAAAGTTGGCACCACTTTTACAGCCATGCTTTTGCTTCTCTCTAGCACCCGCACGCTGCTCTCTGTGCATACCCGAAAGCTGCCCTCTGTGCATATCCAGAAACCTCTCTCTCTCTCTCTCTCTCTCTCTCTCTCTCTCTCTCTCTCTCTCGCGCAAGCCCATGCAGCAATGCTGCTATTCTGGCTGCCCTGTAGACAGGTCGTGCTGCCCCTGTACGGGGGTGCTTCTGCGCCCCTCAACTGGCTGCACATGGGTGCCATGTCTGCAGATCAAGGCCACCCCCTTGCTGCCCCTAAAACATGCCTACCGCCCCTTCATCTGCACACTGTTAGCCATTGACCTGCACGTGTTCACCGCCCTTGCACGCCTAGGGCTGGCATATCCATGGCACACTGGCTGGGGCTGCCCCCTTGTGTCCTCCATGCGCTCAAGCCAGGCCTAAGATCACCCCTTCTTCGGTGGCTCCAATTGGCTGCCCTTGGGGCATCCCACCACCCCCCCCCCAATAGTTGCAATGAAACGCGTTTATTACATGTATGAAACGTCTACCCGTTTCATACGTAAGAAACCGGGTTTCAAACAAAACTTTTTTAAACCCTAAAAACATCAAAAGTAGAGTACATGCTGCCTCGTTTTTAGAGGCGATTCTGAAAGTACAGCCGCACTGAGTAGCTGCCTTGACTCCTGAGAACGTCGACTTCACTTTGCACTCCTGGGGCCAAGCGAAGGTGACCCTTGGGCCTTCACCCATTCTCTTCTTGCTCTTGCCTGCAGCCTATTCTATCTCTCCAGTCTCATCATGCCAAGGAAGAGCTCTCCTCTATGGGACAACGTGACCTTCGATACTGTGAATGCAAGATATGGTGGGAGCGGCACAATGAAATGGACCTGCAAGTTTTGTTCCGAGAAGCACCATGGAGTTGGTCAGAGATTGAAGGCTCATTTTTCCCGAACAAAGGGCTTTGGTATTGGCCCTTGTACAAAAGTGCCGACGAATGTTTATGACAGCCTCAAGGCCTGAAAAGCTGAAATGTTGGGCATTTCTATTGATAGAGTGCCTGCATGGGATCAGCCTGAGACATCTCTTGCAGCTATTCCAGCATCTCAGAGGCCAGTGATCGATGTGGACGATGACGTTGAGAGCACGCACGTGCTGCAAGCTGCAAGCTCAAGGTCCTTGCCAACAGCTAAGAGAAGTGCTCTTCCTCTATACAGCGAGGAGATATGAGAGCATCCATGCAAAAGGCAGCTATGAAGGAGGTAACTAGAGAGGTCACAAAGTTGTTTGTGCAATGTGCATTATCTTTTCATCACTCAGACTCCTCGACGGAAGCCAGCTATGCATGCCATCTCTCGCATCAAGTGTGAGTGGGAGGGTCTGACCTGTGAGACATTGCACACCAAGGAGCTTCGCTTTGAGAAGGAAGCTTTGACGAGAGAGCTAGAGCCTTTGAAGGCAACATGGGAGAAGTATGGATGTACCTTGCTTTGCAATGGATGGTCAGATGTGAGAAAGAGGAATGTATACAATATTTTGGTTTCTTCTTGTAAAGGAACCATGATAGATGCATTAGCTGCAGGGACTATGGTTACAGGTGCATTTATATGGTCTCACTTAACGCCAGGCAATGAATGAAATAGGTGCAACCAACATCGTGCAGGTCATTACAGATAATGGGTCAAACTGTGTGGCCATGGGGAGGATGCTTGAGGAGTTCTCCATAATAGTTTGGACAGCCTGGACCTCATGATAAAGGATGTGGGGAAGCTACCTTGGGTGTCTCATATTTTCTCTACAGCATCAAGCATGATCAATTTTGTCTGTAAGAGACCCAAGGTTTTGAGCATGTACAGGGCAAATAGCGACCTTGAGCTTCTAAATCCTTCGAAGACAAGGTTTGAGTATATGTTCATAGTATTGGAGAGGCTTATCAGAGTATGACATGGCTTGCTACATACAGTTGTTTGCCATGAGTGGCAACAATGGAACGATAAGAATGATCCCAAGGCAGTGGCTTTCTGTCGCATGGTCATGAGAGATGCTTGGTGGGAGGATGCATGAAGACGATGAACCCCATGTATATCGTTCTCCGATTGACAGACATGGAGGGGAGCACTATTGGCCTCCTTTATGAATTCATGGACAAAATAGGAGAAGCTCTTGGCTTATGTATTGCATTGTCTGCAGCCACGTACTCATTCTTAGCGATTGCCCATGGCTAAAGAATATCTATAACTTTATGTTTTCATTCTCTCTAAACTTTGTTACTCTTGGATTTCTTATAGAGGGTCCAAGATCTCAAAGACATATGGAACTAGCGTTGGGATTGGTTTCATAGGCCCATCCATGCCGTTGCCCATATCCTTCATCCTTTGGAAGAGTGAGGAGCAATATGTCAACAAAGAATAAGAAGATGGATGGACAGCCTACATGAGCATGCTTGTGAGAGATGACGATGATATGCTCTTGAAGCTGGAGGATGAACGTCTTCTATTCCACAATCGAAGCGGTGTTTTTGGGTCACACACTACAAAGAGAGAGGAGACTTAGTTACAACCGGTTTCTTGGTGGGAGAAATACGGCATTGAGGCACCTCACTTGGTAAGAGTCGGGACTCAAGACTCGGGATTTGGCCCCAATAGTTTGTTATCAGAAATTTAAAGCATGTTCCTATAATATGAGCACTGAGGATGTCTATCTTGTTTTCTTTCAAAGACGCATAGCAATGCGAGTTCTCTCTCAGGACTATAGCTCCAGGCCTTGTGAGAGACTGGAGTACATGGGCCTTACTCCATACCAAGAAGAGAAACAGACTGTCCACAACACAGTTGGAGAGGTTAGTCTTTTGCCACTGCAATCTACGATTGCTTGAGCAAAAGGACTACCCCATAGAGCCTCGCCAAGTCAACCCAAGCAAGATAGACATCACAAAGTGCAAGGAGATACCTGATACTCCATAGGAGGAGACGGATATATACACCATGCTCTACGAGGAAATCACTACTCCATCTCACGGCACAAGATCTCAAGCAGGAGCTTCAGCTGGTGCCAGTACTTCGCATGCACCTCCACCTCATGAGCATGCATTTCAAGAGTCTTCTGGGAGTGGCACTAGCAGTGAGGATGAGGCTGATGATATTGAGCCTGCAGATGAGTGTATGGATCTTGCTGAGGGTCAAGACGATGATGAATCTTGACTCTTGAGTCTTCTATTGAAGGAATCAGGACTTATGATTTAGGATTTCATTTACAGTTTGACTTGTGTTATTAACATTTATCTTGACTCTTCATGAATCATGTGACATGGTTTATCATTGATAACTCCAAACTGCAGGGATTTCATTTACATGATCCATATGTAATCTCATTTGAGTCATTATTCGTCTATACTTCTGCTATAATCATCGTTGTCTGTTGAATGTTCATTTATGCTTTTGTATATAATGATGAATCATGATCAATCTGTGTTTGCTATGTATCATGTACGAGTCATGACATCAGTCATATTCTGTATATATATAAATTTCCACATTTATTTTTCAATCCGAACAAAACCCGTTTCTTACATTTTATGCAACTCGTACGAAACCTATGAAGCCCATTTAAGAAAGGCATGGCAATTGTTGCCCACCACCCCCCCCTTGGCTGAGGGTCAAGACGATTGACTCTTGAGTCTTCTATTGTAGGAATCAAGACTTATGATTTAGGATTTCATTTACAGTTTGACTTGTGTTATTTACATTTATCTTGACTCTTCATGAATCATGTGACATGGTTATCATTGATGACTCCAAAGTGCAGGGATTTCATTTACATGACCCATATGTAATCTCATTTGAGTCATTATTCGTCTATGCTTCTGCTATAATCATCGTTGTCTGTTGAATGTTCATTTATGCTTTTGTATACAATGATGAATCATGATCAATCTTTGTTTGCTATGTATCATGTATGAGTCATGACATGAGTCATGTTCTGTATATATATAAATTTCCACATTTATTTTTCAATCCGAACGAAACCCGTTTCTTACATTTTATGCAGCTCGTACGAAACCTACGAAGCCCATTTAAGAAAGGCATGGCAATTGTGCGCATCCCCCCCCCCCCCCCCCCCCCCCCCACAATTAGCATGAATCATCTCCTGGTTGTGAGCCCCATCACTAAGTCAGTGGGGAACTTAGGAGCTCTGATTATTTTAGGTAGCATTGGCTATTTTTATTATGCATTTTAGGCACCTTTATGGGCTTTCTAGCATTATTTCCTTTTGTCCTCTTTTAAGGACCAGTCGGCCAGCTCCTAGAGGGGGTATATGAGTACCCCCATGCTGTCACTCATTATCCATCACTTTCTTCTCCATCCACAGCACAAGCCCTACCCACAGAGTCACACACTGCTCCACGCAGGGCAGTTGTACTTGCTACATATATTCAGATATCTATCTTGTGTTTCTCTCATTCTCATTTTCTTGTCTCCGTACCGCTTCCGCATGCACTCTGACATGGTATCAGAGCACCAGGCATCTTTTCGAAGGATTTTATCGAGAAGAAGTTGCTGAATTCTGTGTTTTTCAGAGGTGGCCAGCATTGTCATCATCAAGGGGTGCTGCGTTTTCATCAAGGAGGCCTTTTTCAGCCCGGGCATCATCATCCGGACGTTGGAAAGCTGCATTTTCTGCTTCCCGGCTGTTGGACAGATTTGGTGGCTACGTTTTCTGCTCCTCCTCCTCTCTACAGCCCTAGGGGTTGCGTTTTTCAGCCCCTCCTCCCTCCCCTTTCTGTTGCCCTTTTCCTTGGTGCTTACCCAGCAGTTTCTTGGCTGAGTTTTTCAGCCTCCCACCCTCCCCTTCTGACAGCCCTTCCTCTTTCTTCAGCCACATCTTCCTCCTACTCTGTGCTTTCCCTCATCATCTAGGGTTTGCATTTTCAAGTGTGGTGCTGCCTTGAGAGAGAGAACACTTCATTCAGCTACGTTTTGTGGCTGATTTGCAGCCCTCTTCTTGGCTGCGTTTTTTTTGAAGCAGTAAGTACTCTTTACAGCATTCTATCGTGGGATCATGGCTGATGACATTGTGGAACAGCCCTTGCTTCAAGCACCATCAGTGCATATACCCATTCTTCCCAATATTCATGAATCTTCAAAGCTGGATGGCACCAATTTTGACCTATGGAGGTCAAGGCCATGTCTATTCTAGAGACATATGACCTTTGGGAGTTTGTCACCACCCCTATACTTCGGCCAGATACCTCAGCAAAGACGGCAACATCTCGTACCTTGCAGGAGGCGGCTTTATGGGACCGATTCAATGCTCGAGCTAGATCCTTCATCTTCATGAACTGCCACGATGCAGTTCTCACCCATATCAAGTTTATACCATGGCTTATCAGATATGGAAGAAGCTCGAAGACCTCTATGAGATCAAGACCTCTACCAAGCGTATGTCTGATTCTTCTTCCATGCGAGATCACATCAACCAGATGGAGTTGTTGTGGAGTCAGATAGCGTCTTGTGGCAAGAACATTGCCTCAACGGATATGGCAATCAACCTACTTGCTCAGTTGCCTCCCAAGTTTGACAACCTGTACTCTTCACTTCTTGCCTCCAACCAGACAAAGGACATCACCTGGGAGGATGTTGTTCCTATGATCTTGGTGCAGGAGGTCCGGTTCCAACAAAGAGATGGTGGTAGCAGCAAAGGCTCCAAGGCGTTTACCGCTCAGAGGGGGCAATCCAAAGGGAAAGAGAAGCACGATTCATCCAAAAAGGAGAAAAAGCATGAAAAAGAGAAGCCCAAGTCTAAGGTGGAGTGTGCCCCTTGCAAGAAGACAGGGCATACTATGGATCAATGCTACAAAAAGCACCCCAACCTTAGACCTTCATGGTGGAGAGAGAAGTCCAAAGCCAAAGATACAGGTTCTTCTACAGCCGCAACCGTAGAAGAGGGGGTATTCCTCACAATTACAAAGTTGGAGTCCAGCGAGACTACATTGGCCTCTTCTGATTCTCGACCTTGGTATGTGGATAGTGGCGCTTCCAGGCACATGACCTATCGGCACGATTGGCTTTAGAACCTTCATGACAAGTCCGGCCATGTCACTATTGGAGATAGGTCCACTATTCAAATACAAGGATCCGGCACTATTCCTCTCGTTCCAGATGGCAAAGGACACAGGTCAGATGCTGGGGTCCTTTATGTTCCAGATTTGGGATTTAACCTTTTGTCTGTGAGTTCTCTTACCAGGCTAGGTACCCGAGTCATCTTTGATGAGCATTCCGTCATCGTTGAGGATCGTGAGACAAGGCAGTCTCTATGGCAAGGAGTGCACGAATGTGGCCTATACAAACGCCCCTAGTGAGAATCAAATCATCCACATAAAGAATAATAAGAGTAACCAGCCCTCCTTCTCTGTAGATGTAGAGATGGGGATTTCAATCCGATCTCTGAAAACCAGTCTGTATGAAAAAACTATCAATACGCTAGTACCATGCTCTGGGTGCTTGCTTGAGACCATATAAGGCCTTCCGTAAACTGTAGACCATATCCTCTGCTCCTGGAATAAGGAATCCTGGGGGCTGCTCAACATAGACCTCCTCTTGTAGAGTTCCGTTGAGGAAGGCGGACTTTATGTCCATCTGAAAATGGGCCAATAATGATGAGCTTCGAGAGCAATCACTGTCCTGATGGTGGTCATCCTGGCCGTAGGTGCAAAGGTTTCCTGAAAATCCACGCCAGACTTCTGGGCATAGCCCTTGGCAACAAGACGAGCTTTGTGCTTATCCAAATTGCCATCTGAACGATACTTGGTTTTATAGACCCAGCGGACTCCAATCACCTTCCACCGTGCAGGCCAAGGGACCAACTCCCATGTCTGATTCCGCTCAATGGAATCCAACTCTGCCTCCATAGCACGCCTCCAAACATCCAGTGATAGAGCCTACTCAATGCGAGTCGGCTCACTATCCTGTAAAACTTGCGACATGAGTGCATAGTTCACACTCAAATTTCCCACATGTGTCTGACCCTGCTGCTGAAGTCTCTGGGATCTCCTCAAGCAATCTTGGCTGGTCTCTCGAAGCTCGGTAACTCCAGAATCCTCGACTGTCTGAAAGAAGGTACACGCCATGCCCTAGTAGGGCGGTCCTGAGTGACCTCTGCATCCTGATGCTCCTCTTGGGCCCCCTCATAAGAGGGTATAGGCGCTATCTCCGGTATGGGTGCGGGAGGAGGAATGCGTGGCAACATGGCTGGAATGGACGGAGACTGAGAAGCAAAAGGTTGAGCTGCCTCGTCAATGTCTCCGGACTGCGAAGAAGAAGTAGAAGAAGCCCCCTCTGAGAGACTAGGGGTAGTCTCAACAAAGACCACATCTCGACTGATCTCCACCTCCCGAGTATTGGGGTCATAGAGCCTGTATCCTTTGGTCATGGTGCTATATCCAACGAACACTAGGCGCTTGGATTTGACGTCCAACTTCATCCTGTGTGCCCTTAGGCACATGTACAAAAGCGTCAGATCCAAAAACTCGAAAATGAGTGACGGAAGGACGTGTACCATAATAAGCTTCATAAGGAGTCTTGCCGCGAACAGCAACTGTAGGAGACCGATTGCGAATATGAACCGCAGTAGCCACTACTTCGGCCCAAAGAGGCTTTGGAAGCCCCTTATGCTACAGCATGGTCCTCGCCATCTCCACAATGGTCCGGTTCTCTCTCTCCACAACACCATTCTCTGACAAACTCCATCTGTATGCCATGAGTAGCACAGTAGTTCTTGAACTGATTTGAAGTGAACTCGCCACCAAGATCGGCTCTCAAAGTCTTGACAGAATGTCTAGACTGCTTCTCCACCAATGTCCTCCAATCACAAAATTTGCCGAATGTCTCATCCTTGGTCTTAAAGAAATAGACCCATGTGTACCTGGTACAATCATCAACAAATAGCAGCATGTAATTGGCATTGCCCACTGATGGTGTGCGCATGGGGCCGCACAAATCCGAGTGAACAAGCTCCAACGGGGTAGTGGCTCTCCCAGTGGCCTTCTTTGGAAAGGCCTCTCGATGCTGCTTGCCCTTAAGGCAACTCTCACATACACCGGGCCGTGCCCCAACATCTGGCAACCCCTCTACCAGATTTTCACGAAATGCCTGGCGTAAAGCATTATAATGTAGATGTCCAAAACGTGCATGCCACAAAACGCCTATCTCGGCTACTGATTTGGCCATAAGAGCGATGTAAAGAACAACTTGGCCAGGAGTTTGAGATGACAGATCTTGGACTTCTTCATTTCTTCATCGGCTTGGAGATCTTCCAGACTCGTGATGGTATTTTTGTGTCTCAACAGAGATATGTATGTGAGCTTTTAGAGACATTTGGCATGGCAGATTGCCGCCCCATTTCTTCCCCCATGGACCCAAAGCAGAAGCTGTCCTCGGAGGCAGCTAGTGACTTTACAGATGTTTCTAGATACGGGACCTTGGTTGGGTCTCTCATTTGGCTCATTCATTCGAGACCTGACATTTCTTTTACAGTGGGCATTCTCAGCTCATTCATGGCCACCCCTTTATTGGTACATTGGCAGGCAGCACAGCAGGTATTGCGATATTTGCAGGGTATTCGGTCCTATGGCATCATGTATACCCAGGGGATTACTCTTAAAGGATGGTCAGATTCTGATTGGGCTGGAGATGCCGACACGAGGAGATCGACATCTGGATTTTGCTTTACTCTTGGATCCGGAGCTATTTCATGGAGTTCTAAGAAGCAGCCTTATGGTGGCATTGTCTTCTACAAAGGCTGAGTACCGAGCGGCGTCTCCAGCTGCTCAAGAGGTGGTTTGGCTTAGACGACTGCTTGCAGAGATTGGGTGTCCACAGACAGCGCCTACCTTGATTCGTTGTGACAACCAAAGTTGCTTGGCAATTGCCAAGAACCCAGTATTCCATGCTCAGACGAAGCATATTGAGATACAGTATCATTTTGTTCGAGAGCAGATTATGGCACGAGAGATTCTCGTTGAGTATTGTCCTTCCAAGGAAAATGCAGCGGATTTGTTTACAAAGGCCCTTCCACAGCCCTCCATGGTTCCTCACTTCAGCTCCTTAGGCTTTATGCCACACCCAGGATCTGAGAGGGGGTGTTAGCATGAATCATCTCATGGTTGTGAGCCCCATCACTGAGTCAGTGGGGAACTTAGGAGCTCTGATTATTTTAGGTAGCATTGGCTATTTTTATTATGCATTTTAGGCACCTTTATGGGCTTTCTAGCATTATTTCCTTTTGTCCTCTTTTAAGGACCAGTCGGCCAGCTCCTAGAGGGGGTATATAAGTACCCCCATGCTCTCACTCATTATCCATCACTTTCTTCTCCATCCACAGCACAAGCCCTACCCACAGTCACACACTGCTCCATGCAAGGCTGTTGTACTTGCTTCATATATTCAGATATCTATCTTGTGTTTCTCTCATTCTCATTTCTTGTCTCCGTACCACTTCCACATGCACTCTGACACCCCCCCCCCCTTTGGCCAAGTCAATTTGGCTGCCATCATGGTGCTCTTTCCTCAGCCTGGCTGGCCTCCTTTGTGCGCCCAAGGACCGCCCTCATGCTTTTTGCTATCTCCACCTCCTATGGCTGCCTTCCCATCACCAAAAGCTTCATCTTCTCCTCCTGGTTGACCTCTTCTAAGAGGTCCCAGTCATGAAGTACCTTGCTTATGGTAAATTCTCACGCTTCTAGCCACTTTCTACTGCCTCGTAGGCATGTGAGAGCGATTTTGGACAAAAGCAAGACCTTCCTTGCAGCTAGGAACTGCTGTCCAGCCTGTATGGGGTGCTTTTTTTTTTTTACCTCCCCTCAGATATTTGTGCATCCGCAAGAGGGATTTCTTCCTTTCTTGCTTCTTGGCACATCCATGCACAAAAAGGCTTTCTTTGCAGCACAACCCACATGAGGGTACTATTTGTACAAACCTCCATGCGTCGAGTTCTAGCACTTTTGTCAGATCCATGCTTTCATACCATAGTGTTGGATATTTAGAGTCTACTCTTAGATATGAACACCCTCTATATGTGCGTACTTGTTATGAGCATGTGCACACTCCCTATGAGTCATAGGATAAGTGTGCCATGTGTTAGTAGTGTGTGTGTGTGTCCAACTATGTGACAAAAGATGAGGCTAATCCCTAGCCTACAAAAGCATTGTACTTGGTGAGTATCAATCACTTCAATCAATTTAATCACATCATTGAGTCGTGCAACATTCTCCCTACGGGCATCGCAGACGCCAGTGGGAGGTCAAGGATAACTTCATATGCAAGAAATTCTTCAGAGAGGGGTTTGGACCCTTACCTAGGATCATGGATTACCCAGATTAGCGATGCCTAGGCCACTTCCTACCAGAGCTTCGTCGCCACAGAGACTCACTGATTAGGTACCCTGTGGGAGACATCCACCCCGGCCCCAGGTGACCATCACTAAGTTCTTCTGACCATGAGAGGACGCCACACCAGCCATGGATGACATACCCACAGCCTCATCAAGCCACACATTCTTAAGGGCCCAACATCCCAGACTCTCTGGACCTCGCAAGCAACATAGACATCAGCCCAACTTGAGGAGATCTCGGAGAGGCACAAAGCAACAGAGCCACCCTTCCCTCACACAACGGATCTGCATAGCCTTCTACAAGCTACCCCCATGCTTGATATCCTTGATGGCCCCCCCTCCTACTACCGGGGAGTTCGCTCCATACGTTGTATGATGATGATGGTCCCATTTTGTATCATAGGGCTCGATTTGACATTCCCAACTCATAGCTCCAATCTGTGTTTTCTTTTGGACCATGATGAGATTACATGGACACTGTTGGTCTCATAAACCCATTGGGTCTTTTGAAGACGTTAAAGCTCTCTCTCTTCGACATCGACGAGGTAGCAGACTATATTCCGCGAGGAGGAGGTGGCGGGCAGATCTCAGACACACAGGTACATATTATGCTATATGCTGATGACATTATCCTCGGACACACAGGTACATATTATGCTGTATGCTGATGACATTATCCTGATTTCAAAGACACAGGAGGGACTACAGCAGCATCTAGGGGCTCTAGAGCTTTTCTGCAGAGACAGAGGCCTCACTGTGAACCTTGGGAAAACCAAGGTTATGATCTTCCATACATTGCCAGCAATGAGGAGGAGATCTGTTTTTATGTTTGAGGGCAGCCAAGTAGAGGTCTCTACATCTTATGTATATTTGGGAATTACATTCACCAGCAGAGCCAGGCGATTCTCTATGACGCAGGCAGCCCATGATCGAGTCACCCGAGCCTATGCAGCCTTGGCTATGCTAGAGAGATAGAGCCATCAGGCACATTTCCAGGAGCCCCGTACAAAAGGGTGGCTTTTTGACACTTTAGTCACCCCAGCCCTGATGTACGCAGCCCCAGTTTGGACACCAGGCTTGGCAGCCTCGACATGGAGCCAGATAGAGTGCCCACAGGTCATACTGCTATCCCGGATGGTTCATAGCAAGCCATCCGTTCCCCATGACATTGTGAGAGCAGAGTTTGCTGCACCACCGATGCTAGTGGAGGCACTCTTTCAAACAGTATGTTTCTTGCACAGACTCAAGGACATGCCGGTGGACCGACTCCCGCGCATTGCTTTTGAGGCATCCAGGCAGCTTGCAGAGTCAAGGGACAGTCGCTCGTATACAAAGGTAGTCCAGTGGCTCCAGAGTTTTGGATATGATATGGACCGATTACCACCTACCCAGTATGATCTACATGCCCCACACCTCTCCCTCTCACACACTGAGAGGAATAGAGTCATCAGGCAGGAGCTGATTCAGAGACATATCATGCGCACATGGGTGACACCATCACAGCCTCTCCGTACGAAGATGGCATACTACAGAGATCATTTCTTGATGCTGACTTATGATGGTTTCATTCAGAGACCGCACTACATGGATCTATATCTTCCACATGCTCTGAGAGTAGTGATTGGACAGCTCCGAGTTTCATCACAACCCCTAGGGATTGAGGCTAGACGAGCAGCCCGCATCCCACGGGAGGAGAGATTATGCAGATTATGCAGAGAGGATGTGGAGAGCAAGTCACACTTTGTATGCAGATGTCCATATTATAATGGGATCAAAGCCACCTACCCTACCCTCTTCAGAGGAGCAAACACATCTTTTCAGTCCATCCTGCAGATATCAGACCAACGAGTACTTGGGCGCTTCTTACTAGAGATATACCAACACAGAGAGCAGTTACTCTAGTCAAGAGAGAGGAGAGTCCATATCCGACAGACTCAGCTGACCGATTTCTTCCAAAGGACAGCCATGCCAGATCCCACAGTGATGGGCCGAGGGGTCACTTTGAGGAGAGCAGAGGAGATTCGAGCATTGCGGCGTCCACGAGCGCCCGGATACCGACCTTCACACAGACATCGACATATGATCAAGGACATTTGGGCACGACACTAGAGGCGACTACAGTAGAGAGGACAGCCGGTACCCATTGATCTGGCGGCCATCTTGCATATCATAACAACTGGCACTGACATGTATGACATATTACACCCCCCCCCCCTCACCACAGGATGGAGCTGACTAGGAGCATGCCTGCATTAAGCATCGTTGTATCACCCTAGCATATAGTTGTGCATTTACCCCAGTAGTGCTCCATCCTTATATATGTACATACATCCCGACCTCACAGTAGCAGTTTTCTTCCAGTTGTTGTATTGTGCCCTGAGCACCATCTGATACTTCGAGATACCACATACATTGTACATGGTTTTGTCTCATAGGCCAGTTCTCTTAGGCCTGAGAGAGACGTTAATACAATCTCTCTCTCTCTCTCTCTCTCTCTCTCTCTCCCCCTCCCCCTCCCGCTGCCCCCCTTCGCTCTCCTCTCCCGCTGCACCCCCCCCCCCCTTCCGCTGCCCCCTTCGCTTTCCTCTCCCGTTGCGCGCTCCCCCCCCCTCTCCCCCTCCCGCTACGCCCACCCCTCCCGCTGCCTGCCTCGCCCCCCTTCGCTCTCTCTCCCACTGCGCCCCCCCCTCCCGCTGCGCCCCCTTCGCTCTCCTCTCCCGCTGCGCCCACCCCATCCGCTGCCTGCCTGCACCCCCCCATTTGCTCTCCCTCCCGCTGCCTGCCCGCCCCCCCCCCCCCCCCCCCCCCCCCCCCCCCGGGCGCCCGCCTGCACCCCCCCATTTGCTCTCCCTCCCGCTGCCTGCACTTCGCCCCTCCCTCCTGCTGCCTGCCTGCGCCCACCCCCCCCCTCTCACATTGCCCACATCTCTCCCTCCCCTCCTCCCTGCCTGTGCGCCTTCTTGCCTGCCTGCACCCTGCCTTTTGACCCCTCCATCTCTCTCTCTCTCTCTCTCTCTCTCTCTCTCTCTCTCTCTCTCTCTCTCTCTCTCTCTCTCTCCTTCTACACTGCCGCAGATCTGCGTTTTAGGGTTTGGCTGCACTTTCTGAATTTCAGATCTGCAATGTCAGAGGGTTGGGAATAGGTGGAGGTATTGGAGGACGAGGAGATTGCGAATGATACTTATGTCCCGGAATGCGAGATTCTACAAAGAAAGCTGTGCAGAGCTATCCCTTTCATCGTCGACATTGGAGATCCCTCAGTGGCAATCAAAGGAAAACATGTGGTTTTGAGGTACGAAGATATGAAAGACAAAATTAAAGTCATGAAGCAAACAAGGTCACTTAAGGGAACGAAGGTGTGGATGGCGGATGAACTCTCAGCCACACAACTAAAAAACAAGAAACAAGAACTCAATAAAGTATACGAAGCAAGGAAACAAGGAAAATGCGCAGTCTACCGTAGAGGTAGAGCTGTTATTGCAAATTTCACGACAACCAAACATGGTAGTAGTGAAGAGTAGCTGCTAGAGAAATCCTTCATGTTATCTAGGATTCTCCTACGGTCATGTAGGGAATTTGAACTATATTTAGTTTTATCTCTATTTTCATTTTGTTGCCCCCGAAGTGGAATGTAATCACATGGATGTATCTGATTAGTCCTATTGGTCAGATGTGGCCTCTAAAGGACGTTAATATAGTTTTCTTTCTTTCTTTTCTTTCTTTCTCTCTCTCTTCTTCCATGGCTTCCCCCTTGCGCAACCCGACGAAGGCGACCTTTATGGTCACAAACAAGAGGATAACAAATGTGGAAAAGGAGATGAAGGAATGGAAGGCGGAGATGGAGGGATGGTGGAAGGAGAAAGCCAACTTTCTCCAAATGGTATTCAATGAGGGTAAACGGTGGAAAGAGGAGAAGGACGACCTCATAGCACAAGTCAAAGACCTTCACAGGGAAGTCAACACGCTCAAAGGCGTAATTTCATCTCTTCAGAGGGAGCTTGCAGAGACTAAGGCAAATGGTGGACTTGAAGAAGGTGAAATTCAGCCATCCATGATAGAAGAGCTCAGGATATCAAGGAACAAGTACGGGCAATTAAGGAAGAAGAGAAGCAACACGAAGCAAAGACTTCCTCATGGGTGGAAGTCATCACCAAGACTCAAAGGAAGATGGCTGAAGCGGAGAAGTGGATAGAGGTCGCCAAGAAGGGTAAAGGTAAGGAGATAACAACCCCTACACCTACAATCATTAACATGACTTTGGAAGAGGAACAACGAAGACGTACACGTGCTTTGCATGTGAGGATTACCGGCCTTAAAGACGGGGATAAAGTTGAAGAGGAGGTGAAAGAGCTTATGGTGTTGATGGGGATTGACAGTCCGGCACACGCAAAAGCCTGGAGAGTGGGCAAAAAAAGCGGAGGCAATGGGGAAACATCAAAGGAAAGAGCTCTCATACTTCGCTTCCCCTCTATTGAGGCGAAAAAGGAGTTCTTGAAAAGGCGACCCACTTTAAAGAATACAGGCATTTTTCTTGGTGACGATCTTACTCTTTCACAACTTGCACATATGAAGGAAGTCATGCCAGAGATTAGGGCGGCAAGAGAAAAGGGAAAGATAGCATTTTATAGAGAAGGGAGGGTGGTCATCGTAGAGCGACGCTCTACATGACGGTGCGAGACCTATGGGACCAAATTAAAGCTGGCAGCCTGGAACTGCAATGGATCCCTCAGACTTGATGTAGGTGCCTTTGAGGACAGCTTTAGAGATAGAGATATAGTCTTCTACTCGGAGACTCACCAGGCCCCTGGTCAGATGATGCCACAAGTGACAGGATACAGATGGGAGACAGCTTGCAGAGTAGGGACGAGATCGGTACACAGTAGTAGAGGATCAGGGGGGTGGCACTTCTTTTCAGGGAGGAGCTGCAACCGCTTCTACACATCGTTCAGAGAGATGATCAGGCCAGATATATGTGGGTGAGACTAAGGGCCGACACAGGCAGATTCCTGTATATTGCAATATGCTATTTTGCTCCTAGTACATCGACATATGCAGCACCTAGAGGGCAGACTCCTTTCTCTGTGCTAGATGATGACATATGGGAGTTCTCTAGGGATGGAGACATCATCCTGTTAGGGGACTTTAATGCCCGGACGGGCAACCGCCAGACAGCCTTTTATCATACCTCAAAGGAGATGCTGAGAGAGCTAGACACTCTGGATATGGGATTAGACAGACGCTCACAGGATGTGGAGTGCACAGAGTATGGGAGATATTTGGTAGATATGGGGGCTGCACATGGGTTGGCCATACTTAATGGCTTGCAGAGGTTTCCGTCAGCAACTGGTTTTACTTGCTTTCCACATAGACATGGTGCTAGCACAGTGGATTATGTTATGGCTATGCCGAGCTTTGTTTCATGCATTGAGGACTTCACAGTTGGATCTCGGCCCATTGGGGTAGTAGTGGATCATGCATTGTTGACATTGACCATCTCTTTTCACTTTACCACAACTCAGAGGACACGAGGGGCAGATCACACTCGATATACTTTTACTTCAGAGACTGATGCTGTCTACAGAGATGGGATTTATAGACGTCTGTACACAGAGGAGCCAGGGAGACCTTTGGAGGAGCTGACCCATATACTGACAGAGACTTCAGGATGCAGGGAGAGAGGCATATCCACATACTCAGCCAGGACAGAGACAGCGTTCTAGGTGTATGCCCCAGAACAGCTGGTATGATGAGGAGTGCAGAGAGACAAGAGTCCGACTGCAGCGGGAGGTTGCTTTGGGAGTCACTACTCACCGACAGTCACGATGAGGGATGGAGGCAAATGGAGAGACCACTGATTATGATGATTGCCCGCATGATTGCCACACCAGTAGTAACCGAGACCCTATTCCAGGCAATTACCTTTTTACAGCGGCTATGGGAGCTCCCTCAGTAGAGGTACTCCCGATTGGCATTGATCTCATCCATACAATTGGCAGAGGATGGAGATACTCATTGCTGGTACGCTTAGATGAGATCATGGTTTGACCTACATGGTTTGCGGATAGAGGCACTACCACCCTTTCAGTACAGTCTGGATTGTCCATTTTTGGATCTCACCCGCTCAGAGCAAAACCGCGTGATTAGGATGGATATCATCAGAGTGGACACAGAGAGGACATGGACTAGCCCTACGCACAAAAATGGCTCATTACAAGAGCCATTTTCTACACCTCTCACCAGATGATTTTATCACCCGCCCAGCATACATGGATGTACACCTATCACATGGGATACGCGCTGCCATTGGACAGATCCGAACCTCATCACACCAGCTGCAGATTAAGACAAGGCGATATGTGCATCAAATCTTGGATGACCACATTTGTCAGCTATGCTACCAGGAGGTAGAGACAGAGGAACACTACATTTGCCAATGTACAGTCTATTATGAGATCCGAGGGAGATATCACTCCCTCTTCCGAGAGGGTTTTGGGCCGTTACACAGGGTCATGGAGTTTGAAGATCAGAGATGCCTGGGATTGTTTCTACTTGAGCTCAGGAGACACAGAGAGACCCTCTTGGCAAACAGGAGGCCGAGCCATGATGTACCTAGACAGAGGACCCTAACAGATTTCTTCGGCACCAGCACCAGCAACCCGGCCCACACACCTCCTGATACCTCCTCTATTGGGCCATCAGGGCACCGACCACGCTCCCAAGGAATCACCACTGATAGAGCAGTTATCTTATGTCGTGCTCGTCGGCCACGCCCACCAAGATCCCGACCACGGCATCCTCACCATCGCCAGATCAGAGCCATTATTGCTCGGCATCGAAGGCGCCTACCTCGCTTCTACAACCTCTCAATTCTAGACAGCCCCATGGCAGAGATACTTGATCTAAGGAGAGGGCAACACTTCAATTGATCAGCATACATGGATCTACCTGATATACATTTTTCAGTATTTTCTACTCAGTATCATCTCGGAGTCTTACAGTTCTGTTCTTATAACTGTAGGACAATCAGTATATTGTACTTTTTAGTCTCATTTAGTTGTTCTCTTTGATGAGACACCAACTTCAGATGTACTCTCAGGCCATTATGGCCTCTTAGAGACGTTAATATATCATTTCATTTCAGTTCTCTCTCTCTCTCTCTCTCTCTCTCTCTCTCTCTCTCTCTCTCTCTCTCTCTCTCTCTCTCTCTCTCGCCTGTCTGCCTACACCCCTCCCTCTTCGCTCTACGCCCACCCCTCCCGCTGCTCCCTTCGCTCTCCCCTCCCGCTACCTGCCTGCGCCCCCCCCCCCCCTCTCTCTCTCTCTCTCTCTCTCTCTCTCTCTCTCTCTCTCTCGCCTGTCTGCCCGCCCTTTTCCATTTCGCCTGTGTCCTCTGCTCTGCTCCGCCATTTCGCCTGTGTGCCCCGCCCTTTTCCATTTTGCCTGTCTGCCCGCCTCTCTCATTTCGCCTCTGCTCTGCTCGCCATTTCGCCTGTGTGCCCCCCCTTTCCCATTTCGCCTGTCTGCCCCGCCTCTCTCATTTCGCCTCTGCTCTGCTCGCCAGTTCGCCATTGCCGCACAGTTCTGCTGGCAATGGCCAGTCTATCTATGCGTTAGGCTGGTCGCTCGCCCCACCTTTCCCCACTCACCCTTGCTCAGGCCCCCAAGGCAGCAGCATAACTCTCTCTCTCTCTCGCTTCTTCCATGGCTTCCCCCTTGCGCAACCCGATGAAGGCGACCTTTATGGTCACAAACAAGAGGATAACAAATGTGGAAAAGGAAATGAAGGAATGGAAGGCAGAGATGGAGGGATGGTGGAAGGAGAAAGCCAACTTTCTCCAAATGGTATTCAATGAGGGTAAGCGGTGGAAAGAGGAGAAGGAGGACCTCTTAGCGGAAGTCAAAGACCTTCACGGGGAAGTCAACACGCTCAAAGACGTAATTTCAGCTCTTCAGAGGGAGCTTGCAGAGGCCAAGGCAAATGGTGGACTTGAAGACGGTGAAATTCAGCCATCAATGATAGAAGAGCTCAAGGTTATCAAAGAACAAGTACGGGCAATTAAGGAAGAAGAAAAGCAGCATTAAGCAAAGACTTCCTCATGGGTGGAAGTCATCACCAAGACGCAAAAGAAGATGGATGAAGCGGAGAAGTGGATAGAGGTCGCCAAGAAGGGTAAAGGTAAGGATATAACAACCCCTACACCTACAATCATTAACATGACTTTGGAAGAGGAACAACGAAGACGTACACGTGCTTTGCATGTGAGGATTACCGGCCTTAAAGACAAGGATAAAGTTGAAGAGGAGGTGAAAGAGCTTATGGTGTTGATGGGGATTGATAGTCCGGCACACGCAAAAGCTTGGAGAGTGGGCAAAAAAAGCGGAGGCAACGGGGAAACATCAAAGGAAAGAGCTCTCATACTTCGCTTCCCCTCTATTGAGGCGAAGGAGTTCTTGAAGAGGCGACCCACTTTAAAGAATACAGGCATTTTTCTTGGTGATGATCTTACTCTTTCACAGCTTGCACATATGAAGGAAGTTATGCCAGAGATTAGAGCGGCAAGAGAAAAGGGAAAGATAGCATTTTATAGAGAAGGGAGGGTGGTCATCGTGGAGCGACGCTCTACATGACGGTGCGAGACCTATGGGACCAAATTAAAGCTGGCAGCCGGGAACTGCAATGGATCCCTCAGACTTGATGTAGGTGCCTTTGAGGACAGCTTTAGAGATAGAGAGATAGTCTTCTACTCGGAGACTCACCAGGCTCCTGGTCAGATGATGCCACAGGTGACAGGATACAGATGGGAGACAGCTTGCAGAGTAGGGACGAGATCGGTACACAGTAGTAGAGGATCAGGAGGGGTGGCAGTTCTTTTCAGGGAGGAGCTGCAACCGCTTCTACACATCGTTCGGAGAGATGATCAGGCCAGATATATGTGGGTGAGACTGAGGGCCGACACAGGCAGATTCCTGTATATTGCCATATGCTATTTTGCTCCTAGTACATCGACATATGCAGCACCTAGAGGGCAGTCTCCTTTCTCTGTGCTAGATGATGACATATGGGAGTTCTCTAGGGATGGAGACATCATCCTGTTAGGGGACTTTAATGCCCGGACGGGCAACCGCCAGACAGCCTTTTATGATACCTCGGAGGAGATGCTGAGAGAGCTGGACACTCTGGATATGGGATTAGACAGACGCTCACAGGATGTGGAGTGCACAGAGTATGGGAGATATTTGGTAGATATGGGGACTGCACATGGGTTGGCCATACTTAATGGCTTGCAGAGGTTTCCGTCAGCAGCTGGATTTACTTGCTTTCCACATAGACATGGTGCTAGCACAGTGGATTATGTTATGGCTATGCCCAGCTTTGTTTCATGCATTGAGGACTTCACAGTTGGATCTCGGCCCATTGGGGTAGTAGTGGATCATGCATTGTTGACATTGACTATCTCTTTTCACTTTACCACAGCTCAGAGGACACGAGGGGCAGATCACACTCGATATACTTTTACCTCAGAGACTGATGCTGTCTACACAGATGGGTTTTATAAACGTCTGTACACAGAGGAGCCAGGGAGACCTTTGGAAGAGTTGACCCATATACTGACAGAGACTTTACATGATGCAGCGAGAGAGGCATATCCACATACTCAGCCTGGACAGAGACAGCGTTCTAGATGTATGCCCCAGAACAGCTGATATGATGAGGAGTGCCGAGAGACCAGAGCCCGACTGCAGCGGGAGGTTGCTTTGGGAGTCACTACTCACCGACAGTCACGTATTGCCTTCCGACGTCTTGTGCGAAGGAAGAAGCGGGCCGGCCTTGCTCAGCTAGAGCAAGAATTATAGCAGCTGTTCTTGAGCCAGGACTCGAGGGAGGCTTGGCGTCTGTTTCATGAGTCCTCCCCTGCTTTGGCCATCACTTCTACAGAGGTCTGGGTTAGTTATGCAGCATCTCTATATACAGTTCCTGGACAGACACCTTTTCCTGACCCGCCAGCACCATGCCCACAGACATGTACTTTCTTTACCACAGAGATGGTAAGGAAGGCCATTGATAGGATGAAGACTGGGAGAGCATATGATCATGATGGATTGGTCGCTGAGCACTTTATTCATGCGAGAGACATGCTGGCAGAGCTTCTAGCAGTGATGTTCAATCGTGCTATGTGCGAAGGCTTACCTGAGACTTGGAGTAGGTCCACCATCGTGCCTATCTTCAAGTCAGGGGACCCTATGGAGCCAGGGAATTATCGCACTATTATGATTGGTCACACACTAGCACGATTGTATGCATCCATTCTTGAGCAGCAGTTGAGTAGATGGGCAGAGAGAGTTGGCATTCGAGCAGAGGGACAAGCAGGGTTCAGGAGAGGTTTCTCTACTCTTGACCACATCTTGACTCTCCGGGCCATTATTGAGGAGGGCAGGTCGCATGGGCGACGGATTTATTGTAGCTTTGTGGACTTCCGCAAAGCATTTGATACAGTGCCCAGAGCCAGATTGATGAGGCGATTACAGGAGATGGGGGTACCCACAGAGCTCATATGGGGGATTATGGCTTTATATAGATCAGTTGCAGGACAGGTACGCACCCCAGAGGGGGTCTCTACTTTGGTTCACTCCACTATAGGAGTGAAGCAAGGTTGCCCGTTATCTCCTTCACTGTTTGGTATGTATGTGGATGAGGCTTCTGACTACATTGAGAGATTGGGGGACAGAGGAGCCCAGCTAGCAGGTACATGGATCCCACTATTGTTATATGCTGATGATATTGTGTTGATCTCTGATTCCCCTGAGGATATGCAGCGTCATCTGGATGCTTTACATGAGTTTGCACATGATAGTGGATTGTCTGTCAACCTTGGCAAAACCAAGGTTATGGTGTTTAACACCACGCCACAGTGGGTTAGGCGATCAGCTTCCACATTTACATATGGGCAAGAGATTGTGGAGTATACAGATGCATATACATATCTTGGGGTAGTATTCAGTGGGCCAGTGTTTTCGATGAGGAGAGCAGCAGAGACTAGATTGACTAGAGCACATGCAGCCCTGGGTGGTTTGGAGAGGATGTGTTCGCAGGTTCAGTTTCAGGAACCTCGAACGAAACTTTGGCTTTTTGACACTCTAGTGACATCAGCTATGCTTTATGGAGTGCAGATATGGGGACCTTCAGTGGGCCATCATAGCGCAGGCGGGTGGAGAGGTATGGAGAGGCCTTTGGTATCTATGATTGCTAGGATTATAAGAGCCAAGGCCGTGGTACCTCATGAGATTATTCGAGCAGAGCTGGCGGCTGCCCCTCTGATGATTGAGGCTCTTACGAGATCAGTCTCCTACATACATGGCTTGTGGGATCTCCCCCGAGACAGATATGCACGCCTCGCCCTGGAGTCCTCCCGACAGTTAGCTTTACACGGAGACACAGCTTGTTGGTATGGACAGATGACATCTTGGTTCCAGGCACATGGTTTTAGCATGGACAGATTGCCTCCCTTCCAGTATTCTCTGGAGGCACCCTCTCTCACTCTCACACGGACAGAGATTACCAGACTCATCCGTCAGGATTTAGTTCAGCTGGACATTAGGAGGACATGGATACAGCCGACTGAGGAGCTGGGCACGAAGATGGCTTTCTACAGAGAGCATTTTCTTCAGCTCACAGCAGATGGTTTTGTGATCAGACCCAGTTACATGGATGTACACTTGTCTCATGCAGTACGATGTGCTATTGGTCAGATTCGCACATCCTCACACCAGCTTGAGATTGAGATTGGCCGATATAGAGGTATACCAGCTGAGGCCAGGATATGCCGAGTATGCCATGGGGAGCCAGAGACAGAGCTGCATTATATATGCCATTGTACTGCATACTATGAGATACGTGGTCGTTTCCACTGTTTATTCAGAGAGGGTTTTGGACCACTTTCCAGAGTCATGGGGTACCAGGACCAGAGGTGTTTGGGATTGTTCTTGCTTGAGCTGCGGAGACATAGAGATAGCCTGCTTAGGCACACAGAGAGCCAGACTCAGAGGCACATTACAGATTTCTTTAGTCCAGCCATCACTGTGCCAGATGGACCACAGCAGCAGCAGGACATGGATACCGCCCACACCAGGGGTACACTGATTGATCGTGCGATTGAGCTTGGGTGGTCCAGACGCCCACGACTACGGAGGGGGGCATCCCAGCATAGACGGAGGTTGCAGCGACAGATTCGGATTATTCTTGCGAGGCATGCGGGACACCCAGTCAGGGTGCTGACCACAGAGGATATTGAGGAGATCCGCCAGTGTCCGATGCGGCACATACTATGAGATGGAGGCACCTCCATAGTGTACCCCTCCGTCCCACATGATATTGTATCCCTTCACTATATTCCACTCACCTCCATAGCGTACCCCCCCCCCCCTCGCTATATTCCAGTTCCAGTTTCATTTTCTAGGTACCAGTAGTATCATCTTTATTTTTCATTTTTCTGGGTTTTTTTTTTTTTTAATCCAGACATTGTATCAGATCCACCATGATGTAACTTTTGGTCTCATAGGTCATTATGGCCTTTTGAAGACGTTAATATAACATTTCATTTCATTTCATTTCATTTCTCTCTCTCTCTCGTTGCGCCCCCCCTTCTCTCTCTCTCTCTCTCTCTCTCTCTCTCTCTCTCTCTCTCTCTCTCTCTCTCTCTCTCTCTCTCTGCCCCCCCTTCGCTCTCTCTCCCGCTGCCTGCCTCGCCCCCCTTCGCTCTCTCCCGCTGCCTGCACCCCCCCCCCCCCCCCCCCGGGCCACTTTGCCCACATCTCTCCCTCCCCTACACCCCGCCTGTGCGCCTTCTTGCCTGCCTGCACCCCGCCTTTTGACCCCTCCATCTCTCTCTCTCTCTACCCATGCTGCCATTTAGGTTTCTAGCTGCATTTTAGGGTTTGGCTGCACTTTCTGAATTTCAGATGTGCAATCTCTCTCTCTCTCTCTCTCTCTCTCTCTCTCTCTCTCTCTCTCTCTCTCTCTCTCTCTCGCTTCTTCCATGCAGTGTTTTCGATGAGAGCAGCAGAGACTAGATTGACTAGAGCACATGCAGCCCTGGGTGGTTTGGAGAGGATGTGTTCGCAGGTTCACTTTCAGGAACCTCGAACGAAACTTTGGCTTTTTGACACTAGTGACATCAGCTATGCTTTATGGAGTGCAGATATGGGGACCTTAAGTGGGCCATCACAGGGCAGGCGGGTGGAGAGGTATGGAGAGGCCTTTGGTATCTATGATTGCTAGGATTATTAGAGCCAAGGCCTTGGTACCTCATGAGATTATTCAAGCAGAGCTGGCGGCTGCCCCTCTGGTGATTGAGGCTCTTACGAGATCAGTCTCCTACATACATGGCTTGTGGGATCTCCCCCGAGACAGATATGCACGCCTCGCCCTTGAGTCCTCCCGACAGTTAGCTTTACAGGGAGACATGACTTGTTGGTATGGACGGATGACATCTTGGTTTCAGGCACATGGTTTTAGCATGGACAGATTGCCTCCCTTCCAGTATTCTCTAGAGGCACCCTCTCTCACTCTCACACGGACAGAGATTACCAGACTCATCCGTCAGGATTTAGTTCAGTTGGACATTAGGAGGACATGGATACAGCCGATTGAGGAGCTGGGCACAAAGATGGCTTTCTACAGAGAGCATTTTCTTCAGCTCACAGCACATGGTTTTGTGATCTGACCCAGTTACATGGATGTACACAGTACGATGTGCTATTGGTCAGATTCGCACATCCTCACACCAGCTTGAGATTGAGATTGGCCGATATAGAGGTATACCAACTGAGGCCAGGATATGTCGAGTATGCCATGGAGAGCCAGAGACAGAGCTGTATTATATATGCCATTGTACTGCGCATACTATGAGATACGTGGTCGCTTCCACTGTTTATTCAGAGAGGGTTTTGGACCACTTTCCAGAGTCATGGGGTACCAAGACCAGAGGTGTTTGGGATTGTTCTTGCTTGAGCTGCGGAGATATAGAGATAGCCTGCTTAGGCGCACAGAGAGCCAGACTCAGAGGCACATTATAGACTTCTTTAGTCCAGCCATCACTGCGCCAGATGGACCACAGCAGCAGCAGGACATGGATACCGCCCACACCAGCGGTACACTGATTGATCCTGCGATTGAGCTTGGGTGGTCCAGACGCCCACGACTACGGAGGAGGGCATCCCAGCATAGACGGAGGTTGCAGCGGCGGATTCGGATTATTCTTGCGAGACATGCGGGACACCCAGTCAGGGTGCTGACCACAGAGGATATTGAGGAGATCCGCCAGCGTCCGATGCGGCACATATTATGAGATGGAGGCACCTCCATAGTGTACCCCCCCATCCCACATGATATTGTATCCCCTCACTGTACTCCACTCACCTCCATAGCGTACCCCCCCCCCTCCTCTCACTATATTCACACCCTATAAGGGTTTCTGTTTACCTTCCAGTTCCAGTTTCATTTTCTAGGTGCCAGTAGTATCATCTTTATTTTTTCATTTTCTGGTTTTTTATCCAGACATTGTATCAGATCCACCATGATGTAGTAACTTTTTGGTCTCATTTTTTCGCTCGCTGAAGCTACCACCCCTCCTTGCTCGTGCTACCTATACTCCTGCGCCCTCCGCCTTCCTGCCTGTTCGTCCCCTCGCGCCCCCCTCAGTCCCCTGCCAAGGCCTGCCCTCGCAGGAGACCCCGATCCTCACCACAGCAGAGCAGACCCCTGATGGCCCGCCCACAGATGCGGCTCAGCAGGCTGCCTCCGGGACACCTGCTCAGGCCACAAAGACCTCGAAGTGGCAGCCTGGACAAGGGCGCCGCCGAGGGAGACAGCCACAGCAGCACGCCCAAAGACCGCTGCAGGAGCAGCCACAGTCTCAACCTCACTGGGTTCCCGTGAGGAACAGCTTTGCTCCCCTCCAGGAGGAGACCCCTGCGGCGATGACTGAGGACCAGGAGATGCCAGCACCCCCTCCTTCACCCCCCCCCCACCCCCGTCCCCTCCCACCGCCTCGCTTCCACCCTCGCCTCCTCCCGTCCCGGCAGCCCCCCCCCCCCCCCCCCCCCCCCCCGCCCGCGCCCGCCTCACCTTCCCGGGAGGCCCTGGCAGTCCCCTCGCGTTCACCTGCAGTCCGGAGGGCGCTGAGCACCGACCTCACTCGAGCACCTTAGAGGAGGCCTACCATGCCGATTCGGGCTTCACGGATATCATCTATCCGCAGTCGGCTGAGTCGCCTCGGCATTAGACAGCGCTCGGAGGCTTTTGATTACGCCTTCACACGGCTTTTTGGAGCAGAGGGCCCCCATGAGCCAGCACCCATCCGAGTTCATGTAGTGATACCTCCGGCCCGCGGGGAGGAGGCACTAGATTCAACGGTGGCCTTCTCATTCCCTCTTTGTGGCCCTTGCGACCGGGAGTGGACTCTAGAGCTCGCTCTTAGCACTTTGAAGACTCAGGCAGTTGAGTTTTCTCATCATGTGAGCGATCTGGAGGTGACAGATGTGATAGGCCGACTATGGGAGTTGGCTCATTTTTTCTTGGATCCCGGGAGTGTGGATACCTCAGGGATTCGTCATTTGGTCGTTCGCATAGTGGCAGATTTAGCACGCGACCCTGGATATGTATGTATACACGAGGTTGCTCTGTCAGAGCGGGAGGCAGTCGCCATGGGCCACAGCCACTGGCGCCTGATCCGTGATTCTTGCAGTACACCGGGTGGGCAGATTCGCATCCGCTCGGATGGGGACTACTCTCCAACCAAGCCGCTTGCGAAGGCCCGCCGTACGGCTGAGACAGCATCCACCTCAGCAGGTCATCCATGAGGATCATCTCATGGAATGTACAGGGCCTTGGCGGAGCACATTTTATACGCTATCGTGGTTGCTTGAGGCAGGAGCTTCAGAGATGCCTGGTTGGTGGCAGCATTGATATTTTGATGATGCAAGAGCACCACTTGGGTGAGAGCAAGATCCGGAGATATGGTTCGGTGATGCCTGGTAGATGGGACACCTTTTGGTCTGTAGGGTTTGGTCCTTTGGGTGGACAGGGAGGAGTATGCATGGTCATTGCAGATGTATGGCGGCAGGCCATTGTGGATCGAGGGATCATTGTGCCTGGTAGAGCACAGTATGTCATTCTAAGGATGCATGATGAGCTATTGGGCGTTCTCAACGTCTATGCGCCCAATCATGCTAGTGCCAGAGCAGAGTTCTAGACTCAAGTTACGGATGCATTGCTAGAGGCCGCGCATTGGTGTGTCGGGGGAGACTTCAACATGCTTGAGGACCCGGCCGATAGGGTGGGAGGCAGTCATGTTACAGTGCACAGCACGGAGCTTGTAGCTTGGAACCAGTTTTGCATGTCACTGAGGATCACTGATGTATGGCAGCATGGGGCCTTCTCCCGTTCTCAGGACAGTCTTAGTTTCTCTCGGTCGGATCGCTGGCAGGGAGGGACTAATCTATCACGGATTGATCGCTTTTATGTGGGCGACTGGTTAGGGGAGTGAGGGGGCTCCGTCGGCATTCTCGCTGGCACCTCATTTTCAGATCATGCGCCAGTTATCTTGACATTGGAGGAGAGGACACGGGAGCCCAGCTTGCAATTGAGGATCCCAAAGAGGGTACTTACACATCCCAGTCTCGCTGAGGACATTGAGAGGATCTGGCATGATAGTCAGTGCTCTGACCAGGATGCAGCAGGCCAGTGTGCCCAGGGTCTCATCGAGCTTAGCTCTTTTTTGCACGCTGCAGCTTTGACACGATTGGGAGAGATTCGCGAGCGGGAGCATTCGCTAAGACGCAGCCTTGCTTCGCTACAGCGCCTTCAGGAGCAGCAGCCTGCATGTGAGTGGGTGGCATCACAGCTGAGCTAGGCACGCCAGGAGGTTAGAGAGGCAGAGGAGCAAAGACATGAGTTTTACTATCGTCGTCACGCCTCTCAGTGGACGCAGCTTGGTGATAGAGTGACTGGGGAGTTTTTTGAGATCACTGGACCCCGCCATGCTCGAGCAGGAGTCCGTCAGCTTGGTAGACCGGATGGATCGGTAGCTACTGAGCCCGGGGAGATCAGAGCCATTGCCACGGCATTCTATAGAGACCTGCTTTCAGCGGAGCCAGCCATTGAGGATCGAGATGCTTGCAGGCAGACTGTGTGGGCCCATGTGCAGAGGAGGGTCACAGACCGTATGCGTACAGTTCTTGGTGCGCCTCTTTCAGAGATTGAGCTTGCCGAGGCCTTGAGGGTCCTGCCGCGACATAGTTGCCCAGGGGAGGACGGACTGACGCCGGCCTTTTTTATGCGCTATTGGGACCTTTTGGGGCCAGGCCTCCGCAGGGGCTTTCAATATGTTTTGAACACTGGGGTGATGCCACAGAGCTTTTCAGAGGGCTTGATCTTTCTTATCCCCAAGGGGGAGGGAGTATCAAATGATATTCGGCATTGGAGGCCTATTACGATCCTCAATACTGCCTACAAGGTCTTAGCAAAGGCCTTGAGTTTGAGGATCCAGCCCTTCCTGGGGGAGTTGATTCATGCCACCCAGAAAGGATTCGTCAAGGAGCGCAGTATCCTTGACAACATCTTTACTTTCTCGGAGGCGACGGCCCGAGCTAGATTTCTTGGCGAGGACTTGGTCGTGATGCTTCTCGATTTTGAGAAGGCATACGATAGAGTTGATTGGGGTTTCTTAGAGGGCACTATGCTTCGCCTGGGCTTTGAGCCAGGATGGATCAGAGGGGTGGCGGCTCTGTATTCCACAGCTCGTAGCCAGGTGTTGATTGCAGGAGGACGGGGGCCGAGTTTTGAGCTGACCAGATCAGTCCGTCAGGGGTGTCCCCTCGCCCCTTTTCTTTTTCTCTTCTTTGCGGAGGCTATGAGCATGTATTTGACGGCAGAGGAGGTTGGTTTGAGAGGACTCTAGCTCCCAGTCCGGGGGGAGGACCTGCTTGATGCTGAGTTTGCAGACGACACGGGCTTATTTTTGCATGGCCAAGAGGCCAATCTTCTTTGGGCAGAGCAGTCGCTCCAGGTTTTTAGTGCAGCTTCGGGAGCATTGATCAATTGGCGCAAGACAGTGGCCTTTTGGATCAATAGTGCTCCCACTCCGGCATGGATCCCGGACCCCGGTTTTAGATGGATTCCTCCTGGCACAGCAGTGCGGTATTTGGGATGCCAGATTGGACTAGATTTGTCACCTGAGCAGCAAATTGCCCCGCTTCTTCTGAGTATTCGGAAGAAGCTTTTGTATTGGAGTACAGCTCAACTATCCTTGGCTGGGAGGGTGGTGGTGGCAAATCAGGTGCTGTTAGCGACCATGTGGTACATTACGTCTTGCTGGATCTTCTCGAGCTCTTGCATCAGCTAGGTACAGAGGCTGATCAGGAACTTTCTTTGGTCTGGGCGGGACGATCAGCCAGCCCGGGCAAAGGTTGCATGGGCAGTTATTACACTTCCGCTGGCTCAGGGAGGCTTGGGCATTATAGATCCAGTCGATCAGAGTAGAGCCTTATTGGGGAAGCTTATTGTTCGGGGGCTGCTTCCAGGCGCTGAGCCTTGGAAAGAGCTTCTCTTGCAGCGGCTGCAGGCTCGGGCTCCCCCAGCAGGGAGCACTTGGGCACCAGAGATTTGCTGGATCTTCATAGAGATGAGGAGGACAGGCCTCAGTAGAGGATCGGAGGACAGATTTGCTTTGAGCATCCTGAGAGCTTGGGAGCTGCTGAGACCGGGGCTCTCTCAGCGACCTCCTCCTTGTGTTGAGGAGCGGGCCAGACAGCCGCTCATCTGGAGCCCAGCGTTTCGCACAGAGCAGGGTCATATGCTGGGTTCTTGGCCTCGTCTAGCCTGGGAATCTTTAGCGGCAGGCCCAGCACGTAGTTTTGGAGACTGGCAGGCCTTCTGCAGTCTACCAGAGGAGATCCAGGTGGAGAGACTGAGTCACTTCAGAGGGGGGTTGATTATGAGGGATGATATTCAGGAGGCACTCACAGAGGAGTGGTTGATTATGAGGGATCATATTCAGGAGGCACTCACAGAGGAGTGGTTCACGCCTTTCAAGCTAGTGGCCCCACGGTGGATGGGAGCCTTTACACAGTTGGAGATCCTGATTGCTGTCAGAGCTTGCGCTGAGGATGGCAGATGCCTCTACTATGAGATTCAGGATGAGGGCAGACTTCAGAGAGTGGAGGTGGAGTCGCCTTTGGTTGCAGAGTGCACCTTTCAAAGGATATGGGTAGTGGCCGCCGCTTCTCGGAAGTGGCATATTGACCCCGACCTTGCAGATGTGCTCCTGGATTGGCGCATATGGGCATATGCAGCGCGCCCCTTGGCCCGGCTACAGTGGGATCCTGGGGAGTACGAGTGGCATGATCCTTATGCATCCCTTGAGGCCACAGAGATCACCTTTTTCTAGTATACTGTTCGGCTGGGGCAGCATATTTTGGCGGCGAGGAGGATGGTCTCTCCAGCTGCAGCGGGGCATTGGTGGCTTTAGGGACTCTCACAGGAGTTCCTGGAGGATTTTTGGGCTCGGCTCTGGGCTAGTCGACAGGCCCGCAGGATCTCGACGTTCCAGTGGCTGGTCGCCCATAGGGGCTCAGCAGTTGGCACCTGGCTTGTTTACAACGGTCTTCCTGCGGCCTGCGTCCGATGCGGCCACCCTATGGAGACACAGAGACATTGCCTTTGGGATTGCCCTCAGGCGCAACAGATTTGGCTGCGGATGCTGCGTATTCTGGCCCCCCTCTCTCCAGAGGGTATGTTTACGTGGGGTGCCGCTGCTTGGTCAACTTCGTCAGGGCCTGCTATGGGTTATGAGATGGAGCAGGACAGTCAGGCCATCAGATTCATTAGGGGCCAGCCTTGCTTGGTTCCGGCACCAAATTTCTCGTCCGCCAGCTGGACACAGGAGAGGGATTTACGATGGGAGCTTCTCAGCAGCCTCACCATCCAGCCTCACCATCTGGTTCACCTGGAGGGCCCGGTGTTTCACGGCCTTTGAGGGGAGACTGGAGCCACCAGCAGAGACTGTACGGGGGATTTGGCAGGAGTTGATCCACACCCTGCGAGGACAGTATGACCGCATCCGGGGCGACTCGGATGAGGCGATCTTGCGGCGCCAGGCCTTTCACACCACCTAGCGCAGCGGCCCCTTCTATACCTTACACACGAGATCCCCCCGTTGGCATTACAGGCCACCTGTTTGGCTTTCCCCCCCCCCCCCTATTGTATGATTTAGCCCCTCAGTCCTTTGTACTGATGCTTGTATTTTGCAGCACCTAGGGAGAGTCTCCCGGGCTGCCTTGCTGTATTCACTGCTCTATTTCTCTTATGAGCAGGAGAGATCTTTTGTAGCCCTACGGGCGTTTTTATATAACTAATGAAAGGATCTTTTCTCGGAGAAAAAAAAACTTGTTGGTCTCATAGGTCATTATGGCCTTTTGAAGACGTTAATATAACATTTCACTTCATTTCATCCCCCCCCCCCCCCCCCCCCCCCCCCCCCCCCCCAGGAAACAAATACAAAGGAGGTATATGATGGGTGAAAGCCGATGGAAAGGCCCTAGTGGCGACGATCTCGCGCATGATTAGGAGTAAGCCATCACTGCCACATGAGATTGTGCAAACAGAGATGGGGGCTACACCGATAGTGACAGAGGCTCTATTCCAGACACTGACAAACTGGCACACGCTAAGGGAGCTTCAACTAGATAGATACCCCCTACTAGCCCTAGAGTCGTCGAGACAGCTGACACTCGAGGGAGATACAAAGTGCTACTATGTACAGGTAGGCACTGGTTTGGCATGCAGATGGAGGCCCCCCCCCCCCCCCCTCCCCCCCCCCGTTTCGATACAACATAGACGCCCCGTCTTTTGCTCTCAGCCACACAAAGCGAAACAAGGTTATCAAGAAGGACATTGTCAGACTGGACACTCAGAGGACATGGAGTTCACCTAGTCGTCCACTAGGGGCGAAGATGGCCTTCTACAGAGATCACCTCCTATGCCTAACAGAGGATGGTTTCATCATCCGCCCTCGCTACATGGACACACACCTATCTTTTGGGGTGAGATGTGCGATCGGCTAGATCCGCACCTCATCCCACCAGCTGAGAGTGGAGACTGCCAAATATGGGCCCAAGGGCGGCCGCACCAGAGGACGGGATATGCCAGCTTTGTAACATAGAGCCCGAGAGAAAGGATCGTTACATATGCCGATGCCCTGTATACTATGAGATTCAGGGGAGGTTCCACTGCCTCTTCCAAGCTGGGTTCGGACCACTTTCTAGGATCATGGACTTCTTGGATCAGAGCTGCCTGGGACTTTTTCTTCTAGAGCTCTACAGTAACAGGGAGTCCGAGGGCCGATCCACCCACCATACCTGGACCACGGGCTAGTGCAGGAGCTCGGTTGAGAGGTGTGACACTCGATAGAGCCAATGAGTTATGCAGAGCTCAACGCCCTAGACCCCATGGCCCTCACCCACGGCCACACCACCACAGGAGGATCTGGGGCATCATCTCCCATCATCGCAGGACCTTCTCGCGCCGGCTCAGTTTTACCACCTTGACCACCATGTCACAGTGGCCCATGAGGGATGTATTAGGGTGATATGAGAGCTCTCTTCTCATGTACCTAGATCAGATTTTTTAGTTCTAGATTTTTGTTATCTTTCTTTATTACTATTTTGTACCCAGGATGATGTACCTCATGGATATGATGTAACCTTTTGGTTTCATAGGTCATTTTGGCCTTTTGAAGATGTTAATACAACTTTCTTTCTTTCTTCTTTCTCTCTCCACATGCGCAAAGGATATCTTCCATCCACCATAACTAAGCCTTGTACGTGTGCAAAACCCTAACCCCAAACCAACAATTGGCATCAAAGCATTTTAAGGTTTTTCAGCCCACTCTCTTAGTTGCCCCTTCTGCTGGCCACAAAGCCACCATCATCGTCAACCGCCTTTGTCGGCGTCTCTACTCCCAAGCGAACTACCTCCGCCAACCCTACTCCACCAACATGTGCGTTGCCCCTGGCTCCGCCGACACCTACACATCTCCACCCGCTCGGAGCTGGTTGTGCCCTGCTCGTCCAGGTACATCACATGGCCGCCCTTTGTTGCCTTCTCCAACTGCTCTCATCCCCTCCAGCGCTCGCAACAGCAACTTTCCCAACGGTTTCTGTCCCTGCAAAATGCCTCGCCAAATCCATATTTGGCCCTTTTCAAAAATCACGTAAAAATCATCACATTCAAGCTCGTGCAATCTCAAAAAATTGGGGTTTAACCCATGCAAATTGGCCAACTTGAAGCTTCTACACTCCACAGAATTTGGGGCTTTCTACAAAATCAGCCTCCTGCATGGATCTCAACAAAAGTAATATTGCCTTTGAGAAATTCTCTGGGGTAAATTTTCCTACATGGCAAACCAAGATCCGACTTCTTCTCATGCAAGATGGAGTCTCAAATGTGGTCAAGGGCACTACAGAAGAGCCCAAAGGAGAAGAGAGATCCCCGGCAGTGTGAGCTTGGCAGGACAAGACTGACAAAGTTAGCGCACATCGGCTTGAGACTTGCTGACAACCTCAAACATCTTCTTGACCTAGACAAGCCGGCCAAAGGGGTATGGGAAAAACTGGAGAATCTCTTCGAAAACAAGATCAATAATTCCAGAGTTTTTCTCAAGCAAAAACAAAAAATAATGAAAATGAAAGAAGCTTAAACTTTGCAAGAACGCCTGAGCAATCTAGGCTCAGTTCTTCACCGACTTACTGCCCTCAAGGCACAAGTTGATGAGGACGACATGAAAGCAGTACTTTTATCCAGTATAGAAGAGATTCCAAGTATGCTGAGACCCTCACTGTTCTTAAACTCGGCCATTGCAGCTCGTCCATAGTGATCTGGCCCTATGCGGGCTCCATCTTTTGGCGGACATCTGTACTTCATGACTTTCATTGACGATTACACTCGGTTTTACTAGGTGTATTGTTTGAAAGCCAAATCCAATGCATTTTCCGTTGTCCATCATTTTGTCCCTCTAGCTGAAAATGCTTGCGGTCATAAGCTCCTAACATTGCGGTTCGATCGAAGGGGGAAACACTTGTCCCATGAGTTTACAGTTTTTTTTGCAATCGCATGGCATTTCTCATCAGTGCACTAATTCTTATACACCACAGCAAAATGGTGTGGCTGAACACCGAAATCGTGGACACTTACGGAAATGGCAAGATGTATGCTTAAAAGCAAGGATTTGCCTTCTAGATTTTGGCGTCCTGTGCGCCAGCTATGTGCTGAACTACTGGCCGATTAAAGCTTTGAAATCTAAGTAGGTTATGAGAGTTGGAATGACAGAATCCTTGTAACCACTCATATGCGTGTTTTCGGATGTCTGGCTTACGTGCAAGTACCAGCACAACACAAACATAAACCTGAAGCAAAGGCAATGAAAGTGTATTTTTGTGGGGCATAGCAATGAAAGCAAGGGATATAGGCTGTATGTTCCATCCACTCGGAAGCTTATTGTATCCAAAGATGTTATCTTTGATGAATATGCATCTCAACCTATGCTTTCATGTCGGCTACAACCATCAATTGATGCCCCGGACGTTTTTGATACATTGCTACCATTATTTGATACAGGTGCTGAATCAGCTGAGCCCACTTTGGCTCCGAATCAACCTTTTGCTCTGCTGCTGACAGTCAGCAAATTCAATAGTCCGACATTCCCCATATTGCTCCAAATCCGCCACACTTCGATCCGGATGCCTTGGGTGATGCATTAGTTAAAGAGGATGAAGCTAACCAAGACTCGCAGAGAGTTCCCTGTTGGCTCTGTGCCACCTTGCATGACAGCAAGCTAACTCCGCTTATGTCTGGTCGGACATGAGCTATCTCTCGACATGCATCTCATTTTTTTGACACAACCCTTGTTGCTACCGCATGTAATAAGCAACCTCTTTCTCATTTTGATGCATTGGAGGATGACAATTGGGTTTCAGCCATGCGTTCGGAGTTAGACTCCATTGAAAAAAATGCTACATGGGAGTTATGTGACTTGCCTGCCGGCAAGCGTGCTATCAATACAAGGTGGGTGTATAAACTGAAGCGGAAGCCTTGATCGTTACAATGAACAGCCTAAACAAGGGCACTTTTTACCGTATGCTGGCAGAGGTTTTTTTCCGTGTGAACACCCTCTTGTGTGTTAGCCACGTCAGCCCTAGGGCTAGGGCTACTAGCACTCATGTACTCCACTCATTTCACATCATTATCATCAAGTACTTCTAGCTATTGTGCTTCGTCTCTCTCTCTAAGCTCCTGTGTGATTGTGTGTGCATGTGTCTATGTGAGTGTGCAGAGCATCTTCTCCCTCATCCAACACTACCTAGGCAAACAAAGATTTCTTCTTACCAAGCCTTGTTTCCAAAACAAGATTCCACTATCTTTATCTGTTAGAAAGCTAGTTAACCATGTTGAGCTCCATCAAACAATACCTTTAGTCCATGCATTCTCCTCTGGTCCCCACGGCAAAAGCCACTCCCTTACAGAAGCGTAAAAAGATCTCTTTATCTACTCTATTTAGCAATACTTGCAAAACTCTCAAAGAACTGACTTTGATACTTAAATGTAGTGCTACTAAAACTCTCAAAGAACTGACTTTGATACTTAAATGTAGTGCTACTAAAACTCTCAATGAACTCCCTTTGATACTTAAAGTAGTGCTACTAAAACATTGTAAATAAACAAAAAGGTTTCTCTGAAAAACAAGTAATATATATGACTTACTGCTCCACAGGTTCCTTGAGAATAACCTTGTCTCCAAAAATGAAAATCTACCACAAAATAAACAGCCATAAGAATTATTAATTTGGCAAAGCCACAGGCTAATTGAACGCCAACCTTAATATGTCAACTTTAATACAAGGGAAGCCAAAAGTCTAAACAATCCAGACTGAGATTGGCTATTAAAAAGTAAATATATTACACATTTCATAAGTAAAGACAAAAATAGAACACAGTTAAGATGGCAATTTTAGATTACTTCCTTCTAACAAAAGTAAACACATACATGACAATTTCCTTTCCAACAAACTCTACATGGGCAGCTAAAAGCACAACCTGGTCAAGACTAGACTCAAACCATGTTAAAGAAACTATAACAGGTATTAGCAAAGTGGCCGTGGGCCGAGGGGATGTGTGGTTGACATGTGATTAGTTGACGTCACATGCACCCCTGGCTGACTCGTCCCGGACTGGGCTCACCATCCCAGGTCTTGCACCTTCTGTACAGAAATGTCTACGTGGCATCCAAGTGCGGGATGCACGTGACACATCAGGACATCGAGATCTCCCCCTACTAGAGCCCTCTGAAGCTCCTCGTACACCTTTGGCCTTGTTGCAGATGCCAAGCATCTACAAGGGTAGACCCTCGCCCACCTAAATCCAAAAGGTGGTGGGATCCGCTACTCCGTTGGGAGAATAGATGTTGATGAGGCCGAGTCTAGTCTCCCCAACCTCAAGAATCAGCCACTAAGCTGGACTATCGTGCTTGTCTCGGGCACATTTACACATACCAAAGCAGGTATGGCATTCGTTAAACCAGGTGCACACCCGTATCCAAATACACATCACACCGAACAATCTTAAACCAGGTGCACATGCGTATCCAAATATGCACATGCACACATACACATTGCACCGAACAATCTCCTTTTCCCATTGTATTTAGCCTTGGTCCCCACGTTCAAATACCATCATATAGCCCAAAAAGATGTTCCTTGGCTTCCAGGAATGAAACCATAATATAACCCAAAACAAATCCAAAGGTTGGGTCCCAAAAATAAAACCATAAAATAACCCAACACAATCCATGAGTCCCATGGTACAAAACCATCACATAACTCATGAGAACAAATCCAAGGATCCCATATACAAAACCATCATGTAACACAAATGAAAAATAACAGAAAATATCATGGTAGTGACATAAAATCCATAAAAATAATTAAAAAAGTTTATAAGCTAATAATCAAGAACTGAACACAATGCAGCAAAACAATTTGCATTGTGAATCTCACACCTCATACGTCACCAAGTACATTCATTTTATGATTCTAGTGAGCTTTCGTGTACCACACAAAGTAGTGATTCCTAGCATGCCACCTGGAGTCTCCACATCAACTTAATCTCAGTCACAATATTTTGACAAAAAGAGTCTTCTTCTACCCTTTAAAACCTTTGGACTTTCGTGGGAAGCACTTTTTGACCTTCTCAACTAAAATTTGGCATTACCATTTGACCCCAAATTTCAACATCCCCCTTAATGATAAATTGAAAAAGGTTACAAGGATTGTCCTACAAACATAATGGCCACCAAAGCGTCACACGCGGAAGCTCAGGGAGTCTTCTTTCAGCCCTAAACACCATCTAGAACATGCTGATGCAGAAACGCAAACAGAAGAGAGAGAGAGAGAGAGAGAGAGAGAGAGAGAGAGAGAGAGAGAGAGAGAGAGCTAGCTGGAAATTCAGTAAATCATATAGTACAAAAAGGTACATGAATCCTTGCAGCCATGGGCTGCCTTCTGGAAAAGGTAGAATACCCTAACACTAGTCCTATGTCTAGACCCACACACAAGAGGGAGTGAATGAATAAAACGATGAGCTAGGGTGCCTTTTATAGGCCATTGGAAAGACTAGAGAACTGGCCGACCGCTAGTCAGCCAGCCGCCTGGACACCAGTCTCATAAATGAAGTACCCGACCTGCTTTAATGCAACTGACATAGCCTCTTCTTGCATTTCAACGCAGCCGACAAGTCATCATGTCCACTCCAGTCCATCACTTGCCATAACTTGCACATCCATGCTCCAAAATCTTGGTTCTATCTGGTTCTTAATCCTTCTTTATCTGGTTGCACTCTAGGATTTGTCCTGAGATTAGCATCTACATGTGTGCACAATGCACATGGCATCCCCCTTTGCTATACTTGATGACGGGATTCCAATCTGTCTTTCTTGGATGATTGTCATCATCCCATTCTATTCCCGGAGTCCCCTTGTCATCCTTCCTACTCTGGCAACCTTTTTCACTGAATACCCTTCCCAATCTCCAAATCCACTCTAACTCTAAAGAAGATCTATGCATCTGTTCCATCCAATCCCCATTCCGTTCATGCCCTGTCTCTAAACACTGTCTTGGTCTTCATTCCTAAGAAATGAGTTTGGCACTCTCACTCCACCCCTTGGAGGATCATCCTCCCTTGGAACCGTTGCCTGAAAGCCTTTCCTGGTATACCCCAAGTGGCATCCGACTCACAAGACTGCCATTCCCCTTGGGTCTTGTGGAACACCACCAACCACCCTCCTTGGAGTTCTTCCCTATCTTGTGTTCCTTGCCTTGGGCCTCGTACTTGTGCACTTTCCTATACCTTGGACCTGTACACCTTCATACGGGACTGAATCCATGTTTAGCCTTCCTGAGCCTGATGCTCTGATACCAATGTCACACGCGGAAGTTCTAGGAGTCTTCTTTCAGCCCTAAACACCATCTAGAACATGCTAATGCACAAACGCAAACGAGAGAGAGAGAGAGAGAGAGAGAGAGAGAGAGAGAGAGAGAGAGCTGGAAATTCAGTATATCATTTAGTACAAAAAGGTACATGAATCCTTGCAGCCATGGGCTGTCTTCTGGAAAAGGTAGAATACCCTAACACTAGTTCTATGTCTAGACCCACACCCAAGAGGGAGAGAATGAATAAAATGATGAGCTAGAGTACCTTTTATAGGCCATTGGAAATACTAGAGAACTGGCCGACTGCTGGTCGACCAGCCGCCTAGACACCAGTCTCATAAATGAAGTACCCGACTTGCTTTAATGCAGCCGACACAGCCTCTTCTTGCATTTCCACGCAGCCGACGAGTCATCATGTCCACTCCAGTCCATCACTTACCATGTAACATGGCTACTATGCGGAAACGTGCTTAATGATGATTAATGCAAAGCACTAAAGACTAACGCTAATCACATGCCCATGACATAGAGAAGTAGACAGAAGGAGAAGAGAGAGACTCTTTACCTAACCTACTCCTACTATATATTACTGAATGAATGAGTAATTACAATGATTGTCATATATCCAATGTAGATCTAAACTATGAATGCTATGAATGAACTTATGCTTACTGTTCGCCACTGTGTGTTAATGGAAAACGCTGATTTGGAAATGTACTTGGCTGATCCAAACTGTTAGACTACATGTCCTTAGTCTTGGCTCTGCAATCTCTGTCTTTGAATGATTATGAATGATCCATGACCTGCCTTTATATAATAAAGTGATAGCAAGTCATAATCAGGTCAGTTTTCACTTTTTAGGCCATAAAAAGTCATCAAAAATGTCATAAAATGTGTTCATATTGTGCCCATAATATGTCCCAACCATTGGTGCATGTGCTGGGCACCTCCAAGCACCTATAGGGCCACCAAATTGGCTCCAAATTGCACATATACAACCTCTAACTTTGCCCTTATGGCGGCTGTAAGGAATAATCATGTCTACGTGGCACCGGATTAACGTGTGCACGTGACATTCCCTCCTACTAAACTTGGAGCTGGGGTGCACATGATACGCCTTTGCTCCATGCTGTTGATTCGACTACGGACTGGATCTCCCATATGGTGTCTCCACCACTATCTCCTCGGGGACTGTAGGGAATGAAAGTTGCCCTTTTGCCTTTAGAAGCTCTATTGGCATGGTATACTCCATGAACACCTCAGAAACTAAAGTACTTATCTTCTCCTCTTCGTCAATGGATTCAGAGATAATTGTGGGAACCTCGCAAATTGTCACCTCCTTGATGGCTATGATGATCTCGGGACCTCACATGGAATCTGGAATTGTTTGTGGCTCTGCATGCTCGAACAATTGTACCTCTTGGTTGACCTCGACCAGCGGATCCGACACGGTTGCTAATGCCTCTTTGGTATCCCTTTGTCCTTGGTCTTCTACTGTGGTACTCTTGTCCTTTTCCTTGGTCTTTGCCACACCTGCTTTCATCATGGCGAAAAGCTTCTTTATTTCTTTCCAATACTCTTCTTTACGTCTTTCGTCGTCTTTTCTTCTTTGCCTTGATTCTTCTTTACGTTGTTCCCTTCTTTGCCTTGCTTCTTCTTCACGATGTTTCCTTTGGCAATCTTGGTCTTCACATGCGTGTTGGTAAAGCTTTTCCCTTTCTTGGGATTGGAATTCAAACATTGCCCAACTAGCTTCACTTTGCCTTTTCATCAAAGCGAAAATATCCTCTATGGTTGCCATGAAGAAACGCTTGCTGTTGTTTTTGCTATAATCAACCCCAAAACCCTAAACCTAGGTTTCTCCATGCATCCTAGACACCCTAGAACCATGCTAGATTGAAATCTAGACTTTCTAGTACTATACTATGCTGACAATGAGCAAAAAACTGATGCAAAAAGACTGATTTGATTCAAAAACGCAAACCCTGATTTTGCTTGCAAACCCTAATTTTATGATTTACACGCAAACCCTAACATTGATGAAAAACTTTTCCTAGGAACAACCCGAACATGCTCTGATACCAATGTAACATGACTACTATGCAGAAGCATGCTTAATGATGATTAACGCAAAGCAATAAAGACTAGATGATTAACCCAAAGCAATAAAGATTAACGCTAATCACATGCTCATGACATAGAGCAGTAGTCAAAAGGAGAAGAAAGAGACTCTTTACCTAACCTACTCCTACTGTATATTACTGAATGAATGAGTAATTACAATGATTGTCATAGATCCAATGTAGATCTAGACTATGAATGCTATGAATGAACTTATGCTTACTGTGCTCCACTATGCATTAATGGAAAACGCTGATTTGGAGGTGTACTTGGATGATCCAAACTGTTAGACCGCATGTCCTTGGTCTTGGCTCTGCAATCTCTGTCTTTGAATGATTATGAATGATCCATGACCTGCCTTTATATATTAAAGTGATAGCAAGTCGTAATCAGGTCGGTTGTCACTTTTCAGGCCATAAAAAGTCATCAAAAATGTCATAAAATGTGTTCATATTGTGCCCATAATATGTCCCAACCATTGGTGCATGTGTTGGGCACCTCCGGGCACCTATAGGGCCACCAAATTGGCTCCAAACTGCCCATATACGACCTCTTAACTTTGCCCTTATAGTGGCTGTAAGGAATAATCATGTCTACGTGGCACCCGATTAACATGTGCATGTAACATGCCATAACTTGCACATCCATGCTCCAAAATCTTGGTTCTATATGATTCTTAATCCTTCTTTAACTGGTTGCACTCTAGGATTAATCCTAAGATTAGCGTGTACATGTCTATGCACATGGCACAAAGCTTGTGGAGAAGTGGTCTAGTCATGTTCTCCCAGGAATCTTGAGCACCTACACCATCACAACCTCAAGAACAAGGAGGCCCATAGCATTCCCCCTTATTGCAAGTGTCTTGAACACATTCTAACTTTAAGGTTGGTATATTCACCAAATAAAATTTATTAGCCTAGATGCCACTAGGCTCTACTTACACATGTAGGAGGAATGTGTAAAGAAACATACATTTTGAGCACCAAATGCTCAATTAGAGCACCCATAAAAAACTGTCTCTTCTTGCCAATGAAAAATTGCTACTAAACATGGTTGTTCAAATTTATGATTACGTACAACATGTGCCTCTTATGTGCCTCTTCTCACAAAGAAGTTGGCAAAGTACCCTAACCCGATGGAGAGAAGCAAACTGGAAGAAGCTCAAGAGTTGGTAAGATCTTGAAGATGAGAATCTTAGTGGATTCATGATGATCAATTTTTTTTTAAAGTGCAAATGATTTTTCGAACCAAAGTTTTAATAAGAAACATTGATGGCATCCAAGTTTAGTAAAAACTAGGCTAAAAAAGATGAAAATGTTGTCATTATTGTGGGACCTTACAACTTCCATGTTGGTGAGGCCCAAAATCCTTTTGCAAATTCGATGTTCATACAACCATTTGAAAATGCAGCCATGATGGTAATGTGTATGTAAAAATCTTCTAAGATAATGATTGGAATAATCACCATGTGAGCACAGCTCTAATTTTATTTGGGCTCTTTACACCAACAAAACAACCCTTAGGGAACCTTGAGGGTTTTTAAACAATAGCCACACAAAAAATACACCTTTCTTTCTGCCAATTACGATGGCGCTACTTGTCTGATAGAGACAAAGACGCTTCACTAACTATTGAGCTACACACGCTGTGATTGTGTGCCCACTGCCTACTGAGACCAGCCATCGAGAATTGCTGCTACTAGAAAGGATGCTAAAGATTGGGGCCCCAAGGAAGATCGTCCACTGCTAATAACACGCCGCTGAGTTGTTACACATGCTTGCCACCTGCAAAGCAACTGCCTATTCTAATGTGGATCAAGATCTGTGGAGAAAAGCTCAGCTCACTTGTTGGGCAGCCTGGAATAAAGATGCACACCTCCGCACTAAAGGGTCTTCTTCATCGAGATGCTCAAGTTATCCGGCCACAATCTTCACTAGCTTCTGTAGCAGTGGCCAACTTATGGGAGCTGCCAATATGGTAGATATGAGTAGCTGCAGCTATTACTCGCTACTCAAGCTCATGTTTATCTCAATGCAGCTTGCTTACAAAATACCTTTCAGTTCTTCATAATATAAACTTGGTTTTGGTGTTGTTTTGCTGCTACTGCCCCAAGACACACAGCTTTTGCCTATTGCTCAGAGAAGTGTCTGCCTACTTGATGGCAATGAGTAGCTGCAATGCTTACTAGATTTAACGTGATGATGCAGCTACACTGCTGGACACCCAGAGAGGAGAGGATCTGCCGACCATGCCACACAAAGGTTGAGACGGAGGAGCATTACATATGCTGCTGCCCAGTATACTATGAGATCCGCGGGAGGTTTCACTGTGTATTTCGTGAGGGATTCGGTCCACTCTCCAGGATCAGACTTCCAGGACCAGCGTTGCCTGAGCCTCTTCCTGCTTGAGCTCCACAAACACAGGGACACCTTCTTCAAACACAGGCCCCAGCCACCCCGCCGCCTCCCTCGGCAACCAACCATCACCGGTTTCTTCCGGACCCAAGAGGTGGGGGATACCGACATAGTGGATCTTGTGGACCCTAGGTACACGTATGATGTCACCACCTCCACCTGGCGTCCTGCGAGAGTGAATGTCAGCTGACTCCTACCCTGTCTCGATGTGTGAAAGACCATAACCTTGGTTTTCCCAAGGTTCACAGTAAGACCCCTCTGTGTGCAGAAATCATCGAGTGCATGTAGATGCTGCTGTAGACCACCTGGAGACTCAGACACTAATACAATATCATCAGCATAAAGCACAATATGTACTGAGGTACCTGCTAAATCAACTCCATCTCCGCCTTCCCGTGTAATGAAGTCAGCCACCTCATCAATGTATAACCCAAATAGCGTGGGGGAAAGTGGGCATCCTTGCTTCACACCAATGGTGCTAGCAATAGTCTCGGACATACCTCCTGGACATCTGACTCGCCCAAAAACCTGCTCATATAATGCATAGATGCCCCATGTCATATGGCCAAGAGACTGCAGGCGCTGAAAAAGCCTCTCTCGTGGTACTTCGTCAAATGCCTTGCGGAAATCCACAAAGCAACAATAGAGCTTTCTCTTCCTCACTCTGGCTTGAGTTTGCAAGCTTTGTGCCTCCATCTCTTCTTGTTGGTTTTCTTCTTGATGTGATGTATCTCCCGACATGGTGGAGACCTATGTGTTTTTTTCCCAACCCCAGTTTAACCATCCACCGGATGCTCTCACTTCTTTAGGTAGCCGAGTTGGGTTACCAACCTGATGCTCTGATACCAATGTTACATGCACTGAGCTTGACCGTGATAACTCTGCAGCAGCCACACGCTTCACCATGGGTTCAGCAGCCAGAGCTAGATTGACACGGGGATATGCAGCATTGGCTATGCTAGAGAGACAGTGCCACCACGCGCATTTTCAGGAGCCTCGGACGAAGGGGTGGCTATTTGACACATTAGTCACACCTACATTGATGTATGGAGCAGCCACAATCACCTCATCAGCTCCAAATCCAAGACATGCTCCGCCACCATCGAGCTACCTTTCCACGTGGCATAGCTGAGGGAGACCTTTCGGTCATACTCGTCAACCCGATGCTTGACATTTTGGAGAGTGGTATACCATCTACTTAGAGCTAATGTTGCTCCCATGCTTTTATGTTCTTAGTATTCCATGACGAGTTTCCATGGATAGTTTTGTATCACCCCAATGAGATAGCTATATTTATGTTTCCTTTCTGTTTTATTTTCCATTCCATGATGAGATATGTCATGGACATCATTGTATCACTTTGGTCTCATAGGCCCATTGGGTCTTTAGTAGACGCTTAATATATCTTTCTTTCTCTCTCTTTTTCGTAATGGTTGATTGATTAGATTACGAAAATGTAATACAAAGCAAAGGTCACATGACCAGCTATACAAACATGTACATAGAGGCCGTAAGACCGCACACACTAAAAGGCCACATGAGGCATGCCCACCGTACAAAGAGCATGTAACCAAATGTAATACAAAGCAAAGGTTACATGACCAGGTATACAAACATGTACATAGAGGCCGTCAGATTGCACACACTAAAAGGCCACATGAGGCATGCCCACCGTACAAAGAGCATGTAACCAAGGGTCAGCTGTGGTCTAGGCCATGCTGTGAGAACCAATGTGTGACCTGTGCATACCATGATCCTCTGTCTCCTGCCTCAGCCAGCTATCTAGATGCCTCAAAAGCTCTGTATGACAATCTGTTCTGTGGCATCTCTCTGAATCTGTCTAGAAGGCATATAGTCTAGAATATGTCCTCTACCATCATAGGAAGCACAACAAACTCTGCTCGGATAATGTCATGAGGTACTGACGGTTTGTTGCATATCATGCGTGCCATCATGAGGGCCTATGGTCTCTCTATCTGTGTCCACCAATGGGTAGCAAGTCCTGGCGCCCATACCGCTGCTCCATACATCAGTACCGGTGTGACTAATGTGTCAAATAGCCACCCTTTCGTCCGGGGTTCTTGAAAATGCGCCTAGTGGCACTGTCTCTCTAGCATAGCCAATGCTGCATTATGTATGCAGATGCAAAGCATATGCGGCCATCAGAGAGAGATATCCCATTTTATTCAGAGAGCCACATTTCCTACGCCAGATCTTTGAGGCAGCAGACCACCGCATACTAGGGAGATTCATTCTAGACATACAGCGTCATAGAGAGACATCATTACAGGCTCAGACAGCTCCAGAGGGGGGACGACAGACATAGATTACTACATTTTTTCAGAGATCCACCCCACTCCCAGCCCCTACACAGCACGGAATTACTCTCCAGAGAGCAGAGACACTTCGAGCCTACAGGAGACAGAGGACACCTGGCTTTCGGACACCACGCCTATACCAGAGAGAGATGACAGAGATCAGAGCTCAGTTTCACAGAGAGGGTGCGGAGCGACTGGCTCGCTTCAGAGCAGACCCAGGCATGTTCTTCAGGGAGCTGTGGACACCCCCTTCATTGATGTATACCCTTCATTGATGTATACCATTCTATACCCCCAGTATGGTACAGGATGGAGGTAGCTAGGTTGCATATCATGATTGTATACTCCATGCATATAGCTTTGCATTCTCCTAGTAGTAGAGCTCCATCACCTCCCCCACTCATTGTACTTATTGCACACCCAGATTCAGCTTTTTTAGTTCAGTACTCCATGCATATAGATTTGCATTCTCCTAGTAGTAGAGCTCCATCACCTCCCCCGCTCCATCACCTCCCCCACTCATTGTACTTATTGCACACCCAGATTCAGCTTTTCATTTTGTTGGGATGACAGAGGATACCCCACACAGGTACACTGATTTGTCTCATAAGCCGAGTTCGGTCTTTCGAAAGACGTTAATAAAATCTCTCTCTCTCTCTCTCTCTCTCTCTCTCTCTCTCTCTCTCTCTCTCTCTCTCTCTCTCTCTCTCTCTCTCTCGTCAATGGGGATAGTTTCATTGAGAGGCCCAATTATCTCCACAAACACATATCCTACACCATGAGGATTGCCAATGGTCACCTTTGGATGTCATCACACTGCCTTCGAGTCGAGACAGGGAAAGCAGAGGTCATCCCACGAGACAGACGGGTATTAGTACTCGGGAGATTGAGTTCAAGGAGCATTACATACTGAGATGCCCAGTTTACTATGAGATACACTGATGCTACCACTGTCTCTTTAGGGAGGGGTTCGGGCCCTTGTGTCACGGGTGATGCATTACAGAGATCAGAGATGCTTGGGACTATACCTTCTGGAGTTGAGGCACCACAGAGATAAGACTATTAAGGCAGCAGCCCGAGAGACGAGATACTTCACACAGACATCTATCACTGACTCCTTTGGCTCCCAACAGAGAGCCCCAGCTAACACTCAACCTGTACGGATTTTCTGGGACACATGCACCAGCACAGAGCTAGAAGTCCCCATGGAGTGAGCACCCTCCAGACCCACAGCACACTGGTATCATGACCCAAGGGGTCCTCCAAGAGACAGCACGGATGCCAGCTCTAGCGAGCTTTCATGTACCTCATAAAGTAGTGATTCCTAGCGTGCCACCTATGCGGCCACTATATTGTTCCACTGTCCACATCAACTTAATCTCAACCTTTTTGACTCTTCTAGAGTCTTCTTCTATCCTTTTGCAACTCATCACCCAAAGAACCTTTGGACTTTCAACCTTTGACCAATACACATGTGAGGCCCTTTAGACAACTTCAGCTACAATTTGGCATTGCCATTTGACCCCGAATTTCAAAACTTGAAGCATTGAAAGCATTCTAGATTAATTGGGGGGCCCAAAGGTCAACACACAAGCATCCACTTTTTGACCAAGGCTTCAATAAAAAGCAAAGAGCATAAACATTAAAAATTACACTTGTTAATAAGCTTAACAAAAATCTCACCTCAAATTCACCAAATGCTCGTAACCTATCAAGAATCTGAGTCATTGGGGGAGAGCACGCCTGCGCATATCCAAATGCACATGTTAACTGATACTATCTCACTCAAAAATGCTTTTCTACAAGACAATATTGCAAAAGCATATTCATACAGAAACTCCAACATAAGAACCTAGTGTTGCTGATCTATATAAAATATGTTTATTTCCAAACTTGGGATCTAAAGGAAAAAAGAAAAGTAGAGATATCTAACAAGCAAGTCCTGAAAAGGTACTTAAGAAACAAACAGTTGTGAATGACAAGCGATGAACAATGAGCCTGGATAAACTGCTAAGCATACAATGGTACCTACCTATTGTTAAGCCAACAGCTACAAGAGTATCTTGACATTGGGAGGTAGAAGTAAACTAAAACAAACAACACTACTAAAAGCGACACTATCTTAGAAATACCTAGCCAACATGATTCAGAAACATGGCAGGTAAGCTTTTTACACTCGCTTGAAGAGCATCGCCATGTTGAAGTGCTTAACATTCGATGATTACCCTGCATGAAAAGATGGCAGGCCTTCTTGGCAATAGTAGAAGGGGTACATGCTTCTCCTCAGAATGGGGGCCTAGCCTTGTGCAGAGGGTGGAGGATTGATTTTTAACACTACTGGCATTTGAGTACTGACAAAACAGCAGTAAGAAACCATGGAGCTAGCAACTAAGCTAACTGGGCAGTAAGCAGCAAACGAGACAGCATGCCAACATGTAGGAACAGGCCCAGCAGAGCTTCAACATGTACCTAGTATGGAGGGCTGCATGCACATTCCAACATGCATTAAGCATATACTCCTAGCCATCAAATAGCCATCAAACTGAAAGAGTTCACAGAGCGGAAGCAAAGTGGCACTAGAATGTGCTGAACAGAGAGTGCAAGAGAGAGATAGAGAGATGGAGAAAACTATGCTGAATATACTGAAGCAAAACAGTCCCAAGCAAGAGACACTACAAGTCTCATAAGTGAGGGAGCAAAATATGTACAAGACTGAATGAATAATGAGAGGCCAGCCCCACCTATTTATAGGTGAGGAGGGCTGGCCGACTGGAGCTGAATATGCTGACCGACTAGTAAAATACCAAAAGGGCTGGGAAAAATCCCATAAAAATATGTAAAACAAGGGTGGCCAGCCCACAATCAAGGGCCATACAAATGGGACCAAAAGGACACCAGAAATGGGTAGAAACTGGGGATGAATGTGCTAACACCCCCTCTCAGCACTAGATGCTGAACATGACTCCAAGAAGCCGAAGAAGTCGTCCTCTATCAAAGACAAAAGAAAGCAGCAACAACAGGTACCAAGAAAGCTCCACAAGCAATCTCCACAGCAACTCAGCTACAAAAGTAACAGTACAAGCTGCCAGGTACACTGTTCTTCTAGAAGAGAACAACCATGTAGGTTGCGTCGTGCTGCTCCAAATATCGGTGCTAAACCCAAATATAAACATAGTGTCACAGGAATCCCTAGAAGCCTATAGCTCCAAGAAGATAATACCCTCAAAAGAAATAGAGTCCATCTGCTCCAACTCTGTACCAAGAGTAGCCAAATGCTGTATAATAGCACCCTCCTCGAAGGTCGGCATCGCCAGATGTAAGATCTCAACTGCCCCCTCTAAAAACTGATGTCGGGACTCCACAGGCCCAACCAAGTCCAGATCCCAATCCTTCAATCCCTAGAAGTACCACTGTGCCCCATGCACGGTCACGGCACACCTGACCACAATCCAAAATCCTCACACAGAGTAAGGGAGGTAGGAACATTCACAGTAGTGGTAACTAAAGTAGTAGTGTTGGCAATATCATCTCCAGATTGGGCATATATGTGCATATTTCATGCTGTATCTGGCCAGATTTATGAGGCCATGCATTCATTTTATTTTAGATATTTTTCTGCTATTTTTGCCTATTTTTTAGACATTATTCTAGTATTTTTTGCATAGTCGACCAGCCCACTGTTTTTATGCTGGCCGACCAACTCTTGTCCAACCTATAAATAGGTGGCTTGGGTTTGCATCATTAGCACATCATTATTCAGCTATTGCTGTTGGCTGTATGCACCTACGGGCAGTCCTCGTGCTCTACTTCAGCAGATAACAAGTTTTCTACTTCAATTCTTTTGCACATGTACTTCTTTGCAAGATCTATTTGCTGTTTTTCTGTTTTACAGCCATTCTTTCAAGTAGTAGCCTCCTCAATAGCACCTACGAGCAGTCCTCGTGCTCTACTTCAGCAGATAACAAGTTTTCTACTTCAATTCTTTTGCACATGTGCTTCTTTGCAAGATCTATTTGTTGTTTTTCTATTTTACAGCCATTCTTTCAAGTAGTAGCCTCCTCAATAGCATCGAACAGCGTAGAAGCAGGCTCCTCCCCATAGAAGGCAAAGGGACCACCAACACATCTTGGTCACTGGTAGACGAAGAAAGAATCAGAGACGAAGCAATAGGAGAAAAATCCCCCTTAGAAGCTGTGAGCAAAGACAGCCCACTATCTTCCTCAAAAACATTACCAGAGATATCATCCTGGCAAGGAGAAGTATGCACAGAAACTGAAGGCAAGGCAACAGGAGAAACAAACTCTTGAGACGCAATAAGCAAAACTGGCCCACTATCCTTTGCTACAGGAACATCTCCAAAAGAAGTATCCATAAGATCACTGGCTGCATAGCACCTAGAAGCAGAAAGCATCTGCCGATCACTGGCATCACCATACAGGTCACAAAGCAACTGCCACACATAGAAAGTAGAAGCATCATCAGGAGCATAGATGAAGTGTCAAAGAACCGAATCCTGACAATTCAAGAGGAGAAAGCCATAGATCTGTCCGTCAGTCTTCCCCCACCGACACACATCCTCCGCAAAAGCAAGGTCCGGCAAGCACCGATTCTTGTTCGAGAGAAACTCCATCAAACCATACTCCCTGAGAATAGAAGTAACCTGCAATTTCCATGACTGAAAATTACCACCATCCAACTTATCTGCCTCATCAAGGAAATAATAGGCTCTCTTTGTTGGTGATTTGCATCTAGGTTCCTATTCAGTTACTTAGGGCTGAAAGAAGACACTCTCAGCTTCCATGCATGTGACGCTACATGCTTCATGTTTAGAAAATGGAGATCTTCATTGCTTTTCCATCATGCATGGATCACAAACACTTGAATTTGACACTGCTTATGGCATGAGGAATGGAGTAAAGCTTTATAAGCTAGACACTGTTTTGGACTAGCATGCTTTCATGGCCTCAAAAGATGACACAAGTCAATTATGGCATGAAAGACTTATGGTAATCTTTAGCTACTTCATAAGAAAGATATGGTCATCATTGGACTGTCAAAGATAGTTCTTCTTCATGTCTTTGATGAGGCACCTATCTTTATAAAACCCAATCTTATGTCTTGATCTGCAATAATACAACCCACATAAAGCTTCTTGCCAAGTTGAGGATTAGTAAAGCATCTTTGATGTGACATTTCACACAGGTTGAAAGTTGAGTTGATATGTCTCCATACCCTTCAATCCCTTGAGTACTATCATCACTAAGAATCACATGTACCTTCTTCTACAAACTTTGAAAACCAATCTTTATGATATGTCATAGACTCGTATGAGAGGATGCCCCAAAATCAAGAAACCACTCACCCCATCCCATCATGGATTGAGGTTTTGGTTGCCATGAGAAGAAGCTCATCCTTTTGCTCTCTTTGGCCAACAAAATTTGATGTTTGCCTTCCACGGTTGGAGAAGCTTCGTCCTCTTCGTCCACTACCTTCTTGTGCTTGTTGCTTGATGCAGCAATCCCTCTCTATGTGCCCATCTTTCCCACAATAATAATACAGGCCTTTGCTTTGCATTACATTATTGTTAGATAGCCTGAAATTTAATTGAACCTTTGTTGTTCTTGTCGTTGTCCAAACGAAAAATTCTCACCTTGGCTTTGCATAGAATGGTTAGAAAGAAATCTGTAATTGCCTCTTTCACGACCATCCTCCTTTCCCTCTTTGGAAGTTCAATCCCACATTATATGCCTCTTCACTCCCCCTTGAACCCTTGGGTCATCTCCTCTTGAAGTAAGATACCCGAGAGCTCTTCAAAAGAGGGAGTGTTTTCCCAAACCATTAAAGTTGTACGCAAACTTTAAAAGCTTGGAGGAAGTGCCTTGAACACAATGCTTACCATATCCACAACATTGGTAAATGTTAGTTTCTTAACCATCTATGTCAACTAAAGGTCTAAATTACAAGTCCTTGCTAGCTTCTCTTGTTGATTTTATTGAGTTGTGTTTCAACCCGATCAAAATGATGCAAAATGGTGATATGTCATACAAGTCGCTCCTCGGCCAAAATGTATCTTTCAAGATCATGATGTTGAAGGGACATAGAAGTGGATCGTCACATATCATCAACCAATTAAAATGAGAATGACCATGTTCAAAAAAACTAAGAAACCATCTTACAACATTAGTAAACTAATCCATCGCAGCATTAAATAGTGGACATAGAGCTTTTCATTCATGTAAATGGCATTCATATACCATATGTTGACATATACCAAAGACATGCATGGATTTATTGCAAGATAGCATTGATGAAGATTTTGATTCTAAGTTTGTGGATTTATCAATTATGCTAAAGCCATGAATTTTGCTGAATTCCTATGTACCCACATGCAATTGTATGGTGAAGGAAATTAAGCTCATTGCATTTATATTTGGTTCCTTGTAAGAGCATTAGACACTGTTTGGGAGAGTCTCCCAAGTAAGACCTTGCTATTCATCATCATGGCTACTTCAATGCACATTGAAAGGTTTAATGTGATAGGCTTTCACACATGGCAAGTAAGACTAAAATGCATCCTCACAAAGAAGGGATTATGAACCATTACAAATCAGAAAGAGGAAAAACCGAGACAAGGGAGGCTTTTGCCATCATTGCTTTAGGCCTAAGTGATAATTACATTCTTCACATTATGGAAAAGCTATTTGGGACAAAAGGAAAGCATTCAAAACTGGCCTTAAAATTCAGTTCTTCAAACTTGAAATGAAAGCTTCCGACTCACTTCCAACTCATCTTAATCACATGAAAAGTTTAATGTCTCAACTAGCACCTACTAGAGCACCAATAGATGATGAAGCTGCAGTTGCCATTTTATTAAAAAGTATGCCTAATGAAGATATGGACACTTGGTCTCTACTCTAACAAATCTTCCAAAACCTTCTTTAGATGACATTGAAGCTACACTCCTTGAGGAGTATAAGAAGAAGTAAGAGAAAAATGGGATCTATAAAGGAACCAACTACACCAAGAAAAAGTTCTCCACCAACAAGAACTTCATCAACAAGAAGAGCTTCACCGACTCAAAGGCAAAGAAGTCTTGTGGATTCTATGGTAAAGATAATCATATTGAGAAGAATTGTTTTTTTTTTTTGAAAAAGGCTCAAAAGGCCTACCTTGCAGGTGAAATTTCAAAGAAAGAAGAAGAAGTCAATGAAAAAGCCTCGCCGGAGGCTAACTTTGATGAATCAGAGTCGGCTTTTTGAGTAGCCCAAGGTTATAGCCTCCATCATGTTAAAACCTCACCTTTCTAAACATAACTACCTAACCCTGAAGCTTTGTAAGCATCATTAGGATTTCTCACATGACTATCTAGCATTGTCCTTATAGAAAGTAAGACCTACGGAAACCGCATTTTAAACATAACTAGTAAGTCTAATGAGCTCTATAAGTGTCATCATAGCTAGGGAGGATGTAGCATTGTCATGAATATTGCTTGAGGGAGGGTTTGTAGGAAATACACCCAATATCCATGCCTATGTTCTAAGGTTCTTTGGGGCACATAAAACCTTGGCTTTTCTCTTGTAAAAAGCACTAGAATCTACCAGAAGAAGGCACCTACCATAAGAGCATGAAGGATTATTCCTATGCATTCAATGAGCCTACATTGTTGACTTATACTACTATATCAATGGCGAGATTCTAGGAGAAGTTATAGGGAGAGAATCGTGGAGATTTTTTAACTCCTAATCACCTTCTAATGACTTTGTACTCAGCCTATATAAGAGGTTTGATCTAATGGAAATCTACAACTTGTTCTCCCACTTCAATGTCATGATCATGCTCTTGATTAGTTGATTAAGTGTTATGTTAAATCTTCTCTAGTCATGTGCTAACCATGGTTCCCATATACTTTGATCCACCTTAATCGTCTCATCCTCGTCACACTCATGTCAAACATTATGCACATACCTCTTCATGGCTGAATAATAAAAGTAACACCTAATAAATGTCCTTAAGTCACTTACAAATGTCCCGACATTTTAAACTTGAATATAATCCTATCTAATGCAAATGACTTACACATCCTATATATCATCACAAAGCTCTTGACAAGAATATGTGGTCATTATATCCATCATTCTGATCAGATAATCCAGCTACCTTCACTGAAATATAAAACATTGAAATGCAAGTTCCTGTGAGAGCATGATTTCTTTATATTGTCTAGAAAGAAATGAGATTGTGCGTGACAAAGGCAAAATTGACTAGATTGCATACAAAACAGAATTCCAGACAACAGAAGGCAGAAAATAGGCTACTGTGCAACGACCCTTGCTGAATAGGCTCCAAAGCAAACTACTAGTCTCAAACATTTCAGCAGCCTGGATGGAGGAGGGGAAAGAGAGCCAATAAAACCTTACAAAAGGAAATAAAAACTTGAAAATATTTTGCAATAACAAAACCTTAAACCATTTTACAAATAAGAGTTCAATTTTTCAAGGTTTGATCTCCCTGCAAAACAGTTCTGTCGTACATGAAACATATATTCAGCACAGTTTAGTTCGGACATGAAACATATATGTGGCAAAGTTTAATTTGAACGCCTTCCTCTAAGACAATACTGATGCCGCCTTCTAGCGGTGTATTAACTCCTTAAACAAGAAGACAATGTACTTAATTTTTTTTCTCTGCTTTGCATGATTGTCACTGCGAGTGCTTTACGGCTGATTCTACTTGTGCATACCAAAGGCTGGGCCAAGAAGTGCCTGTGAATAAGAAGGAAGAGAGGTTTTCAAGAAAAAGGAGAGCTTACTTTCTTCTCCAGCACGCAAACTCCAACCAGTATCTTCGGAAACTGGTTGTTCAAATCGGCTTGGCAGGCAGGAAGGTCACTGTTTTCCAATCCCATTGCTTTCTGCACTCCTTTGAGAGCTTTCTCTTCAGAACCGAGTCTCAGCAGAAGAGCGCAGACAGATGCACTCCCTGAAGAGCCTTGATTCTCAATAGAAGAGCGCAGGCAGAGGCTTTCTTCAATTTGGAGAAGAAAGCATGCACATTCGGCCTCAATCGCTGGAAAATGCAACTGCCAGAAGCTCAAAAGGCAGACACAACCATGACAAAAACCATGGCAGAATCTTGACCACACAACGTTGCTTTTGCAGCGGAGCTTTGTCGGTTTCTGAGTTAAGATGTGGAAAAGCTGCCGCTGAATATTCCTTCCTTTTTTCTGTCTTAGCTTCTTCTTCTTCTTTGACTGTAACAGAATCGCGGGCGCGAAGCTCGAGAATATGTGGCTATGGCGGAATATGCAGTTGCAGATTAGAGGCAAAAGGTACCTACTTTCTACTCAGGAGGAGCTTTGAAAGCTCGTGATTCAGAGTGACTCATTCGTGTGAAAAAAGGAGGAAAACGGTACGGCGTGGGCCATGAGAAAAAAGAGAAGTGGCAGCAGGCAAAACTCTCGCCACATCTGGCTCCCAACCATTTTAGTGGCGAATGTGGCTATGTAACACACTCCGAAACAAATGAGTCGACCTTCAAGTTTTATAGCGGCAATAAAAAAATAGTAGACTAACTAATTATTAGTCGGCATACCTTTATAAATAAGAATAACTAGACTTTGAAAATTCAATTCATTCCTTAAAGTAAAGGTTACGAAAATCGTTGGTTGGTTTTCTTTAATTTCAGTACACACCCACACACACAAGCATGTGTCAAGCACACCAAAGCATCTCTCCATATCTCTCTCTCTCTCTCTCCCTCTCTCTCTCTCAAGACACATTTCACATCTCTCTCACACAAGTAAAGGAACAATGCTTAAAGCCACACAATCTATCTCTTTGGCTTTAGTGTGAAGGTTTGAAGATTCTAAACACTTCCTTTTGCTTGTGTTTCAAGTGTAGGACCCAAAGAGATGAGAAGAGGTTTGCCTTTTATCAATCAATGTCCACCACCCATAACTGTGCATGGCCAAGGGCCCTTCTTTCGTCCCCAGGAGTTTGAGGAATACAAAAGAAGACAAACCCCACATAGTCCTCCCACACTTTTGGATTTTCCAATAACTGACAACTTTCTTATCCTACTTTACCTTTTCTAGATTCAAAACTTTTGATGTGGATTCCACCATCTCTATTTCCCTCAAGTTAAGTGTAAGATAAGCAATGCTTCTCATACCTCAATGAAAATGTGCCCTAGTTTTGCTACCCATGAATCTAGACATGGGTCTTGGAAAGTTGGCATTAAGGTAGCATGAAGGCACACATTTTAAAGGGTATTTATCCTTCATAGGAAGGATAAAATAAAATTTTACATATTCATAAAGGGCTAAGTATCAAATTTCATTACACTACCATTTAAATGCATCTAAAATTTCACTACCCTACCATTTAAATGCATCTAAAATTTACTTTGCAAGAAGGGTGAATTTAAAATTATACTTCAAAAGAAACGTATTGGGTATCTTATACATATTGGGTTATATAGGTAACTTTTGTGAGATGAAAGGATGGTCATGATGTAATAGCCCTTATGTAATATAATATATATTTCACAAAAAACTATACTTCAAAAGAAACGTTGGGCTACTATTCAAACTTGAGGCTTGATGAAATAGCCATTTCAATGCACTTAAAAGGTTGTATTTGGCTCATCTTTTACCATCTCACATCTCTATATCTCTATATTATTTACAGGAAGAGTTTCGCAAAGCTACCACATGGCAAGAATTCGGAGGTTGAAGAGGCAATTTAGAGGTTGGAGGAGAGGTAGGCTCTTATTACTCTAGGAGTTTGAAAAATATCAAGTTAGAAATTATCTCGAGGGGCTCACCTAAAATATGTAAGTATACTATGTGAGTTCAAATGAAAGGGTTTTTTAATTCAAAATTTTAAATGAAAGGGTTTTCTAATTCAAAATTTTAAGGTAAATTTACAGAAGGGATTTTGAAAAAAACCCATAAGTCCATAAAGAAAAAGGGATCATTTTATTTAGGAAAAATTCATAGGTAAGGGGTTTTTAAAATACCCCTTGAACGCACGTGATACATAGGGTTCTTAGTAGTGCACCCCCCGAGGAAATTATATACATGCAAAGCACGAGTCAGCCCACTAGTAACAAATGATGGCAGTTATAAGCACATAGTTTCATGAAACAAAGGTCAATTATAGACCTTAAAAGTGATTCCCATGTTCAAAGCTTGAAAACGTTCTTGTAGTATGTAGAAGATACTTCTAGAAAAGTTGCTTAAAGTCGAATATAGAAGTCCATTTCACTTTGAGCAAGAAAAGAGAGCCTTTGAATAAGAATGAAGAGCCTTTCTTAGAAGCTAAAGACAAGATTATTAATATGTGCATTACTCTTTAATGCTTATTTTACAAATTTCTCTAGTCTTTTACCCATAGGTTTAAATGTATGGTGGTAAAGCTTCATAATCAATCTTACTTTGTTTATCAAGCATGACAAAGTATGAGGTAACTTCGAGTTTTGATGTTCTTTTTTTAAATATCAAACAATTTGTGTTTTAATTGATAATGACTTAATAATTGACTAATTAGCCTTCCATAGTAATCGTGACTATATCGTCTTTTTTAATGACTAGACGGTCTTTTTTTAACTTCGTTTACTATGAGTATGGTATTATTATTTCCACCCATCATCCAAAATCAACAACATTGTAGGATGAAAACGGATATGTGTTGCAACAAGAGAAAAGTGGAACTTACAACAAAGCGCATTAACATGAGTTGGTATGCACTTTGAAAACTCACAACAAAGCCTTAACATGAGTTGGTATGCATTATGAAAACTCACACTTGTGCATACTCATGCCATTTTTACAAACAGACGTCCATGGAATATGTGAGTTGTCAATTGCACGTCGCAAAGGTGTAAGGGTACTCAAGTCTAATAAAACATTTGTATGTAAGTGTTACATAAGTTTTTTATAAATATATATGTACTCTCCTACAATTAGGCCTAATTTAAAAAACCCCTTAAAACTACATGCCTCGGGTTCACTAAGAGGAGTTTCAAGGATCCTAGGTAATATGCTTTGGCAATGAGCATGGTTGATATTGGTAAAACCTTAATGCTATGGTTGGAGAGTGGGCTAGCCAACAACCTTATTGTATGCCCTTGTGTGCCATATGTGTAGAATGGTGATTGAGCACTTTGTGCATAAGAGACGTGATGACAAGCTCCCCCTATAATAAAGGTTTGTTACTATTTCAATTAGTGGTAATAGGGGCCTACAATGAGTTTAAAAAAAAGAAGAAAATCAAGTAATAAATTATGTGACTTCTACCGACAACCAATGCTCCGCACACCTATGCGCAAAAGTGATTATCATTATTATCATACTCTTGATTATGAGATTAAAATTATTATACTATCATCTAGATTTTAATCATAATCGTAATCGATAATGTTGTCAATTCATTTCCAAAAGACACAAGCCTACATGGAATCATGAACAAAGAAATAAAAGACGGTTATTTCATCTAATTCGTCTAAACAAAAAACGTAATCGACATGTGATTAATCTATTTAATGTGCTTAATCACGGTGAATTATGCCCTTGTGAGGTTCAACAACACTAATTATAGCGTGCCATGGCATATTCAAGCCAATATATTACTATTATCCCCACTTCGCATTACATTGTAGGCCTCTTGGCCTTCCTCATCTATGTTGGCGTGGTATGATTACTCCTGGCCTTTCAAATCTATGATTTAATGTCTTTTCACCTAAATCAACACTAGTATTGGACCCGCGTTGCTGCGGGCGACCAAGGTTCCAGAAAAGAACTGGTTCTCTCTCTATAGCCATATCTCTCTCTCTCTCTCTCTCTCTCTCTCTCTCTCTCTCTCTCTCTCTCTCTCTCACACACACACACACACACACACACGACCCCCATTCTCTCTCTCTCTCTCTCACACACACACACACACACACGCATGCACGCACACACTCCCTCTCTCTTCTCACTCTCCCACGCATAGAAGCTCTCTCTCTCTCTCTCTCTCTCTCTCTCTCTCTCTCTCTCTCTCTCTCTCTCTCTCTCTCTCTCTCTCTCTCTCTCTCTCTCTCTCTCTCTCTCACACACACACACACACACTTTTTTTTTGGTAATATTCAGTGTAGTATATTTATATGCTCATAAATTTACAAGATGGGAAGTCTCGAAACGGAGAGTATCCCAAATGTCAGAAACATAAAGAGAAAAGCTCTAAACAAGAAGCATCCATATCACCCTCATGGCAGGCATCATATAAGGATTGCCGCAATGAGGCTCGGAAGGATTCATATGACTGGTGATTCTGCCGACCCAAGTATGCCAAATTATGCTCACTCCAAATTGTCCAAAGAGCCCAATATCTCACCCAAGAGAGAAATAGTGAGTATTGGGACAAGGACCGCATAAATCTTCCAAAAAGCCAGAAATGTTTCCCAAATCTGTAACTCGGGAAACAGAGCCGAAGAAAATCTGAAATTCTCCTGAGGAGGATCCTAGAACAAGGGCAATGCCAAAGCAGATGAAGAACAGTCTCTGAGGGAGCCTGACATATTAGACATGTGGAAGGTGCAATGTGACATTTAGCAAGTATGACCCCCACTGACAATGTGCATGTCAAACATCTCCAAAGAAAAAGTCTTTGTTTCAATGGCATTTTACACTTCCACAACATCCGGAGATTCTTTCGCCACCATGAGAGGGACTTCCTTATATGCCACAGAGAATTAGCATGTTGATGAATCCATGGGGCAGGCTGAAGAAGCCTGTAGGCTTTAATGGAGGTTAAGGCAGGAAGGGGCATAGGATGAATGCATGTAGTAGATGGCTGCAATTGCCAATCCATAAGCATGTCTGTGTCATCCACGGGTGGAATAGGTAAAAAGGGATGCAATAAATCAGCAATTTTCTTCCATATCAACCTATGATGCATTCCCAATGCATAGGAAGCAGTGGCCTGGGGAAAGGATAAGACATATCCCCGATCATCTACCACATCATGTATGTACCTAATTCCCAATTTCATAAGATTGTATGCCCGAACAGGTTCCTGTAAAGCAAGCGGAGTGTCAAAGATGGCACTCCAATGAATACTTTCTTTCCTCATCAAGTTTGTCTCCAAGCAATTATGAGGAACCCATTTGACCTTAGAGAGAACTTGTTTCTAGTCAAGTATGAGGGCAGTAGAGAAAGGACAACCAGGTATCCTCCCTACAAATCTCCCAATCACAACCTCCCAATGATCCGTAATCCAATGACCATAAGCACAAGTCCTCATGTTGACACACATGGATGCTAACATACAAGTCCATGGCTGCTGTTGAGACGGAAGAAAGTATGCAACATTGTAGCCTTCCTTGCAAGTACATGATATTTTATATTGAGGACATTAAGTCCACCATGCATCCTTGGGGAGCACACCATTTCCATCTTCATCAGTCACAATGCTTTCACAACAGTTTTTGTCTTCCATAATATCCCCATAGCTTGAGACATAAAAGCTGAAATATCCCTGGAGGACCAATGCAGCAAGGGCAAATAGAACTGGACATAGGACATCACAATGGATTGTACTATTCTGAGCCTAACATGAGGAGGCCAAGTAGAAATCTTCCAGTATTCCAGTTTATGTTGAAGTCTTTGGAAAATCCATTTTAACTGCTGCTTTCTGGTGATATGCCATCCTATGGGATATCCCAAATGCCTGACAATATCTCTGGAATGCACCACCTGACCCGGCCAAAGAATAAAATGCCAGTCACATTGTTTCAGGGGGAGTAATTTAGATTTGTCAAAATTGACATGCAATCCCGCTGCCAACCCATATAAAGAAAGAGTAGCCGTAAGCATGCGAAGTTCATGAGGAGAATTCTGTGGCATGAAGAAGGAATCATCAGCATATGCTTGTGCCAAAAAAGATGTAGCCCCTGGGATTTTATGACCAGTCATCTGTCCTGTGTTTGTAAGATGATCAAGATACATCAAAAGAGGATGGGTCGCAATGGCATAGAAGAGAGCACTAAGAGGGCAGCCCTGTCTAACTGATCGACCCAATATCCATGACCGAGACAAATGGCCCCCAAGAATGCACTGAGCAGTAGAGCCAGAATAAAGCCAATAAATAGCATTTGCCATCTTAGGACCAAAGCCCAACTTTGTCATGATCTGAAAGATGAAATCCCATTGAACATTGTCAAATGCCTTAGCAATATCCACCTGCAATATAAGCACATCTTGATGCGAATACTTAGCATATTCAATTGCAGTCAAGGCATTGGATATATTGTCATGGATTTGTCTTCGCGGCACAAACCCATACTGATGAGGATGAAGTCCTGCATGCAGTATCCTGTGAAGCCTATGTACAATCATTTTGGCAATAAGTTTGTAAAGTACTGATGAGGATGAAGTCATGCATGCAGTATCCTATGTACAATCATTTTGGCAATAAGTTTGTAAAGTACAGGCATCAAAGTAATAGGCATCAAAGTAATAGGCCTCCAATCTCATATATGATCACACAGATGTTTTTTGGGGACAAGCTTGACTATACCATGCTTCCAAGAGTGTGGCAACTGATTTTCTTGCCAGGCCACATTGATCATTCGCAAAAGAACCTCTTTCAAATCATCCCAAAAAGAAATATAAAATTCCACTGTAAGGCCATCCCAGCCAGCGGACTTGTATTTGCTGATCTCTCTCTCTCTCTCTCACACACACACACACACGTGTACTCACACACATTCTCTCTTTCTCTCTCACACACACACATACACACACACACACACACACGTAAATATTAGTATATACAATATTATGTTTTAGATACATATAGGTGAATTTAAAATATAAATACACACACATACATAATTTTAATTAATTTTGATTAAATTTTAATGTATGGAGATGGGTGGTAAGGTGTGCTCACTTTAAAAAATAATAGATAGATATAATATACACAGAGACACACACACACATACACGCACAGAGATATATATTTCTATATATATGTGTGTGTGTGTGTGTATACATTTACATATATATATGTATACACACACACACACACACACCTGTATATATATACACATATATATATCTCTATGTATGTATGTATGTATGTATGTATAAATGTAAATAAAAACACACATACATGTATACACACATATACATATATATTTTTTATTTAATTTAATTTATATTTATATTTTATTAAAAGCTACTTTTTATTCTCTATCTCTCTCTTTTTACCCTCTCCCTCTTTGCACCTCTCTCTCTCTCTCTCTCTCTCTCCAAGCCTACCCCATCTCACTCTCTCTCAAGCACACACATAGATGTAGACGTACACACACGCATGCACTCTCTCTCTCTCTCTCTCTCTCTCTCTCACACACACACACACACACACACACACATAGATGTAGACGTACACACTCTCTCTCTCTCTCTCTCTCTCTCACACACACACACACACACACACACACACACATGTAAACACCCGCACATGCATTAATGCAAACACACACACTCTCCTCCCACATAAACTATCTCACACATAGAAATTCTCTCTCTCTCTCTCTCTCTCTCTCTCTCTCTCTCTCTCTCTCTCTCCCCACACACACACACACATAAGTTTAATTAATTAAATTTTAATGGTGGGGATGTGTGGTGAGGTTTGTGCATGCACACATGCACATACACACCCTCTCTCTCTCACACACACACACATATACACGCACACACACTCTCTCTCTCTCTCTCTCTCTCTCTCTCTCTCTCTCTCACACACACACACACACACACATGTACACACCTGCACATGCACTAATGTAAACACACTCTTCCCCCCCCACACACACTCTCACACATAGACTTCCATGTCCGTGTCTCTCTCTCTCTCTCTCTCTCTCTCTCTCCAGTCACACACATGCTCTCTCTCTCTTCTCACACACTCTCCCACGTATAGAAACTCTCTCTCTCTCTCTCTCTCTCATACACACACAAACACACTCTCTCTTTGTCATGCACGCATACACACACACACACACTCACACATATATGTGAATATATATTATCTATAATATTATGTTTTATTATATTTAGAGACATATATGTGTGAGTGCGTGTGCATATACCTATATACACATGTGCATTTACCTATATATACATGTGCATTTATAAAATAAATAAACACACATACACATATACTTTTAATTAATAATAAATTTTAATACATACGGATGCATGGTGAGGTGTGCTCACTCTTAAATAAGTGTATCTTACATAGAATGTCTTTTGTGTTTTCTTTTGCACGCTAATGTGTGTGATTGTGTGTGCACATACACACGTATACATGATTGTGTAATGTTGACTTCATGTGCGTATGTGTCGTGCAAGTCTCTTGATTGTGTGTACGTGGTGTGTATGTTTGTGTTTGTGTGTATCCATGTGAGTGTGTGCACGTACGTGTGTGTGACCATGTGAATATATCCATGTACATCTTTTTTTAATCTATGTGCGTGTACGTGCACATGCATATGTGTGTGTGAGTGTGTGCATGTACCATGTGCAAATGTGTATGAGCTTACGTCTATGAATACATGTGTGCACATGTACTTGTGAGTGTAAGTGTATGTATGTGTGTATATGTATGTGCTTGTGTGCATATACACACATGTATGTGTATGTGAAAGCTTGAGTGTGTGTGCATGTAAGTGTGCATATCTCTGTGTATACACGTGTGTCCATGAGTCAAGTGTGTGTGTTTGTGTGCATGTATCATGTGCGTGTGTGTGCATGCACATACATATGTACATTGACATACATACAGATCTATTTATATATACATGCTTACATACCTATAGATACATACATACATGTATATTATATATGTGTGTGTGTGTATATTTATCTATGTATGTGTAGGTAGGTATATTCTCTCTTTACACATGCATATAATATAATATTAGAAGATATGTGTGTGTGTGTGTGTGTGTATTTATCTATGTATGTGTAGGTAGGTATATTCTTTCTCTTACACATGCATATAATATAATATGAGAAGATATGTGTGTGTGTGTGTGTATGTGGAGGAGGAGGAGGGAGGGGTGGGTAATTTGCTTTCTAATGTATATATTATATATATATATGTGTGGAGGAGGAGAAGGGAGGGGTGGGTAATTTGCTTTCTAATGTATATTATATATATATAAGAAACTCATTCAATGAGCAAATGACTTGATGGTGATAATTAATTGTGAGCCCCAATGTAGCTAGGCATATGGGAAAGAAACCCCCAAAGACTTTTTTCTCTTCTCCTTTCTTCTTTTCAAAAGTTCTCTCTCTCCTCTCTCCACGTAAAGGTTAGGTTTATAGGGTAGGCACCCTTGCTTTATCTTGTACAGATATAGATGTATGTGGATATATACGTGTATATATGTGTGAGAGTGTGTGTATGTACACGTGAAATTGTGTATGCATGTGTGTCTATGTAGACATATGTGTACATGTGTACTTGTGTATGTGCATATCTATTTGTGCTTATATGCGTGCATATGCATGTATGTGTATGTGCAAGCTTGAGTGTATGTGTGTATGTGTGTAAGTGTGCATATCTATGTGTGTGTGTGCGTGTCCATGCATGCAAGTGTGTGTGTTTGTGTAGGTGACTTTACATGTGCGCGTATGCATATACAAACGTGCAACTCTATGCATATGTTTGTGTAGGTGAGTGTATGTGTATATATGTTTATACATGTGAGTGAGTGTGTGTACATCTAAGTGTGTGTGCATGTACTTTATGTGGTGTGCATGCCATGTGTATACACATGTGTTTATATGTGCAAGTGTGTATGTGTGTATGTTCATGTGTGTGCATGTATGTATGTGCATGCGTGTATGTGTGCATGTGTACATGCTTGTGTGTGTGTCTCTCACAGAGACACACTCAATCTCCCACGTATGTGCATACAAACATCCTCACATATACACATATACACATGCACATGCACCCGTTCTCTCTCTCTCTCTCTCTCTCTCTCCCTCACACACACACACACACACACAGTCACACCTCTCTCTCTCTCTCTCTCTCTCTCTCTCTCATGCATACACTGCACATGTACTATCTCTTCTCACACCCCCTCACATACATAGAAACTCTCTTCTCTCTCTCTCTCTCTCTCTCTCTCTCTCTCTCTCTCTCTCTCTCTCCCCCACACACACGCACACACACATACTTGCATGCTCATCTGTGTGATTGTGTGTGTACATACACACGTGTTTGTGATTATGTAATGTCGACTTCATGCTTGCATGCATCGAGCAAGTGTCTTGATTGTGCGCATGTGCTAGTGTGTGTGTGTGCATATGTTTATGTGTACGGTGTGAGTGTGTATACATGTGTATGTTTGTATGTCCATGTGCGAGTGTGTGAGCATGTGAATGTGTTTGTGTGTGCATGTACACGTGTAAATGTGTATGAGTGTGCATCTATGTATACATGGATGTGCATGTCGGTGTGCACACGTGTACTTATGTGTGTGAGTTTGTGTATGTGTGTATATATATGTATATACTTATGTGCGTGAGTTTGTGTATGTGTGTATATATATGTATATACTTATGTGTGTGATTGTGTATTCTCGACTTAATGTGTCGTGCAAGTGTCTTGATTGTGCGTATGGCTAGTGGATGTATGTGTACGTGGTGTGTATGTTTATGTTTGTGTGTATCCATGTGCGAGTGTGTGCATATACGTGTGTGTGAACATGTGAATATGTCCGTATGTACATCTTTAGTCTATGTGTGTGCACATGCATGTGTGAGTGTGTGCATGTAGCATGTGCGAATGTGTATGCGTTTCCATGTATACATGTGTGCATGCATGTACTTGTGTATGTGAGCGTATGTATGTGCTTGTGTGCATATATACACATGTATGTGTATGTGTAAGCTTTTGTGTGTGTGTGTGTGTGTGTGTACATATCTCTATGCGTGCACGTGTGTCCATGCATATGAGTGTGTGTGTGTGTGTGTGTTTGTGTACGTGTGTGCACGTATCACGTGCGTGTGTTTGTGTGGTGTGCGTGTGTGAGTATAGATCTATTTATATATACATGCTTACATACCTATAGATACATACATACATAATATGTGTGTGTGTGTGTGTGTGTGTGTATGTATGTATTTATATATGTGTGTGTGTATGTGAAGGAGGGGAGGATTGCTTTCTAATGTATAATATAATATAATATATATATATATTTATGTATACATGCTTACATACCTATAGATACATACATATATACATAATATATGTGTGTGTGTATGTGTATTTATCTATGTATGCATTGGTTTTTTATATTCTCTCTCTTACACATGTACATAATATAATATTAGAAGATATATATGTGTGTATATGTGGAAGGGTGGGCAATTTGTTTTCTAATGTATTATATATATATATAAGAAACTCCTTCAATGAGCAAATGGCTTGATGGTGACAATTAATTGTGAGCCCCAATGCATCTAGGTGTGTGGGAAATAAACCCCCAAAGAGTGTCTTCTCTTCTCCTTTCTCCTTTTCAAAATTTATCCCTCTCCTTTCTCCACGTAAAAAGGGTAGTAGATAGATAGATTTGAATAAATGCTTCCTCCTTTGCCCACGTGGAGGGAGGGGTAGTCATCCTTTATCTTGTATAGGAGGTGGTTGGATGCGCAAAAGAGAAAACGATTTTGGAGTCTATTTTTGCATATTGCAGATTCAAAATGTGATTCCATAGAAATTTTTGTCTTGGAAAATAAAAAATATTGATGGAGGCAAATCCCTCATCATTGTAGTCATTCAGGAGCTCTAATTTTTTAGGTTAAACAGGTCGATAAAATGACTATATCACTATGCTTGTAAGTACATCATGCAAACTTTTATCATGATGCTGCTTATTGTCTATCACAATATCCCCCTCTCATGATATGAGAAGCACAAATTCTCAAGGCTAAGAGGGTAAAAAATAGTGGATGGAAACATTTTTATATTGAGTCACCTTTTGTGCGAACAAAGGGGCATGGCTACCCAACTTGATTTTAGATCATGTTAAGCTCATGGCAATGGTATGCATGTGTCCACATGCAAAATTAAGCTGCAAAGAGCAAGGTTTGAGGTGGTAATTATCACGTGGCAAAAGAACGTTAGGGTTTCATCTTTGACCTTCTTTGCCACTATGGAGAGTTTCATCTATTTCTTTTGACATATTTTCTCTCTGTATCTTTCCTATGTAGCATTTAGGCTAGTCTTTCTCTTTGCTCTTTTGCAAGCATCATTTATGTTACTCTTTATGGCCCATTGATGACCACGAACCCCTATGGATGTCATGGGACCTCATGTAGTTCTTGAAGAATTAATTCAAACTCACATATAAACCAAGGAATAAACCATAGGCTTGAATCAAATTGACAAGATTGAGCATATAATTAAACATGAGATAAAATAAACATCACCATCAGTACACTATTGGGTGTAATCTCCCCACTCATGAGTGCAGCTCCTCTTTTCACCACATGAGTATTTTGAGAATTGTATTCAAAGTATAGCCCAAGGAGATAATAATAGTTATGTATAAAAAATAGGGCTTGCTTTTCCACTTTTACAATAATAACTAGAGCTTGTTCACACATGAAGTGTAAAATAACCAAAACTCTTCTAACATATACGCTAGTAATATAGCAACACCACGCACAAGCACGCATGAATAATATGTACAATCATCTAGCACATGGCCAACAAAATAACTTAAATGAAATAATAATATTTTGAGATGAAATAGACAAGATCCTCCATGTGTGACACACACACTGCTCAATCTCATAAACATAAACACATTAGTTGTTCGAAGATACATGAGATAGAAGCAGCTCTACTAGAGCAAGAGAGCAGAGGCAAAGAGAAGAAAGGGCTCGACTCAACAGCAGGAGAGAAAAAAGCATTCTTCACCCGAGGAGGATTCTCTCGAGGACGAGGACAAGGAAGAGGCAGAGTAGGAGGGAGGACCTTCACTTGCCACAAATGTGGAAAGCCAGGACACATGGCGAGAGACTGCTACAGTAAACCCAGTGAAGAAGGAACGACATCGGCAAACTTCATGGAGGCTCCAAAGGAAGTGGAGTCGGATCATCTTTTCTGAGAGAGAGAGAGAGAGAGAGAGAGAGAGAGAGAGAGAGAGAGAGAGAGAGAGAGAGAGAGAGAGAGGAGAGAGAGAGACCCCACAACCCAATGTAACCTGCCCCAATAAAGTAAAACCACCTCTGAGCCACCGATGATGTAGGCCAAGTGGTAGATGTATGTGTGAGCACTTTAGTCAAGGTTGCAGGCACTTATAGTAGCCTTGGACACATTGAGAGAGAGAGAGTGTCAAGGACTATGGAGTTTAGGGACTTGAGGCACTGGTCGCGGGCTATCAAGTAAGAGGGAAACTTGATACAGGGTCCAGGTGTGCTAGGATTATTCACTTGAGGGGAGGTGTTGAAATATACAAGTGAATAGGGTGTGTGTGGGAACAAGCTCTTGGATAGAGGCTGTAAAAGAGGAGATGTAATTGTGAAAGAACCTATGAAAAGGTTAGAAGAATCTACTGGGAGAGAATAATGGGTAGCATGAGGGAATTTAGGAGTGTGGAGATATTCTGGGAGATATTCAGGGAAAAGAGAAGAGGTGGAGAGAATTAGGCAAAAGATGGAGATATTCTGGGAGTGAATCATGGAGAAATCAATGGGATTTGATGCTTGATATAAACTCTATAAATTGAGGCATAGCCCTAATGAGAATTTGCTGGTTTTTGAGTATCCATGCCTACATTAATCTATGTGCTAATTATTCACTAATTACATCTTAATCATTTGCTAATCACTTTGTTAATTATGTTGATTCTAGTGTTTGATCCACCATAGCTCATCATTTTGCTCAAATTCCAAAAGTCATGTGTGAATTGTTCGTACCGAGGCTCGAGTGTGACAATGAGGTAACATATGACATGAAACACTTCTAAGTGGTCTATGTGCATGCTTGTGTGATCTAAACATTCTCCCCTTTCGTGATTTCAGGTTCGGACATATAGCAACATATAGGCTGTGGACAAAATCTTCGAATAAAAAGGATTAATGATATGCAACTTACTCAGGACTCTTGTATTATTGCATCATTCCATCAATTATCCCGTCGTATAAGTGCCTGTGACACAAACCTTATTGATGACGAGCTAGGTTACGTGGGGAATCTCGAGGGCATATACAAAATGAACTATCATGTTATGGAACATGTATAGATCAACTAGCAATTGAATTAGTCTATGACATGTTGGTGTATTTGGTGATAATTCGAGAGCATGTCCATTATAGGTCATTTTGAAAGTTTGTTGGTTCTATGCACAATATAGTGGTAGAGATGCTACCATGGAAAGGGAGCTTATGGGTTTTGGTCTATGGACCCCTCTAAGTGGCTTACAAGCAAGCAAAGAACTTTACTTTCTTCCAATGAACTGTCAACAAGCATTCTTTGATAAGAACCCAGATGTCAGTAAATGGTGGAAAATTGTGCATGCGAATCCTCGAGGTTGATGAATTTTTGAAAGCAAAGTCTTCTCCTTGCTCGAGGATAGAAACCATATTACGATACATCAGTTGATCCGAGGAGGTACGCGTCCCGGCCTTGGTGTGATGATGACTGCATATGCGGATAGACCAACACCATCTAATTTGCACGAGGAAGACAAGGACGAGGGGGATGCAGACCTCCTTGATGTTTGGCATTGAGCAAGTAACAAAGCATGTAATTTCAACAACTTTACCTATCCCACTTGGGCTAGACCTAACACAAAAAGAACTACAAGAAACTAGGAGGAACAACGATGACCTAGTTTTGTCTATTGACATTTTTGATGAGGCTAGTCCATGAAGCTTAGGTATAATCCTACTTCTCTCCTAGCTTTCTTACATTGACATTTTTGATGAGACTAGTCCATGAATCTTAGGTATAATCCTACTTCTCTCCTAGCTATCTCACATTCATACACTTTCTTACTCACATTCATAAACATATACAAAAAAAGAATGTAAATATTGTGCATTGTTGCCTGAGTAAGATCACACATTCCTGCAAGATGGCCTTATGGCTCCACCGACCCCAAACTCTCGATCCAAGTATGTGATGACATACTTATTCCACAACTTTGTTTTGATCCCTGCATTTAGAAGATAACCCTATGTTCATTAATCACTCTAATTATTACAAGAAACCATGCCATGCAACTAAATTGTCTCTTCTTACGCCCATAGCTTGTGGATCTCAGGCATGTAAAGGTCTACAAAGTCTCGCATCCATCGACGAAACACATCTTGCCATCTCTATCCACAATGTGTCCTTGTTCATCAATGGTGCACTGCATGACCACATCACCCACACACACTCGAGGCACTATAGGTGGAGGGATTGGTGGCAACAATGGGAGATTCTACCTGGCATTGCGCAAAATGAAGATAAGCATAAAAAAATTAGTTATTAGACATTCACATAACTAGTACAACATACAAAAGTGAGCTTCATACCTCTGTCTACGACCCCTCTGTTGAGAAGCACCCCTCCTGGGTGATGACAGGAGACCCCTGTGTACCTCCTCCTGGCTGGTGCCAACTCTTGCCCTTGACTCTCCTGACCCTCCTCCTCCCCCCTCTTGGGTAATGACACAAGGCCCTTGAGTGCCTACTACTCTTGATGTGCCTCCTATCCTCCTCCTCCTCCAGACCTAGATGTGTCATGGGTTGGGGACTATCGGGGCTGTAAGGATGCAGCAAGGTGACCCACTGCTGCAGCCTCTTACTCGTGAGTGCTTGAGGCCTGGTACTCTACCATGTCCTCTTGAATCTTCTTTCTCAATAGGCCTAGTGCATGTAGTAGCCTTTTGATGGGGCTATCAAGAGGCTCACCTTCCCGAGGTTTGCCACATGGATGTCTATACACATGGAAGATAATTAAATTCAATATATCTCACTCTCTTTCTATATATATATATATATATATATATATATATATATATATATATATATATATATATATATCTTTCTCTCGATCTTTCGATGTCGGCACTGACCAAAGAACTATGAAGCAGTGCTAAGAAGTTAGAAGTTTTGTTAAAAATAAATAAAAAAAGGAGTTGTTTGCTTGCATGAATGTTTTTTTTCTTTGCCTATTATGTGTTTATTTGTTTTTTATTTTTTTCCTAGTCATGTGTGTGGCCTACCTAGCCAGCATGTTTTCATGTTTGTATGTGTGTGTGTTAGCATATTTGCTTGTATGCCTATTTATAGCTTAGGTAGGTAGCAAGACCTCATGGCAAACACCCTTGTCTCGGGGTTCGAATACCCAAAGGTTATTAGATATAGTGATTGATGGATGCCTGCCCTAGGGAATGCTATAGAGGAAGAAGAGTCTGTTGAGTTTGTTGAACCACCATTGCACACCTTGAACCACCACCATATGTTACTTTTTGGACCATTTGCACAAAGTGCTTGAAGATAAATGGGATTGTCCCTTTTCATATTCCATAAAATGACCCACAGTGTCTGCACAGTCAATCTGTCTTCCTGCAGTTCTTAAAACAGAGTTCTGCAGAGAATCGATGACTTACCCGCAGTGCTCGAAATCGCCTGCTTTCTAAAAAATGGAGGTCCAGACGCGCCCGAAACGCGTTTTCGGCCCAAAAATTTGAGTCCGTAGGATTGTATAGTTGCCCTTTAGCTTCACTCCCGCGAAGAAAGCTCCTCAATCGGAGATCGTTTGCCGGTGCCTCCCGTAGAGCTCCCGACAAGGGTGTAGTCACCAACACAAATAGGGAAGAGTAGTTGAAGCTCTTACCCTCGTACCGCTTCCTGTGGTTCTCTTGCTTGCAGCTCAGCCCTTAGCACGAACCAGGCTCTGATACCATGAAAAGATGCAGGGGGGAAGAGAGCTTGAGCTCTTGCAAGCACACACACACACTCACAAAACCCTAATAGAGAACACACAAGGTGAGAGGCTGAAAATCTTCTTCTTCTCTACTCAACACTCAACACACCATATACAAGAATAAGAGTACACACAATATGAAAGGTACTCAACCAATGCATACACGGGTTCTCTATAGTGTGAACCCGACTAAATGAGCTGGCGCTATAACTATGCCAGTCTCTAGAATGGCTGTCACACAGCCTGTCATCCCACTGGCCGTATATCTCCCATGATCTCACCAACCATGCCAGTGGTGTAAGTGTGGGGCCTATCCCCCAGGCGGGTCATCAGTGTCCACCGCCTCACTAGAGCTCGATATCTCAACAATAGGCTCTGCGCCTGTAGTTGTTGAGCAAGCAGGATGGTGATGGCTGCTCGAACTCTGTACAGTTGAGGGGATTGCGCCAATTGAGAGGGTTGAGTGGAGGGTCGACCTCCTCATGCTCCAATGGTGGTAGTGGTGGGATCTCTCCTTCTTCAAGATTCTGGGTGGAACGCTGTTGTGTCGGCGATGGCGGCGACGATGGGGGTGGAGGGGTTGTTGATGCTGAGGTTCCCGTGTGGCGAGGATTGCACCAAAGAGGGGGGGTTAGTGGAAGTGGAGGGTATATCACGGAATACTGTGTGCATTCCCAACTGAAGTGGCAAAAAGGGAGGTGATGGGGGTGTGGGTGATGGAGGTGGGGTGGGAAAATGGATAGGTGGAGAAGAAGGTTGTGCATGGAAGAGTGGGAGGGTGGATGTGCCAGATAGGGGTGGAGATGGTGGGGGTTGGCTTTGCTTGGAGGGGCAGAAGATGAGCTAGGCAATGGTGGGGGAGGTGGGGGAGAAGAGGGTCATGGGGGTGGGGGTGGAAGATTGCCCTGGCCATCATTGCCTCCATCATTATCGTCCAAGGCGGCTGGGCTACTTCAGCGGCATCTATGGGGCCATGTGCATGAAAGAAGGCTCTTCGGTGGCAACAGCTTTGTTGGCCATAACTTCTAATTGCTGAAAACATCTCTGGTACAAAATCAATAGGCCTTCGGCAATGGAGAAAGGGGAGAGGGGAGAGAGTGTCCGCCCAGAGGGATAGATAGGCACTGTTAAAAACATGCCAACCAACATCCTGCAAATAGTGCAGCACCCCTGTGGAGATTTGAGAGGGGTAGGGATAAGAGCATAGACCTTCCAGGATGGAGAGGTCCATGAGCTTGGTTGGGTCGGAGGGGAATTCAAATTGTAAAAGCTGACACGAGCCTGTCAAAGTAGCTTGGAGAGGGTGTTGGGGGAGCTCATAAAAATCATGGGGGTGGTGGAAAGAAAGAAGGCCTTGGAAAAAGAAGTGAGGGATGAGGGTGATGCTTGAGGTGGGGAGGTTGGTGAGGAGGTTAGTGAAGCTGTGGTGGCGGAGAGGGGCTCATCGAGGTAGAGGTTATGTCGGAGGAAGGTGCAATCGAATGTTTCCGAAATGGAGGTCGATGAGCTAGTGGGTGTTGTGGGGAGAGTGCGAGGATCAGGAGCTCTGTGCAGTGTCCATGAGGGTGTCCACTTTTTTACGATCGAGGGTGTTGGAAGAGGGAGCAGAGGGGGTGGAAGGGGGTTGTGCTTCTCGGGCTTTAGCCTCACCGAGGTGCTCCTCCATAGTCCGGATGGTAGCCTCAGAAATCTCTCGGTGTCTAAGAAAATCTTTCTGGGTTCGGGCAAGGGTGTCCTCCGTTGCCTGGGCTCGATAATGGGCATCTTGGTGTAAGCTCTCAGACGATTCTCAGCTCATGATGTACCCGCTGAGCTGCTTCATGGGCCTGACTAGAGATTAGTGATGCGGGCGAGGGCATGCCCTAGTTGCTGTGTCTGCTTGTCGAACTTTGCTTGGAGCTACATGTAGAGTTGGTTGGTTTGGTATAAGTCCTTAGACACTCGATATTCTTGAGCCTTGGCTAGTAGCATCTCTCTGCAAAACTTGTGCCACCACCTGTTGGCGATAGATGTAATCTGTCATCTGCGTTATAAGCTCATGGGCCATGTGTGAGGATCCGAGCACAAAATCTGGCATGTCTCTGTGGACTGCATGAACACTTTCTGCATACACCTGACTGGAATGGAAACTTCCCGAGTGCACCCAACGGAGAGTGTTCACAGTATTCTGTGCTACACTAGGGGAAGAAGGGCCAGCTTATGTGAATGATGGAATGTCGGCGAAGTGGTTAGGAGGTGGTGTCTTGAACAAATTCTTGTTGAAGAAATTCTACTTCTGGAGCTCTTCCTCCTCCGTAGCCTTTTTGGTTGCTTTTGCAGGCAGGGTGCCAACTCCTCCTGTGTGGGACTTGGACTGGGGAGCTGAGGGGCCTGTTAAGTGACTTCGGGCTCTTGGTGTTGCCTCTTTGTTGGTGGGGGGTTGGGAGAAGTATATGGAGGGGACAGAGAGGTGACTAAAACGTCGGGCCTGCTAAGCGGGATCACACGGGGCAACTCCTCCCACTCGGCTGCGTAAGAAAGTACTCATGTTAACAAAGTAGCGACTAGTATCTTCCCTTGTGGGTTGGAGCAGATTGCATGCAGCTCGTGGAAAAGATAATCTGCCCAATTGACCATTTGGCCTTAGTGCACCCTTGTTGCCAAGGTGGTCAAGCTACACCATATCTGAAGCGATCGGTCCACCTGGTGGTGAGCAAGAACTACAGAGCTCTGGTTGGCATGATAAGATCCTCCTAAGTAATATTGGCCCATTCCACACCATCCTTGTTGGGGCTGCCCCTGTATAGTCCCCTAGTCAGCTTGGGTGCGTTGGTAAGCCTGAAATATGGGTGGTCCATGTGGGGGAGTGCTAAGGCATCTCTAATCAGTTCGACATTGAGCTGAACCTTGTATCTCTTGTCCTCATTATACAAAACCTCACCAGTATGTTGATTGGCATCATAGGTTTCTGTAAAGTACAAACTATTAGAGGTTGGGCCCCCATGGCTCCAAAGTTGGCAGTCTGCCCAGGCCAAGCTGCTCTCTAACTTTTGTACAACTGTAGGATCAAAGGCTATTCCCTTGTAACATAGCCTAGTGAAATATAGGAGCTTTTGCTCCACCTTGTGGTTGTTCCTCTCATGAGGGAATGGACCGTATGGCCATTGACGCTCACATCCATACATCCATTTACATCTATCTGATTCCTATCACATCTTATCACATCTATTTATAGAATGTAGAGAATTCTAATTTTTAATTCTAATTTTTTGATATAAAGATTCTTTACGCATCTAATTAGGCATAAAGACAACTTTAGTAGGAATAACACTTTTATAAAAATCCTTTTATGCATCTATTTAGGCATAAGTTCAATTTTAAGGAAAATAACACTTTCCAATTAAAAATAAATCTTTTATGCATTTTACTATGCATAAATTCCATTTTAATGAGAATAACACTTTCAAAATAAAAATAAATCTTTTATGCATTTTACTATGCATAAATTTAATCTCAATGAAAATAATACTTTCGAAATAAAAATAAATCTTTTATGCATAAAATCAATATTGATAAGAATAACTCTTGAATTAAAAATAAAATTCTTTATGCATCTTTCTATGCATAAAATCAAAATTGATGAAAATAACTCTTTTGTATTAAAAATAAAATTCTTTATGCATCTTTCTATGCATAAAATCAAAATTGATAAGAATAACTCTTTTGGAATAAAAATAAAATTCTTTATGCATCTATTTATGCATAAAATCAAAATTGATGAAAATAACTCTTTTGAATTAAAAATAAAATTCTTTATGCATCTATTTATGCATAAAATCAAAATTGATGAGAATAACACTTTTGGATTAAAATAAATTCTTTATGCATCTTTCCATGCATAAATCCAATTTAGTAGGAATTACACTTTTAGAATAAAAGAATTTCTCTTATGCATCTAATTTATGCATAAAATCCATTTATGATGAAAATCACACTTTTAATATATAAAAAATATCTTTTATGCATATGTTTATGCATACAAATCATTTATGATGAAAATCACTCTTTTAATATAAAACAATTTCTTTTATGCATCTATTTATGCATAAAAAATATTTATGATGAAAATCACACTTTTAATATAAAAGAATTTCTTTTATGCATCTATTTATGCATAAAAATCATTTATGATGAAAGTCACACTTTTACTATAAAAAAATATCTTTTATGCATACAAATCATTTATGATGAAAATCACTCTTTTAATATAAAAAAATATCATTTATGCATATGTTTATGCATACAAATCATTTATGATGAAAATCACTCTTTTAATATAAAAGAATTTCTTTTATGCATCTATTTATGTATAAAAATCATTTAAGATGAAAATCACACTTTTAATATAAAAGAATTTCTTTTATGCATCTATTTATGCATAAAAATCATTTATGATGAAAATCACACTTTTAATATAAAAAAATATCTTTTATGCATGCAAATAATTTATGATGAAAATAACTCTTTTAATTTAAAAAATATCTTTTATGCATATGTTTATGCATACAAATCATTTATGATGAAAATCATACTTTTATAATCAAAATAACAATTTCACTATGCTTCCTTCTATGCATAGAATGTAATTCTAAAGAGAGTAACACTTTTTTAATCAAATATTTTTAGTATGTATTTTCTTATACCTAGGATGAAAATTAACACTTTAAGAATACATATATGATGGGAATTACTCTTTTTGAATTAAAAAAATAAAACTTATTTTACACAATTTTAGAAAATTTCACCATAACCTCCTTTGTATGGCGGACCATTTTTCAAATTTTAACTCTCTAAAATCAACTAGAATTTCACCAAGAGTATTTAAATAATTCTAATGTAAACAATTTCTACTTATTTAAGAAAAACATTATGAAAAACTTGATTCTATCCATTAATCATTCATCTAGGATAAAGAATGGTTGGATTTACTAAAGAAGAGACGGGAATGCCTTTTTTCAATGAGGCATAACATCATAATCATTTTAGAGAAGACAAAAATCATAAAAACCATTAAAATTAAGCATAAATGGGAATTTATGTATTTCCTTACTACCATTCATCAATTAACTTCAATAGCATTAAAAAGCCATTCCAATCATGCTTCTCAAGCTTGAGAGGGGTTGAGATGAGAGAAACATTGAGAAATTATAGAAAAATATCAAAATTCACCCTTACCCTTACAAATTGCTTAATTCTTTGATCACGGTAGAGGCCTCCAACCAATCAATTGGTTTGGTGTGTTGATGGAGCCACCAATGTATGAATTTCATCACACAATTCTGATCTTATACTGCTACTTCATAAATTTTTGACATTTTTGGCTTTTTGGTTGATCCGTATTAGCCAAATGGCTATGATACCAACTGTAAGATCCCTGTCCCCACCGCGCAACAATTTCAGGGGTGCTAGCAGCGGAAGTAGCACTTCTTGCGTGGGGCAGAGTCCCACACTCAGGGCCTCGTCCACGGATATCCGGACAAGAGACTAATCCGTCGGTTTTTCCAAAACCGAACTCGGAAAAACTTCCTTTGCTCAGAAAGCACGGGCGATTCCACCAGGATAACTTTTCCCTCTAACGTAGTCAAAAGCCTTAAATAACTAAGCTCATCTGACCGAACCCATAAGTCCCATAGTCAGATCAGGGAAAAAGACTGTACTTGGATCATAGAGACTAACGCTTTTTTCCTCATTGAGAGGCACAACCCCGTTGATTCTTTTCCATAGAACAATTTTTGTCCGGGATTTACTTCATCTATCGAACTAAACAGAAATTGAGTCTCGATTTATGGATCCATCAGTCCAGCCTAACCCCATCCAGCTAACCCCATCCAGTCCCATGGATTAGCCAACCGCCCAACCACTGTAGTGATGGGATCCAATTAGGAATTTGGTTAGGTTTTGTCCTGGGTACTAGGGAAAAGAGTTCCCAGGCCCCCTAGCCGGATTTTCATCAAATTTAACTCCAGTCACACCACTTACACACCCAATATGAAATTTCTTTTTTTCTAGATTCAAATGTATTCAATTCAGTCATTTAATGAAATCATAGTGTTACTGATCATGAACTTCCAAGTATCCGGTTGAATCTTAATTTCCAGTCATTCCTTCATCGGAGTATCTATGGCATCATCGGCAACCCGAATGCTCACTGGTCACCTGCTCACTTAGGGGACATTTCAATAGTTCCTAGCTCATAGTACCCGACAAATATTCACTTATAAAAGTCAAGATAGAATCCCTATTGAAGATCAGCAAGATCAATCAACAGATCCATATAAGAGAGCTATGGATTTATCAGTTGAGGACCAGCAAGGTCAATCAACGAGATCAATACTCGGTTTCAGAAAACAACTCTTACTCCTTGTTCCAATATCTTCCACGGCGCACGTGTAGGTATCTTTGGCGACCCAGAGCCCGAGCACCCTATGGTCAGCACCCTCTAGGATCCTTTCGTAGGTCACCTAGCGCTTCACTCATAGGGCGCTTCCTTGGTCCCTCATCCACCGTACCGGAAGCTCACCATTTAAATCGAATCGAGGCTGGTCAAGACCTCGGCCGACCTTGCTATGCGAGACGTCCTCCATTGACTCTACGTCAGCAGTTGCAACTTTATCACTTAGGTCCACGACCTTAATCACAAGACGGTCAAAATGCTTCCCGTTCTTGACATAAAACAATCATTTACAAATAGGTCACAAATACAGTTTCTATATTGAACTCTCGTCTTTCCACATTATCCCTAATTAGTCCACATTACTTATTCCACATTCCATTCATATGTGTACTCATTCTCATCCAATCACATCATTTTTCATCTCATCACCTCAGATTCATTCACATCACATATCATATATTCACATCCCAATTCAGATGTCATCACATCTCATCCATTCACTCATATATCGACGACACATCATTTCACATACACATTCGCATTCATTATTCTACATACACATCCACATTCGTACATCCACAGCATACATCCAATTCCACATCCGCATTCATACATACACATCCATATCCACATCCATACATCCACATCCACATTCATACATCCACATCCACATCCACATCTACATCCATACATCCACATCCACATCTACATCCATACATTCATTTTCACATCCTCATTCATACATCCACATCCTCATTCATATATCCACATCCACATACATACATCCATACATCCACATCCATACATCCACATCTACATCCATACATCCATTTTCACATCCACATTCATACATCCATATCCACATTCACATTCATACATCCACATCCACATCTACATTCATACATCCACATCCACATCCACATCCACATCCACATCCATACATCCATTTCCACATTTCACATTCATACATCCATATCCACATTCTCATTCATACATCCACATCCACATCTACATTCATACATCCACATCCACATCCACATTCACATCCATACATCCATATCCACATTTCACATCTACATCCATACATCCACATCCATACCCACATCCATTCATCCACATTCACACTCACATTCACATTCACATTCACATCCATACATCCATTTACATCTATCTGATTCCTGTCACATCTTATCACATCTATTTATAGAATGTAGGAGAATTCTAATTTTTTGATTTAAAGATTCTTTACGCATCTAATAGGCATAAAGACAACTTTAGTAGGAATAACACTTCTATAAAAATCCTTTTATGCATCTATTTAGGCATAAGTTGAATTTTAAGGAAAATTTTATGCATAAATAGATGCATAAAGAAATTCTTTTTATTTTAAAAGTGTAATTCCTATTAAATTTGATTTTATGCATAAATAGATGTATAAAAGGATTTTCTTTTATATAAAAGTGTTATTTCCATTGAAGTTGATTTTTATGCATAAATAGATGCATAAAGAATTTTTATATCAAAATCAGAAATCTCTTAAAGTCTATGTTTAAATTCCATGAGAAAGTGATAAATGAATAATTAAATACTCTGAGAGAGTAAATTCTATCGTTTTATATTCACACGGATTGTAAGGAGAAAATTCAGGAAATCTATCGAGAGCGAAATATTCAGATAAATGATTAAATTATTCCTCATCAAAATTCATAATTAATTTAGAAATCATTTAAGTGAATATTCAATGAATGAAATTCAGTAAATTAGTAACTCAATTATCAAACCTTTTTGAGAAAGATAGTTCAGAAAAAATCTTATCAGACTCAAACCTTGAATCAGACTATGACCAAGACCAAACTCTTTCATTAGTTTCGAGGAAAGAAGATGTGACCAGTTCAGGAAAATACTCTCAAATCTTCCACCAAATCTGAAACTAAGTTTGAGACCCTTCGAATTGATCTATGGATCAAGGTTGCAGAATTCGAGGAACTCTGTTTTGAAATTGAGTATTACGATCATGAAGTTTTGGGGATATTGATTCAAGATATACTCATTGTATTCAAAGAAAATCAGACTGAAAACTTGCATAGAAACCCTGTTTTCTTAAAGGACTGTCTTATGCCAGAATGCTGGAGGGAGCATTTGGTATGTGTTTTTCTAAGGGAAGTTCGGTTGCAACAGCAGCAGCAGCTGGCGGCGGGGAGTGTTCAAAGGACAGCTTACGCGGCAAAGCTTGCCCAGGTCTTGACAGCCTCAGTACGGTTAAAATGGTGCACTTCCGGTACGATGGATGAGAGCCGACGAAGCGGTCCCTGAGTGAAGTGCCAGGACACCTAAGGAGGATCCTGGAGGGTTCTGACCAGGCGATGCACGGGCTCGCAGTGCCTAGGACACCCATGCGTATGTCGTGGAAGATATGTATGATGGACAAATGATTATTGTATTCTGTTACTGGATCTCGTTTGCTGACCAGCTGGTCTTTATGGAGAGTCCAAAGTGATACTGTTTTTTTATAGAAACAAGGACTGGATGAAAATTTTAAGTTATGACATCTGTAACCAATAACTATTTGTTAATGGATTGTTTTATAAGTTAAAGTTTTAAAGAGGAGTGTGTGCGTATCTGAATTCGAAAGCAAAAGTTAAGAAAGGCATTCAATTAAATAAATCTTTTATACATCTCTCTATGCAAAAAATCAAAATTGATGAAAATAACTCTTTTGAATTAAAATAAAATTCTTTATGGTGGATGAGTAATTGTCTGGTTCTACCAATTCCAATAGTTGGGTGGTGGCTGGAATCAATGGAGTTTTAATAATAAAATTGAAATAATAGGAATACGCTTAGAATTCGAGAACCCGAGAAAGCAGAGTGAGACTCGATCGTCACTTTGAGGATCTATACTTTCCTCATCCAGTAGAGCGACCTCAGCACATGTGGTTCTCTGGAGGGCGATGTATTAACGTCAATACCAATCAGCATTAGAGACTCAGACAGAATATCTCGCTAGCCATGATCTTGATAAGGCTAGGAGTTATTCATTATGTCCAACTCTATAATCATTCACCCCAAAATTTTAGAATTTCTTGCCAAATTTTTAGACTTCTGAGCCGCTTTATTCCTAGGAGAAGAATTACAGCACCTTTATCAGTGATGAATCGTGTATATCATAGTATGTCTCCATCGCAATATCACTTTTTTATGCGTACGCGATTGAGGCAGTGACTTTTGGAGCCGAGATGCTCTATGATGTGATTGTGAATATTGGTTGATAAAATTATCAGAGTGAATCTTGTTTTTAAGAATTATGATGGAATATTATTATTTGAGAAATAAATCTCAAAAATTAAAGTCATAAATCTGATGACAAAGTTGAGTTGACAAAAATCTCATTTTGTCAGAATCATGAGGCGCGCGGCCCGTGCTAGGCAACTGGATCCTCTTACCGATGTGAAGAATTAGATTCGGATGTTCGTACAGCCCTCCACTGATCCCAACCTGGTCCCTTCAAGGGTGAAGGGAACAGTTAGGATAAACAGTGAAAAAATGGATTGAGGCAATGGAAGAATATTTTGATGTAACCGGTTACAATGAGAAGAGCAAGATGGCTCTTACCAGATTAAAAATTGTAGAAACGACCAAGGTTGCATGGAGGAACCATTGCGAGACAAACCGTCTTGACCGAAATACCCAGACTTGGTCAGATCTTAAAGCGTACCTCAGGAAGAGGTTCTGTCCTCCAGGCTTCCTGGAAACTAAAATGAATGAGTTCTTGGAATTGAAGTAGGATAGCCAGACAATTGAAGAATAACATCAGACATTTGCCCTTCTGCTCAAATATTCTCTACTTTTGGATGAAGAGCAGCTGATGGTGGCCAGATTCATTCGAGGGATGAACGAGCCATTGGATACTTTAGTGAAAAATGCCAAACCAGTCTCAATGGCAGAAGTCAGAATGGCAAAGGACTTTGCCAAGGCATTTGTTATTAGTCCTGCCAAAGTTTGCACCCTCAAACTTTAAAAGGTTCCAAACCCCGGGAAGTGCTTCAAACTTTCCACCCCCAAAGAGGCAGCAAGGCCCAAATCAAAATCAAGATGCTGGGAGATTCAAAAGTGAAGGAAGACCCTTCCCTCAGAACACTTTCTCAAGAGCCCCACCTTTTTTAAGGATTCAAAGGATGAGCTTAGAAGTGAGAACAGGTGTTTTGGATGTCAGGGTTTCGGTCACCAGCTTAAAGACTGCCCGACTCTTGCCATGACAAGAGGACAGGGAAGTCAAGGACCCAAAGTGTAGAGACCATCCCCTTCATATCAGTCCAAATCAGGGTTCATCTTGCCAAAATCAAGGCAATCCCAGGAGGAATCTAGCTCAGCCATTTGCCTCTGTTCAGAGTAATCTCAAATCTCCCTCCCAGAACTGGGTAACCAAAGAGAAAGAGTTCTACACCAATCTGCAAACAGCCAGAGCAGTTACGATTAGCAAAAGTAGTGGAAGAGGAAAGAGGTCAGATTTATGTCACAATTGAAAACCAAGGGCCAAATTGTCAATTCTCTATCATCCATACTCTAGCTAAGTAGAAGGGTAAGCCATTTAAGCTTTTGATTGATTCAGGCAGTACTCATTCATTTATTTCCCTAGGATGCTTACGTAAGCTAGTCTTAGAACAGAAATCAGGGAAAGCTATGCAAGTTAAATTGGCTAGTGGGAAGATTCTTTTCACTCACCATGAAACAGATCATATTTAGTTTAATCTAGATGGGAATGTAACTGACTGCCAGTTCAGAGTCTTACCGTTGGGAGTTTTTGACGGAATCCTTGGAATGAATTGGCTCCACAAAAATCAAGCTGACATTCCCTATCACAATGGAACCATTTCCTTCCATGACCTTCACGGGAACAAAGTTCAAGGAATCGAAATTTCAGGATCTCCAGATCTGTAATTAGTAAAAGCTTCTAAGTTATTGAAAGGACTTAGAAAGAAGCAGCTCATTTATGTTGTCGAAATGAATTCGGGAGACACAAAGTTAAAAGCTAAAGAACCAGAATGGTTAAGTGAGTATCATGATTTATTCCCCAACAGAGTTAACAGAGATGCCTCCAATTCGAGAAAAAGATCATGTGATAGAATTGACCCCTGGAGCTGATCCAGTAGCCCAGTGCACGTACAAATGCCAGTCCTTGAAGCCATTGAACTCAAAGAACACCTTAGGCAGTTGTTAGAACAAGGGTTTGTAAGACCCAGTGTTTCACCTTGGGGAGCGCTAGTTCTCTTTCAGAAAAATAAGGACGGAACATTAAGACTCTGTGTGGATTACAGAGGTCTCAACAATCAGTAATAAGTATCCTATCCCCAGAATTGATGAGCTTCTGGACATGCTAAGTGGAGCCCAGATCTTCACAAAGATAGATCTCAAATCAGGGTATTATCAGATCAGGGTTAATGATGAGCAAGATATCCCGAGCGAAGACAGCCCCATCAATACTCGCTATGGGCACTATCAATACTCAATATTCATATCTATCTCATTCACTATCAATACTCAATATTCATATCTATCTCATTCACATCACATCTCTTCACCTCCAATATCATCACCTCTATTCAGATCACATCCATCCATCCATTTACATCTATCTGATTCACATCACATCTCATCACATCTATTCACCTCACATCTCATCACCTCTATTCACATCACATCCATCCATCCATTCACATCTATCTGATTCACATCGCCGCATCTCATCACCTCTATTCACCTCACATCTCATCACCTCTATTCACATCACATCCATCCATCCATTCACATCTATTTGATTCACATCACATCTCATCACATCTATTCATCTCATCACATCTATTCATCTCATCACATCTCATCACATCTATTCACCTCACATCTCATCACCTCTATTCACATCACATCCATTCATTGAATTTAAACATAGAATTTAAGAGAATTCTAATTTTTGATATAAAGATTCTTTACGCATCTATTTATGCATAAAAATCAACTTCAGTGGGAATAACACTTTTATAAAAATCCTTTTATGCATCTATTTATGCATAAATTCAAATTTAAGGAAAATAACACTTTTGAAATAAAATTAAATCCTTTATGCATCTTTCTAGGCAATCAATTTTAATAAAAATAACACTTTTAAAATAAAAATAAATCCTTTATGCATCTTTCTATGCATAAAATCAATTTTAATGAAAATAACACTTTTGAAATAAAAATAAATCATTTATACATCTTTTTATGCATAAAATCAGTAAGAAGAATTTAACTTACATAGAGTTTGTAAGCTTTCCTGGCTTGAGGGATTGAGGGTTCTACTCTTGTTTGGATGAAGAGTGGCCACCAATTACTTTGGAGAGGATTAAGCCAAAAACAATTGAATTATCAAGAAAATTCAATGTAATTGGCTCTGGGTAGGAGTAGAGTAACAGCGCATAAACACTATTAACCTTTTACAAAGGGGGAGGCTTCTATTTATGGGAACAAATGAGCCTCTAACCAAGCAAATTGATTCTAGAATTTTCCAAATTAGTTTGGTCAAATTTTGACCATTTTTGGGTCAGTTTAGCTTACTTTTTGGATCTAGTTGAAACAGGAGAGAGGAGAGATAAAAATATCTCATTATTTATGAGTTTAAAACTCCTCCAGACATGTTAAATAGGCACCTCCTTCATGAGGGGAGATCCCCACACTGAGGTGTCAAAAATGCATCATTTTCTCTAAATATCTCTTCTTTTTTAACTAATAAACCTTGTCCTTAGTTAACTCTTCATCTTATGTGAGTATTTACTCATTTTTGGGAGATTGTATTTTATTCTTCAATTTATCTCCTCCCTACATTTGGATTAATGTTGTTGGTCCATAGGAACCTTAATTGGACCATAATCCAAAAATTTCTAAAAATCTGGACTCTTAATTTTCAATTAATTCCAATTGCACATTGGAAAGTTCTTTTCGAATTTCTATTTTAAGGGAAACCATTTTAGACTCTAGGAGGATTTTTATATCCAAAATAATCTCAATTTTGAATTACCTCCCTTCAGACATTTTCTCTCTCTAGGTCAAAACAGGGTAAAATAGGATCTATCTTTTATTTCAGAGAGGGGAATAATTATATGATCAGAAGGAGAGACTCTTACACCTACACACCTCAAAAGCGGGAGGGAGGAATCTTACATGCTATCTCACTTAAAAAACGCAAGATGTCCTCATCTCGCAAAATTAGAGGAGAACTCTTTCCCTTAAGATCCAACTGATTCTGGGGTTCCTTATAGTCTGGTGAACCCAACAAAATCCTGGGATAAAGATCCCTTGTATAGAACTTATCATCAGATATAACAATTCACTCAGATCATATCATTCAAATCCTTATCACAATAATGGTCCATTAGACCAAAATTTCTATCTGAATAGTCCTCCATGGGAACTTTCAATTATACAGATTTTTAATTTGACATCCCTTAACTTGATCCACTGGGTCAAGTGTTAACAGCAGCAATATGTTAGCACAATCCAGTAATCTCATAGTGACTTGCTGAAGTTATTAATGTCATTCCAATTATGAACATAATCACATAGGGACTCGTCCCATTCATCCTCATTGTGGTTTTGCTCAGCTTATTACATTTCAACCAAAATTCAGGAACCATCATTTTTCCATCTCAGAATCCAAATCAACTCATCAGTTCTCAACCAAAATTTAAAAATCATATCAATCACATTCGAATTCATCATCTGGATAGCATTTATGCTTATATTTCAAATCTTAGATTTACTTGGATATACTACCAGTAAAGAGCTACAGTTATATCCTCGGTATATACGGGTAGTCACGGTCCTTGGAACTATAAGGTAAATAACATCATGTCTAGGTCTCAAGGAAGTCCGGGATTCCATGCAATTGAGGTACTTCCATCTGAAGACTCAATTACTAATTTATGAATTTCAGTCTAAATATCAATTTGTATGAATTTCATCACACAATTACAATATTTCACTGCTTCTTCATAAATTTTTGATATTTTTGGCTTCTCGGTTAATCCACATTAGACAATTTGCTGTGATACCAGCTGTGAGATCCCTGTCCCCACCATGCAACGAATTCAGGGGTCCTACTAGCGGAAGTAGCACTACTTGCACGGGGAAGGGTCCCTCACTCGGGGCCTCGCCCACCACGGATATCTGGACAAGAGATGAATCCCTTGGTTCTTCCAAAACCGAGGCGAACCTGAAAAAACTTCCCTCACCCAGAAAGCACGGGCAATTCCTCGAGGATAATTTTACTCTAACGTGGTCAAAGCCTTAACGAACTGAACTGATCTGACCGACCCCGTTCTGTCCCATAGTCAGATCAAGGAAAAGATTGCACTTGGATCATAGAGACCAACGCTTTTTTCTTCATTTTGAGAGGCAGTTGGATCATAAAGATTGCACTTGGATCATAGAGACCAACGCTTTTTTACTCATTGAGAGGCACTTGGATCATAAAGATTGCACTTGGATCATAGAGACGAACGCTTTTTTCCTCATTGAGAGGCACAGCCATTGATTCTTTTCCATAGAACAATTTTTATCTGGGATTTATTTCATCTATCGTACTATAACAAAATTGAGTCTCAATTTTTGGGATCCATCAGCCCAGCCTAACCCCATCCAGTCCCATGGGTTAGCCAACCGCCAACCAATCAGTGTACTGATGGGATCCAATTAGGAATTTTGTTAGGTTTTGTCTCGGGTACCAGGAAAAAGAGTTCCTAGGCCCCCTAGTCGGATATTCATGCAACTTAAAATTAGTCACACCACTTACACACCCAGAAATTGCTTTTTTCACAGAATCAACTGTCTTTAAAACAATCATTTAATGAAACCATAGTGTCACTGATCATAGTCCTCCAAAATATCCGGTTGAATCCTAATTTTCAATTTTTCCTTCATTGATGTACCTATGGCATCATTGGCAACCAGAACACTCACCACATGTCCACTCAGGAGACTTTTTGATAGTTCCTAGCTCATAGTAAGCGGTAAGATATTCACATATCAAAATGGAATCTCCGTTGAAGATCAGCAAGATCAACCAATGGATCCATATAAAAGAGCCATGGACTCATCCGTTGAGGACCAGCAAGGTCAATCAGCCCCAGATCCATGCCCGAATTCAAAAAACAACTCTTACTCCTTGTTCCAATATCTTCCTCAATGCACGCGTGGGTATCGTCGGCGACCTAGAGCCCGAGCACCGTTGATAAGATTTCGTGGTGCTCATGCTAGATCATTATGTGGAGGAGAAAGACTCACAAAATACAAGAAAATATCTTGCTTATTAAGTTGCTCAAAATACAACTAGGCTTGCTTCACCTTTAAATAGATGAGCTAGTGGACCTTAAGTCCCTTCACGCACACACCCTTCTCCTCCCCTTTTACATAACCTTAGTCTCTTAATACCCCCCCTCAATACCAACTATGAAAAAAATTGGAATAGGTGGTATTGGACATAGGATGCCTTTATAACATTAGGCGTACAAGGTTAGGAATATAGGTGTGGTTACATTGAGATTTAAAACAATTTCTCAGTGGAGCTAGAGGCTGATACAAAGTTAGCCTCTTACTCTTTGTTAGGACATTTAGAAGTGATATGTCCCGTTTGTTTAAACTTGTTACATTTCATTTTGTTGGGATATTTGATCCAACAATTATTTGCCAAATGACCCACCTTTTTGCAATGGGCACATCTTACTTTGATCACTTGATGTGACAAAGCTTGTTCGATATTCGATGAAGTTGTTGCACTTGAAGATTCAGCTCCTCCCTTTGGCCTCTTTTCTTCATCAAGACAAGATTAAATGAATCCTTCAAGGGTGGGATTAGGTATGTTCTTCAGGGTGGTGACTAAGGTGGGGTACACCTTCTTGACTGCTTTTAGCAAAACAGCCACTGCATCATCTTCAACCATTCTCGCATTCACTGATGCAAGTTGAGCCATAAGGCTCTTCAATTGAGAGATGAAGGCTCCAATGCCATCTCCCTCTTTGAGTTCCAAGCTGAAAAATTCAATTTTGAGTGAGATCTTGGAATTCTTACCATGAGCTCCATAGAGCTTATCAAGCTCATCCCATTTCTCCAGTTCAGAAACTGGTCCACATGGTGAATGAGAACCTCATCAAGATGAAGCATGATGATGGCTTGTGCCCTCTTGTCATCTTCAATATCTTCAGCCTTAGTTTGATCAATAACCTTAGTGGTGTCGGAGATGAATGGCCAAAAGCCTTTGGACATCATCTTGTACTTGACAAGGACTTGCCAAGTGTGGAAGCCCTCTCCTGAGAACTTCTTAATTTGGGTGTTGTCCTTTGACATTGGGTATTGAAGGAGATTACTAGAGAGTAATGGGCTGATTTATGAAGAGGAAAAAACCAAAATTTTTTGATATTTTGGCTTAAGTAGAAAGAGAAAGGCTTATGAGAGTGCAACAACCCTTAATCAAGCCAAGGATGTTGCATAAAAAAGGAGATTAAGATGGTTAAGCTTATGGTTTAGTACTTAGGGTTTGTGCCCAACCACTAATTCTGATGGGGAGAGCTTCATTAGTGTCAATGAACGCTTTATTTGGTGATTAAGATCACCATTAGTGTTTAAAAAATACAATTAGTGCTTAAGAGCACATTTCTAGCATCTAATGACACTTGCATTGGTGATTAGATTCACCATTAGTGTTAAAGAACACTCTTAGTGTTTAAAAACACTTTGGAATGACTCCCCTTTACTGGATTAGAAGCCTTATTAGTGTTAATCAGCACTATTAGTGCACACTTTGAAAAGCTTTGTGCACTTGAAGATGATGATGATGATGATGGAGCTTGATGAGTATGAGGCTCATGAATACCTCATGGTGTATGGCCACTGCTTTAAACTCAAAAATAGGATCAGCAACAAGTCCTCACAAGATCACTTAGGTGATTAGAGCAAAGAGGAGAGGATTAGAGCAAGAAAAAAACTTGATTTTGAAGCTTTAATGGAAGCTTCAATGGCTTTCAAGAGGGCAGCCCTGGTTTTTCCACTGTAGCAAGCGCGTCGAGCCACCATTAGGAGTAAAACTTTGACTATATACTCTTGAGACCATGGGCTTCAAAAGCCCTAAGCCAATGCAGCTTGCAACCGCCTATACACGGCATATTGTTGTATGGCATCAGCTGTGCAGCAGAAACAACGCCGACTCACTCAGGCGGCAATGCCTCGACAGCGAAGGAGGCTCTCCGTCGATTGGCCATACGAATGTGTGTGCCCGGCTATCCTCTACATTTTCCTTGATGAGAACATGTTGAGATATTTCCTCCATGAGATGTTGGAAGGCCTCCACTGCCAGGAGGTTTAACTCCACAAAGAAAAAGATAAGAAAATTGATCTATTCTGCACCACAAAAGTGACCTACTCTTGCCAAGCTCTAGATACCATGATAAGATTTCATGGTGCTCATGCTAGATCACTATGTGGAGGAGAGAGACTCACAAAATACAAGAAAATATCTTGCGTATTAAGTTGCTCTCAAAATACAACTAGGCTTCTTGCTTAATACAAAATGCTTCCTAGCTTCACCTTTAAATAGATGAGCTAGTGGACCTTAATTCCCTTCACACACACACCCTTCTCCTCCCCTTTTACAAAACCTTAGTCTCTTCATAACCATATGGTCAACACCCTCTAGGATTCTTTGCAGCAGGTGACCTAGCGCTTTACTCATAGGCCACTTCCTTGGTCTCTCATCCACCGTACCAGAAGCATACCATTTTAATCGAACCGAGGTTGGTCAAGACCTCAGTCAACCTTGCTATGCAAGACGTCCTCCATTGATGACTCTCCATCAACTATTACAACTTTAACGGATTAGGTCTCCATGACCTCATTCACGAGACGGTCAAAATGCTTCCCCAGTATTCTTGACATAAAACAGTTATTTAAAAACAGGTCATAAATACAGTTTCCATAATGAACTCTCGTCTTTCCACATTGTTCCACATAAATTCTCATTTATTTCATATGTATTCCCATTCTCATCACATCATTTTTCATTTCATCACATCTTTCCTCATTTATCCGCATCAGATCTCATCCACTCACATCTACCCATATCCACATCTCATCACATCACATTCATTCACATCACATCACATTCATTCACATCTCATCCATTCAGACCATATCACATTCACTCACATCACATCACATTCACTCACATCACATCTCATTCATTTTACCTCACATCGCATTCATTCACATCTATCCCGATTCACATCCCATCACATCACACTCATTCATATCCATCACATTCACATTCACATTCATTCATATCCATCACATTCATTCTCATCGCCATTATATCACATCATGTCTATTCACATCTCATCTCATTCATACACATCTCATCTCATTCATCCACATCCATCCAATCGTTCATATGTACGACTTCTCACATCTATCTATTCATTCATATCCATCACTTCACATCCACATATATTTATGACACATCACATCTCTTTCCATCACATCACATTCTTTCACATACACATCTATATTCATTCTTTCACACTCATTCACATCCATTCTTCATATAAACATTCACATCACATTCTTTCACATACACATCCACATCCATTCTTTCACATACACATCCACATCCATTCTTTCACATATACATTCACATCCATTCTTCACTTATACATTTACATCACATATCATCCACTCATATCCCATCATTTACATCCTGATTCACATGACATCACATCTCATCCATTCATTCACATCTATCTGATTCACATCATATCTTATCACATTTACTCACCTCACATCTCATCACCTCTATTCACATCACAACCACCCATCCATTCATTCACACTTATCTGATTCTCATCACATCTCGTTACATCTATTCACCTCATATCTCATCACCTCTATGCACATCACATCACATCCATCCATCCATTCACATCTATTCACCTCACATCTCATCACCTCTATTCACATCACATCCATCCATCCATTCACATCTATCTAATTCACATCACATCTTATCACCTCTATTTACATCACATTCATCCATCCATTCACATCTATCTGATTCACATCACATCTCATCACATCTATTCACCTCACATCTCATCACCTCTATTCACATCACATCCATCCATTCACATCTCATCCATCCATCCATCCATCCATCCATCCATTCACATCTATCTGATTTACATCACATCTCATCACATCTATTCACCTCACATCTCATCACCTCTATTCACCTCACCTTTATTCACATCAAATCCATCCATCCATTTACATCTATCTGATTCACATCACATCACATCTATTCACCTCACATCTCATCACATCTATTCACCTCACATCTTATCACCTCTAATTCAATGAAAACAACACTTTTATAATAAAAATTTTCATTATGCATCTTTCTATGCATAGAAATTAATTTTTATAATTAATATCAGTGCTATCCATGCATATTCATAGGTGAATATGTACATGGAGTAAATTAGAATATTTCTTTTAGAATGCACAAACGGTGGGAATTACTCTTTTAGAATAACATAAAAATAAACTTTCTTTTCCTCAAAATTCAAGAAAATTTTACCATAACCTCCTTTGTATGGCTGACCATTTCTCAAATTTTAGCATTCTATTTTCTATTTAAATTAACCCCAATAAGGTATAAAGGACTCTAATCTACACAATTTTCAATTTCAAGAGAGTAAACAATAAAAAAAGTTTAATCAATTTGTTTGTTAATCATTCTAGGATAAAGAAAGGTTGAATTGTAAGGAAGATAAGGGGATGGCCTTTTCATCAAGGCATAGCATCAGAATTTAATTTAATCAACTATAAAAAACAAGAAGATTAAGAAAACCATAGATTAAAATTTAAAAGTAAGAAGAATTTAGCTTACATAGAGTTTGTAAGATTTCCTTTGGCTTGAGGGATTGAGGGTTCTACTATTGTTTGGATCAAGAGTGGCCACCAATTAATTACTTTGGAGAGGATTAAGCCAAAAACAATTGAATTATTAAGAAAATTCAATGTAATTGGCTCTAGGTAGGAGTAGAGTAACAGTGCATAAACACTATTAACCTTTTACAAAGGGGGAGGTTTCTATTTATAGGAAAAATTGAGCCTCTAACCAAGCAAATTGGTTCTAGAATTTTCCAGATCAGTTTGGTCAAATTTTTACCATTTTTGGGTCAATTTAGCTTACTTTTTGGATCTAGTTGAAACAGGAAAGAGGAGAGATGAAAATATCTCCTTATTTATGAGTTTAAAACTCCTCCACACATGTTAAATAGGTGCCTCCTTCATGAGGGGAGATCCCCACACTGAGGTGTCAAAAATGCATCATTTTCTCTAAATATCTCTTCTTTTTTAACTAATAGACCTTCATGAGGGGAGATCCCCACACTGAGGTGTCAAAAATGCATCATTTTCTCTAAATATCTCCTTATTTATGAAAATATCTCCTTATTTATGAGTTTAAAACTCCTCCACACATGTTAAATAGGTGCCTCCTTCATGAGGGGAGATCCCCACACTGAGATGTCAAAAATGCATCATTTTCTCTAAATATCTCTTCTTTTTTAACTAATAGACCTTGTCCTTAGTCAACTCTTCATCTTATGTGAGTATTAATATTTCAGTGTATAATCCAAGTATGTTCTCATTATGTAGTATAAAAGGCATAGACACTTGTTGTTTAATGTTGTTATTTAAGTATTTGTAGTTAAGTGTTGTTATTTCTTCTTGAATGTTGACAAGCAAGATTGTGATATTTTGGCGGCATGGGTGTCTAATCAAACTGATAGAGACTCTCACAATGGATGGCATTGGAGACTTCAAGGTTGAGTGACATATGACAGGCGACCTTAAAACTCTAAAATGTATGTATACCATTTCAAGTGGAGCAAACAACACATATGATAAATTGAAGCCAATTCTAAATACTTCATTGAGTAGAGTGCATGTATGCACTCTACAAAATCGTTGAGAAGTTAGTCTACCTATATATTTAGTTTGCATGGAAGGACAAAGATTTGAATATGCCAAGAGAGAACATTCAAAATCTTAAAGGGATTCTACGAGGCATGGGACTTCACGGTGGCAACATGAAGATCGTCTCACAGATCTTCATGGTGGTGGCAACATGAATATCATCTCGTAGATTCAAAAAAATCAATTGCCACTCATGAGGTGCCATCAAAGCCATCAATTGGAGGAGTGACGGCCTTATGCTTTCTAACCTTTAATGGTGAGTTAGGGAAGATCAATAAGAAGCCTGGATCATCGACCATCAAGTATGATTTGTGGAAGACGATCCATAATGCAATCATATATCATGGTGATGGAGGTCGCTCAAGGACAAGGAGAGCAAAGGTGTGGAAAGCAGTGGACAAGGTCTTTGAATATTTTGATGGAAGGTTTGGAGAGAGGCATATAACAAACCACTCAAGGAAGTGCTTGTTAACTTTGGGACAAACATGACTGAGGTATGGGAAACTAAAAGCATAACTCATTACATGGTGAGTACTCTAATCCACAACATAAAGTTACAAAAATCACTTAATTTAAAACTTCACAAATTAATAGGCATGGTTTTTATTTTAGCATATACTCTATAATCACCTACCATAGGTTCATAAAGGAATATGAAAGTCTAGGGATTCGGTGCACTCAAGTAATGGAGAAATCTCATCACCAAGCTTGTATAACATTCTTCAAGCACACTAGACATGGAGGAGGGAGGTTGGGAGCTAACAATTTACAAGAAGTTTTTGAATGGTTCTATCGGGGTGTATACTATTGGTAGCCAAAAGAACAAACATGGAAGAACACATTACACAAGAACATATAGTTGTTGTAGAAACACCACAAGAATGAAAATAGAGACCATAAATTAAACCATCTATCATATGAGCTCGCACTACATTAACATGTGTTATATTTGTATTTACAAGATTGCATTGATGATTCAAAAGCCTAAATCTGAATGCAACATCATTTGTCTTGTTGTTAGTAATTTTTAATCTTGGATATCGAGTGCTAGCGCATACGATGTGTATGATAAGTAGTATCCTACCCTATAGCTTTGAAATCCACATGCATATCCAAATACATCAAGTGCTATGTGCTTCTCAACAAGGATGACCCTATTAACAATCAAAGGTATAGGATAGTCACCAAGAAAATGTGACATGGTTTTGAAAAACATCAAGGAAATATATGAATCATCATTAGAGAGCTTGACATGAATAATATGCATTCCCTTCCTTGGCAATGACTTGAGATAAAAGCCCAATGCGGAGTATTTACCAATTCCTTATCTCTTTCTTTTGGATCCTCTTCTACCCAAAAACTCATCTACCTCCAAATTAAGCTGCAATGAAAATCATTTTACTACAGCATGTATGATTGTTTAACTTAGTAAATCATAATGCCATCAAGAGGTAAATTTACTTGGTAGTTCTCATCTACAACTACAGATCCCTCACTCCAAAGGTTGATAGAGCTTTCCACCTCCTCCTTTCCTATTTCATCAGCCTCTTCTATTATTGGAGATCCCTTATGCAATGTAAGTGGCAAGTTATCATCTTCTTGTATCTCCTCCACATAATGTGGATTTCCAATAGTTGATTGGACATTGTTGATTCAGTCTTCTCACTTATTGGAATCTCTTTCTCATACTCCTCATCCCCTTCAAAGAAAAATTAAATTGCTTGTTCTGGCTCAAAGCATGTGTCAAGACATCCTAAGGAAGGATCCATGAGCACCCATTCTCTCTCTTCTTCCATCTATTGAGCAATCATGGCCAAACGGTATCTCTTGAGTCAAACAATGCTTGAAAATCATGAAGGAACACAAACTCACTGTGTCAACAATCAAAAAGGATCGAAGGGTAGGAATATGGATGTCATTGCTTTTTATAATTGACTCCTCTTCAAATTCCTCTACTGTGACAATATTTACATACTTGATAGCAGTTATCTCCCAATGTCATTGGCAGGCTTACTCTCTTTGGACTCATCAATCACAAGCTTCAATCTTTTCCTTTGGCTCTTTCGGCAATCTCTGAAAGGTGTACTCTTCTTGTGATTCCTCATCACCCTTTGTGGTTGCTATATTTGAGATTAAAGCAAATAAAAACAGCTGTTTGTCTACCACCCTCTGTAGTCACCCTTTTGTTTAGAACAATTCCAAAGAAGCCTAGATACAGATTCCAGAAGATTGGAAATTATCCTAGCTATTTCCCTCCTTGTCAGGCTATTCTTCTTTACAAAACTTGATACATCTACAATACCTTCCTCTATCAAGCTCTCATAGGATGTGATTTGATTCACTATTATGTATTCATTATGTTCATCAAGTATTTCTTCTAAATCAATCACAGGGTTAAACATCTTAAAAACATCATGAAAATTGTCTATAAGGGAATTCTCTCCATTTCACCTAGAATCATCTTTTCAATGCTCATAAACAAAATTCCATAGTAGTTCATCGCATATCTCCCATTTTTCTTGGTGTTTCCTCCATGAAATCTTCCTTCTTTGTTGTGAGTGACTATCTCTGTTTTCTCCTCTTGAATCCTGAAAATATGCATAACTAAGTAGATCATAAAGGTCACTAGATCATGAAGGTCAAATGTGAGTGATGATCCACATACAAAATAATCAAGAATTCTCAATGAATATGTTCATGTTAAATCAAAATATCAATATAACATATGGCATATCTCCAAAATGCACATAGGGCGCCTTGTTAATTTTTTTATATATTGTTTGCACATTTTAGAGGTACCCCAAGAATATTCAACAAAAAATCTCTAACAAAAGTGTTAGTGGGTAATGCAAAAGGCCTTACAAGGATACTCTCTATGGTGGATAAAAGAAATTGGATGGGTGTATAAATTCAAATGCATGCTCCCTATGCTTTGACAGATAGACTCTCTCTCTCTCTCTCTCTCTCTCTCTCTCTCTCTCTCTCTCTCTCTCTATCTTACAATCCATGAGATTCTTGTTTCAAATATATCAATTCTAATCCCTATACTTTAAAAGGAGAGGTAAAAGAATAATACATCAATTCTAAATGCTCAAAATGTAAATAAAATTAGGGGTACCTTTAATGTGTGCATCGAGGCCCCAGTAGAAGCCATCGATGGTGTTTGCACGTTTTGGAGGTACCCACCTAACTCCCTCCTTCTTCTTTTCCATCATCAACTTCTTCTTGGTGGAGGGTGCTCATTCCCTACATTTCATGTGTCCCTCTGAAGATGACCTACACTACCCTCTCTTCTGTATTTCCCTCTCTATCTTTTTTCTTATGTTAAGGTTCTCCACTTTCTGTCACTCCACTAATGTTTCATACACTCTCAATTTCTACACTCTCTCTACTAATGTTGCTTCTCTAGAAATGTGTTCCTCTTCTCTCTCTGTTGCACTTCATTATATCCTTCCCTTCCCTCTCTCTACTGAGTATGTCCTCCCTCCTTCTCCACATGCTTGGGCATACACTAACCTCACTCTCTTTCTATGTACCTCACTAACCTCACCCACTCTCTACTTACCTCTACCACTCTCCTCTAAGAACCTACTCGTACCTCACCCTCCCTCTCCACCACCACTGAAGGCTCCTAGGCTATGTACCACATCGACTATTGTACCTCGCCCACTCTCTTCACTCAAGTGTCCTCCCCAAATACTCATTATTACAAGTTCTACTCAAGACTCCTAATTTACTCAAGGCTCCCTATTCATTGCTCCTACTACTTAAGGCTCCCACACTCCACTCATTTCTCCCACTACTCTAGAGTGATGCATCTAGAGTTATGCATTAACACCCAGGTTTCTTTTTGAAACATGCCTAGGGTACCTATAAAACGTGTTAAGGGCCATTGAACCCTCTCTTCCAACCCTCTGTGCATTTCAGAGGCACCCTTGGTCTTGTGATAAGTAGTTGTATTCTAGTTCTAGTACTACAGAAGGCTTTTGAAAATAAGTGGGGTACCTCCAAAATGTGCATACAAGCCTTGCATAAGCCAAGGATGTTGTATAAGAATATGTCATTGCAAAAAGAGATATAGCAAGAGAAAGTACACTAGACAATGCAATTAGAGAGAATGGAGAGAATTTTGAAATTCTGCTTATACCAAACAAGAGATAGGTACAATATGATGGTGTTGTCCTCTAAATGGAGGATGTACTAGGAGTATAGGGAATATATGCTCACAACAAGCATTAGATACCTTAGCTTTTGTGCCAACTATGTCCACTTATAGTGATGTAGGTAGTGCAAGATGCGTCTAAGACGTGGGCGGCTGCTATATTGACATGGCTCACTGCCCGCATATCCATAACACGTCCCAACCAACCACCGCCCACTAATGATGAAATTAGTATCTGAAAGAATGTTCCAGGATATATTCCTCAGACCCCATCTAACGATTGTACCCCTTAGCATCTCCTGACCATCAACGGTGACAACTACGACCCCTTCCATCATCTAAGCTAGGGTTCCCACTAAAGATATGTGCACCAATGGCTTCTCCTCATAATGGGGGCCGTACAAATGTGCACCATACATCAATGTGAGACACATGCTGAGAGGCGGGCATTAGACATATACTAACATGTTGTGTGGGCCTTTTGGAGATACCCTTGGAATAGCAAAGAATATAAACATAATGGTACCTTAGAAACGTACAAGGAGGCATTTAGTCCAACCTATCTCTCACCCCTGTGTTTAAGAGGTACCCTACCTTAGAGACATATAGTAGACAGTGGTGTACCTAATCTTCTTCTTTTCCATCATAGACTTCTTCTTCATGCTGCATTTTCTTGTTGAGTTTTCCTCTATCTCTACTCCCTGTCAAGTACCTCTTTTCTTGTTGCATTTCCTCTTTTGAGTACTCCCTCTTCATGTTCTCCTAAAAGTGTGCTCATGTTCTCCTCTCCCCCTCTTCATACCTCTTGTACTACCCTAAAAGTGTGTGCATGACCTCCTCTTTCTATATCTTTTCTTATCCCTCTTGACTACACCCCTCTCTCTTTATTAATACCCCTTGTCCTCCCCTAAAATTGCATGCATGCTTCTCTCTCTTTCTTTATAACTTTATCTCCCTACTCTCTCACTACTTCCCTATTCTAGTACAATGAGTAATGGGTCTCTCTTGCTTAGGAATCTGGGCATACTACCTTAACCTCTCTTTACTTATGCCCTAATTTAACCTCTCTTTACTTATGCCCTGATTTAACCTCTCTTTACTTATGCCCTGATTTAACGACCCACTAACCATACTTATGGGCTAGGGTGCCAAGATAGCTCTCACCTCAAGCACTCATGTTCTCATTAGAGGCACCAGAATCCACATACCATATATCTTGAGATCCTGACACATCCCCTATTATGGAACTAAGCATGTGTTGCATCACAAACAACTGCTCACTTATGTCATCACCTCCATGTTTGCTAGATGATGCATAGTTGCCTTGCTGCAACATCCCACTTTTAATGTTATTCTGCTTTTTGTAGTAGTCCTTTGCCATGTGTCTTGGTTTGCCACAGTAATAGCACTCTATGCTATTTGCATTTTTATTTCTTTGCCAACAACCACCTCGACCTCTTTGGCTCTCCCTACCTCTAGACAAGCCTCTTCCACCTGTGTATGATTGCTGCTATGAATCATTGGGCTGTTGTTGTCCATAATTTTGATTTCCTTATCGGCCACCACCTTGGCCTCGTTGACCACGGCCTCTACGTCTGCCTCTACCTAAATTATAGTAGAAGGCTTGTTCCAGTGTGTTCTTGCTTTGTGAAGAAGAATCCTAACCTAAAGCCTTTTCTTCTATGATCAGCATAGATATCAAGTCTTAAAAGTTTGGAATATTCTCCCTAACTGCAATGGAGGTCTTCAATGGCTTGTACTCTTTGCCAAGCCCATTCAGATAGACACTCACCAAATCATCATCCTCCACCACTGATACATTGATAGACCCAAGGGATTCAACAATGCCCTTGATCTTTAAGGCATGTTCATTGATGGTTGGACATGCTTTTCTTTTCCACAGTATTCAACTTTAACTGCAACTTCTTTGCCTTTGTGTTAGTCTCGAACATCTGAACCAGATTCTGCCATGTAGTTGATGGAGTGTTTGCATCCTGTATGTGTCCTATCATAATGTCTGTGACACTAATTGAAAGCCAGTACATGACTTTTCTTGCACCTTGATTCCAATCCTTGAATGCCTTTATATCTGCAGGAGTGGCATTCTCCTCAGGTAACTCTGGAGGCTTCTCATTGTCTCCTTCTACATAATCCCAAAATCTTTTACCCATTAGGAAATTGGTCGTTCTGAACTTCCAGGCATGGAAGTTATTCTTATATAGCTTCTCACTAACAATCTAATTAATTTTGTCAGACATGTTTTCCTGCAGGAATCAAATAACCTCTGCAAATAGACAACTTTTGTATGCAACTTGTAATACAACAGTATCTCCTGTAACTGCTGTAGCAGTGGTACTTCAGCACAGCCTGTGTGTCACCAAATGTGACCAGAGTACATGTACATACACCCAATATGAACAATACATGTGCAAACCCTGTCTGCACTTCCAAAATGCATTGTTGCACTGCAATAACTAGATTTCGAGCAGAAACAGTTCTCTACAAGAACTTCCAAAAAACTATCAAAAATACCCTGTAGTGATGAAACAGGGCCTGTAACACGCCCAAAACGCAAATCTGGCAAAAAAAAACTTTGTCCAATAAGATAGTATAACTGCCCTATAGATTTGCTCCCGCAAAGACAGCTCCTCAATCGGAGATGTGTAGCTCCCAAAGCTACTAAGGGGGTATTGTACCTAAACCAAAAAAGGGGAAAGAGATGATGGTGCTCTTACCCGTGTAGTACCGATTCCTTACTTGCTTGTTCTTGCCTCTTGCGTGCCTCCTTAGCTCTCACATAAACCAGGCTCTGATACCATAAAGAGAATGTGGGGGAGACCCTAGCAAGCAAACACAAACACACACACACACACACACACACACACAAGAGAGAGCAAGACCCAAGAGAGAGATGGATAGCTGAATTTTCTTCTATCTTCTTCTTCTCTACTCAACCAACATAACATAAAGATAAGAGCACACACTATATGGGTTAGTATTCAACTTGTAACATACCCATCTTCACTAATAAAGAAATGTCCATGTAATAGATAAATTTATGAGTTTTTATGGTATAAAAATCAATGATTTTATTAAATGAGTAATTTCTACTTAGAATCTTCAAATTATGAGCCCAAATTTGGAATCTACGTGCGATTTTACCCTAATATAGGATTTTATAGCATCCAAAATAGACACCAGCTCAAGCTTATACGCAAATTTCAGTCATTTTTAGTTAAAAAGCGACGACCTTTAAACCTTAATAAATGCACGTCCGGGCATCCGATTGATGAACGGTCTGCACCCCAACGACCAGGAGAACCTCTCGAACAAAAAAAAAATCGCCCCCCGGGGCGGTCTGGCATGCAAATCGAGGTCGGCGCCCCAAATTTGGAGACCCCGCCCCAAAATTTGGACCGTACATGCTTACCACGGTGCTCGTCCTGTACGATGGCTGCACAAGAACCAAAGGACGGCCGCCCTTTGTGTGGTCCACACGTACCGCTACGTGGACACCCATGCGGCCCTCCTTGACCCGATAAGGTACATGCGTACCACTCCTTTCCCTGTTAACCGACTAAGTGCCTGCGACCTTGACTAAAGTGCTCACATATACATCTATCTACCACGTGGCCTACATCATCGGTGGCTCAGAGGTGGTTTTACTTTGTTGGGGCACGTTACATTGGGTTTTGGGGTCTCTCTCTCTCTCTCTCTCTCATAGATTTTCACATGGCTCCTCACTATTTGGATCCTCACATCTTCTCTTGCCTTCAGTCTTCTTGTCGTGGTAGCTTCTCTTCATGTGTCCATGTCTTCTTCTTCTTTTAGTCTTCTTGTGGCACCTTCTCTTCTCGTGTCCATGTCTTCCTTCAATGCATCCTTTAGATCTTCTTGGTGTGGATCTTCCTCTTGGAAAGAGATGTTCTTCTTCTTTCATGGTGGCTGGGGCCATGAGCTTGTCCGTGAGGTCTTCTTGCTCCATGTGAGCAACATGTTTCAATGTTTTGTTGACAGCTCTTTTGGGCTTTTGATGTTTATCTTGTATCATTATGCAATGCAAACCCAAATCTATGCGGGAGGTCTTACCTCTTGCCTTATTCTGGACAAGGGCAGTGTCTGATCCCATTTTTACACTGATGTAATGTGCCCAATACATAATACGTATAGCATTCATTCTTATGCACATTCCCAAATGCAACTCTGGCTGTGAATAATCTTGAATTTGAGTGTGATTTATAGGCATTAACCAAGGGTTAAATGCAAAATGATGATTATCACAAATTTATTAGCATAATTTTACCAGAAATTACATTAACTCAAGGGTAACCAATTTGTACGGAATGGTTGGAGTATCAAACCAACTCCGAATTGTAATATGAAGTTGTAGGGATCTGTATCACATACCTAATGGTTAATTTGAATCCTCAATTGCACCAAAATACAATGATTAGCACTGATTAGCAAACTTATCCTCTATTTTGTGTGCAGAAAACAAAGTATGCGGGGAGTCCAGATCTGGGGCCTTAGACTTCAAATGAGCTCAAATGCTTTCAAGGCCATCAATAGCAATTATTCTAGTAGAGGATTAAGCCAAGAAACACAAGATTTGACCAAACATTGAATGCTTAATCTCTGTTTTACCAAAGTCACCTGCAGATTTGATGAAGAGCTTGGATCTCACTGTAGACTTGATCAAATTGAATTCTAACTTCACCAGCTTGTAGAGCATGCTTGAAAACCCCTGGAGCCTATGAGGAATTAGACCAATTTGATTTGGAGCAGCTGAAATGTCAAATTTTCTCAGATAAAAATGCGCCTGTAAATCGGGCTACCGCCTGCCGGCGTTCTGCGCTGAATTGGCTCAAATCCCTTGAGCTGTGTGTAGCCCCTTGAGTCTACTATGAGTACCTAAAAGGGCTTGGGCAATGGTTGAGTGTGCAAGGAGATAGAGCTCCTCCACCAGTTGGGGGTACAGAGGCGAGTTGAAAAATAACTAAAAATTTGATTATTTTCTAATTATCTACTAATCCTAATTAACTAGATAATGGGCTCATAAACTTGATGAATTCTAGGCTTGGCTTGGATACCATGTTCAAATTATAGCAATGTGATGAGCTATGGTGGATCAAATACTAGAATTAACATCATTAATAAAGTGATTAGTAAATAATTAAGATGTGAGTAATTAACAAATAGCTTAATGTAGGCATGGATAATTCAATTTATAGTGTTTACATCCAAGCATCTAATCCCATTGATTTCTCCTTGATTCACTCCACCTCTCTTAGAATATCTCCACCTCTTTTGCTTATCCCTTGATTAGATTCTTCTCTTTCTCGAATTCCCCCCTTCTTCTACTAACTTCATCATCCTGTGATAATCTGGATCATGAGATGAGACTTCTTCCACCTTGACTAGTATGGAATTATTTGGCATTGAAATTGCACTCAAGAAAGATTTGCGGCTAAGTGCATCTACTACCACATTATCTTTCCCAGGGCGGAATTTGATGTCGAAGTCATATTCTTGTAGAATTTCAATCCATCTCCTTTGTCGCATGTTGAGGTTAGGCTGGGTGAAGAACCACTTCAGACTTTTGTGGTCAGTTTACAAGCTAGAATTTGCACCCCAAGAGATAATGTCTCCATAATTTGAGGCAATGAACAACTGCTAAGAGCTCCAAATCATGGGTGGCATAATTTGCTTCATATTGCTTCAGCTTGCGGGAAGTATAAGGGACTGGTCTTCCTTCTTGGCCTAAGACACCACCAAGTGCTAGACTACTGGCATCAGTAACCACTTCAAATTCCTTGGTGAAATCAAGAAGTTTCAGGACTGGGGCAGCAGAAGTAATAATGACCTTGAGCTGATCAAAACTGTTTTGATGGATTGGCAGCCACACTATTTTGCAATCCTTCTTAAGAAGATCCATCAAAGGTGCAGCTACCAAGGCATAATCTTTGATAAAAATCCCATACCCTCCCGTGATTCCCAAAAACCCACAAACTTCACGAACTAATCTAGGGGATGGCCACACCAGAATATCTTTGACCTTGGCAAGGTCTACTGAAACGCCATCTTTGGAGACGATGAACCCAAGATACTCAATTTGATAAGTAAAGAAGGTACATTTTCTCTTCTTGGCATAGAGTTTGTGTTTGCGCAACAATTACAGAACTCTATGCACATGCTCCTCATACTCTTCCATTGATTTGGAGTAGATTAAGATGTCATCAAAGAAAACAAGCACAAATTCATCCAAGTAAGGACGGAATATATCTTGCATTAGGCGGTTGAAGGTTGCAGGAGCATTGGTTAACCCTCGAATGACATTACAGTAAACTCATAGTGGCCATAACAGGTATTGAAGGCTGTCTTGAATATATCTGCTTCTTTGACTTTGATCTGATAGTAACCAGACCTCAAATCTATTTTTGAGAAGATTTGGCCCCATGAAGCCTGTCAAGAAGTTCGTCGATGCGAGGGATAGGATACTTATTCTTGACAACAGTGACTTGATTTAGTCCTCGATAATCTATGCAGAGGCGGAGAGTTCCGTCCTTCTTTTTTTGGAAAAGGACAGGTGTCCCCCAAGGAGAGCTACTGGGGCGTATGAATCCTTGCTCAATGAGTTGGGAAAGTTGCTCTTTAAGTTCAATGGCTTCAGGAAGGGACATTTTATAGGGCATTTTTGAGACGGGTTGAGCCCAAGGGATCACCTCGATTTCATGATCGACTTCTCGAGGAGGCGGTAGCCCTATAAGCTCGTCAGGGAAGATGTCTAAGAATTCTTGGAGCTAAGAGGGTTCTATCTCCTTACTAGGTTCAATGGCTTTGTTGAGCTTGACTAAGAGAACTTGCTGACCCTTACGTGTTCCCTTAAGAAGATGTTTTTCCTTGACTACCCTAGATTTAGGTTTTCTTGTTATCCCCTAAACGGATATTACTTGGCCACGCTCATTTTCAAAAGTGATACTCCCCTGGTTACAATGAATGCTAGCTTTGTTTGCAATTAACCAATCCATCCCAAGGATTCCATCATAAATTCCTAATGGCAAGACTCTAAAGTGGCCATGAGTCACTTATTACCCAACTCAAAATCAAGGTTTCCTATAGAGTGGCGAGATACTACTTCTTTCCCACTGGCTAACTCTAGTCATTCTTCTAGCTGTTTTTTGACCCAAGTTTAATTTTTGCAAACACCTAGGAGAAAGAAATGAATGGGTACTGCCACAATCAGTCAAAAGATCAAATGGCTTACCGTGATGAGTGGCTGGGGTTTGGATTACACCAAATTGTTTATTCGGACCTTGGTATTCTATTGCCACATGGACGGTGGCACGCTCTTCTTCAGCCATTTCCAAGGTCGGTTCTTCACTTATAATATAGGCGATCCTAGCAACTGCTCCTCTGTGGACTCTGCCACGTCCACCGCCTCTTGCACCTTGGTGGATAGGGGTTCCATGGCCTTGATTTCCTCTGCCACCTTGGGGAAATGATGTTACCATCTTGGGACAGTTGGCCCTAAAGTGTCTCGGCTCATTGCACTCAAAACACAGAGGGCCTTGTCTGGAAGAAGTAGCATATGAGTGGGAGACAAAAGAGTTTCCTTGTCGCCCTCTGTTGTAGTAGGGGAAATTCTGTTGGGGTTTCCTATAGGGTTGATCTTTAGGATTTGCCTCAGGGTAAGATCTCTTTTGATACTTAGGTTTGTCAGTCCTCATTTCTTTCACAAGGGGCTTTGCTCATATGAGAGCATCCTGGAATGTGCTTGGCCTCATTGCTTCAAGGCAGGAATCTAAGGGTTCATTTAACCCTTGGCAAGAGAAACGAGCCACTTGCTGGGAAGTAATCATAGCTGGGGCATACTTCGAAGAGTGATAAATTTGGAATAGTAGTCCTCAAGAGTTAAGCTGCACTACCTAAGACAAAAAAACTCATTCATCTTTATGGATTTATGGGATGGGGGAAGATATCTTTCCTTCACGGCCTACTTGATGTCTTCCCAGGTTTGAGAATGCTCGATGACTCCCTTGTCTCACGGCACCACTATTTCCACCAAAGTTTAGCATCTCCGATGAGGCGAAACCATGCAAGCATAGATTGATTTGCTACTTCAGTACTGGCGGCGGCAGAAAAATAATCGTCCATCGCTTCAATCCAAACTTCAGCATCCTTCTCAATCTTTGAACCTTCTCCTTTAAAGGAGGGAGGTTGCATTTGCTTGAGCAAGAGCTTCTCCTCCTAGATATCAGTGTAAAGCACATTGGGAACTAGAGGGTGATCGTCCTGGCATCATTGTAAAAACAGTTTTAAGATTACAAGATTCATACTTGCACAACGCTTATTTTGGGGAGTAAAACATTGAAATCATTTTATTTCCAAATATCTACAAGGATGAGTTTTATTACAAAGATCTGACACTAATATAATTAGTCTTATTTGCCATCAAGGAAAATTCCTAAGCTTGACTATGACATAAGGGTAGAGCGATCCACATAGGTGAAATATGGGGGTTCCGTTGTAGTTTCTAAGACTCTAAAAACTGATGGTATCGGTGGTAGACTCTAGATTGGGGTAGGTCCCAACATAGCTACTCTGTTAGAGCAGGTAAGACCTGCATCACTTGGTCATACACCCAGCGATCCTGAGGTATGCAAATCCCATCTATAGTCACATAGGTGTCGGCCCTGCGGGTACCGAGACGAACCAAAATAAACGGATCATCTTTAACTTTTCAATCCAACGAATCCACTTTAGGTCAGTGGTAAGGTTCCCAATTTGATCTGCTCAGATGAAGAAATATCTCGGCCCACGATTCCAAAAATCTCTACCCCATCCTCTTTCAATACGAAAGAAATGAGGGAGGGACATCTTCTCTAGTATCTGCACCATGGTGTCACGGAACTCAAAATTTTAGGAGTGACTACTAGCAGTCTCGAAGATGCATTGGAAAACTAGAAACTTCGAGGCCGGCTTGAGTCCTCGCCAGCAGCAGCGGTGGCCGATGATGAGGTGTATGGTCCCGTAGGGTTTTGCCCAGCACGTAGAGGCTTGGAAGACTGAATTCTAGAACATTGGCAGTATAAAGGAAAAGAATAAGAGAGTTAGTTTGGCTTGTATGAAATTGATTAATGTATAAACTTTTTTTTTTATAAATCTTATCTTTGGCATTATTGTATTGTGAAAAAAGACTGTTTTAACAAACCTTGTGAAAAGGGTCTTAATTAAGGAACATATTTATTTATTTCAAACAGTGTGGTAGGATTAATTAGAAAACGAATTGATGCATGAGTAGGGTAGAAAGTGTGAGGATGGAATGCCCCGACGGCACCATCCTACGGACGGTGGACCCGATTAGTCAAATAGCTTTCCAACAGATTAAGTGAAAGCCCTACGCTAGATAAATAGGTTCTTGGGCAACTCTATTCTAGAAGACTAGGCCAGCGGCCGTGCCTTGCATGGATGAGGAAAAAAGCATTGCCTCTAGAAATCAAGTCTAGTAGTTGCCCAATTTATGATCAATTACCCTATGGGTGATTTGATTTTTAGAAGATCACACTCCCCCCTGCGGGATAGGACTAGGTCTTACCTATGAATCGTATCCTTGAATCTCTACATGGTCAAGGTGTCCGATGAATAGGAAATTTTCTCCAAGTTAAGACTTAGTGGACTATCTTAAGTGCTTCCCCTATTTTAGAAGGGGGGAACCTTACACAACTACTACAACATACAAGGGTCCGGTCCATAATGTGAACCCGACTAAATGAGCTGGTGCTATAACTATGCCAGCCTCTAGTAATCCAAAATGGCTGTCACACAGCCTGTCATCCCACTGGCCGCATATCACCCATAATGTCACCAACCATGCCAGTGGTGTAGATGTGGAAGCTTTCACCCACGCGGGTCATCAATGTCCGCCGTAGCACTAGTTGAGCTCGATATCTCAACAGGTACCTGATAAATACGTTGGAGAAGCAAAACCATTTGGAATAATTTAGTTTGATGTATTCTTCACATTGTGGTTACCCAACATGAGGAAGCATTAGTGATAAGGTTACTCTCAATCTTTTTGTCCTGGGTTGGGGAATTAGAAGTTTAATGTAGATTTCAAATTGTCATGGTTGTTTTGGAGTGGGTATTTGCCTCTAGATAATATTTCTTTTTTGTATTTGTCTGATTTCATCTTATTTGATAGCTTATGCTAATTTGTTGAGAGTAATTTATGATTTCTTTTAGTAGCTTGATTATTAATTATGTGATAATTTTTACTAATGTGTAGCGAATAACTTTTGTTTTTTAATTTCCTAGGTTTTGGAGAATGGCAAGAACAAAGCAAAGCAGGGACGGGTCTAGGTCTTGCTTCACTTATAGTGTCTTAGCCCCCAAAGAAGATACCTAGATAGGGGAAGCCTATCCATTTTCTTCAAAGGAGGGCATGTAGGAAGAGCCACACAATGTCAACACTCAAGGAAATAAGGAAAGCCCAAAAAGCCAACATGTGTGTTCCCAAGGCCCCAGAAGATTGGTAAGAAAGCATTTTTTAGAGATGTAAAGGAGTCTGAAGGTGGCACAAGGCTTATAATATAGATAGCCTCTAGCCCAATCTCCTTTACACATCATCATGCCATGCGGCAATCCCTTTTCCACACTCTGTTATATGTGGCTCTAAAACCATTCACACAATATCTTATGTGGCATTCTTATCTTTCCAGAATATCATGCACCTCTAGGGTGGATTCACACACTGAACCAAATAACTTGAGCTTTAGTTTACATTGAACATTTCAACATTCTAGAAGTGAATTTGGACACCCAAAAGAGTCCATTCTAAAAGATTTCATATAGTTGACTACTCAAACCACTCCAATGGAGAGAATAGATGAAATCTCACAAGAAAATCAAGGGTTTGTTTACTTGCATGAAGAAGACCAATAACTACTCATATGGGATCTTGAGAAGTAATCCTCAATGGTTGTTCCAAAGTATATGTGTTCTGCATCAACAACTTCTTCATCGATAAGAAGCGTAACACCAAAATCATTACTTCTTCATCAATCTCGAAAACCATGCTTGGACCCCAGGTATCATTAACATGGAATAAACGAAGTCGTAAAAGAATCTTCACTAGCATCATCGAGGGGGAAATCTTCCCAAGATTTTAATCTATTTTCTATTTATGTTGAATCAAGGATTCTTTGCCTAGGTTGTTCTCCAAAATCTAAATCTTTTGGACTTTTTGGAAGCCTTGATGCTATAAAAGGCATAGGTGGCTTCTTAGACTAGCCAGCCCCCACCTATGGTCACCCCTCTATCCTAAGTGAAATGTAATCATAACTAGATGTCTAGCATCTGTCATCATAACTGGCATTGTAAACCACCATGAGTAAGACCTACGGGCACTTGGATGATCATCATAAATAGCATTGTAAAATAGTAACAAGGACTAGCATTGACATCATAGTAGCCATGGATATTTTGTTGAGGTAGGGTGTTGAAATAATACACCAAAATACCATGTGACATGGTTTATTAGGTCTATGGCCAACTTGGTGTGCACTCTACCTCATAGGGCTTGGTGCCTATAAAACGGTATTGTCCTTGGTGGTTTATTGATCTCAATCATAATACAATCATCTTGTGTTGTGCCTAATTTTCTCTTCATTGTGTGCTCAAGCTTCCTTTTCTCTCTCTTCTTCACACTCCATAATCATGGAGGGATTTCTTCCTCCATAGCTCTATGATTGAACACTTATGATTTGCCAACGAGAATGATCTTATCAATGTTGAGAAGTTGTTCTCTTAAGTCTTGCAACTTGGTTAAGTGTTCACTCATGGACCCCTTCTCTTGCATTTTCTCATTATATCAAGTTTCTTTTTGAAAAAAGCAATAAGTGCATCATTTTATCCTGATACATAGTTTCTAGAGTGTTTCAAGCAAGTATTAAATGTTTTAAAAGAGCGAATATGTGGAATAATAAACCTTTAACTCACAAGGCAATCAATGCCAAATCACCACCATCACATTGATAAAAGACCCATAGGCCCTTTGTAACAAGGACATTTTTTACCATAAAACTCCATAGGAAGTAATTTGACCCATTTAATTTATCCTCTTTGGAAAGAATACTAAACAAATCATTTGTAGAGTTGTTGGCCATACCTATCTGTTTATTGCTGCAACTTCTGTTAACCATGCAAGGAGAGCGCATATTTAGTTCACCACATGGTCCATGGTCATTACAATGACTAATTATGTTGTGCAACTCTAGAAACATCACCTTGTCAGGAAGTTTAGCACATACCAACATATCATAGTGAGGGATCTCAATCAGTTTACTTCCACTTTCCAATATCCATAATATATGTACATGTGGCAAGCCTCTTTTTTGAATTTTAATAATAGAAACAAATCCCATTCCCTTCCAAATATTGATTTTTTCACTAATAAGTGCATCATATCCTTATGCTTCTCATATAAGACGTGCAGTCAGTCGGTCCTGGGCAACCTGACCACCCGGCAACAAAGCATTGGTTATTTTGTCCCACTTGGGATTGCAAGTAAAGGTGATAAATAGGTCAAGTTTACCCACCATCTTCCTAACAATAGCATCCTGGTACAATTAATGCATATATAAAGGCCCCCCAATATAAGTACTAACATGTGTCGAGCAATGCCTGCAGAGACTCTATTAACCCCATCGCTTAAATTTACCATATTTGCAAGACGCTGGTATACTTCAACACGCAATGATTTCTGGTTATTGTGTATCCATACTAATCTAGATTCTTCCATGCTACTATATGCATCAATAATGTAATGTTGCAAAAGATGACCACCGCATAGAAGGCATGCATTTGTATCTTTTCCTAATCTGTAGTCTATATGCATAATATTGTTGTTGAGTTACGGTCTTTGTCTCCTCATTTGAGCCTTCTCTATTCCTACCATTGAGTGGAATTCGAACATGCCAACATTACATTATCAGGCTTTTCATAGTCCACAAACATTACACGTACATGAAGTTGATCCACAATCTTAGATTGTAAATTCCCGGGAGCCCAAAGCTCTCGTTGTAAGTGTCTCGACCATACAAACCCAACAATAATCTAGGTTCTAAAAAATAAAGATATTCCCTGTTGCAAAAAGAATGTTTCAATAAAAATATAAATTAAGCTAACCCTTACTCTATGCATCCCTTTTTAACACAAAAATTCAAAGAGACAGTGATGGCATCAAAAGAACTAACCTCAAGTTGAAGAGAGAACTATACTCGAAAGTACCAACTTTGATTCAATTGTCCTTGTGCTTGCTTCTACACAATCACATACAGAGGCACAAAAAATAACAAACTTATGATCTCTCTATTTTATCACCCTCTCCTAACTATATTTCACACCAAATACAAAATAAGGAGCAAGAATAGCTATTGGTGTATTTCATGTGGGTGTGTTTTTGTGTGTGTGTGTGTGTGTGTGTGAGAGAGAGAGAGAGAGAGAGAGAGAGAGAGAGAGAGAGAGAGAGAAGACCCACCCATCAATAATCTTAAATCTTATTACATTATATTTACCAACTTTTTCAACGGATTGCACTTCAATATTTCCCTAAAAATGTAGCACTTTTCCTCAGAGCTCCTACATCTACTACCCACAATGTAAAAGCCATCTAATAATCCCAATGCCTCTTTGATTAAAAGGAGCTTGAGATTGTCATCTAGCCTATAAGGGTCCAAGACTATATAAATATATCGAGGATTAATATCATCCCACCCGTCAAAGCCAAGAACTTCCTATTTTGGGCTACAGTGATATCCAAAAGAGCCCAATTGTGGCATCTCCTCAAAGAAGATCGTATCCAACAATTTGTTATTGTTATAGGTCAACTTTAAGATATTTAATGGCATGTCTCTGCATGAAACTGCATTGTGTGTGTGTGCGTGTGTGTGAGTCTAGCTCCATTATATGTGAGCTAACAATGGTATTAGAGTAAAGCTTTTCCACAAATTATTTTTTTCTTTTCTTTACATTATTGTGTTTAAGCATCTCATAGCTTGCTTTCAAGCTTCATAGCTTTGTTTTTTGGTTTCCATTAGATAGTTTGTAGCTCCTCACAACAACAGTTAAGCTTTGATGTTTTTTCTTCAAGCTTCTATTGAAGCTATCTGCTCTCTTGGTGGTGGTTCATTGTTTCCAATAGTGAAGGAGGTGATTCAAGTATGTTCCTTAAGCTACTATAAGTCGGTTCATAGCTAACAGTGGTAGCTATTGTCGATTCTTCATAAGATTCAACCTACAGTGTAGTAGTTGACCGAAAATACAACTCAATTAAATTGTTTGCTATAATCGAATCACTCACTATGTAGTTATCTAAATGATCCAATCACCACTTCACTAATAGTCATGATGCATGGCAAATCACCTGTTCTATGATCATTTTTAGGTGTAATCACCCGTCGATCATATGATCATTTTCAGGTACAATCACCGCAATTCTATCTCAAGGATCCTACTTCGATGATCTAACCTCGGTGAGATTCCACTTTTCCATATCGACAGATTCCACTTTTTGGATCATCTTCCACTTTTTCAATGATGCAGCAATCTTATCTCGATAATTCTACTTTCTTTGATTGACCAATTTAACTTTTTGGATCGATCAATTCTAAGTTTAAGGATCATTTAATTCTACTTTTTATTTCTCAAGCAATTCTACTCTTTATGATAAGATGATTCTACTTTCAAGGATCGTTCAATTCTATTGATAATTTTTAGCAGTTTTTAGATTGTTCTTCAGCACACTAATTGACTTTAGTTTAAGATTTCTTTTCATAGCTTTCCTTCTCAAATCAATATGATTTGCACGATGAAAAGGCTGATATACAAAGGTTACATGTTCATCTCCCGATGCAAAATAATGTGCTTTTCAATGACCAGGACGAATTGCGTGATGTGATTAGTTGTGACAGAAACCAAAGAACATCTCTCATCAAATGGTTCAAAGCCAATCAATTGTATGCGGATGCAAATAGCTTACTATATGTTGATTTTCCTTGCAAGTGGGTGTGGAATTTGGCTCTTCGCTCATGGACTAAAAGGAAAAGGAAAAATATGATCGGACGTATGTATAATGTTAGTCCGAGTGCAGGTGACCAATATTACGCATGCTACTCACAGTGTGCAAAGGGTGTAAATCTTTTGAGGACTTGCAAACAATGAATGGACATTTGTATCCATGTTTTAAGGCTACATGTGAAGCCAGAGGGATGCTGGAGAGTGATGAGGAGTGGTATATGTGTCTCCAAGAAGCTGCAATTCAAAATACAGAATTCCAGCGCGTTAATTGTTTGTCATTATTATAATGGTTTTTTGTGAGCATGTATACCCCCTAGACAGTTTTGCGACAAATTCTCCGCCAAACTTTTAGACGATTTTTTTCATTCCTTGTAGCAGCAGTAGAGAGGGTGTGTCGATGTTGGTGTTTGTCATTCTATAGTGAAGAATCAGGCTTTGTTGCACATGAAAGATCTCTTACAACAATATGGAAAAGCGGTCTGATTTTGAAGGGTTGCCTATTCCAGATAGATCAAGTGTTGCCACTATATCAACAATGGTTTGCTGATGGAAGAGATGATGTTTGATTCTCTTCAGTAGGCTGATTTGTTTGTTTCCATGGAAGGGAGTCTTAATAGTTGTTAATCAAGAGCATTTGATACTATCCTTAGAGCTGTTTCTTTGAACCAGGGTGGTGTTTTTTTCCTTGATGGACCAGGTGGATCAGGTAAAACCTATCTTTACAATGACTTGCTATCTCGATTGCGTGGAGAGAAACAAGTGGCCTTAGAATGTGCATTGTCTAGAATAGCTGCATTGTTACTCTCAAATGGTCGTACAGCTCACTCACATTTCAAAATCCCATTGGTGCTCAATGCTTCTAGCACATGTGGAATCAAAGCTAATAGCGCATTGGCTGAGGTGTTGAAGCTTGCAAGGTTAATCATTTGGGACGAGACCCTAATGATGCATCGGCATGCATATGAAGCACTGGACAGAACATTGAAAGACATTATGCAAAGTGATACAATGTTTGGCAAAAAAGTTATGCTCTTTGGCGGTGACTTCAGGCAAATCTTACCGGCTGTGCCAAAGGGATTGCGTGAGGACAACGTTATGCCGATCACATTTTTGGAGATATGTGAGTGTTTTAAAGCTCACCCAAAACATGTGGGTTAGACAGAGTGATTTTAATGGTATAGAACATAAATTTGTCAAATGGACATTACAAATTGGAGACGGCACTATAGGTCAGCCAAACAATGAAGACAGAGTGGTAATTCCACCATAAATGTTAATCCATGGCAACTCTGTTTTGAGTTTGGTAGCACGGTCTTTGAAGAAGTTTGCATAATCATTACAAGTACAAACATTGGAGATAGAGTCTTTATTCCCAAGATAACATTTATGCAACTATGCTTCAATTGCCTTTTGACATGAGAAGGAGACAATTTCCTGTCAGGCTAGCTTTTGTTATGTCAATAAATAAGTCCCAAGGACAAACATTGAGTGTATTGGGACTTTATCTGGCCACACAAGTATTCACACATGGACAACTTTACGTTGCTATGTCACATGTTACATCATCCGATGCAGTGAAAGTGTGTGTAAAGCATATTGTCAAATATGAAAGTGGCAATGAAGGTTCAAATGAAGTCTTCACAACCAATGTTGTCTACAAGGAGGTTTTGCAAATGGCATGCCGAAGAATGTAAATGTAAATGGTAGCTTACAAATGTTAGAGACTACATTTATACATATCTTTGTACAATGAAGTAAGCATTTGAATGGGGAATGTTTGCAAAGATGTGCCATGTGCAGTCTTTGTTTTCTTCTGGATTGCTTTTATATACAATGCCATTATATTATCCCTTGCTTGGCTCAAGCTATTGAGCATGCACGCGCACACACACACACACACACACACACACACACACATATATATATGTGTGTGTGTGTGTGTGTATATATATATATATATATATATATATATATATATATATATATATACATATATATACATATATATATGTATATACATATATATACATATATATATGTATATATATATATATATATACATATATATATATGTGTGTGTGTGTGTGTGTGTGTATATATATATATATATATACACACATATATATATATACATATATATATATATATACACACATATATATATATATATACACACACACACACACACACACACACACACACATATATAATGTATATATATATATATACACACACACACACACACACACACACACACACACACACACATATATGTATATATATATATATATATATATATATATATATAGAGAGAGAGAGAGAGAGAGAGAGAGAGAGAGAGAGAGAGAGTTATATTTAATATCAAGGGTATATTGCTTAGGATGGATGCAAGGAGATCATTTTCGTTCATCTATGGTGATGGATAAGATATTGAAGGTAATTTTTTTGGACGTTTGCTATAATATAGGTATTATTGTTTTCCAAGATCTATTTAATATTCATGGCTGAATTGTAGACCCTCCATTTTGGGAAGGATAAGCAACAACATCTCTAATTATCGAACTATAGAGAGCACTAGTGTTTTACAGTGTATATATATAGAAACTTCCTTTTTATGTAGCTTCTGTGTTTTATTTGATTAATTTATATTTTTATTGAATTATTCTTTTTTACAAACAGGGAATATCTTTATTTTTTAGAACCCAGATTATTGTTGGGTTTGTATGGTCGAGACATTTACAACGAGAGCTTTGGGCTCCTGGGAATTTACAATCTAAGATTGCGGATCAACTTCATGTACGTGTAATGTTTGTGGACTATGAAAAGCCTGATAAGTTAGATTTTCGGTGCATAGGCATTGGACAATACATAATTTTTTGATTTGCTATTTACAAGCCTATTCAAATGCCATTCGCCTCAAATATCGATTCACCAAATGAGTTTTGCAAGGTTCTTTCCTTATCTTTCTTTTTTTCAACGAAAATTATATCTTCAATGCTAATGTTTTTATCTTGCATTTATTTTTCCAGATAGAGGTGAGGGGTATAGGCTTCCAAGGAGAGATAATCCAGTTGTCCAAAGATTGTTTTGAAGTCGTGTTCAGGTGTGTTAAGATTGTCATCATTTTATTGGGTTGTAATGCTAGATGTATTACCTTTTTTAATGGTGTGTCTAGCTCCTACCTATTGGAGACACGTCATGACACTAGTTATACTTTAAAGCTTTAATACTTAAGCCTTAAAAAGCTTCTAACAAAAGCTTTAAAGACCTTTAAAGCCCTTTATAGCCCTTTAAAGCCTTAAAAAGCTTCTAACAAAAGCTTTAAAGCCCTTTAAAGCCTTATACTAAAAGCTTAAACCCTTTAATACTTAAGCCTTAAAAAGCTTCTAACAAAAGCTTTAAAGCCCTTTAAAGCCTTATACTAAAAGCTTAAACCCTTCACCAAAAGCTTACAAATTAACCTTTAAAAAAAATTCCAAGGTTCTACCTTCTCTTCAAGTTCAAATGCTTCCAAAGATAGAAATGTCTGAAATCAAACTTGCGTATTACTACAAAAGCAGATTTCACCAAGATTGATGGGACAAAGGCATCCATCTCAAAGCACAATTGGGCTACTTCAACAAATTGATCTCGAAAGCTTCAAATACCACTCACGGGCCTTGGACACTTGAAGTTAGGAAATCTTTCTCCTTAAAATTGGGACAATATACGACTTCAATAAATTCTAAGCAAGGACCGTAAGTATTACTCTTCAAATGTATTTTTATTTGCTTACCTTAACTATTATCAAGTTTTTGCAATTTTATTTCTCTCTCTCTCTTTCCCTCATCATGTCAAACCCACAAACTCCTTCTATTTTCAAGCAACTTCTATCTGTTCAAGTTCAATTAAATGAAGAACGAGCTAAGAGGATAGAATTGGAAGAATTATTTTCTAATAGGAAAGGATCAAGAAGCATTGAATCTGATTTTGACATTAGATGCATTTTCTAGTAGGAGAGGATGGTTGGCATGTTCGAATTCCACTCAATGGTAGGAATAGAGAAGGCTCAAATGAGGAGACAAAGATCGTAACTCAACGACAATATTATGCATATAGACTACAGATTAGGAAAGATACAAATGCATGCCTTCTATGCGGTGGTCGTCTTTTGCAACATTACATTATTGATGTATATAGTAGCATGGAAGAATCTAGATTAGTATGGATACACAATAACCAGAAATCATTGCATGCTGAAGTATACCAGCGTCTTGCAAATATGGTAAATTTAAGCGATGGGGTTAATAGAGTCTCTGCAGGCATTACTAGACACAGGTTAGTACTGCTATCTACATATACTGGGGGCCTATATATATGCATTAGACACAGGTTACTAGACACAGGTTAGTACTGCTATCTACATATACTGGGGGCCTATACTGGGTTAGTACTGCTATCTACATATACTGGGGGCCTATATATATGCATTAATTGTACCAAGATGCTATTGTTAGGAAGATGGGTAAACTTGACCTATTTATCACCTTTACTTGTAATCCCAAGTGGGATAAAATAACCAATGCTTTGTTGCCGGGTGGTCAGGTTGCCCAGGACCGACTTGAGTGCACGTCTTTTATGAGAAGCATAAGGATATGATGCACTTATTAGTGAAAAAATCAATATTTGGAAGGGTATTGGGATTTGTTTTTATTATTAAATTTTAAAAAAGAGGCTTGCCACATGTACATATATTATTGATATTGGAAAGTGGAAGTAAACTGATTGAGATCCCTCACTATGATATGTTGGTATGTGCTAAACTTCCTGACAAGGTGATGTTTCTAGAGTTGCACAACAAAGTTAGTCATTGTGATGTCCATGGACCATGTGGTGAACTAAATATGCGCTCTCCTTGCATGGTTAACAAAAGTTGCAAACATCGGTATCCTCGTAATTTTTGTGAGACTACTATCGTTGATGATAATGGGTATCCAACTTACATGCGACGAGACAATGGTGGATTCATCCAGGTAAAGGATCATAGGGTAGATAGTCAATGGGTTGTTCCATATAACCCTTTTCTCTCTTTGAGGTGTAAAGCCCATATTAACATAGAAGTATGCTCTACCATTATAACTATAAAGTATTTGTATAAGTATGTATACAAAGGACATGATAGAGCTACTATAGAATTACAAGACAGAAATGGGATTATTAATTAGGTCATCAATATCTTGATGCACAGTACGTTTCAACGTCAGAGGCATGCTGGCGCATATATCAATATGATTTGCACGATGAAAAGGCTGATATACAAAGGTTACATGTTCATTTTCTGATGCAAAATAATGTGCTTTTCAATGACCAGGACGAATTGCGTGATGTGATTAGTTGTGACAGAAACCAAAGAACATCTCTCATCAAATGGTTCAAAGCCAATCAATTGTATGCGGATGCAAATAGCTTACTATATGTTGATTTTCCTTGCAAGTGGGTGTGGAATTTGGCTCTTCGCTCATGGACTAAAAGGAAAAGGAAAAATATGATCGGACGTATGTATAATGTTAATTCGAGTGTAGGTGACCAATATACGCATGCTACTCACAGTGTGCAAAGGGTGTAAATCTTTTGAGGACTTGCAAACAGTGAATGGACATTTGTATCCATGTTTTAAGGCTACATGTGAAGCCAGAGGGATGTTGGAGAGTGATGAGGAGTGGTATATGTGTCTCCAAGAAGCTGCAATTTAGAATACAGAATTCCAATGCGTCAATTGTTTGTCATTATTATAATGGTTTTTTGTGAGCCTGTATACCCCCTGAACAGCTTTGCGACAAATTCTCCACCAAACTTTTAGAAGATTTTTTTCATTCCTTGCAGCAGAGAGGGTGTGTCGATGTTGGTGTTTGTCATTCTATAGTAAAGAATCAGGCTTTGTTGCACATGCAAGATCTCTTACAACAATATGGAAAATCGATCTGATTTTGAAGGGTTGCCTATTCCAGATAGATCAAGTGTTGCCACTATCAACAATGGTTTGCTGATGGAAGAGATGATGTTTGATTCTCTTCAGTAGGCTGATTTGTTTGTTTCCATGGAAGGGAGTCTTAATAGTTGTTAATCAAGAGCATTTGATACTATCCTTAGAGCTGTTTCTTTGAACTAGGGTGGTGTTTTTTTCCTTGATGGACCAGGTGGATCAGGTATAACCTATCTTTACAATGACTTGTTATCTCGATTGCGTGGAGAGAAACAAGTGGCCTTAGAATGTGCATTGTCTGGAATAGCTGCATTGTTACTCTCAAATGGTCGTACAGCTCACTCACATTTTAAAATCCCATTGGTGCTCAATGCTTCTAGCACATGTGGAATCAAAGCTAATAGCGCATTGGCTGAGGTGTTGAAGCTTGCAAGGTTAATCATTTGGGACGAGACCCTAATGATGCATCGGCATGCATATGAAGCACTAGACAGAACATTGAAAGACATTATGCATCGGCATGCTTCATATGCATCGGCATGCATATGAAGCACTAGACAGAACATTGAAAGACATTATGCAAAGTGATACAATGTTTGGCAGAAAAGTTGTGCTCTTTGTTGGCGGTGACTTCAGGCAAATCTTACCGGTTGTGCCAAAGGAATTGCGTGAGGATATTGTTAATGCAACGTTATGCCGGTCACATATTTGGAGATATGTGAGTGTTTTAAAGCTCACCCAAAACATGTGGGTTAGACAGAGTGATTTTAATGGTATAGAATATAAATTTGTCAAATGGACATTACAAATTGGAGATGGCACTATAGGTCAGCCAAACAATGAAGATAGAGTGGTAATTCCACCATAAATGTTAATCCATGGCAACTCTGTTTTGAGTTTGGTAGCGCGGTCTTTGAAGAAGTTTGCATAATCATTACAAGTACAAACATTGGAGATAGAGTCTTTATTCCCAAGATAACATTTATGCAACTATGCTTCAATTGCCTTTTGACATGAGAAGGAGACAATTTCCTGTCAGGCTAGCTTTTGTTATGTCAATAAATAAGTCCCAAGGACAAACATTGAGTGTATTGGGACTTTATCTGGCCACATAAGTATTCACACATGGACAACTGGACATTGCTATGTCACGTGTTACCGATGCAGTGAAAGTGTGTGTAAAGCATATTGTCAAATATGAAAGTGGCATAGAAGGTTCAAATGAAGTCTTCACAACCAATGGTTTCTACAAGGAGGTTTTGCAAATGGCATGCCGAAGAATGTAAATGTAAATGGTAGCTTACAAATGTTAGAGACTACATTTATACATATCTTTGTACAATGAAGTAAGCATTTGAATGGTGAATGTTTGCAAAGATGTGCCATGTGCAGTCTTTGTTTTCTTCTGGATTGCTTTTATATACAATGCCATTATATTATCCCTTGCTTGGCTCAAGCTATTGAGCACGCACACACACACGCACACACACATATATATGTATATATATATATGTATATATATATATGTATATATATGTATATATATATATATATATACATACACACACACACACACACACACACACACACACACACACACACACATATATATATATGTGTGTGTGTGTGTGTATATATATATATATATATATATATATATATATAGAGAGAGAGAGAGAGAGAGAGAGAGAGAGAGAGAGAGAGAGAGAGAGAGAGTTATATTTAATATCAAGGGTATATTGCTTAGGATGGATGCAAGGAGATCATTTTCGTTCATCTATGGTGATGGATAAGATATTGAAGGTAATTTTTTTGGACGTTTGCTATAATATAGGTATTATTATTTTCCAAGATCTATTTAATATTCATGGCTGAATTGTAGACCCCCCATTTTGGGAAGGACAAGCAACAACATCTCTAATTATCAAACTATAGAGAGCACTAATGTTTTACAGTGTATGTATATAGAAACTTCCTTTCTATGTAGCTTATGTGTTTTATTTGATTATTTTATATTTTTATTGAAACATTCTTTTTACAACAGGGAATATCTTTATTTTTTAGAACCTAGATTATTGTTGGGTGTGTATGGTCGAGACACTTACAACGAGAGCTTTGGGCTCCTGGGAATTTACAATCTAAGATTGCGGATCAACTTCATGTACGTGTAATGTTTGTGGACTATGAAAAGCCTGATAAGTTAGATTTTCGGTGCATAGGCATTGGACAATACATAATTTTTTGATTTGCTATTTACAAGCCTATTCAAATGCCATTCGCCTCAAATATCGATCCACCAAATGAGTTTTGCAAGGTTCTTTCCTTATCCTTCTTTTTTTCAACGAAAATTATATCTTCAATGCTAATGAGTATTTTTTTACAATGTTGGGTGGCAAAGCCACAATTGCTATGCACAATATGGTCTAAAGAACTACTAAACATTTGAAGAAGTGAATAAGGCCTTCCTGAAAAGATTCAAGAAAGACAAGACCATAACAGAGATGCTGGAAAATCTGCTGAAGTTGACATAGAAAAAGAGGCCAATAGAAGACTATGCAGCTGAATTTCGAGCAATGTTGATCCACCTGGATCAGCCCAACTGTCCTGCTCCAGCCACACTGAGCCAATGGTTCATGAGAGGACTGAGGGAAAAGCTCCAGATAGCAATAGCCTTATACTAATTGGATGCCCTTACATTTGAACAAGTGGTGGCATGAGCTACCAGAGCTGAAGGGATCCTGAAGCAAACAAGCAAAAAACCCAAGAAGAAGAAGAAGGAAAAAAGGAAGAAGAAAGAGGAAGAAACATCAAAATCGGATTTCGGAGAAAACACCTAAGAGTCAAAGTCTAGCCAAGAGTCGAAAGCCAAAGAGAGGAAGCCTCAGAAAAAGAAAGATAGGAAGTAGGCAATAAATGTTCAACAAACAAGAACTAAAGGCCACCCTAGCCAAGATTGCTAGAGGACATTCAGGATCTAGACTCAGAACATACATCTAGTGCACGAGGTGCAACAATTAAGGGCACACGAAGGAGGAGTGCCAGTTAAGGAGAACTCATCAAATATGCACTATCTGTAGGAGGAACAATCACACTCGAGAGACGTGTTACTGTAATACATGAAAAAAAAATCCGAGGGTGATGGGAAGGCAATAGAGTAGCAAGCTACAACCATTAACTAGGTCACCACCAGGACCTCATGTCAACAGACCTTATGGAAGGAGAGGTGGCAAATTTAGACCGAGGGGGGTGTGTTTTTACTACAATGGTCTACGACATAGACAAAATGACTGCCCCATTTTTCAGCGCCATCAGCACAAGAACTACAAGAGGCAAGGCCGCAAAGGGAGGCAAACCCAGCAGGACCTGATGCAGCTGTGAACATGGTAAAATTAGACCATGGGGTAGGAAAAGAACAAGATAAGCCACCAGCGAGACGGCGGTGATAGCTGTGACAAGATCACAAGGACTTGTCAAGACGCTAACAGGCAGGAATGCCAAGCCGAAACAGAAAAAGAAGCCAACATAGTGGGCAAGGCAACATAGGTTGTTACGAGAACAAATCACCAAGTTGGTGCAGAGTGCACAAGGGATGGTGAGGACAATGCACGAAAGCCCGCCCCCTGGGAGATAATCTTGAGGAAAATATGGATAGGAAGAACTTGGTCAAGAAAAGAGAAGAGATTGGCACAGGAAAGAAGCCAATGTCAAACTGCCAACTAGAGTCTATTACAGCCTAGAGCAGTAGAAGTGACTCAAGAGAAGAACATGAAGGAAAGTTGGAAGGAATCTAGACTAGAAAACTGACAAGGGGAAGACAAGAACAAGAAAGGGAAGTAAAAGAGAAAGAGGAATGTACAAAAACCAAGACATGGCAACTGATAGGGAGAAAAGCAGCAATTTCATGGAGGAATACGACCTACAGGGAGGACCTTAGCTAGATGAAATTGAACATCACGCTGGATCAAATGCTAAATCTAGTTTCCAATTTACAAGAAAAAATTGCTTCAAGCCATAGTGCCAAATGAGAATCTAGTGCAGATGCCCTTGCACAGGAACCGAAAAACTTGCCCCACAGCTAAATGCAAGAATGTGGAAACAGTCCAAGACTATGACATGTCCGTTCCTGAAAGTGACTAGGATGCATGTTCACCATGTTCATAGTTCTCAAAATGACTGAGATGGCAGATGCATAGCACAACCGGATATGGACAAGATCACAATCAGGAGAGGTAAAAAGAGAGTTTGCATTTCAGGAAAAGATAGGCTAAACCTGGCTACGCACCGATGCATGCAGAGGGCCTAAACTACCCGTGGAAGGGGCAGAAGATGACAAAGAAGAGCAGATCATGAAGGAGAATCCAGATCTTCTATCACTATTTGAGGCAGACATAGAGAGGATTGTACAAAGATATGATCCTGAAGTCCTAGTGGCTCATCCTGAAGTGTTGATAATATTTATGTCTGCACAACAATGATCACCAGACAGATGGATGTCCATATTTATGTGAACCCTGTAGAAAAGGGGATAGCTTCCTATTGTCGATGCCTGGTCAGGACCCAACACTTATTTGGTTCCAGTCCACCTAGTCGGCCCCGAAGGAGACGTGACTAATGCAGCTAGCGCCCCAGTGCAATAAGCCAATGCAAGAATGTTGAGCTACCATCTACCTAAGTGTGGGGAGATTGAGCATGAATTCAAGCAGGTTCGTTCCTATGGCTATCCAGATTCCAGACAAACTATCACATCCAGATAGAAATGAACACAACATAGATAGAGATGAATAGACTTGAGTGAATAGATAGAAAGCAATAGTGAGACAGGGTTATATCCATTCCTGAATATCACAATACAATGCCTTAGAAGAACTCTGCCCATGAATTTGTCTCTCAACTCTCTTGTGTCCCTATTCGGTACTATTCCTCCCCTCAGAGTCTGAGTAGACTTAACATGTAGTACCACTCTATCCAGACAATAATTCTCCCACTTCTACAATCTCAAACGGGTAGACTAGATCCACACTCAGTCATCTATCCCCTTATCCAACTAATCCCCCCTTTTTCCATTACAACCATAGGTACTACATGTTCATCAAGAAGCTGTTATTACAAGTTTGTTACAAAACAAGAAGACCCGGTTTGTTGCACACCAGTCAGTCCAGTAGCAATCTGGGGTGGCACCCAAATGGGCTGGTTGGTCGCTAACACCTGGCGATCATAGTGGACGCTGTGCGAGCAAGCAAAGCCCACAGTTGCGGTTTGAAAAAAAATTTGTTCCTGAATTGTAACTTGGTCCGGATCCTCTCGTCCAGATTTCGTACGGCCTGTTCTAGCCGCCTTCTTTTGGTAACTCCTCCATTATTGTAATGCCCCTTGATATGAACTTGATAGGGCAATCAGGAGCATACCGTAGCTCGTAAGATCTCTTCCTGCTTCTGCTGCTGCGCTTACCCAAGCGTGTCCAATGCCAGTCCTTTTATCAGTCTTGTGGAACTGCACTTCGATGGGCCGTGTGTCCGGATGCCTCGCCCTTGCCCTGTGCATTACTTCCACTGCCATTCCTGCGGGCAAAGGTGTGGGGCTTTATTAGCTCAACGAGGGTGATAAGGTCTTCTTTGAATATTGTCTATTTTGGTTCCTTGGGCCTTCTCTTCCCACCCCAACCCCATTTCCATGCATAAGGTGGTGTTTTGCCTACAGGTTCAGGCTTTGGTGTCTCCCTTTGCATGTCTGTTGATTGAATCCATTATGGCGAGGGGATTTAGTAGGGTCACTCTTTGAATGAACTGTTACCTTCACACGTGAATCCGTGAGTCATAAGAGATAGCTACTTCCGTGTACAACTGTGGATATGGGGGAGGGGCTTCTTACTTGTCCTGATGTGCCCACTTGAGAGTTGCCTTGTCCATGCTTGTCGGTCTTTGGCCCTTCCAATTGGTTCATGAGTTTTACAATCTCCTCCCAATTGGAAGGCCTCAGGGTGCCTGCTAGGCTATCTAGATTAAGATATGCATATAATTTAGGGCAATTGTAAGATTCCTCCCCAGCCTCTCAGGATGTCCAGTATCTTCCCTTGTAGTCAAATCCCTCTTCAGAAATATAAAAGATCTTGTTTCTACCAGTTTTGGCCTAGAGAGAGAAAATCTTCTAGAGAGTGGTAATTAGATTTTTAAAATATTTTTGGATGAAAAAATATCTCTTCTTATTAAAATAAGTTCCCCCGAAAAGTTCAAAAATATTTTCAGAAGGTGCATTAGAAATCAAGTATAATCTGTTCAAGAGGCCTTATCCTAGGGGTCAAGATTTTTTTGAAATTTTAAATTAAGGTTCCTACGGACCAATAAGATTCATCCAAATGTAGGGAGGAGATAAATGGAAGAATAAAAGGAAAATCCCCCAAAAATGAGTAAATACTCACATAAGATGGAGAGTTGACTAAGGACAAGGTTAATAGTTAAAAAAGAGAGATATTTAGAAGAAATGATGCATTTTTGACACCTCAGTATGGGGGAATTCCCCTCATGAAGGAGGCACCTATTTCACATGTATGGGAGAGTTTTAAACTCCCAAATAATGAGATATTTTTATCTCTCCTCTCTCTTGTTTTAACTAGATCCAAAAAGTGGACTAAACTTACCCAAAAATGGTCAAAAATTGACCAAACTGATCTGGAAAATTCTAGAATCAGTTGGCTTGGTTAGAAGCTCATTTTTTCTTATAAATAGAAGCCTTTCCCTTTGTTGAAGCTTAATAGTGTTTTTGCACTGTTACTCTACTTCTCCCCAGAGCCAAAAACTGTGAATTTATTCATAATTCATTAGTTTTTTACCTTTCCCTCTTCTAAAGATTGGTGGCCACTCTTGTTTCAAACAAGAGTTGTCATGAGAATATATTTTAAGTCCTCTAGAAAAATATTATTCATCCCTTCTTGAGTAATTTGGGGACGCCTAGATTACTCTTGCGTCATGCCAGCTAGGTTAATATCGTGGGTGATACCACTATAAATATTAATACGTGCGGTATATGACGTATGTTTGAGGCCACCTATGATTATTTCAGTTAGGTTTGTATGGCAGGGTGATTCCTGGGGTACTTACGCCTGGTAGTCATGAGTTGGTGATGATTTGTGCCTGTTTAATATTTGTGGGATTAATTTAATAATTAATTGGGCTTATATTTTCAGGTGATGAAGACTATGGGAATTGCAGAGTTTACTTTGGAAGAAATGTCTTGGTTCATCACATTTCATTTTTGGCAAGCATAGTAGCTTGCAACCTTAGCAAATGATTTTTCCATTTTGAACTTTAGGAAAGATACATTTATTATGTGGAATTTATTAAAGCTTATGGCTTTACCCTAGTCCCAATATTTGACACTCTATTTTTGTTAAAGAAGAGTGCCGTGCTCTCTAAAAAGCACATCTTGTATATTTTGGGGGCTATGGCCTAATTTTGGTGAAAAAGAAAGCTAATAAAGAAATACTCTTGTGTGGGGAGAGGCCACGCACAAGAGGGGGGAAGATTGCACCCAATATGGTCTATTGAGCTAAGTATTTTAATTTTGTTAAGTGTTTAAATTTCAATTGATTTGATTTAGTTGAAGCTTGCAAAGCAATGGTTTTTATGGTTGAATCAATTCTTGTGAATTCTCTACTCTTCCACAATCTTTCCTAGAATAAGACTCCGGTTGCAGTGGTATCGTGGTATCAGAGCTTGGGCTAGGAGATTTGTGGAGAAGGTAGGAAAGGGCTTCAACTTCTCAAAAATCAAGAAAGTGCAGGAAATTATCCAGTGGTGGACAGAAGGGTGTTTTGTAGGTCTTTACCCAAAGGTCAAAGATTCAAAACTAGATCTACTCTCAAACCCATTCACCACCCTGCAAAACCATCGCTCTCTATCAAAAAGTGGTTTTTCCAAATACTCAGTGAAATCAAAATCTGACCGCATGGATGAAATCCCCATAGCCAAAAACCTCACGGGATTCTCTCAGAAATCAGAAAGCTTCAAGCATGAGTAAATCCATAATAGACGGAGCAGATTAATCAGTGTAAAAGCCAACAAAAAAAAATCATCAAAAGAAATCCAAGGAGAAGGCGCACGATGGCAGCCTGCCTGCCGCCGGCACAAAACGGCGCATGGATGTGAGTAAAAAAAGCCCAAAGTGTTAATCCTCTCCATAAGCCTAATCCACTTTCTAATCCTAATCTTACTTTTCCCAATCCCCATACAAGTCACATCTTTTTTTTTGAGCCTTTACTTCTCCTATTTTCAAATTTGAAGAGAAATACAAAAGGTTTCCAAATCTGAAATTTTTGGGTGCAGAAAAGTGATTTACAGGTTTTAAAAGGCTTAAAAATTGCCTAGAAAAGGCCAGAAAATTCCGAAATTGCTTCTGAAAAATTCTGAAAAAATTTCAAAAAATATTGCAGAGATTGGGCAAGGTTTACAGGACTGTTTCAGTAGGTTTCAAAGTGCAGAAAAATTATTTCATCAACAATTCGACTAGCCCAAGTCTCTTGAATCACACGGAATCGTTCGGGATTTGTTTGAGGCGACGAGAATTCAATTCAGCCATTGAAGAGCGTCTTTGTTCAGCTTCAACCAAGATCAAATTGCGGGAGAAAAACAAGATAAGTACTTACTTTTGCTTTATTTATTTACATCAAATAAAGTAAATTTTTATTTATCTACATCATTTGCACAAGCACTATGGGCAGATTTGCCTATCTCGCCATCAATTCAAGAGCAACTCCTTTCTTTATAACATCAAATTGTAGAAGAAAGAGAGAAGCGTATTGAATTGGAGAGACAGCTCACGAGTTGTAGACGCAAGTGTGACTCTTTACTATCTTTTGATGACGAAGATGACACTATTCAAAGGGCTGTAAATGCTACATTGCAAGCACAAAGGTCACAAAAAGAATCCAAGATTAGTCAGAAAGCTTTCACATTTTAAAATTATGATGGAAAGAAGGATGCTAGGGTCATTCTAGCTTGGCTTAGTCAACTAGATGACTATTTTTCTAGAGAAAAATTTTCAGAAAGTGATAAGATTAAATGTGCAATCAATCATTTGGTAGACATTGCAGATTTATGGTGGAGTGTAATAAAGCAAGGTCGTGACAAGCTAGATTCTTGGAAAATATTTCAACGGCGGCGGCTGGTTAAAAAGCACTTTTTACCCTTACAATTCAAGTCTAAAGTTAGGCACCAATGGGACACTTTGCATCAATTGGAAAAGGAAACTATATCACAGTATGTAGAAAAGTTCTGGAATACTTTATTACAAGTGCAGGTTGTGGATAGAGTCAGTGAGAAGGACCAAAAGAGGAAATTCATATCGGGCCTTAGATCTACCATTAGGGCCGATGTGAATATGTTTCGACCTCATTCACTATCTTCTGCAATATCTTTGGCAACTAATTCAGAACGTAAAAATGGTTTTCCTAAAGAGATTAAAGCACATGAGGGTACTTCTTCTAAACCATTTACTAAATCTTTTTATGCTTCAAAGAAGATGTATAAATCAGGTTATGACAAAGGCAAGGACGAGGCTAAAGGCAACATGAGTACCAATAAGAAAGTCAATGGTGGCAAACTGAAGACATCTACTATCAAATGTTTCAAGTGCCACAAAGAAGGACAGATAGCCCCGAATTGTCCGGAGCGTACCAAGAATTCAACACCAGCAGCAGCAGCTCGAGTCAATATGATTGAAGAAGATGACAATGAAGAAGAATCATTCAAGAAAGAGGGTAATTCCGATCCAGATTACTCAGAACAAGAAGGTAAACCTTATGTTCATTCTTTGCTTAAAATAAAAGGAATGATAAATGGACATGAAGTTCTTATTTTGCATGATGATGGTAGTACACATGATTTCATTTCTGAAAAGGTACTTAGAGCATTAAATCTTCATTCTTCACCTACACACTATAAAGTCAAAGCAGCATTTACTGGAACAAAGTATAATTGCATGCACGAGGTGAAAGGTTTGGATTTATGCATCAAGCATTTAACAGAAAAGAGGGATTTCTTAGTTGTACCTTTACAAGGGGTAGATATAATTTTGGGTATGCCTTGGAGACACAAATACAATCCTATTATAGACTATGACACTCATAGCATTTCTCTAAGGAAGGACAATGAAGATATTATCCTCCAGTGTCAAGTCAAAGGAGAAATGAGTCCTTTGTTGAGTCACACTCAAGCAAAGAGAGCTTTAAGAAAAAGAGACAAGACTTATATGGTATGGGTTAACCAGCTTGATGCTGAGTCTGACACATCCAAAAGTCCAAAGTTTGATCTTTTTATCTCCAAATTTAGTGACTGTTTCATGGAAGATCTACCTCCAGGATTACCTAAGTCTAGGCCTGAGGATCATAGTATTGACTTATTGCCTGGAAATTCTCCGCCTTGTAAAGCTCCCTATAGAGTCAACAATTTAGAGCAAAAAGAAATCCAAGGCCAAATAGAAGACTTGCTAGAGAGAGGCCTTATTCGACCTAGTAGTTCGCGTTTTGGAGCTCCAGTACTTCTTGTTAAGAAGAAGAACGAAACTTACCAAATGTGTGTAGACTATCGTGCATTGAATAAGATTACTGTCAAGAACAGATATCCTATTCCTAGGGTAGATGATCTTCTTGACAAGCTTAGAGGATCAAAGATCTTTAGCAAGATTGACCTAAAGTCTGGGTATCATCAAGTTCGTATGACTCAACCTGACATTTTCAAGACAGCTTTTAGAACTCAAACTGGTCATTATGAGTTTTTGGTTATGCCATTTGGTTTGACCAATGCTCCAGCTACTTTCAGCCGTATAATGAATCGCATATTCCTTAAGTTTCAAAGTTTTGTTATAGTGTTCTTTGATGACATTCTTGTTTTCAGCAAGGATCGACAAGAGCATGAACAACACTTGGAACAAGTGTTCAATCTTTTGAGAGAAAATGAATTGTATGTCAATCCTGAAAAGAGTTCTTTCTTTCAAGAAGAGATTGAATACTTAGGTCATACAGTGTCGGCTAGAGGGATTCGTGTAGATCCTAAGAAAATTGAGTGTATTGCTTCTTGGCCTATGTCTAGAAACATACATGATCTTAGATCTTTTCTTGGCCTATGTAGTTATTATAGGAAGTTTGTCAAGAATTTTGCTTGTATTGCTCATCCTTTGACTGAACTCCTTAAGAAAGCTACAAATTTCAATTAGACTGAAAAGCAAGATAAATCTTTTGCAACACTCAAGAATGCTTTAACACAAGCACCAGTTCTTACACTACCTGATTTTCAAAGACCATTCTTTATAGTAGTGACTGATGCTAGTGGCAAAGGATTTGGAGCTGTTCTTATGCAAGACAACCATCCTATTGCTTATCAAAGTAGCCTGCAGAGCAAAATTATAGCACATATGACAAGGAATTAGCAGCAATAGTGCATGCTTTGAAAATCTGGAAGCATTACCTAATGGGCTCTGAATTTCTCATCAAGACAGATCAACAAAGCATTAGGCATTTGCTTACGCAACCTCTTATTTCAGATAGGCACATTAAATGGGCATCTTTCATTCAAAGTTTCCAACCTATGATTCAATACCAACCTGGAAAAGAAAATGTTGTTGCCGATGCTTTGAGTCGAAGACCAAATATCAATAACATTTCCATTATTGAAAGTGAACCATTTGTACTTATGAAAGAAACTTATGAAGTTGATCCAGATTTTTTTGAAATATGGATCAAATTGCGTGAAAACAATTGGACATCTCAAGGAAGTTATTCTCATAATGATGGCTATCTTTTCTTTGAAAAGAGATTGTGTATTACTCAACCTTATAGACAACTTGTCTTGGAAGAGATGCACCAACCACCATTTGTGGGACATAGAGGAGTTTACGCAACACTTCAAGTAGTTTCTCGAGAATTCTATTGGCCTCATTTAAAGAATGATGTAGCTAAATTTGTAGCTGAATGTAACATTTGCCAAACAATTAAAAGCTACAAAGGCAAAGCTTTGGGATTGCTTATGCCTCTACCTATTCCTGATAGACCATGGGAACAAGTGTCTATGGACTTCATTACTGGCTTTCCTATTACTTCCAGTCACCATGACATGATTTGGACAATAGTGGACAGATTTAGTAAGCAAGCCTATTTCATTCCATGTAAAAAGACACTAACTTCTCAGCAAGCCACAAACATATTTGTTAAGCAAATTTTTGTTCATCATGGACTACCCAAAGTGATAGTTTCTGATAGAGATTCTAAATTTTGTAGTCACTTTTGGGTTGCTCTTTTCTCAAACTTAGGCACTAAGTTAGATTTTTCCATGGCTTTCCATCCGGAATCGAATGGACAAACCGAAGTTACAAATAGCACTATCTTAGATATGCTTAGAGCCTATGTTTCCCAGCAACCTAGTGCATGGGATAAGTACATACACCTACTCCAATTTGCTTATAATAATACTCCTCATACTGCTACTGGTCGAGCACCATTTGAGATCATCTATGGTAGAACTTTGCCTATTCCGGCTACTAGACTCTCTCATAAGATTGAAGCTGTCGACCAATATGTTAGAGACTTTGATCGCATTTTATCTGAAGTGCGTGATTGTATTGCAAGAGCTCAAGAGAAGTATACATCTCAAGCAAATAGGAAGCGCAAAGAATTTTCATTTCAAGAAGGTGATTATGTACTTTTGAGAATCGAAAAATGTCGATTAAAGAGTGTGGAAAAATTCCCTGCAGTGAAGCTAGCGCCTAGATATTATGGGCCATTTAAAATCCTTCAAAAGATTAATGATGTGGCCTATAGACTAGAGCTTCCATCTAATTGGAATATCCACAATTCTTTTCATATCCATCTCTTGAAACCTTTTCGAGGAACACTTCCTACTCACCCAACATATGAGGAACCACCTCTCATTGAAGGAGAGGAAGAAGTACTAATACCTGATGCTATCATTGACCAAGAGATAACAACAACAAGAACAGGTAATCAATACTTCAAGTATCTTTTGACTTTCAAGAATCATCCTCAAGAAGATGCTAAATGGATGCCTGAGAAATTTTTTCGAGTTTACCCTGAAATTCTTTATTCTTTTCAAACCCAGCAAATCCGCAATTGAGGACAATTGCAAACTCAAGCAAGAGGGATGTCATGAGAATATATTTTAAGTCCTCTAGAAAAATATTATTCATCCCCTCGCTTGAGTAATTTGGGGACGCCTAGATTACTCTTGCGTCATGCCGGCTAGGTTAATATCGTGGATGATACCACTATAAATATTAATACGTGCGGTATATGACGTATGTTTGAGGCCACCTATGATTATTTCAGTTAGGTTTGTATGGCAGGGTGATTCCTGGGGTACTTACGCCTGGTAGTCATGAGTTGGTGATGATTTGTGCCTGTTTAATATTTGTGGGATTAATTTAATAATTAATTGGGCTTATATTTTCAGGTGATGAAGACTATGGGAATTGAAGAGTTTCCCTTGGAAGAAATGTCTTGGTTCGTCACATTTCATTTTTGGCAAGCATAGTAGCTTGCAACCTTAGCAAATGATTTTTCCATTTTGAACTTTAGGAAAGATACATTTATTATGTGGAATTTATTAAAGCCTATGGCTTTACCCTAGTCCCAATATTTGACACTCTATTTTTGTTAAAGAAGAGTGCCGTGCTCTCTAAAAAGCACATCTTGTATATTTTGGGAGCTATGGCCTAATTTTGGTGAAAAAGAAAGCTAATAACTTGTGTGGGGAGAGGCCACGCACAAGAGGGGGGAAGATTGCACCCAATATGGTCTATTGAGCTAAGTATTTTAATTTTGTTAAGTGTTTAAATTTCAATTGATTTGATTTAGTTGAAGCTTGCAAAGCAATGGTTTTTATGGTTGAATCAATTCTTGTGAATTCTCTACTCTTCCACAATCTTCCCTAGAATAAGATTCCGGTTGCAAGAGTAGATCCCTCAAACCATCAAGCCAAAGGAAAGCTCTCAAATTCTCTTTGTAAGTTGAAGATTCTTCTATTTTCTATTTCATTTTATGGTTTTTTTTAGGAATTTTGTCTTCTTTAAAGTTAATAATGATGTTATGCCTCATTGAAAAGGCATTCCCCTCTCTTCTTTAGTAAATCCAACCCTTCTTTATCCTAGATGAATGATTAATGGATAGAATCAAGTTTTTCATAATGTTTTTCTTAAATAAGTAGAAAATGTTTACATAAGAAAGATTTAAATACTCTTGGTGAAATTCTAGCTGATTTTAGAGAGTTAAAAATTGAAAAATGGTCAGCCATACAAAGGGGGTTATGGCAAAATTTTTTAAAAATTATGTAAAATAAGTTTTACCTTTTATTATTCAAAAAGAGAAATTCCCATCGTATATGTATTCTTAAAGTGTTATTTTTCATCCTAGGTATAGAAAAAAGCATACTAAAAATATTTTATTAAAAAGGTGTTACTTTCTTTAGAATTAAATTCCATGCATAGAAGGAAGCATATTGAAATTTTTATTTTGATTATAAAAGTGTTATTTTCATCATAAATGGATTTCTATGCATAAAAGATTTCTCTTTATATTAAAAGTGTGATTTTCATCATAAATGATTTTTATGCATAAATAGATGCATAAAGAATTTTATTCTTAATTCAAAAGAGTTATTTTCATCAATTTTGATTTTATGCATAAATAGATGCATAAGAAATTTATTCTTAATTCAAAAGAGTTATTTTCATCAATTTTGATTTTATGCATAAATAGATGCATAAAGAATTTTATTTTTATTTTGAAAGAGTTATTCTTATCAATTTTGATTTTATGCATAGAAAGATGCATAAAGAATTTTATTCTTAATTCAAAAGAGTTTTTTTCATCAATTTTAATTTTATACATAAATAGATGCATAAAGAATTTTATTTTTATTCCAAAAGAGTTATTCTTATCAATTTTGATTTTATGCATAAAGAATTTTATTTTTAATTGAAAAGAGTTATTTTCATCAATTTTGATTTCATGCATAAATAATTTTACTTTTAATCCAAAAGAGTTCTTCTTATCAATTTTGATTTTATGCATAGAAAGATGCATAAAAGATTTATTTTTATTTCGAAAGTATTATTTTCATTGAAATTGATTTTATGCATAGAAAGATGCATAAAAGATTTATTTTTATTCAAAAGTATTATTTTCATTGAAATTGAATTTATGCATAGATAGATGCATAAAAGATTTCTTTTTATTTTGAAAGTGTTATTCTCATTAAAATGGAATTTATGCATAGTAAAATGCATAAAAGATTTATTTTTATTTTGAAGTGTTATTCTCATTAAAATGGAATTTATGCATAGTAAAATGCATAAAAGGTTTATTTTTAATTCGAAAGTGTTATTTTTCTTAAAATTGAATTTATGCCTAAATAGATGCATAAAAGGATTTTTCTAAAAGTGTTATTCCTACTAAAGTTGTCTTTATGCCTAATTAGATGCGTAAAGAATATTTATATCAAAAAATTAGAATTCTCTTACATTTTATAAATAGATGTGATGATGAGATGTGATAGGAATCAGATAGATGTAAATGGATGGATGGAAGTGATATCAATCAGATAAATGAAAATGGATGAATGGATGTGATGTCTTGTGAATTAGGATGTGAATGAATGGTCTAGGATGTGAAGGAATATGAATCGTGATATGAATGAATAATAAGGGATGTGAATGAATGATGCCATGTGAATCGGATGTCAATGGATGATGCCATGTGAATGAATGATGCCATGTGAATCGGATGTGAATGGATGATGTGGTTTGATGTGTGAATGATGTGGATTGATGTAGATGGATGAATGGATGATGTGGTTTGATGTGTGAATGATGTAGATTAATGTAGATTGATGTATGGATGATGTGGTTTGATGTGTGAATGATGTGGATTGATATAGATGGATGAATGGATGATGTGTGAATGATGTAGATTAATGTAGATTGATGTATGGATGATGTGGTTTGATGTGTGAATGATGTGGGTTGATGTAGATGGATAAATGTATGGATGTGGATGTGGAAATAAATGTATGGATGTGGATGTGGATGTGGATGTATGAATGTGGATGTGAAAATGGATGTGTGGATGTATGAATGTAGATGTGGATGTGGATGTATAAATGTGAATGTGGATGTGGATGTATGAATGTGAATGGGGATGTGGATGTATGAATGTGGATGTGGATATGGATATGGATGTATGAATGTGGATGTGAAAATGGATGTATGGATGTGGATGAGGATGTGGAAATGGATGTATGGATGTGGATATGGATGTGTATATATGAATGCAGATGTGGAAGTGGATGTATGGATGTGGATGTACGAATGTGGATGTGTATGTAGAATAATGAATGCGAATGTGTATGTGAAATGATGTGACGTCAATATGAGTGAATGGATGAAATGTGATGACATGTGAATTGGGATGTGAATAAATGATATGTGATGTGAATGAATCTGAGGGGATAAGATGGAAAATGATATGATTGGATGAGAATAAGTACACATATGAATGGAATGTGGAATAAGTAATGTGGAGACTGATGAGGGATAATATGGAAGGACGAGAGTTCATTATAGAAACTGTATTTGTGACCTGTTTGTAAATGACTGTTTTATGTCAAGAATGTTGGGGAGGCATTTTGACCGTCTTGTGATTAAGGTCGTGGGAGACCTAACTGATAAAGTTGCAATAGCCTGACGAAGAGTCAGTGGAGGACGTCTCATGTAGCATGGTCGGCCGAGGTCTTGACTACGATTTAAATAGTGAGCTTCCGGTATGGTGGATGAGGGACCAAGGAAGTGGCAGGCCTATGAGTGAAGCGCTAGGTGACCTGTGAAGGATCCTAGAGGGTCCTGACCATACGGTGCTCAGGCTGTGGGTCACCGAAGATACCCACACGTGCGTCATGGAAGATATTGAAACAAGGAGTAAGAGTTGTTTTCTGAAACCGGGCATGGATCTGGTTGATTGACCTTGCTGGCCCTCAACGAATGAGTCCATGGCTCTTTTATATGGATCTGTTGGTTGATCTTGCTGATCTTCAACGGATGAGTCCATGGCTCTTTTATATGGATCTGTTGGTTGATCTTGCTGATCTTGCTGGTCCTCAAACGGATGAGTCCATGGCTCTTTTATATGGATCTGTTGGTTGATCTTGCTGATCTTCAACGGAGATTCCATCTTGATTTTTATAAGTGATTATATTGCCGGGTACTATGAGCTAGGAACTATTGAAAAGGCCCCTGAGTGGACAGGTGGTGAGCGTTCTGGTTGCCAATGATGCCATAGATACTCTGATGAAGGAATGATTGGAAATTAAGATTCAACCGGATATTTTGGAGGATTGTGATCAGTGATACTATGGTTTCATTAAATGATTGTTTTAAAGATGGTTGAATCTGTGAAAAAGGCAGTTTCATATTGGGTGTGTAAGTGGCATGACTAATGGTAAATTTGCATGAATAACCAGCTAGGGGGCCTGGGAACTCTTTTCCCTAGTATCCGAGACAAAACCTAACCAAATTCTAAATTGGATCCCATCACTATAGTGGTTGGGCGGTTGGCTAACCCATGGGCTGCAGTGATGGATCCCTAAATCTGAGACTCAATTCTATTATGGTACGTTAGATAAAGTAAATCCCGATCAAAAATTATTCTATGGAAAAGAATCAACGGATGTACCTCTCAATGAGGAAAAAAGCGTTGATCTCTATGATCCAAGTGCAAGTTTCTTCCTTTATCTGACCAAGTGACTTTAGGTTCAGTCGGATCAGTTTGGTCAGTAAATGACCTTGACTACGTTAGAGTAAAATTTTATCCTAGAGGAATCGCCTGTGCTTTTCGAGCAAGGGAAGTTTTTCCGAGTTCAGTTTTGGAAGAACCGAGGAATTAGTCACCTGTCCGGATATCCGTGGGCGAGGCCCCGAGTGTGGGACCCTGCCCTGCGCAAGATGTGCTACTTCCGCTGCTAGCACCCCGAATCTGTTGCGCGGTGGGGACGGGGATCTTAGTGCCCTTCCAGACAGTTGTCCTAGCTCCTACTGGGCCCTTTTCTCTGTAGCTCTTCCTTAGCCCCCTTTTCCCTTTTGGCCCAGCCCTGGAAATCTTCTGTCATTTTATCTTTGGCCTTGATTTCCCTGGCATGCACTCTCCTTATCGCATCCATGTGCTCCTTCCTCTTCTGTGTGCATCGTCCTCATAGTGTCCAGTTGTTCCCATCTCTTCCGGAGGTCAGCATGGGCTATTATTAAGGCAACATTCAACTCGTTAATGTCATTTTTCCTCCTTTTGTCTTGTATTCCTAGCAGGGGTTATAGCCTCCACCTCCTTGAAGGTCTTTATGGTTAACCCATCTGGCCTCTGCTTCTCTTTAAACTCCTCCACCAGTGCTTCTAGTTCTTCAATTTGCACCTTTAGAGCAGCTTCATGATTCTCTTGCACTTCCAGCTTCTTTGTTGCAGCCCATGCATGCTCCTTTAGCTCATTGTTGGGGATTATGTTCATTGATGACCCCTGTCTCCCTCCCCCTCCCATCTGCTCCTTAAACTCCTCCACCTCCTTCTTGAAGGTCTTTATGGTTAACCCATCTGGCCTCTGCTTCTCCTTAAACTCCTCCACCAGTGCTTCTAGTTCTTCAATTTGCACCTTTAGAGCAGCTTCATGATTCTCTTGCACTTCCAGCTTCTTTGTTGCAGCCCATGCATGCTCCTTTAGCTCATTGTTGGGGATTATGTTCATTGATGACCCCTGTCTCCCTCCCCCTCCCATCTGTTGGCACGGATACTTTCTTCCCTTCTCTTTTCAGGAGTGTGAACTTGTGTTTCTAGATCTCCATCTCATTTTTTAGCTTCTCAATCTCCTTCTACAGAGCAGCTGCGTGTCCTTAGCACTTCCCTCGCTGGCTTCCACCTCCTTGCCTTCTTGACTGGATGCAGCTTCTTCTCCAGAGTTCTTATTGGTTCTGGGCCTGCTAACTAGGGTGGGTTTGACTATCTAGAGCCTCCTTTTGAATTGTCGTCTTGTGAGTGGTAAGGGATCATCTATCTATAGGAAGGTGTCGGGTCTTACATTATTGCTGACAACTTCTTCCACCCACACCTCCTTTAGATCTTCGATGGCTTGCCCTTCCCACTACTCCATCTTTTTAGCTTCGAGCTTGTATACCTCTGGAAACTTATTGGTGTCCAAGACAACAAACCTCTTCCGCCTTGACTAGATCAACTCTATCCCTATCCGCCCTGGCCTGCACCTCTTTGATGATTCTGATATGCTCTTCTCTTATTAAGGCGACCTGGCTCTCCCCCTGGCCCTGTCTAGATTCTCTTGCACCTTCATGTAATCTTGCTCCCTCCTTGCCACAGCCTCCTTCATCGTTTCCATTTCCTCCTTGAACTCCTTGTTGGCCTTCTGGAGGTCTCTAATTTGGAGTTGCATCTCTCCTAGCTAGGCGGTTTGTCTCCATTCTCCTCCTGCGCAACTCTTCCTGTAGGGGTTCCTATTGATTTTCACCATCTGGATGATGGCATCCTTTTCCTTTACTGCAGCCTACAGTTTTGTCATCTCTCTCAAGCCATCAGTCATGCATCTCTACAAATAGTTGAGAGCTCCCTACACCCAATCTGTGTCTATGTTTTTCGAAAAGCTCACAACACTGGTAGCAGAGATATCAGGCTGCACTTGTTCCAGGTGTGTAAGCTTGTGCTTGTTGGTGCTTCCTGTTGCTACTGTGCTATTGTAGCTGGTGCACCATGATGGACTTGCCAATGTTGGCCAAGTCCTCCTTGAGCTGTTTGCCGCTTTTAGCTGCCCCATTGCTTCCATCCTTGGTTGTCTTTCCCTTTTTGTCGGACTTCTTCTTGCCGAAATTTGAGATTCTCTTCCGTGTCTAGAAGCTTGTCCTTGGGGCTTCTCAGCTTCTTTCTCCCTAGGATTTGTCTCTTCTTTTTGTTCTGCCACTTCTTTTTGGTCCTCCTCCTCCTTTCCGGCTCCTAATTGCGCATTGAAAAGAGCTATTAACAAGTAAGGACAAATATTTGTTCTGGTGTTTGAGCAATTGATCTTGCCGATTTCATCCTTCAGATTATTGTATAGCACTTCAACCCACTTTGGTTCCTGCCTCTGCCGCTTTCACCATTCCGTAGGCTTTTCTTGACATGCAGTATGGCTTGTGGGTGATATTTATCATCTCCACCATGAAACACATTTGCTTTTGTTGGTCCTCATCTACAGTGCATGTTATTTTGAATTCCTTAGCCTTCCCCTCCTATGGGCTAAACTCCTTGATAAGGTCATCATCCTCGGCTACCTTGACCTCAGCCTCCCCTTCAAACGATGATTTGAAGACTCCACCCACATAGAGGAGATTGAATGTTCTTTTCTCACTTGATGGGAGCGTTATGATGTTAGATTTCTAGAACTTCTCTAGCTACTCCCATCCTTGAAGTTTTGTTGGAAGGGCAGCTCCCCAAACTCCTTTAGCCCCATCTTCTCTCTAGCCCCACTGGGCATGCTTGTCCACCTCCTTATACAAGGTGGATGAGAGGAAGTTGAATTCCACCATTTTCTTGACTTCGGTTGCACTGGGGTTGAGAGACAGTAGGCAAGGGTGGAAGCAGAGCTTAGAGAGAGTGTAACTTAGAGTGCAGGGTAGCAGGAACTTTTTGCACATTAATTTTGAAATTAGGCTTCCAACGGAGGGGTAGCCGGCCATTGTCATGGTGCATGCCTTCCTTGGGTACGGCCATAACTGCTCAACGTCTCCATGATTTTCCCAAATCACTTTCACAATCTGGCCAGGAGTGTGTGTGGTGCCTTTTGTGAGGTCATTAATGGTTAGGCCACGACACGTGCCCCTTTCCATTCAAACACATGTCCCTTTCCATTCATGCACCCGTTTTTGGGGTGGCAACTTCAATTTTCCTACCACCTCCACACTACTGCCAGTTGGCTCCTCTATTTCTATGCATACTGAAATCATATTTACATATGTGCATCCTAATTTTGGATTTTGTTTTCTTCTATTTTTGTTTACTCTGAATCCTATCTTGATCCCCGATCCTGACAGAACTCGGACTCTACCTCTTGAGCACCTTCCAGATCCTGATTGGACGCTTCAGCTTGTTGGATAGTCTCTAGATTTGGATCTCTGTCTGTACATGCTTCTCTTAGGTTCTCTAGATGTGGATCTAGAAACACTTCTCCTTCACGACATGCTTGTCTTACTAGTTCTGGCATTTTTTTGTAATAATAAGGCTTTAGCCTGTACCCATTCACCATTTTCCTTAAGCTTTGTCCATCTAGACTTGCCAGCTCAAATGTTCCTGTTCCCATTTTCCTGACAATTTTGAATGGGCCAGTCCATCTCAATTTTTATTTTCTTGGGTGGGGTCCCATTCTTGATGAGAATAACAAGACTGCATCTCCTTCTTCAAAGATCTTGAATTTCATGTTCCTATCCACTTGCAACTTTCTCCTTTTTTGCATGATCTCGGCTATCCATGCGCTGTGTAGTCTTCTTTCATCCAGCTTAAGGAGTTGGTCAATCCTTTGCACCTCTGATTCTTCCAGAGAGAGTCTTTCTACTATAACTATCCTGAGGCTCTGTGTTAGGAACTCCATGGGCACGACACCACTACATCTAGTCTATACACCATGCTGAAAGGTTGTCCTGTTGCATTCTTATATGTTGTTCGGAATGCCCATAATGTTGAGTGTAGCTTTGTGTCCCAATCGATCCTATTCTCATTCACTATCTTTATTAGTATTCGCTTCAAGATTTTATTTGTGGATTCTGCTTGCCCATTTGCTTGTGGGTAGTAGACTGGTGACTTTTTATGTATTATCATGTGCTGCTCTGTGAGTTTCGTGATCACTTCATTAAGGAAACGGGTCCCTTGGTCTCACTGACTATCTCGATTGGGCATCCAGATCTTGTATTTATGGTTTCATAGAGAAACTTGGCTGTTGATGATGCCTTACCATCTCTTCCAACAAGGCCTTTTCCTCTACCCATTTGGTGTAGTAATCCATGGCCACCAAGATGTATTTGTTTCCTATTCTTTGAGCTACTGGCTTGAATGGGCCCACAAAATCCAGACATATTTTTTGGAATGGCTCTATGGGCAACAATGGGGTGTGCGGCATTCTATCTCCATCATTCGGTTGCCCCAGCCTCTAGCACATATCACATTCCTTTGCGAAGGTGTGCATATCTTTTAATGCAATTGGGCACCAAAAGCATGCTTGGAACACCTTCCGCTTCGTAACTTCTCTAGAAAAGTGCCCACCGCATATCCCTTGGTGCACCTCTACCAGCATAGCTTGTTTCTCAAGTTTGAGGACACATCTTCTCAATATCTGATCGATGCCCATCTTGTAGAGTTGTCCAGCTACCACCGTGAATGACTTGCTCTGGAGAGTTAGCTTCTTTCTTTGATCTTTAGACATGTACTATGGAAAGGAAAAGACAGACACAGGAATTGTAGCATTTCGTCGTACCAGATGGGTTTTTCTCTTTCTGTGAGAGGAAGAGCTGTGTGGAGCTGGAAAATCATCTTCCACCCCCTTTGGTTCTTCTCCTCACTCCAGTCTTGACAGGAAGTCTGCCTACTGCGTGCTTGTTCCCGGGGGTGTATCTTATGTTAAACTCGAACTCCTATAACAAAAGCATCCATCTAGCCAATTTCTTGCTAGGTCTAGTTTATTTATTAGGCACAATAGAGCTTTGTGATCTACATGAAATTCAAACATTTTTCCCAAAAGATAGTGCCTGAACTTCTTGATGGAGTAGATCATTCCAAGTGACTCCTTTCTATAGTGGAGTAGTTCTTCTCTAGCCTAGACAGCTTTTTGCTTGCATAGCAAATTGGTATGTACCAGCCTTCTTGTGCTTCCTACATCAGAGCACTACCAATGGCAACATTAGAGGCATTCACAAACATATGAAATACTAGGGCATAGTTTGGCTGCTAGAGAATGGGTGCTGCCCTGACAATATTCTCTTAAGATTTCGGAATGCCTCATGACAGGATCCGGACCAAACATATTCTGTATCTTTCACCGTCAAACTATACAAGGGCATTGCCACATTCGCCAAGAATCTCATGAACTTGATTAGCCCTAGGAATCTTGCAAGTTTTTTGGTGTTCTTGGGAAGTTGTAGCTTTACAATGATTGCAACCCTGGCCGGATCCACAGCTAGCCCTTCTGCAAACACTATATGCCCCAAGAGGGATCCACTTGTTTTTATAGTGAAGGCACACTTAGCTGGATTCAGGCTGGCCTTCTTGCAGTTCTCCAAGCACATTGTGAGGTGCGTTATGTGGTCTTCTTTCTTTCCAAACACACTAAAATTATCCACAAACACCCTCATGAAGGTGGTTAGATATTCATAGAATATTTTCTGAGCCATCCTTTGGAATGTAGTAGGAGCATTTTTCAGCCCAAATGTCATCACATTGGAGGAAAATGCCCTCCATTTTGTCATAAAAGCTATTTTATCTTTATCTTCTGGGGCCATTTGTACTTGGTTGTACCCGCTAAAAAGGAGTACATCTCGTGCCCAATTACCACATCCAGCAAGCAATCTATAAATGGTAGTGGGAACAGATCCGATATGGTGGAGGCGTTCAGCTTGCGGTAGTCATGCAGACCCTCAGCTTCCCATTTTTCTTCAGGACAATGACTAAAGCCATTCTACTCTGTCCTCATGGGATAGATGAACCCAACCCTCAGTAGCTTGTAAATTTCCTCCTTCCCTTGTTTTGCGTAGTTGGGGTTCATTATGTAGCTTCTCTTTCGGATAGGGGTTGCATCCTCTTTCAAGTTGATCTTGTGCTGGTAGAAGCTAGGGTCAATTCCCTTCATGTCTGAGTAATTCCAGGTGAACACATCTTTGTAGGACTTTAACAATTCTAGGAGCCTTCCTTTGGAGTCCTAATTCAGTTGGGCACTGATTCTTACTATTTTTGACTCTTGGTCATCCCTTGGGTCCACTTCTTTCAGTTTGTCTTCTTGGAATCTAATATTCCTCTTCCTGAGTTGGGATTCCTCTTGCTCGAGGGCCAACATTGCTTTTTCCTACTCGGCCTGCAATTCTGCCACACTATCCTGTGTGTTATCCCCCTCTTCCTGTGCACTTTCTTCATTTATCTTGTTCCCCAGTAGTAGGAGGAAAGCATTAGGCCATCTCAGATGAAAGAAAAAGACGATTTACCTCTTCATCCAAACTATTTTTTGTAGTATCACAACACGTCTTGCTTTGACAGTAGCGCTGCCTCAAGCAGTAGAATCGAAGTTTGGCTGAGTATCTTGTAAAGCGCATTCCTCTTCACGTGCTCTGTGCCTTAAGCTTGGATATACTAAAGGCTGCAGGTGAATATATGCAGTGCAGGAACAGCTTTTCTTCTACAGCTAGATTTCCTTCACAATTCGGAGGCAACATATGCAATTACCAACAGCATGTCAAAGCTGGAGGATGAGTCCATCTCGGTTGAGTTGAAGTCTCAGCATGTCAAAGCACACCAGTTTTTGCAGTAGCAACAGCAGCCTCAGCTAGCTTGTTCAGAGGACGCACAAGATAAAGCCACTTTACTCGTCAAAGAGCTATCCTTTGGTAGATGCATCAACAAGACCAATTGCCATCTTTGTGATCTGGTTGTTGTATGTGGGTAAGAGAGTCGAGGACTCTTAGATCGTGGTCGCCAAGGTGTTAGGACCACAGCCCTAACAAGGGATTAATTGCAATGAAAGAGAGAGAAAGAGAGAGGTTTCCATTAAAGCTTCCTCTTACTTAACGCATAACAAGAATTAATGAACACGCATAATTGGGGCATAAACATAGGATCATTTTATCATCTCCTCTCTCTCTCCAAGATACAATGGGGTGGGGTGCTTTATATAGCAATGGATGAGTGACTCTTGGGCTACCCCACTAGCCCACTCTCTAGTGTAGTCCCCCAAGTATATGGGTGTTCCCCACTCTCCTATGTAACCTCCAACCACTCATGCTTGTAACCCCTTTTCTTGAATGAAAAATTACCCCTAATCCCACTCTATCTTAGTGCTAATGTAAGTGGATGCTACCCTCCTGTTAAGGGTGTGTGCACATGGAGTGTATGCACACACGAGCTAACAATACTCCTTAACTAGTTTTGTGCCAGATGCTCTTACCTTGTTGTGGGAAAGGGGCCACTCAGACTTTGGGGTTGTGCAAAGGAAGGATGGTTTACAGGGTCATCTTTGGTAGATGGTAAAGGAATCTCTTGGACATTGTTGGTTCCTTTTGGTTTGGCCCACTAAGGCCCCCTTTCATTGATTATTTCTTCTCCCATCGTAAGTGGTGACTTGGGAAAAAATTATTCTTTCATTGATTATGGTTCCCCCCATCATAAGTGGTGACTTGGGAAAAACTTATTCTTTCATTGATTATGGATTCTCCCATCATAAATGATGACTTGGGAAGAATTTTTTCTTTCATTCATAATGGCTTCTTCCATCATAAGTGGTGACTTGGTAAGAATTTCTTCTTTCTCTTTTCCTTTTGGAAGGATTTAAAAGAACTTTACATTCCTTGTGGAAGATTCTTATGGTGGATATCTTTGTTAGCCCTTGTAAACTGTTGTAACTTCTACCAAGTCCACCAAGTTAGCAGTGATTTTTGGATTAGGGTTCTATTCTTTTGGTGCCTAAGGATGTTGAAGGACTGGGGAGTTTTTCCATAAGGGCTTGTACCCTTGCTGCTTTTTGATGCTAGGAGAATTTTAGAGCTATGTGGACTTTATATGTGGCCTTTCTCCCATGCCTAAAGCATTCCATTTAAAATGAGTTTGAAGTCTACCTTGACAATTTTGAGATGAAAACCTCCTTAGTCCAAATTTAGAGCCAAACGCGTATGATTTTTATGATTAATGTTGTGTAATGACTTGACATCTTTCTAGTAGGTTCTATCTTTGGTCCTCTTGATTCTTTCTATTTCATATATTTGTTGTGTTAAGGAGAAAATCTCTTCGATCTGATTCTTTCTTAAACATTAAGATAAAAAAGGCTCCTAGGATGGTTGGCTTCCTCTAGTACACACTATATAGGTAAATGTCATGATGACTTGAGATACTTCCCACACCATGGACATATCTCTAATTGTTCTTGATGGATTCAATGATGTGGCAATGAAGAAGAATTTGAAAAATTAAATTGATGATTTTTTCTACTTTTTATAAATAAATAATAAATAATAATTTAATAAGATTAATGTCATTCTTTGCAAACCTTGGTTTATGAGGATAGAGTTAAATTTTGGGCCAAGAATTACTAAGAGCCCTCAAAATTGAGTGGTTAAGTGACCCTAGGTAGAGACGACCATTCCTTTTAATCCTTTCTTTTGATAAAAAGAAAAGAGCTTTCATGTCATGCCTCTCCATGAGCCTTTTTGCATGAAGAAAGGCAATGTGCCTTCACTTATATAATGGGGGGTAGGAGTCATGCATCTCCATGATGAGCATGCAAGCCACTCCTTTTTGCATGAAAGTCATTGTGCCTTCACCTATATAACAAGGGAAGGAGTCATCACAACACCATTCTAAGAACTAGGTGCCATCTTGAAGGAGGGGAGGCTAAAATTTTCATCTCATCTCCATGCAAGCTCAGCCTTAGGCTAGAATTTTCATCTCCATGCGAGCTCAGCCTTAGGCTTCCTCCTTGCTCTCGAAAATATTTGAGTTCATTTCCATGCTTCAAAACAACAATTAATAGTTGTAATTAAAATTTAGAAAAATCAAGGTAATGTCTTGAGAAAATTATTTTCTTACTTGTTTAGCCTGAGATTAGGATCTGTAAAGAGGCCTTATGTGAGAGCAATCTACCCCTCAAAAAGTCCCTAGACGAGAGAAATTTACCCTAAAATATGAACCAAAATTGGTGCACCAATTAGGAATAAATAGGGTTTAAAATTAAAGGGCCAAAAATAACTAAAAGGGTACTTAGGGGCCATCTCATAAATTAAACTTATAGGAATGTTAATTAGACACCTACAATATGGAGTGAAGAAGCCAAAAATACTATTCTAAGATGCCGTTAGCATTGGGATAAAAGTATTGATCCAAATATAATGTTTGCTAACCTTGATATACGATTGTATTAGGATTTGAGAGATTAGAATGCTTGACTTTCCCACACACAACCATCTTCAAGGTTATGTAACTCCTTTAGATTAAGGAATCTCAGTGACATGATAAAAGCAACCTTATAGATCTTGATAAGGACTACAAAATCCTAATACGATTGTATTAGGATTTGAGAGATTAGAATGCTTGACTTTCCCACACACAACCATCTTCAAGGTTATGTAACTCCTTTTAGATTAAGGAATCTCAGTGAGATGATAAAAGCAACCTTATAGATCTTGATAAGGACTACAAAATCTTATCTCACAAGTGGTATCAAAAAATTTACACAGATTAAAGGATACAAGACCCTAAAGTATGTAGCTTAGTCAAAAAATTACAGTTTGAACGACAATAATGCTAGAAAAATGGATAAGAGCCAATTTTAGAGGGAAAAATGAACTAGTTAGACTCATTTTAGAGAACCTTCACCAAAAGCTTTTTGTAGAGAAAAGTCCAAGGAAACTTTTTCCTTATGGACTCTAAGGCCAATTTTGAACTGATAAGGAGTTATGGTCCTCCAAACTAGGGCTGTGAACCATGATTGTAGACCCTTAAAAAATTCAACGTCCTTGGTGTGGACAAACTAGTGTGACCCTACCTTGGATGAAGGAGGTTTTATACAAGAACATTATTGCATGAATGGATAATTTTCTATTGTTTTATGAATTTTTAAATGAGAACTATGATGAAGAAAAGATCTATATATGATGGAATGCATGCTTAAATTTAAGCACTTCCATGCTGCATTATACTTAGGACATGTCTATACAGTTGCCTCATGGTTGCTATGGTTATGATGTGACAACAACATCATTGGAGACATGTCACCCTTTTGGTAGAATCGGGAATAGATTGTTATAAGAAACCCGTTATATCTTGAGTAGTTTTCTAACATTTCCTTGGATCTCATTACTAGTTAGTTGTGAGCATCAAAGCTACCAGCCAAATTAAATTTCAAAATGTAAGTGTCAAGAAATAACCAATCGTAGGAACCTTACAAAGAATGATGGGGGGTAGGGGTCTTACATTTGGTATTAAAGCGTTAGGTTCTAGTAGAAAACAATTATGACCCTAGTGTGTTGAGTACGAAATTCTTGCCTTTTTGCTTAGATGGATAAACACTCAAACCCCATGTTGATCACGTCCAAGGAAGATCAAGTGCTTTCCATTACCCTTGTTTATCTCTCTCGCCAAGGCAATGAGGAAAAAAGGGAGATAGCAGATTGCTTTCGAGATTTATTATTTCATGATCGTGAGATAGCCAAGATTTCGTGTGGAAAACTTGCTGCAAACCAGATCTTACTTGAAGGGATGGCTCTGGCAACCTAAGGCTTTCCCTTATGAAGCGCATGAATATCTAGATCATGCTCCCTATATTAAAGAGAATCTTAGTTTTTCCATGATGTAGGAGAAGTTAAGACTTGTCTCTAATTATATACTTCATTGTTCAAAGGATCATGCTCCCTATATTAAATCTTAGAAGAATCTTAGTTTTGGCATAGACTTGTCTCTAATCATATTCTTCTTCTTTTTTTAAATCGAAACTAGATGATTGGTATTATTCACAAAAAGGGAACGCCATTACATCAGAGCGGATCGAGAAAGACAGGAACAAGAGTGGGCTAATTCTGGAATGGACTCTGAGTTAAGCTTCTCTTAAAAAGCTCTAATTATATACTTCACTATTCAAAGGATCGTGCTCCCTATATTAAAGAGAATCTTTCACTATATAGGGAACCACCAAAAGTTCCTTGTGCGATAGTGGCTACGGCGCATCTTAGCCTATATCAAATTCAAGGGAGACAATTGATTTCTCGCTCCTCACATAGCCTCCTAGGACAACCTTTACTCACAGCTTTAACTTTATTTTCTTGATTTTTTTTTTCAAATAAAGGCTGCTCATATTAAGAAATTAGAGAAAAAAGTTACAACATATAAAGAGCTCTAATAAGCACAATATCCTTGGAAGTGATTGTCTCTCTTATAATCATATGTTCCTGAATTGCTTGACTCAGCTGGTCTACTTGTTTGTCTTTAGCTTTGCTGTGCAGTTGCCCTAATTGTGAGTCCAGATCTTTCAGCCTCCTTTGTATGTATCTTTCACCTACATAAACCAAGAAGTTCAACAAGGACTTGATGAGGGAGGTCAATAAAGGTTCAACAATCTAATGCGACTTTGACATTCTTTTGGATTCACTATCCTTTAAACAATGAGGTTAACTTCTCCTCGATCATGCCAAAACTACGTTACGTAGAAAAATTTGAGAGATTTCCTAGTTACGTAGATGGAAATTTCCTATAACTAGGTAATCTTATTTCCCATCTCCGTATCTAGGAAATACACGCTAATATCTACGTAATTTAATTTCCTATATAGGAAATATTGGCTAATATCTAGGAAATTCAGTTTCCTATATAGAAAATATGGGCCACTATCTAGGTAATTCAATTTCTTATATAGAAAATATGGGCCAATATCTAGGTAATTCAATTTCCTATATAAAGAATGAACAAGAAACATGGACCGTTATCTAGGTAATTCAATTTTCTATATAGAGAATGGATTGTCTATGTGGAGAATTTAACCATAAATGATTAATTGGTTATTAAAAAAAGTACTTTAAATCTTTTATACTTAATATATATTCATGCATCAATATTATTACAAATTTAAATACTTAAATTCTCCTCTCTCTCTCTCTCTCTCTCTCTCTCTCTCTCTCTCTCTCTCTCTCTCTCTCTCTCTCTCTCTCTCTCGTGCACGCACACACACACACACACACACAAAACTCAATACAACATACTTTAAAATGTAGGTATATGCTCTCATCTTCTACTAAAAATTAAGAGAATAATTTTACGAATCCTAGTGTGACTTATATTAAGCTTGCATTAAGTTAAAATATATGCAAAAAGGACAAAAGATCTGTGTTGATATTACCAAATGATAGGAAATAAAATTTTGTTAGTATCACCTTGATCATTATGAATGCTAAATGTGGCTTAGTTTCAAAAGGAGAGCAAGTCTTTCACAAGTTTGGAGTTCAAAACGATAATCAAACGAACCTATAAGCATGGGAATGGTGAGAAAGAGTGAGTGTTTTGATATAAGCTACCTACATAGCTTTTAAAGGTTAGTTTGAAGATGTATGTAGATTGTTTTAAAGGGTTTATGTTATATGTAGAAGCTTCCTATATAGCTTTTAAAAAGAGTCATTAATATAAAAGACCATAACTTTCAACTATATAAATTCAAGGATTAATTTATTACAATAGGTATTATAATATCAAGAAAGGAGTAAACATGTAGAGATATGTCAAGTGAGGAAAGAAGGTATGTAGAACACTATCTTTACTTTGTGATTAGAAGAGTAAAAGTTTATGATAAATTATTGCCTCTTGATCCCATGTCCTTTCCTAATAACGCATGGTAGACTACAAAGCAACCCGTAAATGGTTCTTGCAGAGAATAAAAGAAAGATAAAAGATTCCCACTATGGATGGTCATTCTTGAAGAGAAGAAAGGATAAATGAAGGATCCCTAGTATGTATGGCCGTCATGATTATGGCTATTTTATGTGCACGCATAAGCCACTTAGTTGCAAAAGAAAAATTTTACGAGCTCAATCAAAGTGTCCAAAATATATGCATATTTATGATTAAGAAGGGGCATTTACAAAATGCGATATTGCAATCTTTTTCGAGTCAAAAACTATACATCATTTCAAAAATGTAATTGCATTCTCTATTGAAAATCATGACATGCTCCTAAAAATTTTTTGGTTTATTATGAGCATTATCTTCATTTTGATTGGTTGAGTGTTGGGTTTAGTGAGGTTAGGCCTTCAATCTGCAAGCAAAACATTGCCATGAGTTGTAATTATCATAGACATCATAAATCTCTTTGTTGATAACGTGATCCAATGAAGTATCTTTGACTACAAATGGAATCTTCATATGGTATGTGTGTCCTGTAACTTGGTGGTTTCTAGATCACTCTTTATGCAATCAACTTAGTGGCATACATAGACTTCTTGGCTCTAGTAATAAGACCATGTCAAGGTAATCTCACATGTACAAGATGATGGGAAGAAGATTTTGAGAATGTGCTTGCGCTCGTGCGTACTCTCACATATGTGAATGTGATTTTGGAAGCTCTTATGAGCTTATTGAATCAGATAAATGTTCTTTGTTCCATCATATAAGATAATAAATGGATAGTTTTCTTTAAGATAATAAATGGGTAATATATTTATTTTTGAGATAGTTTCTTATGTAAAAGTGTATGTGAGTGGGAATCATTTAGAGAAGTAAAAGTGGACACAAGAGTTGCTTTATGCTCATAATAGTTCTTTAAACTTAATATACATTTGCAACTATGCATCTTCCTTTCCATATTGAGGTAAACATGATTTTGCTTGCATGACTAGGAATCATTTAGAGAAGTAAAAGTGGACATAAGAGTGGCTTTATGCTCATAAGAGTTCTTTAAACTTAATATACATTTGCTACTGTGCTTCTTCCTTTCCATATTGAGGTCGTAGTCATAAACATGATTTTTCTTACATGTATACAAAGATCAATGTGATCATCTTATAATGTCATTATATTTTATGACCACATACTGTATGGTAGATGGTCATGGGTTGCAACAATGGAGTCTCCTATCTGACTCTCTCCACCTCATGAGAAAAGATGGCTTCAATGTGTCCCTCTCAATTGATCCCTTTAGCATTCAGCTAATTCTTATCTATGGTCTTTGAAACTTTTGATGGGTTGCAACAATGGAGGCTCACCTCTCTAACTCTCTCCACCTCATGAGAAAAAACTCCTCCAATCTGTCTCTTTTAGCATTTATCTACTTCTTATCTAGGGTCTTTGAAACTTTTGATTTGTAAATTTCACACACACACACACACACAATATAGTAGAATAGAAGCTCCTTTTTATATTGATTTTATCAAGTTAAGCTAACAAGCTTTGGTGCACACACACACACACACACACACACACACACACACACACACACACATGTACACCGACAATTAAACATGTGTATATTAAATGATGATGAGTTATTGAATAATTTGAAACTTGTATAGTTGAATGATTGGGAAGTCATTTGTGGGATGATGTACTTTTGATACACTATATGTAATTATTTCTAGCCCCCTTCATTAGGTACTATCATGATAATCTCTCAAGATCGAGTTAAGTTTGGAGATGATAATTTTTATTTTGTTGAGGTCAAATGAAGTGTCGTCATAGGACTAACCTTGATGTCAATGTTTGGTCAGGACTCGGTACTTACATGGTTCCAAAACACCTAGTCGGCTTCGGAGGAGTAGCGTAACTAATGGAGCTACACCCAATGCAATAAGCCAATGCTAGAACATTGAGACACCATCTGCCTAAGTGCGGGGAGATTGAGCATGAATGTAAACATGTTAGTTCCTACTTACGGCTATCCAGATGGGGCAGACTTCCACATCCAGATAGAAATTACTTAACACAAGATTGAACACTACATAATGAATAGATAGAAAGCAACAGTACGACAAGGTTCAATCCAACCTTGAGTATTGCAAAATAAAGTGCCTTAGAAGAACCCTGCCCATGAACTACTCTCTCAACTCTTCTGTGTCCCTATTCGGTACTATTTCTCTCCTCGGAGCCTGAGTAGACTCGACATGTATCCCTCTATCTGGCTAGTAATGCACTCACTTCTACAGTGTTAAGCCGGGTAGACTAGATCCACACTCTCTCTCTTCTATCCCCTTATCCAACTAATCCTCCTTTTTTCCATTACAACCACGGGTACTATTCATTTACCAAGAAGCTCTTTATGAGGTTATTACAAAACAAGAAAGCCTAGTTTATTGCACGATGGTCAGTCCAGCAGCGATCTAGGCGGTGACCAAACGGGCTAGTTGGCTGCCAACATTGGGATCCCCCTCGCTCGTGGGGTGCACCATCGACTAACCGAGATCTTCTGTGATGAAAGGTTTGAGTGGGAGCATACCTGCTGGGACCTGAAAGATGGTGAACTATGCTTGAGCAGGGCCAAGCCAGAGGAAACTCTAGTGGAGGCTCATTCACGATACTGACGTGCAAATCATTTGTCAGACTTGGGTATAGGAGTGAAAGACTAATCAAACCATCTAATAGCTGGTTCCCTCCAAAGTTTCCCTCAGGATAGCTGACGCAGTAGATGCTACAACATAATAAATCATCAATTATCTCTAACTCGTAGATGTACATTATTAATGAACCTGCAAAATCACCAAGGCTTCAATTCCCACTTGATACGGGATTCATCAATCATGAGATATGCCGCCAAACATTGGTAACACCAAAGGGTGCTATACAACCGCACATCACAGGAAGTTTGATTGGAAATAGATCCCACATGAATGAAATATCATCACGTGTTTTGGTGAAAATGGTCACAAGTTGAATTTGTCGTTTGATTTGAGTGGTTCAAACAATCAACATATCATATTCTAAAGTTCTAATCATATCAATGTAAGATTATCTAATAGGCTCATGATTTAAGACCTAAGATGATTACTACAATGATTGATCAAAGGTGTGAGATCGGTGAGGTCAGACGACAATTGTAGAAGTGAGATCGGCGATTGAAGATGTTGAATCATCAAGGAAGTGTAATAGCATGATAGAGCTTCTTGGATCGCACTTTGATGATGTGGCACCTAGATTATCTGCGTGGATCGCTTGCCTAGATTATCTACCTAGATTATCTACATGGATTGCCTCCATATCTTTGCCTCATGCATAGAGAGAGAGAACCCACGCCTCATGTGGAGAAAGAAAAATTATTTTAAGAAAACCCTACTTGCGAGCTACGTCGTCTTGCCCACAAGTGCCCCGTAAGCCTCGGTCGCCTTCTTCGACCAGCTCTGTCCCGCCTCTTGCCATCCCCTCCTGCTCAGCCTTGCAACCTCCCTTGCTCACCCCTATGTTGTGGACACCACCACAGGATCTCTCCCTCATCGACCTCCTAACTCACTGGAGGGTCTAGGTCCAGTCGTTGCCATCCCTACCGATAATCCTTGGAAGAGCTATCATTTGGAAGCAACAAGCAATGTTCTTAAATTAGAAAGAGATTTTTTTGAGAAGGAGAACATTCATTTGAAGAAAGCCATGGAGCAGTGTGTGTAGAAGTTATTAAGCAATAAGGAAACCATTTTAGGGCTTGAAAAACAAATATCTGAATTAAGACATAAGCAGACCTCATTAGGTCTCCGTAGACGACAAAAAAAAAACTAAGGAATATTGAGCAAATGAAGCTAGGAGGTGCTGGCATCAAGAAGAGAATACATGCAATCAAGTAAGCTCCTTTCTATTAACTGGTTTATTGTTTCTATTGTGATATTTTATGAATAGCAATCATTATTGCATATGTTCATGTATATCAATTTTTGCATTTCAATCTGATATCAGATCATTATTGCACCCTGATAAAGAATCAACGACGGAACCTTCTGGCGCACATTTAAGTCTTCTTTTAGATCGCCAGTATGTAGAAGCATTGATGAACGAGAAGAAATATAAGGTCTCAGAAAAGCAAATAGATGACTTTTTCAAAGAGAATCAACTCAATCCACAGGACATCCAGGCAATACTTGATGAGGCTGGTATATCACACAGAGGGTACTCAGCCATTTATAAGACTTTATAGGAAAAGATGAAGGATTCTAGTATGAAAGGATCATTATTACCAAATCTTTCTTTGGTTAAAAAAATACGTAAATAAGTAAATGAAGAGGTACTGCAAGCACTAGGAATCCCATTTCATATTGAAGACACCTATGTTGCACCAATAGGAGATGTGGTCTACAATAGATAAAATAATATTTTCTACAACTTGGAGCCCTTACAATCATATGCTATTCAATTGTTTGAAGTTACTCCTGAAGAATGTGATGGTGTCCTCAAATTTGTGCTAAAGCTTGATGAGTGTCAAATTGTGAAGGAGAGAAAGTTAGAAAGGGTTACCATCACACTAATGAACATGGCACTTGATACATCTATTCCTAAAAGATGATCCTAGATGGTTTAATGCTCAACATGAAAACAATATATTGTCTTTGGGATCGTTTGAGGTAAAATTTATTACACTTGGATATGTTTGTGAAAAAAGAATTACATATAAAAAACACTGATGGGTGCTGCATTCCTATGTTTCTTATGTATTGCAGGTAGAATCAGAGAATTTTGATGTTCTGCATTGGATCTTTCATAAGTCATCGATATCCGAGATCATTAGCGAGCAGAGAAATGGCAAAATCTTAGATGTGGAAGGCATGGGACAATCTAAGGTAGAGTGGCATATGGCGGGTGATCTTAAAACTCTGAAGTGTATGCACAATGTGTCAAAGGGTGTCAATTCAAAAAGTCCCTGCTTATATTGCATATGCAGTGCAAAGGTGTTTGATAAGAGGTATTGGAAGAAGGCACCAGCTAGACACTTGAAAGACCCAAACTTCAAGCTAATTCTCGATATTCCATTGTCAAGTGTCCACATTTGTACAATGCATGCTCTTGCAGAATCATTGAAAAACTCTTGTTTTTATACATATGTTTTGCATGGACTCTACAGCCCAATACAGCAAAGGTCACATCCATAAAAGCACTAGAGAAAGTTCTATTAGACATTGGTTTGCATGGTGGACATGCGAAAATTGAACAAGTTGAAAAATGGTCTAAGGATGGGAAGAATGTACCTAAGAAACCTTCCATTGGGGGTGTTAAAGCAAGAAGGTTTCTATTTGAATCAACACCAGAAGGTCGTAGAAGAAGACGATCAGTGCATATCATAAAATACAACAAATGGAAGTGCATTCACAATGCAGTAGTAGACCATGCAGACAATGGTCAAGCAAGAACATGGATAGCCAAGGTGTGGAAATCTCTAGACACTATGTTTAAGTTCTGTGACAAGAAAGTGTGGATGAAGAAATGAGATATTTTAAACAGTGCTAGATGAGTTCAAGAGATCAATGATTGATGCATGGACGGATCAACACATCACCCACTACATGGTATTAGATTGATTATGCATTGAACTAGTTTTTAAACTGTATATTGAAAAATATACTAATTAATGTATTCTTTTATTCTCTTGAAGCATATTATATACCATCATACTCCTTGGTTTGCAAAGAAGTATTGTAGTTTATCAATATGGTCAACCCAGGGAATGGAGAAAACACATTATGAAGCACGCTTCGGGTATTTCAATCATACAAGACAAGCAGAAAAAGCTAACAGTTTAGACGAATTACATCAGCGGACATATAGGAAGCTTGTACACAAAGCCAAAAAGAAGCAACAGTTCAAAGCATCCAAAATTAATCAAGCAGCAGTTCAAAGCAGCCGAAATTAATCAAGCAATAAAACTTATGAATAAAGAAAGAAAACAAGATATATGGAGGAGATCTAATGCAAGTATTAAGCATGCAGAATGGCAAGGAACCAAACAAAGAAATGGAAAGATTTAGATACCCATAGATCCATGATTAACATTTCAAGTTCAGAAATGATCATATGCAAAAGTGTCATGACATTACACGAGAGAGAATATTATTACAAGAGATAAGAATATCCTACTACTCCTTAACCTGCTCACTAACATCCTCGGGTGCATGAAGCCTTGCTCTTTTTGAAGATGGCTCTGCAACATCCTGTAAGTGTAAAATTGGAGCAACCCTCGGTTTTGTGAATATGAGAAGCTTCCTTTTGCCATAATCACTTAGCATATTGGGATCCTTAATGAAAGATCCCTGCCCTCTCTGCGACGCAACGAATTTTGGGGTGCTAGCAGCGGAAGTAGCACTTCTTGCGCATGCAGAGCCTCTCACTCGGGGCCTCGTCCAACAAGAGACTAATCCCTCGGTTCTTTTAAAACCGAACCCGAAAAAAACTTCCCTTGCCCAGAAAGCACGGGCGATCCCTCCAGGATATTTTTACTCTAACGTAGTCAAGGTCATCACCGACCTAACTGATCCGACCGAACCTGTAAGTCACTTGGACAGATCAAGGAAGAAACTTGCACTTGGATCATAGAGACCAACGCTTTTTTCCTCATCGAGAGGCATAGCCATTGATTCTTTTCCATAGAACAATTACTATCTGGGATTTACTTCATCTATCGTACCATAACAGAATTGAGTCTCATTTTAGGGATCCATCCATCCAGCCTAACCCCATCCAGTCCCATGGGTTAGCCAACCGCCCAACCATTGTAGTGATAGAATCCGTTTAGAAATTTGGTTATGTTTTGTCCTGGGTACCAGGGAAAAGAGTTCCCAGGCCCCTTAGCCGGTGCTTCATGCAAACTTAAAGATAGTCACACCACTTACACACCCAATATGAAATTGCCTGTTTCACAGATTCAGCTGTCTTTAAAAATCTTTTAATAAAATCATAGTATCACTGATCATAATCCTCCAAAATATCTGGTTGAATTTTAGTTTCCAATCATTCCTTCATCGGTGTACCTATGACATCATTGGCAACCAGAACGCTCACCACTTGCCCACTCAGAGATCTTTTCGATAGTTCCTAGCTCATAGTACCCGAAAATATATTCACTTATAAAAATCCAGATGGACTCTCCGTTGAAAATCAGCAAGATCAACCAACAGGTCCATATAAAAGAGCCATGGACTCATTCATTGAGGACCAGCAAGGTCAATCAAACCAGATCCATGCCCTAATTCAAAAAACAACTCTTACTCCTTGTTCCAATATCTTCCTCGATGCACGTGTGGGTATCTTTGGCGATCCAGAGCCCGAGCACTGTAGGGTCAGCACCCCCTAGGATCCTTCATAGGTCACCTAGCGCTTCACTCATAGGCCGCTTCCTTGGTCCCTCATCCACCGTACTGGAAGCTCACCATTTAAATCGAACCGAGGCTCGTCAACCGGCCTTACTATGCAAGACGTCCTCCGTTGACTCTCCGTCAGGTGTTGCAACTTTATTACTTAGGTCTCCACGACCTCATTCACAAGATGGTTAAAATGCTTCCCCTGACATAAAACAGTCATAAATATAATTTCTAATAAACTCTCGTCTTTCCACATTGTTCCACATCAGTCCACATTACTTAATCCATGTCCAATTCATATGTATTCTCATTGTCCTTCATCCATTCTCATCCAATCACATCATTTTCCATCTCATCACATCTTTCCACATTTATCCTCATCACATCTCATCCACTCACATCTACCCATATTCACATCTCATCACATCATATTCATTCACATCTCATCCATTCATATCTACCCCAATCCACATCACATCACATCACATCTTATTACATCCCTTTCACATCACATCTCATTCATTCATATCTATCCCGATTCACATCCCATCACATCACATCCATTCACATCACATCTCATCCATTCACATCCATCACATTCATTCACATCACATCCATTTACATCCATCACATCACATCCATCCATTCATATCCATCACATTACATCCATCCATTCACATCCATCACATCACATCCATTCACATCACATCTCATTGTGAAAAGGTGAGAAGAATCTACTAGGAGAGAATAAAGGGTAGCATGAGAAGATTTAGGAAGTGTGGAGATATTCTGGGAAAAGTGAAGAGGTGGAGAGAATTAGGAAATTTCACTTTTACTATTTAAATGATTGAATTCCAAATGTCATGGGAATTCCTCTTTTATCATTTAAATATTTCTCATACATAAAATAAATTTATCTAAAATTTATATTTGAATTTAAATAAAATATCCATTAATTTCAATATGCTAAGAATTCTACTTTTCCCATTTAAATGATTGAATTCCAAATGTCATGGGAATTTCTCTTTTATCATTCAAATATTTCTTATGCATAAAATAAATTTATCTAAAATTCATCTTTGAATTTAAATAAAATACCCATTAATTCCAATATGCTAGGAATTCCACTTTTCCCATTTAAATGATTGAATTCCAAATGTCATAGGAATTCATCTTTTATCATTTAAATATTTCTCATGCATACAATAAATTTATCTAAAATTTATCTTTGAATTTAAATAAAATATCCATTAATTTCAATATGCTAGGAATTCCACTTTTCCCATTTAAATGATTGAATTCCAAATGTCATAGGAATTTCTCTTTTATCATTTAAATAAAATTACCATAATTCTCTCTTTTCTTAATTATTTAATTATACATAAACCTTAAAAATTAGTTTTCCCTTGAATGTGATGAAAATCATTCTTTTAGCCTAGGATATTCAATCCTAGAATATGGTAGGAAGTCCTCTTTTCACGTTATGCACATAAGAATGAATTATGTATCAGTTTCTTAAAAATTTTGCCATAGCTTCGCTGCTATTAATGATAAATTTTAATATTTTTGAAAAGAATTAGACTTAGTAATGTAATTATGATAGTATAACTATCTTTTAACCTTAAATCTAATTTATAGATTTAACTCATAATATTACCATAATTTACTAGCATATAAGTATAAGAAACCATTTTCTTAACCTCTAGCTTCACAAGCCTAGAGTTTGATTTGTGAATTGAGAATTTCTCCATGAGAAGCATCAATTGAATAGAGAATTGGTCATAGGAATGAGCATTCTTTGGGGGAGAGAGATAAACATAAAAGCATCCTAATTTAAGCATAAATGTAAACTTTTCTTAATTATTCATTACAACTCTTAAGAAAAGCTTGATTTGCATTATAAACACTTAATTAAGAAACTTCTCAAGCTTGAGAGGGATTGAGAACTAAAAACATTGAGAATAGTAGAGAAAAACCATAAAATTACACTTTACCTCTTGTTTTTGCTTACTTCTCTATCATAGAAGAAGCCCCCAACCAATCAATTGGTTTGTGTGTTGAAAGGAAGATGGTCGTTTGCACCACGAAAACTTGCTTCTTTGTAATGTCTTTACATTGAATGGTCCTTTCTTTTCTCCTTTGGTACCTATTTTCAAAAATCAAAGTAATGTATATAAGTAATAATGATTATGGCATAGTTTTGAAATGAATACTTTTTTGAGGTTAGATTGAATAACATACCTTATGGTCGTTGCACTTGAACACATAATCATCAGGCACTTGTAGGCCATCCTCATTTGCCAAGTCTGTTCTCACTTGACGGAGTGAGATGTTTGACCTTATATTGAGTACTGTGAAGAGCTCATGTTCAAACCATACCTCTAATAACATCAATGGGTTTTCAATGTCATCCTCTAAGTTTTGAAATGAATACTTTTTCGAGGTTAGATTCAATAACATACCTTATGGTCGTTGCACTTGAACACATAATCATCAGGCACTTGTAGGCCATCCTCATTTGCCAAGTCTATTCTCACTTTACGGAGTGAGATGTTTGACCTTATATTGAGTACTGTGAAGAGCTCATGTTCAAACCATACCTCTAATAACATCAATGGGTTTTCAATGTCATCCTCCAAGTCCTGATCAATTGCTACAAGTTTTCCATTGACATAATGCAATATCATATAATGAAAGGCTAAAATAAAATTCTGGGAGCCAATCATATATTTACAGACAATAGATTTCCTATGGATTTTGCAGGTAACCCCATTTAATTCTTTCACATCTCCTAATTTTGACCTAAGAAATCCAAACATTTCTCTGATTTTCAGATAAACATTAACGATGTTTTTTGACCTCCTCGTCTCATAAAAGAAGTCGACAAAAACATGCAATGGCATAAAGTCAATGTTTTTCACTTTTTGACGACTTGCTACATTTGGTCTTATACACCTCTGCACGTCTTGGTATATCTTTAATCTAAAGCACTCACTTGTTTCTACTGTTGGTATTGGCCATTCTAGACTGTCGAATGAAGGCAGTGGTAATGCTTTCAAAGATCCATTCTAGACTGTCGAATGAAGGCAATGGTAATGCTTTCAAAGATCCATAACCTGTAACACTATGAGGTGTCATGTAAAATTCATTATAAAAGAAAACTCTCTCTGCCAAAGACCTGCTTGATGTTTCTTTGTATAGCTGCTCACCACCCAATAGATGCATGAAAATCATAGAAGATTCCCACAATACTATCTATAGGCTGCCAATCAACCAAGTTTGAAGGATATATATCTATACAGATGAATACAAGAGAATCATAAGTATAGAAATGAAACACATTACATAAACATAATGTAAAAACATTTACTTACAGTTTGGTCTATGGAGTGGGATTCCATTAGGCAAATGTTGTAGATGCAGTTCTAAGTGCATGTTGGCATGCTATATAAGGACTTCCTTAATGCTCCTACTATGTCAGAGAGTTTGAAATCTTGAACTCTGCCTTTGTAAGTGTCGAGATGAACTCATTCTTTGTTTTTTTCTGCTTTCTCGTCTGCAACATAATCCAACTACCAATAGAGATTGTGGTAGGAATCCACCTTTAATTATCCATATCAAAACTATTGTATACTATAATAGCTCTAGTAGAGGAGCAGGGATGCCTAAGATGTGTGGTTTCCATTGAAGCAAATAGAAAATAAAAGCAGATGTAAGAAGATGGAAGAAGAGCTAACCTCCAAAATATGTGAAATTTTTAGAGGGAAATCCATTCATTAAATGAGCTAGGAACTTCGAAGAGAACATTTCAAAATTTTAGAGGAAAAAAGCACCTTTATTAAATGAGCTGAACGAGGGAAATTTTTAGATTAAAAACCGTTCATTAAATGAGCTGAGATTTATTAAATGAGCTGACAACACTCTAATTTTCATATATACTAAAGAAATGACATTATAAAGTGTGGTCAAATGCATTTCATATTTCTTTAATAACAATATATTCATATAAAGAATATATGAAAAACGTCTAATTATCAAAAGTTTCATTACGGTGGCTCTCTTCCTATTGGTCCAAAGCCTTTCTCTCTCTAGAGGAAAAAGGCGCAAAGTTGAGTCCAAAATTCACCAAGTGTGGTTATTTTACTTAACTAGTCTATAGACTTGAGTTTGTACATGAGGGTAGACATATTGTTATGTGTGGTGTAAGCATGATGTGGAGGTTATTCCAATTATTTCTATCATGTAGCCACATTTATAGCCGCATTGAGCTTCCGATAACTATCAGCTCAACTTACACACGATAAGTCCTCATCTTTATCGAATGATTACATTCTCAGTTATTTACGAATTGTTTTAAATTTTATATTTTCTTAACTTGTTCATTTCAATATATCAAGGTAAGACTTTCTTACTTTTGAATTCTATTTTATATCATCAAGTTTTATTTAATATTTGTTTATTTTGTAGTAACTTTTTATTATTAAAATAATAGTTTTCCTAAGAAACCAATGACACTCCAAACCTCGACATTAACACTTTTGAAGCCTTAAACCTCTCCAAAATCATTGATACATCACTTAATGACCATAACATAGGTATTCACACCAAGGTAGATGATTCACAAAAAGCTAATAAACATGATTCAAAGAAGTGTTTTAGGTATAACAAGATTGGACATATCACATCAAATTGTCCACGGAGGTCAAAGTTTATTTCACTTGGACTCAATATGATCGATGATGATGAACAAGAATACCACAACGAAGAGTAACATATTCATTTGATTATCTTTACAATAAATTTTATTTCAGACTTTGTAAATTTCAAGGAGAGTTCTTATGCATCAAAAATAGAACTTCTTGGAGGAATTGGCCCTTCCATCTTGAACTATACTTTATGAAATTTTTACTATGTATTAGTCTTTTGTCACTTGTGGTATGGGACACGAGATTAATCCTGTGTGAAGTATTCCAATGTATACTTATCCCTAGATTTGTGTGGGATAATTTCTGGTGGTATGGGACACTAGAATTTATTACACATAGAAGTCCTTGATACAATGTCTCTTTTATATGTGTGTGATGAACTCTTGGTGATATTTATTTGTGATCGATAACTTATCACAATTAAGTGTTGAAAGGGTGACCCAAGTTGGTTGTGAATGAATCCAACCAGCTAATGACACGTGTGAAGAATGTGTGAGTTTGATTGTGAGTAAATCCGATCAACTCTTTTGGTTAATTCCTGAGAGGGTGACCAAGTGTGGTATAAGAATTAAGAGCGAATCTGATTAATTCTTTAGAGGGTGACCCAAGTTGTGAGTGAATCCAACCAGTTGTGACACGTGTGAGATGTGTGGTATGAGTTTGATCAACTCTGAGAATATGTGTGATGCATATAAAGACATTGTGAGTGAATCCGATCAACTCTAAGACACGTGTGATGCGTGTAAAGGTTGTGGGAGTTTGATTGTGAGTGAATCCGACCAACTCTAATGCATGTGCGGTGTGTGTAAAGACATTATTATGAGAGAATCCAATGTGCAAACGATTAATGTGTTTAATCACCCAAGTGCATTGATAGTTACAACTGAGGACGGTTGTCTTCTCAACCGGGAGGACTATCACGGAATTGAGATTTTTCAAAAAAAAATTGTAAAAGAAAGCTTGTGGAGTAAGCAAGGGTTTTTCAGATATTTTACTATCCAATTTTTGTAAAAGAAAAGCTTGTGGAGCAAGAAAGGCTAAAATAGCCGTTATTTTCAATTAATAAGATCTATAAATACTCAAGCGATGCTTTTGGCACACGCTTGGGGGGCACAGATAGGACCCAATCTGGTGTTCTCTCTCTCATTTCTGAATTTTTATGTTACGCATGTTTCCCAAGGTCCGTGGTTTCCTATTTCACTAAGTCTTAGGCTAGTCCCCATTGATGGTGTCAAATATGTTCAAGATAAGATCTTACCTTAGCCTTTGTGTGCACCGAAACAAGTGTCATTTTGTATTGCTTTAGAGCCATGAATGCAACTTCTCGATGTGGGTGTGCTAGCATGTCCGTTGCATCCTCACTCTGTTGTCACACCATCAGAATGCTTCTATGGGCATGGGAGTGAAGAAAAGGCTTTCTTTCCCTAGATAGAGGCAAAGAGGAGATAGCCTTTGTGGTGGTTTTCTCTCATAAGAGATGGTAGAGAAGAAGCTCAAGAAAAGAGAAACCTAACTAAGCAAGCAAACTATCAAGCTATTGTTTCTTGCCGATTTCCCTCTTGGCGGAATGGCAAGACAGTAGGCTGAAGTAACAGACTAGTCAGGCAATGCCGTGGAAGGAGTGTAGCCACCCACCAGAGCTTCTGGATTCAAACACCAACTCTAGAGTGGTCATGGAGACACTCAGAAGATCGCTTTCCACTTTTGAACTTCACACACTCTCACTCTGCTCTCACTCCACTTGTAACTCTCCTACTCTCTTTCACGTGCACAACATGTTAGTAGTAAAACAAAGACATACCACTCTTATTCAACACATTGCAGAGAGTATCATAGAGACATAATGAATGACAACATTGCTCTTTGTTTACTGTATTACTCCAGAGTATCGCAGAGAGTATCACAGACATAACACTCTTATTCAACACATTGCAAAGAGTATCACAGAGACATAATGAATAGCAACATTTCTCTTTGTTTACTGTATTACTTACAGAATCATCACAGAGGATCACTACAGAGCAACTATTCGACACAAAGGCTACTACTTCTTAAGGACTATAACCATGTTAAGCTTCACATTATTGGTTGTCAACTACTAGCTGTGAGCTAATTGTAGCATGCAACCTTTGTAGCCTTCAAACTCATGCATCCCCTGTAACCTTGCGTGCTGCGAACTCCTTGCAGTAGTGACCAACCATCCTTTTAAGCTTTGTCTTCTTGATCTTCGCAATGGCTACTCTGGTGGTTACAGCCTGCCACCTTCACACATGCAGTACCAAGGTGGTGCTCACGATGTGGAAGGTGGTCCGATTGAGCTCTTTGTCCCCACTGAGCCACTGGGAGTAACACTTGGCACACCCGATGCTGGAGCTTTTGCTCTCCAAGCTATTCCCTTGACAAATTTATCTTCAAACTTTATGAACATTTCTAGAGGATTATAGTTTAGAATAATGTACACATTGTCTAAGTAGGTGGCATATTTTTGCATCCCCTTCAGCTTTGTTGCCTGCTCTTGTGTGCACCCAAGACCTCTGTTGTTGGTTTGCGGAGTGTGCAGGTCAAAAACTCTCACCACAGGTCAGAGTGGGGTCTGAATTAGAATTTTCTTTTCTACCATTGGGATAGGCCTCCACTCGACTTGTGTGGCTTCTTCATATTTTGTCGGATGTTCTCAAAGTAGGCTTTGTGTCTTTTCCGCATCTAGATCTCATGTGCCCCACTTCCAGACATTGAGGCTAGTTGGTGGTTGAATCCTTGGTGGGAGCATCTTCCTTCCCTCCGGAGTCTGAGAGAAACAAGTACTGAGAGCATGGATGCTCCGGAGGAAGGGGTTTCTTGGTCAGTATTATGGACCTTATTCTGTCTCCATTCTAAAAGTATGGTGGCAGCTCTTTGTTAGTATTTAACAGTTATGAGAACATTACATGGGAGGCTTCAAAGAATGGATTATCCGTGCTGGCCCACGGGGCTGCTGGCCTATTGGTGGCTATTCTGTCTTTTAGGCACTCATTTTCTTTGCTTAGAGCTTGGTTGGTAGCATTTTTGGGTTGTCCGTGGTGGATAATTCAACATTACCTTCACCTTCCTCTACAAGTTCTGCTTGTAGCATGGTGGCCTCTTCTTTTGCTTCACGCAGCTCTAGCTTCCATTGTAGTCTGGTTTTCTAGGTCTGTTGTACCCTTTCCACCACTAGACGTGCCTCCTTTATCTACTTCTGGAGTGTTGTCTTGTACTCTTTCCAATCTACAGGCCTTTCTCTTCTGAGTTGATCTTCATTTTCTAGACAGTGCTGCATCTCTATTTCTATGCATTCAGCTGATTGATTGTGTCTATTTCAAACTTTCTGCTCCTCTCAATCTTTTCCTTTTATTCTTTTGCCTATGTCTTGGCCTTGTCTTTGTCTTCCATGGCCTCTCTCAAAATCTTTGCATACTCTTGGGAGGGTGTGGTATCCTACAATTCCTGGTGTAATTCCTTAATTCTTTCTGCAAGCTTTTTAGCCTCCTTTTCCCAGTGAGCTGCCTTCTAAGCAGTGGCCTTCAGGGGGGCTAGAACCAGGTTTTGATCCTCATCTGCTACTTTCTTGTCCTTTCTAGAAGTGCTTGGGTGGGGGGACCCTTGGCTCTCTGCAGGCTATTGTTGTTGTTGCTATTGTTGCTATTGTTGTTGTTGTTGCTATTGTTGCTGTTGTTCCTTGTCTGCATCATCATCTTTATCTAGGTCATGGATGACCTTTTGTGCCTTGCAAGCCATTTTTTTGTGAATTTGTAGTAGGGCTTGATCCCAGACCTTGCTGAGTGTCTGGGCTTTGCTATTTTAATGATTATCGCAAGTGGAAGGCACATAATCTCTTCTTCTTCTTGGATCTTCAAGTCTTGGACCTCTGTCTAGGCGATTGCCACTGTTGTGCTCTCCAGCACTTCTTCTTTTAGCCTTTGGATGGCGTCGCCCCAGACCTTGGCTGGCTTTTGAGCTTCCACTAACTTTGCTCTGAGCTTGTCCACCTGAGCTTTGAGCATGTTTTTCTTGCTGGTGAAGGTTTTGATCTTCCCTTCACTCAGCTCTTTCTACTGGACTAAGGCCTTCTCTATACGAGAGCAAGCTTGTTCTGCATTTCTACATTATGCTGAGCCATTACATTTTCTTTTCTCTCCAAATCCTTGGCTTTAGCTGTAACATTTTTTAGCAGCCCATGTTGTTGCTGATTCAGGGTGCACATCTGATTGATGGTGCTCCGGGCCTTTGACTCATATTCCTCCATGGAAGCGAGGGCATGAGAGAATGTTCTAGGCCACGGTCATCAGCCCTTTGTTCATGTGCATCTGCTGTGGGTGAGGAGTTGTGCCTCTAGTTCTCCGAGTAGCTTAGGGTCGTGGCTTGGTTCTTCCTATCCCAAAGCTGCTACCCAAGGCTGAAGTTTCGGTGGTATGGATAGTTCTGCCCCTGTGGACAGCTTCCCCTTTTGAACTTCTTCTTCTCTCTTTTTCTGTTGTTCCCCTTCTTTCCTCTTTCCTCTTTCTCTCTTCCTCCTTCTTCCTTCTCTTTTCTTCTTCCTCCTTTTTCCTTTTCTCTTCTTTGAGATTTTTTTTTCTTTTTTGCTTCTGCACGACTTCCTGCTTCTGTCTCTCTTCCAGTTGTATTTTTCTTTCTTCTTCTACTTTATGCTTCTTTACCTCGTCCGTGAAACAACTCTTCATCTACTCTAAGCTTGATCTTCATGATGGTGGCCTTCTGGGCAATTTTCTGCCACTCCTCCACATCATCTTCAAAGGAGCTAAAGGTCACTCTGATGGGCTTCAAGGATCCTCCAGCTTTGCGGTGTGGTCATTCCGCGTAGGATTCTCCGGACCTTAGGTCTACGGACTTGGCAGGCCTATCCGATGGCCCTTAGGTGTGCATGCACCACTGTTGCTATTTTTCCTTGGCCCATGTGGCTGCTCTCTTTGCCAAATTCTCCTTGTAGATGGCAGCCTAGTTGATCTTTTCTCCTGCTTCTACTGCTCTATCAGCCTATAGTTTTGTTTGACATATCTTCTGGCTTCCCCATGAGCATGACATTCTGTAAGTGTTCAAGGAGCAAGAGTTTGTGCAGAGATGGCCCAGTTGGCCGCCTTTCCACAAAGCCCACCGATCCCTTCAACCCACTCACCCGTAAAGGGTGATGGAGGGATGTGGGAGGCCTAAGGGTCCTTTGACCCTTATACTAAGGGTTTTCAACCCTTTACACAATATATGGGATAATACCTAGCTACGTTGCAGCACAAGAGAAGACAGCTTTCCAACACCTCCGATATGGCGTCAAACTTAGCTTCACATCGATCACGACAGAGGCTACAGAGTACGATGGCTTGGCTTAGGGGCTTGACAGCGGCTTAAGGTAAGAGGCAGCATTGGCTTGGCCATGGCAGCCAGCAGCTTAGTCAGGGGCCATGGTGGTGAGCTTAGACGCAGAGGCTTTATGAAGAGCTTGGCTTGGCTTGGCTCAGCCTAGCAGCATGTACACACAAGCAGGAGTAGGCGATGAGTAGAGCAAGGCGAGGAGAGAGACCCGCTCTGATACCGTGTTGGAGTGAGAGTTTGTACAGAGATGGCCCAGCTGGCCACCTTCCCACCACAGAGCCCACCGATCCCTTGAACCCCCTCACTCATAAAGGGTGGTGGAGGGATGTGGGAGGCCTAAGGGTCCTTTGACCCTTATACTAAGGGTTTTCAACCCTTTACACAATACATGGGATAATACCCAACTACGTGGCAACATAGGAGAAGACAACTTTCCAACAGTAAGAAGAAGATAAACTGCTCTCGTCGGGTCTCATCTGCCACATTCGTTACCTAGTGCATGTTGCCTATTTTTGGAATCTCTTTCTCCACTCTGGGCTTCATGCTTGTGTCCAGCGCTCCCGTCCATCGGCAACCCTAGTGCGTAGTGCACTGTGAGCTCCGAGACCTTGATGGGTTCCTTCCCCTCCACATGTACAGTATTTGTTTCAAGAAACTGGTTAATAAGCTTGCCCCCATCTCGAGGTCCCGAAGATCCTCCCACTGGCAATCAAGCAACTTTTCAAAGCTGCACTTCCTCGCCCACTCCTTGTTCTTTCTTCCTCATGTCGAGGATTATCATAGGCATGCAGAGGCTTTTCTTCGGCAAATTGTCTAGCCTTAGAGTCTTACTAACCTTCGGCATGGCTTTGTCTTCTAAGAGAGCATTGCGAATCGGTGAGAAAGCTATGAGAAAAAAAGCGGGTTGAGAGTGTGCGCGTTTTGGTTCCTTGTGCTCTTTTTTGGGATGCTTTTTCCTTCCTTTCTTAAGGCATTGTCATTTTCGACTTCCCACTTCTGGATGTGATTTGACTCCTGATTCGTTTCATCCGCGCCGCCCTGGCTTAAAGGTATTAAATTTTTCTCGCCACCTCCCTGTCTTACCGTCGCATGTGGAGTTTTAATGATGTTGTGACAGTTGTCCTTCATGTGGTTACTTAAGCTGACATTGTGGCAATTTGCATTGCTGATGTGGATCTGGCTAGCATACACTTGGTTTCTTGCTTCTTTGTTGTCCTGGCCTTGATTTGTTGTGGAATTGTGTTATTCTGTGGACTGCCCACCCTTGCGGAATTCTTCCACGGCTCTGTTACTTCTTGGATTTTTTGCGTCATTGTTCGCTAAGTGAGATCATGCCACAACCGGATGCTCCGGCTCCTTGTCCTCTGCTTGTTCTTCTTCTGGTGTAACTTCCCATGTATTTCCTCATGCTGAAGCCGTTCACTGTTTTAGGAAAAGGTATACCATCCAGACTTTCTAATGTGAAGGCATTCTGACGGATTGGGTTTTTCACCCATGAATGGTCCTATCCACCGGATTTTGACTTTTCCGGGGTGCAATCCCAACTTGGAGTTGTAGACCAATACTAGGTCTCCTTGCTTGAAAATTTAATGTTTGAGATGCCTATCAATCCAAGGTTTTCTTCTCCGCTCACTATCTCCACCTGTAGAGAGCTAAGTTGTCTTCTTCTTCTAAGGCTTGGAGCTCCTGTATTCTGTGCTCCTGGGATTCTTTCATTGGTAGCTTTTCTTGGATTGCCACTCTCAAACTGGGCACCACAAATTCCATGGGTATTACTGCCTCCAACCCATAGACTATTTTGAATGGTGTTTTTCCCGTTGTTGAGACTTTGTAAGATATGCGGAATGCCAATAGGGCTATCTAGCTTCTGGTCCTCCCAATCATTTTTGTTGGCATTTATAATCTTCTTAAGGATTTTGGTCAAAACCTTGTTGGTAGATTCTGCCTGGCCGTTGCACTATGGGTAATAGGTTGAGGACTTCTTATGATTGATTAGGTACTTTTCCATCAACCCTTTCTTCACCTTGTTCATGAAATGGGTGCCCTGGTCACTAACTATTTCCACCGGCAGTCCATGGTGACTAGCAATAATATCTTTGAAGAGGAACTTCACCACCTCTTATGTAGAATTTCTCTTCACTACTTTAGCTTCCGGACATTTGGCGAAAAAATAAATTTTCATCACAATGATGTATTCACACTTGCTACCTTTTGTGAGCGGCTTGATTGGTCCAACAAAATAATCCCCACTTCATGAATGGAAACAACGGCAGTATGGGCGAGATGGGCAATCTATCAGAATCACCAGCTTGACCCGTCCATTGTGACAGACATCACATTGCTTTGCTTCGCTGTTGGCATCCCTCATGACCATTGGCTTGCTTGCAAAATTTTTTGGGCTATGATTTCTCCGTTCATGTGTCCTCTTCCCCTTTTTTCTTCTTTCTTGGCTTCTTTTTTCTGCCATTTTGGCTAGCTCGACCAGTTCCTCAAACTCCTCTTTAGTTTTCGCCTGCTTTGTGCTGATTGCTACATGGATGTCGAGCTTAAGCCCTTGGACAAACTAATCCGCAACTATTTGCATTGAGGGTCAGGTTTGTTCCGCCACTCTCTACCTCAAACTTAGTATTTTTGTTGCATAGGCCTCTACATCCATGCCTTCTTGTTGGAGTTCTCTTATTTGATCTCACATAGTCGAGATGCACACTTTATCTTGCGGAATCTCCCCAGAAAAGTAGTCATTACCTCTTCATAAGTCTGAAAAAATGGTTGTCTTAGTATCGTGACACCCACTCCGTGGCTCTATCTTTGAAGATGTTCATGAAAGCATCTCTGTGGATTTCACTCATCAGCTCCGGTTCTTCCACATCCCGAGGTCTAGCCACTTTCCAGTATTGCTCAGACCTCCTTCCAGTATTGCTCAGACCTCCTTACATGCAGATCTGCATCTTCCCCTTTCTCTCCTGAGAACACCGAGAAATTTTTGGCTAATGATTCCAAGGCTCCCTTGAACCTTTTCCGGGGGTTTTGTTGTTGTGGTTGTTCTTTCTAGTTTTGTTGCTCCACCCTTCTTGGGCTTCCTAGACTTGGACTATGCACAGTTTCTAGCTCTTGGCACTCCTTTTCTTGGTCCAAATTGTTCTTGAAATCTCATGCTCCCTCTTGCTAGTGTGGGGTTATAGAAGTTTTCGCACTATCTTCCTGGTTGGAATGATGCGAGACACTCCCAGTTGTGATCTTCCTAGAGGGTTTCTTGGAAGGCGTTACTTCTCTCCATCCTCAGGTTCACAATCATGCAGAAGGCATGCCCGACTCTATTTTTGCTGGTTGGGTTGTGTGGCGGAAGGTCTTGCGCACTTACTTGCCTAGAAAATCCCCTCCGTGTGCTATAGCTTCTCTGTAGACTTGTTTAGGGATCTAGTTCTAGCAAGATCAGCTTGAGCGGAACCAGAACTTTCTCTTTCAGAGTTCCTTTTCCTGAAGGTGCAGAATGCTACTCATAGCAGAGACTTTTCCACTCTCGCAATTTCCAAAAAAGGAGAGATTTTCAGTTTGCGATAGAGGTTTCCCTTAGCATAAAGTTTTTCCAATGGAGTTGAGGTAGAGTTTTCGCCCCAGTAGGAAGTTTTCCAGTGGAGTTGCGGTAGAGTTTTTCCCAGTAGGATCGCCAGGTGTTTCTCATCGATTTCCCTCTCAGTGGAATGGCAAGACAGTAGGCTGAAGTAACAGACTAGGCAAGCAATGTCGTGGGAGGTGTGTAGCCACCCGCTAAAGCTTCTGGATTAGAACACCAACTCTAGAGAGGTCATGGGGACACTTAGAACACCACTCCACTTTTGAACTTCACACACTCTCACTCTACTCTCACTCTGCTACGTAACTCTCTCACTCTCTTTCACGTGCACGGTATGTTTATTAAAACAGAGACACAACACTCTTAGTCAACAAATTGTTGAGAGTATCACAGAGACATAATGAATGGCAGCATTGCTCTTTGTTTATTGTATTACTTCCAGAATCATTATAGGATCACTACAGAGAAATTTCTCGACACAAAGGCTAAGGACTATAACCATGTTAGGCTTCACATTATTGGCTGTCAGCTACTAGTTGTGAGCTAATTGCAACATGCAATCTTCAAGCTTGTGCATCCCTTGTAACCTTGTGTGCTTGCAAACTCCTTGTAGTAGTGACTAGCCATCCTTTTAGTTTTGTTTTCTTGATCTTGGCAATGTCTGCTCTGGTGTTTATAGCTTGCCACCTTCACACGTGCAATACCGAGGTGGTGCTCACCACGTGGCAGGTGATTCGACTGAGCGCTCTATTGCCACTGAGCCATTGGGCGCAATAGCTATGCAAAACACAAGTAACCAACACAGTAGAAAGAAGAGGGAGAGCTCACAAGTATTCAATTACAAGGGAATGAATGTGTATTATTTAATGTCAAAGTCAACTTATATACAAATGCCTACTGTTCACACTTGGCCGTCCATAACTTAAAAATAGTCCCGGACCACTAGTTCTAGCCTTAAACAAATATACACACGAGGTTCCTTCCCCGTTTGTCATTCATGCCACTTCATAAAGTCCAACATTTTCTTAAATATTGTGTAAGAAGGGTTAAGATAGTGTAGATTAAGCCTTACATTTGTAGCTTAATATCTACATTTATAGTTATGGAAAGTATAAAGATTAACATAGCATAAAAGAAGCTTCAGACTATTTTGATATGATGTGCCTAAATACGCATTTTAGCTTCATAATGTTTTGATGTGATGTGCGTGAATTAGCATTTGAGATTTTTATATAAAGAAAATTCTAAGAAGATGTTATCCAACGAGAAAAAAATTGTTGATTTCTTTGAAGGGAAAAAAATCAATCCTAAAATTGGCAATTAAGATGAGATTAGTGGGAATGGGAATTTTGATGTTGAGAAGTGGTAGGAAAAACATTTTGTGGGGAACCCAATAAAATAAATCTCTTTATTATAAGGTTAAAAAAGACCCGTTTTGGGCTTTGGGTCCCAAAAGTAAGATTACATTGAAAATCTCACTATTTTAGCTTAAAAGCTCATTGACAAAGCTTGCCAAATAAATCACACTAATGAATAGATATGGAGTGTATTTAAGAAACACTATAAAGCACCATCTCGTTTTTTACTTTTTACTAGAAAATAATTTGTACCACTTTTGATTGGGTCTTTGTATTCGGCCTAGATTATGCTATTTTTGAAATCTCTCTCTCTCTCCCTCCCTCCCTCCCTCCCTCCCTCTCTCTCTCTCTCTCTCTCTCTCTCTCATTTACAAAGATTACAAAAAGGTCGTGGTGTTGGTAGCTATGCAGCCATAAAAATGGTGAAGAAGAATGTTGTGTATGTTGAAGGAGCTAAAGGATGTTGTCATACATCAAGTGAGTGTCATGTCAAGAAAGAAAAAGGGGGGACCATTTCTAGAATCCACCAAGAAATTAGGTGATTGATTACTGTTCACACACACACACACATATGTGTGTGTGTGTATGTATATATATGTATGTATCTGCTCTATACAAGGGGTGTAGGGAAGATACATATAGAGGGTGTAGGGCTCTTCAACATAACTAGTAATAGGCTTGACTTTTGCAAAATGTAGTGGTTTTCTTGTGTAGGAAGCTAAAGCAGCTTGGGTATATATGTATGTATCTACTCTATACAGGGGGTGTAGGGCAGATACATATAGAGGGTGTAGGGCTCTTTAACATAACTAGTAATAGGCTTGACTTTTGCAAAAGGTAGGGGTTTTCTTGTGTAGGAAGCTAAAGCAGCTTGGGGATGGGTATACGTTCGTATGTGTGTGTGTGTGTATACATACATACATACATACGTACGTACGTACACACATATACATCCATACATACATACGTACGTACATACATATATACATGCATCCATATATACATATACATACACACACACACACACACACACACATATATACACACACACACACACACACACACATGTGCGTGTGTGTGTGTGTGTTGTGCCCAATGCATGTGTTGTAGCGAACCACATTCATACAAATTTAAAGATATGGCAATGGTTGCATCTTCTATAGCATCAAGGTCCATTCAACTCTCTATTAGGCAGATTCCATCGAACCTCACTTCCCCTTCCTTCTCTTCCTCCACATGATCACCTATAGCTCTCTAAAGCTCATAATTGCATGGCTACATCATTTCCTCTTTGCAAACTCTTTCTTGGATGCTCTATGGTATTTGTACATTTTATGGCACTTAATTATTTTTTTTGAAAGTTAGTTTTTGACCATATAGGGTAATTGATGATTTTCTTGGCAATATATCGAGACAAAGGTGACATTCCCTTCCTTTTTACCATTTCATGTCATCAACATTGGTCTAATATTGGTTCTAATTAGGAATATATAACCTCTAGCTTTAAGAATTTGTATTAAGGTTTTTTATGTCGATGAAACGAGATCATGATGCCCATTCTAGCAAAGGTAGCCAATTTGATTCTGGGCATATCTAGGTGTATATTTAAATACCCACAATCTAGACCTTACACTTCGACACTTTTCATGAGTGCAATGTAATATCAGTAGGTATATGGAGTGAGAGGAAGTATATAGTTTTGCCTTAAGAGACTTTAATTTTCCTTAAAATAATGGTATGTAGGTCAAGCATTAAAACTTGAAGCCTTGTCTCTTGAGAATTTGGGGTACAAAATTAAAAGATAATGGAGGGTGGCATAATTGCCCACTCTAACAAAGGTAACCTAATTGGAGAGTGGGTGCATATTTAGATACCCACAATATAGACCTTACACTTTGACCCTTTTCATGAGTAAAGTAATGTAAGTGGGTAATTAGAGTGAGAGGAAGTATATAAGCTTTTCCTTAAAGAGAGTTGATTTTTCGTTAGAATGAAGGTGTGTAGGTCAAGCCTTAAAACTTGAAGCCTTGTATCCTTGATGAATTGTAAGATGGTGCGAACTTTTAGGGTGGACTAAAATAGAACCTTATATTTAAATTGTTTTAAAGCGTGTAATGTTATGTGGGAGGCAAGGTTGATTTTTAAAGGGACGATTTTCCCTTCAAAAGCACCAAAAATTTTGAGGGCATGTTTTAGTGTAGGTTTTTAAATGAAAAACAAAACTTTCAATTGATAAGAAGCGTCCAAAATAGCAAAAGAGACGTGCAACATGGGCATCAAAGAAAGAGGTCCAAGTAATGTTTTAAGCGTGCATACATTCAGAGTTCAACCTATAAGAAAAAGGAGTTCACAGACCAAGAAAGAGGGCCAAGTAATGTATTAAGTGTGCATACATTCAGAGTTAAAAACCTATAAGAAAAAAGGAGTTCATAGAGCATCTAGAATCCAAGCTAGGGAGAGCAATATGGAAGTCAAAATGCATGGTGCAACAAATGGGGGGGGGGGATTTTGAGGATAAAGATGAGAACTTACGTTTGAACTTTGAACTCTTACTCGGGAGTGCAATGCGACGTGGGGTGCGTAGATTGAGGACATTGAGTCTTGACACTGGGACTCTAGAGAGAAAAAAAACAGAAAAAAGAAAAAAGGCTTCCCTCTTGAGTCCTAAAGTCCTAAAGTAATGTGTATTTTGTTTAGTCTTGCACGACCTTTTGAAGAGGCTTTATTAGGCTGGATTCACAAGGGCCGGCGGCAGCAGCTGCCGCTCGGACCCTGCGAACCAGAGCATGCCACGTGCCCGCCCCCTTTCACAGTGGGCGGCGACAGCAGTGGGGAGTTCATGCCACGTCGCGGCAGGTGGGCATTGCAGATGTACCGACCCCCCCTCGCCCAAGTGCGCTGCCGCCTGACAACATGCCACGCAAGCGCTGAGTTCGGCGTTCAGTGCTCACTGCTGAACGTTGAAAGTGACCAGTGACCCCCCCCCCTCCCAATTTGGATATTTCCAAAGCCACCATTTGACCATTCGATTTTTCCCCTCAAAAATAAACGTTTCTTCATGACCAGAAATGAACGGTTGTCTCTCTCTTCACACAAACGGACCAAAACACCCACGTCCCAACGGTTGCATTTTCCAACGTCTACACATTGTTCAAGGAGCTCTTACATTTTTTTCCTATAAATTGAAGCTTTGTGTTGTACTTCCTTTGCCACTGTGAAAAAGCTGTTGAGAAGAAGTTCTGTCCAAATCAAGACTTGCTTGCCCTTCTATCAAGCAATATCGGTAGACCACCTTTGAAGTTTGAGCTTTTTTTTTCCAAGCTTTTATTGATTGCACAATTGGCTTATTCAATAGCATACTAACACATTTGCTTCAATTGTGATGTGCAGGTGCAAACCAACAAGGTTTCGAAGGTACCTTGCCAATTTCTTTGGCCCTCTTTGGCTTCTACATCCTCTACATGACAACTCTCCACCAAATGGCCTCTCACTCTTCCACCATACACCCTCTCTCTCTCTCTCCCTCTATCCGCCAAATGGCATTGCTCTCTCTCTCTCTCTCTCTCCACCATATGGCAAATCTCTCCATCATATGGCCTTTCCCTCTCTCCACCATGTGGCCTCTCTCTCTCTCTCCACCATATGCCCTCTCTTTCTCTCTCTCTCTTCTTATAATGGCCTCTCTCTCTCCCATCTCTCCACCAAAGGCCTCTCTTTTTTATGCTTGTAATTTTGTTTGAAGGATAAATTTTTGATCATGACTAATTCTTTTTTGTTTTCTTTCAGGTACATTTTATGGACCCTACTCACTCTCAACCATTTGATTCTCAAATGGAGGATGACACACCTCTCTCCCAAATGTTTACATCGCCACCACAATACCCCTTCTCATCCGCACATTTTCCAATGCCTCCTCATGGCTTTACGGCCATGTTAACCTCTCCCTCTCCCGCCTCTCCCTTCTTCTTTAGACCCCCACCTCCAAATGTGGCTTTTAAGCCACCAAGTCCTCATCACGAACCATCAAAAAATTCACCTCCAAATCCAACGAAAGAAACTACACCATCACGAGCCAAAACTTCAAAGAAGCATGGGGCAGACCACAGGGACGAAGTGCAAGAGTCTGCTTCATCCAAGAGGCCAAGGGTATCCAAGAAGAAGGCGCCAGCAGTTGACCTTACCGAAGACGACGACCTCGACAATAAAAGCAAAGGAAAATGGAAAGATTTTTGGGTGATCAGCTAATCCACGTGCGAGGTGGCATGAGCCATGAATTTAGCAACCCTCAAAAACAGGGAGTTAATTTATGGGCAAAAGTGGCAGATAAACTATCTGCTACTTATCATGATTTTGACAAAGATAGCGAAGCATGTAGGAAGAAGTGGGCACATGTTTTAGGCCAATACAGGGTAGACAAAGCTCACAATACTGTGTCTGGTAACAATAGAAAATACACTTGTAAATGGTTTGATGTCGTAGACGAATATTATCACAATAGAGCACAGGTAAAGAGTGTATCACATGCTAGCTCTGTGTCATGTAATGACCCCCTAGACACACAAATAGATGAGGAGAATGAGGAGGGGGAGCCACAAAACTCCACTGCCAAGGTTCAACCTACACCTCCATCAGGACGTCAGGGACCTGCCAAAATAGAGGACTCCTTGAATGAGATGGCCAACACAGGCCGTGCTCTACTTGATCATTTGAAGGAGTCTTCTATTCGTCAGGAGGCCACTGAAAACAAACGTTTGGATCTACTAGCTGCCCTCCATGCTACCATGGCCGAATTTTTGAATGCATCAAAATGATGTTGCAATGTTATTTATATCTTCTAGTTTACTGACAAATATGCATAGCCTTTTCTCTCTTATGCCGTCGTTTTGAAGCGAGGCCCAAAATGGAACAGTGAACTCCAATTTTAAAAGCCTGTAGTTAACGACGCTGCGGTGCATGTGGCTACAAATGGGGCCGTACCAAAGCGGGGGGCTATTAATTTTTTTTTGGGGGGGGAAATAGCCAGAAAAATAAACCACCTTTGGGAATTCGTTTAAGATAATCTAAAGGGTTAGTAGGTACTACTACGAAGCTTTTTCTCTGCTCTATCAGCGTGCCACGTGGAAGTGCGCATTTCATGGACCATGATGCTCGGCACATGGGTTCGAATCAATCTAATCATCAACAAGGGTCGTTCAGAAGTGGTCCAATAAGCTTACAAACGAGTGCTCGAATTGGAGTCGAGTTGGACCAGTAGTGTTTTTTCCCTATAAAATATATATATTTTTGCTAAAATCCTAGCCTTCAATTTCTCATCGATCCGGTGCTTAGCTAGTTCGTGGCTCTCATGTCGTTAGTCGTTACATCATTTTGTTGAGCGGCGGGCCCCGCAATTCCCGCCCCAGCTTAACGGCCCAACTACCGGGGCCAGCATGCACGCCACCCGGGGAGACCATGGCCCGGGCACCGTCCACGCTGTCATGAATACAGTGTGTTTCGGCGGGTGAGGCGTCGTGATTTACGGACCTTGATGGCTGGGTCCCGCGACTCCCGCTAGGTGTGTGGTCGCCACGTCATCGCATGTGGCGCGCCCCCATGTGCCGACATTTTAAGACACAGCTGCGCATGTCTAGAGGTCATGTGCCCAAAACAACCTGATTGTGAGGCTCACAAGCCTCCCCGATGCTGACTCAGCTCCCGCTTTGCCTCTAAGAGGATCAGCCTTTTTGCGACAAAACAACCCGATTCTGAGTCCCCGAGGCTGACTCAGCTCCCGCTTTTGCGAGCAGATGGTATTAAAAAAATATACGATGGTCGATCTGGATTCTGCAACGTTAACCAACAGTGCCACGGCAAAAATAAACAAAATCGTGCGACAATCTCCACTTCTCCCAGTTTTAAATTCTAGACACGTGTCACCCAAGTGACAAAACTACGGTTGTGTTCCCTGTACCTCAGTTTTTACTCTTCCAAACCTTACGGCCCTTTACCACCGGCCCGGTGAACTTTCACCACCGTAGTCGTGTGACCACACCAAAGTTCCCGCCCTTGCCTAATTTTTAAATAATATTTATAGGCTGTGCTCAGATCAAGATGTCACTAGATGCCATGAGTCTTATGATTTTTTCCCATTTTTGAACCTCATCTCGTGATCCCACTTAACCCCGTACGCCCACATCGGTCTCTCTTGGCCTTCTCTCATGAGTCATGACCCATGTTTTTTTTTGGGCGAAGTAAAGATAGTTTTAAATTATATAAATAGAACTAGAATGCTTAGGTAGCCTTATTCTTGCACCTATGCGCTGTCAACGTACTTTGAAAGATCAGGCTTCAAGCTCATCCATTGCAAATGTTAGTCTAGCATTGCTTCCAATTATGCTTTTAAATTCATGTTCATTTAAGCATTTCAAATATGCTCTACACTACACGAAGTATGCTACCCAAGCACGCACACAAAACACGATAAAAGAATGAAAAAAAACAATCTTGTTATGCAAGCTTCAGAGCATGGAGTGCACCTTGTTTTGATGATGATGATGTGTGTGTGTGTGTGTGTGTGTGTGTGTGAGAGAGAGAGAGAGAGAGAGAGAGAGAGAGAGAGAGAGAGAGCATCAAGCCTATGATTATATTCGACGTGAGAAATCAATGGACATCGATAGAGATCTCAGAGTACATCGCAAGGTAGATAATTCCAAATTCATTACCACATTTGAATCTGAGTTACACGTCATTCATCAAGTCATAGGATTTTCATGCTCGTTTGTGTGAGTGAAGTTCAAAAAAAAACCATACATAAAGTATGGCGGGGAGTTGGCACAATCCTTCTTGAAATTTTATAAGCATAAGAGAACGTGCCCTTCCCCCATTTCCCAAATAGCACTTTCCATATCAAAAGTGGACCAAAACACCTTCAGTCTTGAAGGCGGCGATTAGTCCTACATATTGATACAAAACTCATTTTCAAATGTGGTAATGAATTTGTAATTTTCTAATTTGTGAGGTACTTTTGAATCCCCATCGAACATAAGAACAAGCTTCAAGCTCATCGATTGTTGCTGATGTCGGTCTAGCATTGCTTCCAAGTATGCTTTTTAAATTTATTTTCATTTGAGCATTTCAAATATGCTCTACACTACACGAAGTATTCTACCCAAGCACTCACATAAAACACGGTAAAAGAAATTAAAAAAAACAATCTTGTTTTGCAAGCTTTAGAGCATGGAGCACACCTGGTTTTGATGATGATGATGGTGTGTGTGTGTGTGTGTGTGTTTGTGTGTGTGTGTGTGTGTGTGTGTGTGAGAGAGAGAGAGAGAGAGAGAGATTATTAGAGAGGAGATTAGGTGGTGATTAATCTTAATACCCAACGAAGATTGAAAAAGTAACTTTTGAGCAGATACTTAGCTCCTAATCCTTCATGAGCAAAGATAACCCTCCAACCACTGTGAATAGAGAGAGAAAGAAAGCAAGAGAGAGAGAGAGAGAGAGAGAGAGAGAGAGAGAGAGAGAGATAAACTTGTTTTGCTTATTTTCACCTCTCTACACTTCTTTCTCTTGTTACTTGAAAGCTTGATGTCAGTAATACTTATAGCCCCTTGTGGTGGCTTGATTGTAGCCCTAAGCGTTCCCCTGTTAAGCCTACCCTTCAACGAAGTCTTGTAGCCGATTGTTGCCTTCACCCCAATGCTAAGTCCTTGAGTTGCCTTCTCTTATGTGCCAGCTAGCCCTTCAACACTTCCTTACATGGCATGTGTTACAGCCCTAAATCATCCCATCACACACAGTTGCCCCTTTCAATGCTTTCTTGCTTGGCATGTGTTGCCTTTGCCCCCATCATGTGATGCCTTGTGCCCAACCCTTCAACGAAGCCTCACACATGACCGCCCCTTTCATTGTTTCCTTGCTTCGCGTGTGTTTCCTTCGCCCCTGTCGTGTGACACTTTATGTTCAGCCCTTTAACACTGACTTTCCCCCACCTTGTGTTACGCACTAGCTTGCTTTTCCACGTCAATTCCAGCCACTTTCTCTTGCCTTTCTACACCTTTTGATTGCTTTGCTTGTTGCAATGCCACGAGAGACACCTACACCTCCTCCCCGCTTTTCTTAGCCCGCCTTCTTCTCTCCTTCCTGTTGTGTTAAGCCACAATTGTCGCCTCCTAAGCTTGCTACAATATGCCTGCTCCTTGCTTTTGGCATACTCCCCTTGCTACTACTGCTGGTGGCATAGCCACTCCTTCTGCATAAGCTCCTTCTTTGCTACTCGGCCGAGCCACACGGCCATGATGGTTAGTCTTTCTAAACAAGCCCTAGTGCTTGTCCCTTCTTAGCCGCCTATCTTCTTCAGGTTGCTCAATCTCCTCTTTTAGTCGTGCTTGCTTTGCTATGAAACCCACCGTCTTGCCAAGTTTGTGCCTTCCTCAGTCACAAGGGGATCCAGCTCCTATTCAAGTCGTTATCTCAGGCCCCCTCAACAGCCAATGGTGGGGGTTCCTCATCATTTTCTACTTGCCATCATGGAAGCTTCCCAGGAGCGAGTAGAAGGCTACGTTTTTTTCCACCAGCTTTTTCCAGGTTTTTTTTAGCGTTTCGCGCTTAGCTTTTCCATCTTTTTTTTTTAAAACCATCGTGAGGAGCCAAGTGGCCTTTGTTCAGCACTTAGCCATGTGGCCTAACACCCTTGCTTGATTTTGTGCAAGGGTGTTAGGCTACCCAAGGTAAATAGTTTGAGTTACAAAAAAAGAAACATCGCCTGTAACTAAGGTCAACTACTATAGAGGAGCATTTCTTGGCACCATCCAACATCTCTAGAACTATAGGGACTAGTAAGAATTCTAAGCTCAACCCATGAAGTGATCGGATTGCCACACTGGATAGTAGGTGCTACGACACTGATGAAACACTACCTGGTTATTACGAATGAGCCACAACAGGTTCATGATATGGCACCCGATCTAAGGCCAGATGCTCATGAGGGGGGGGGAGTTCAAGTTTTCGTTTTCCCCTAAGATAGCTTGCTTCCATGTAAATTGGTCTTGTGTGCCCACTGCCCTAAGCCATTGTTTAACTCCGTTCCATAGAGTTTGAGCATGGGGGAAGGCCCAAAAGAGATGGAAAGTAGATTTATTGTGCATCTTGTAGAGCGAGCATAAGTGTGAAACATGAGTCCATTTAGCCAGCCTATCATGGGTAGCCAGCTTCTAATGTAGAACTCTCCATAAAAAGACATTGACCTTAAGGCATGGGGTGGCCTTCTACACCTCAGAAGTACGGCAAGACCACTTTGTCGTCGAATACTAAGTGCCCCAGCGTTGAGAGAGCTGCTCTACCCAATTGGTGTGGCTTGTTGTCAGGTATGTTTCCTTCATTGTAGTCAGTGGTATTCTTGTGATGGAAATGCCCAATTTGTGCTAGTTTGACCTAGATGCTTTCCCCAAGGGCTCCATCGCCCAGTAAGTGGGTGTTGTGTTCAATCCATTGAAGGGAGGAGATAATTTTCTTCCATCCAACGACCAGACCGTGAATTAAGGGAGATGCTTAAATCTAACGTTTGCCTCCTGTGGCTACGTGATGTCTCCATTTGTGGCCCCACTTTCCTAGACCCAAATCTGGTTATTACCCCCCGACTCAATCCTCTGAAGCCACTTAAGTGGAGCGCTGGATTCATCCTTAAAGATATTTCAACTTTCACCTATAACTAAGGTCCAAAACTTAGATAAATATACCATCAAGTGTCATTCATTGATTTTAAAATGTTGTAACTATCAACTTCCTCAATTTCATTAATTTCTATAGTATGTGTTTACAATTTCAAATTGTTACATTGAGCCCTTTTGTTAGATTCAAATGATTGATTGCTCAATCGAGATTCATATCCCATCAAATAATATGTTAAGCACCCTATGGTGATTTGCCAAGATTCTCTATGTCATGTCAAGGAAGAAAAGAGATTCTCATAACTTGTAGCTCAAGTGGTACTTAGGATGATGGGGCTAATAATAATATGGAAATTGTAAGCTAAAGCTATACTCTCTTATCAAGGAAGCAACGATATAAAATAACTTATATTGATCTTGTGATTGAAGGTGTCTTATATAATCATCTTTAATAGCACATTGTAAAATAATTCACATTAAAATTTTCTTAGCTTTATTGTTATTTTCTACTAATCTTAGGTTGCACAAAGGTACAAAAAAAACATTCACTCTGTATGAATGAAGAGAGATGTAACACAACATAGAGACACTATTATATTTGACCCAACAAGTCCATTCAAGGATCACAAACTCAAAATGGTTATTCATACATTGTACAAGTATGTAAGTGAAATATACTATCTTAATAAGGAAGGCATAATGACTATTTTATTCAAGATGTTCTTAAAAGGCATTGATATATTGATATGCAAAAGAAAATTCAATATCATAATGATTCACGTGCAACCAATTCAGAAAACAAAACCAATATCAAAATGGAGAACCCTTATACTAATGGAGAGAACTTATACTAATGAACACTAGATGCTTTTTTGTTAAAAGCTCTCAATGTTCTTGTTTCAACAACCCAAAGGGTCAAGAAGCATTTTCAACTGTCGATTTGAACTTGAAAATTGTAAATGATTCTAAACATTGGTTTAATGCTCCTTTCTTCATAATTAAGTTGAAAATTAGTATTAAACATAATTTTATTTTTTAACTTAAAAAATGTTCTTTATTGATTTATCAAGAATAAATATTATGCCACATAGTTTTACAAAAGGAAAATGATATAAAAGCTTCTATCTTGGTTGAGAAAACAAGATTTGCATGTGAGTGGAGTATATGACTACTACAACCTTGGTGTAGCATCACAATCACTATCTCTTTTTTAATCACTCGACGCTTTATTGATGTGATTCCATGAGTATTAAACTCCATTGATACACTCTTCTTCACAAGCAATATTGTACTACATATTTTGTGCTTCATCATCTTGAATAACTATCACGTGACCCAAGTATTTCAAAATGACTATATATAAGGAGAGGCTAAACTTTTTAAAGAATTTAATATCACATTTTCTCAGTATATTCTTATTGAATCCAAGTGATTGAAAATACGACCAATGTTGGTGCTTAGTGTCTATGCTCTTTTTCTTGTCTCCCACTTGTATAATAGGCTTTACGTCATGGTCTTTATCTATATAAAATTTAGATACATTCACAATCATTGATCATGTTTGAAATTAATGTAAGACATTTAAATTAGATTTCATGTGGTATAAATTGAAACTTTTTACTTTACTTGAAACGTTCAATAGTTGAACTAAGACTCACTTAACAAGAAAATGTAGGATCAAGCCTTTGAATACACACGAGTTTCAAAGTCTTTAATTATTAAAAAAAATGTTTCTATGTGTGGGTTTTCTATCTTATGAAGGATATTTTGTTTCATGATAAAGTCATAAAATTAATAGGAAATATGGGTACTATGTACTACAGTTTTCCTTCATGGAGGATAATCTATTTCACAATAGAATCATATAAATATTACCTATAGATGCAATTACTTTATGTAATCTTTCCTCTAAGATCTCCCAAAATTGCATATTTATTAGATGTTTTTTCATCAAATGTATATTTCTTTACATATATCAAAATGGTCATCACCTTTGCTACTACTAAACAAGCATATAATGGTCCATGCATCTTGATATTCTAGCCCCTACTATTCATTGAGTACATATTTATGTATCTACACACACATACACATGCGCATGTGTGTGCGCTCACACACACACACACACACACACACACACACACACACACACATAGAGAGAGAGTGTGTGTTCTTATTTCCATTGACTAGGCTCCATAATGTCCCTGCTCTATTTCTTAATATACACTTTTAATACTTAAGCATGTTTTATGTTGATTTTAGTCTAGTTATTTTTGATGTGAAAGTACTTGTAAAAGTGGGACTTTCAACCAGCATAAATCTCTTTAAACATTGAAAAAAGAAAAGAAATAAGTGAGCACACATGCACACTATGGGGCTAGCTCCCTTATTATACATTGTGGAGAAATTTTAGAGAAGGTGCATGATGGTGATTTGTTAATTAAATGCAACATAACTAGTATGGAAGACAATAACGTAAAATTTTACATCAGCTTACATAAAAGAGGCATTTAGACTTGTCCACCATCCATAACAAAGACAATGTCCTTTATAAACATTAAAACAAAAACTTTAAGTAACTATAGGATATGGGAAGCAATCTTGATTTATTTTTAAATCAAAGATATCAAAACACTAGATTGCATCAACAAAGTAAATTGATGAATTCTTTTATGGTCACTTATATGCACATGGTCGTAAGGGGGGACCTTGGAGATCGTAAATTGACGAATTCTTATATGGTCACTTATATGTACATGGTCGTAAGGGGGGGGACCTTGGAGCATGGACTAAGATGGCATAAGATTTGATCATATCTTGTATTTGAGAATTTGATTCATTCTAGGATGAAATGACTTGGACATCATTCAATAAGCTTAGATTATACTTTGCATAGAAATACTAGCCCATTTCCCTTTTTGAAATTTTAAAGAACGTAGAGGTGTATATATAAAAAATAAAGGAAACATTACATATTAGTAGATTCCACCATCCCACTCACATAAAGTTAACCCTATTGTCTAGCCATGTTTTACTTTACAAAAACTTGAGATTCCCAATCATTTAAAGAAAAACCTAGAGGTCTCAAAACAGAAATTAGGGATGAAAAAAGCACCAATTGAAACTTAGGGATCACATTTCTACGTACTCTACCCTTCAAGGTGTAACTCTACCCACTAGATTTTGGATGATAAAAGCCATGAAAGAGAGATATGGATAGCCCAACTTGAAAAAAAAATCGCATCATCTGATACATAACACTACCCGGAGTGAACTATGAACTTAAGACAATACGTTAGTATATTGTCCAATCAGAACCTCAAAATCTGATACATAACACTACCTGGAGTGAACTATGAACTTAAGACAATACGTTAGTATATTGTCCAATAATCAGAACCTCAAAATTGGAGTTTTGAAGATTATTTATGTGTATAAGTAAATCACAATTAATCTTGCACTTGGCTTTAAGCTATACATTGCTTGCCCTGTGCCCAATACATATAAAAATTCATTTCTAGTGCACCATTGTGAACCTAAGCAAACCTAGAATAACATTTATTGGCAAAACCCCTCTATTTTTGACGCCCTACCTTTATATGTTCCCACTATTGAGCTCATTTCATTTTCTACAATAGCATGCATAGAATTATATATGATTCTCATAACCAAGTAGGGTTGAAAAAAAAATGCTTATGATTATAGTAAAAATGAGAGATCAAAACATGGTATAAATTAAGATGTATGTGGTGGCACACTTATATTTCTTATACCAGCATGGTATTATAGAAGCATTGGATAAACTTATCTTGTTTGTACTAACATACATAAGTCAACATGATATTATAGAAGCCTTGGATAAACTTCTCTTGTATGTACTAAACTTCTCATGTTGATTATGTATGTACTAACGTACATAATCAACATGATCTTATAGAAGCCTTAGATAAACTTCTCTTGTATGTACTAATATACATAATGTATTTTATCTTCGTAACTCACTCAAATTAAGAAATTTTGCATAAATGTGTGTGTATTTTTATTTTTTTTGGCAAGAATGATTTAAATAGCCATTAAGCTAAAACACTAGCATGTTATTTTTTTCTTACATATATGATCACGTTTATTGGAATTTTAGAATCTTTCTATGGAAAAAATTGTGAAGATTACAATGAGATAAGGTAGGACATTCCTTCACAAATTGCCCAAACATATATCAAGGAGTTAAGCTATAGCAAGACTTTAGAATTCCTTTCTTTGTACCTCCAAAATATCACTATACGACTCTCCAAATGGCTCATAATGTCTTTTAATGTTTGTAAACCTTTAAATTCTTCACTAAATTGAGGAGTTGCAAAAGATAACCATTAATATTCTCCAAAAAAGGCCTGCAAAACTCTTGCAAATGTGCTTTCTTAGGATGAAGGGCGGACACATTTCCTTTCAAGGATAAGCACATAAAATCTCTCTCAATATTGATCAGTAGAAAAATAGCATGAAGCTTACTATAATGCACAACTCTATTAGTTTACACATGTATGTGTGAGCAAAGAATTTGATACTAATCAAAGGCATGAAGCAACTTGTATATTTTCCAACACAATAAATGGCATAAGAAATTATGGAAAGATGTAAGCGAGGTACCATAAAGTCTTGAATGGTCAAATGTCAGAGATAGAGAGAGAGAGAGAGAGAGAGAGAGAGAGAGAGAGAGAGAGAGAGAGAGAGAGAGAGAGAGAGAGAGAGAGAGAGAGAGAGAGATTGTAATGGTGATAATAATGATCACCAGCCTTTTAACATCATAGTCAAGAAAGCGAACCACATATGATCCATATGATGGCAATGAATTACATGAATCGGGACTTGAACCCATGGTCTCTTCATTAGGAGAGCCAATGCATAAGCTACTATGCCAACTAGGGATATATATAACACATGCATGATGGAGTATAAGGAAATGTAATGAGAAGATATTCTTGTTGAGAGAGAGAGAGAGAGAGAGAGAGAGAGAGAGAGGGCCATGTCCAAAAGAGAGCATACATGCATTTGGGTTGTAAGATTGTAAGAAAATGTAATAAGGAGTGTATGCTTGTCAAGGTAGGAATTTAGGAGATGTGACCCTATGGATATATCACCTTTGCATAAATGCAAACTCATAACAACGAGATAATCTTTCAAAATATACATACATGTGACCTTTGTTTAAGATATGAAACTTAGAAATAGTATTGGTGAAGGTGTGTAGCACTAGTGTAGGGGGTGGAGCTAGACGATCTTTCACATTGACATGCATGTGACCTTTGTTTAAGATATGAAATTTAGGAATAGCATTGGTGGTGTGTGGCACTAGTGTAGAGGGTGGTGCCCTTAAATGATAAGGTAGCTTGGTAACATAGCTAAAATAGTTGTAAGATCTACACACATGAGAGAGAGAGAGAGAGAGAGAGAGAGAGAGAGAGAGAGAGAGAGAGAGAGAGAGAGAGAGAGAGAGAGAGAGATTCATGTCTAGAGGAGAGCATTAGGATTACAGGTGACATAATTCTATTCGTGTATTGTGATTATCCAACTTGCTAGTTTGAGTAATTCTTTTTTTTTGGGACCAATATATATACCAAAAAGATTTACAACTTAGCATCCTTAAATCAACGTGCTCTTCATTCATACCCTATTTAACAGACTGCAAATCAGAGACCATCTATCATCCTCAAATACAACAGAAGACTTTTCCCATGAGATCTATCCAAGTTGAATGCAGGCTTCAATCATGGCTTCAGTGGTGCATCCTCTAGGTGACTGTTTTTCCAGAACATCCCCCTTCTTAGACCATATATTTGACTGTAGGTTTGGTGCAACCGGGCTTTGAATAAAGGCTACAAATGTGTAAACCATCTGCTTCACTATGTACCATCTTTTGGTCTTTGGTCCAAACTTAGCTGGCTTAATCTTCAGCTTCAGCCCTATGATTCCCTAAATATAGATAAACCAAACAGTTAGGCAAAGCCTAGTATATGAGTGAAGGTTTCTCTCCCCAGAGTAGGAGTCAAGTAATAATTGTCTGCAAGGCCTGAATCATCTGTATCATCTCCTCCTTATTCAACTTGTTTACCAAATATATGGACCATCACATATATATACATTTGTGCATCAACCATGTCACATCAATCCTTATGTCACAAACCTTTTGAAATGCTATGTAATTCTTGGAATTCCCGATCTCCCACAAACAACAAAATCTGATTATATTAAAGATCAAATTAATATGTCCATCATTAGTTCTCCATCTCCCTAATAAATAACCAGTCTCCCCATTGACCGTATATCCCTGTATTGCTATGAACCCATTTTCCAATTCTGGTCCAAGTACCTCTAATAGCAAGGCACTCCCAAAAAAGCATGTTTTCCATCCTCAAGAGCAGTTGTACATCTAGGGCAACAACCACTGGTGAAGTTTCTCTATACCAACTTATATCCAATAGGCAAGGCTCCCATACACACGCTCCATAAAAAGAATTGGGATTTTCTAGGAATATCAGTCTCCCATATTTCCTTCCATCTCTTTCTCCAACTATTAGAGCTCCAACTTACTCTCCAGATTTTATTGCAATAGATTACATTAACCTCACTCTTTCTCAATACCTTATACAGATCCTTAGTTGACCCTCTATCCAGTTTAGTCCCATTGTACTAGACCGATTCCTTTATCCAACAAAACTCATCAACAGTTGTGGAAGTCCATCCCTTCTATACCTCCTCCAATACATGTTTAACAAGCTGCCCTTCCCTGTAACTCAGTCCCAATTCCTCTTCCAGCTGTTCAGGTTCCTTCCACCCAACTGAGGCCCCTCCCAACAATCAGAAAGCCTCCTAATTCCTTTATTATTCAGATTTTTGGCTATTCTAGGATCTTGTAGGGCTAAGGGAGGATTGAACTTATGAGTCCACCAAATCCCCAAGAATAACATAGAGTTTCTTGAGGCCCTACCACAACCATCCCAGACCATCAGTCCCGAAACCTCTTTCCATTTACTGCAGAGCATTCTCCAAAAGGGACATCCTATAATCTTAAGAGGGGCACGAGAAAATTTTATCCTTCCATCCTAGGCCTTACTAACTACCCTCAAAATAGACATTTGAATCTTCCACTAGCTCTTTCAATATCTTGGTCCAAATCTCCTTACTGAAGACACTTGGGAAGGAGAAGTGCCATCCTTGCAATTGTGTGAGAGGGAAGATGAAGAATACCAATGCCTCCTTCACATCTAGGCATGCTTAATCTATCCCATGCAAGCTAGGCTAAGGACTTTTTGCTGGAGCTACCTGTGACCTTTATATTGAAGGTAGACAATCTATGACATTTGACATGCATGTAACCCTTGTCTTACATGCCAAACTGAAATAATAGTTAAAAGTTTGTAGGATTTTCCCATTGGACATAATTGGGTTTGCAAAACAAGGGGCCGATGATTTGGTTCACACGAGCACTCGAGATGGTGGGCATGTGGTCTTATTACATTCATAGTTAAAGTTGGGTTATGCCTTAAAACACTTGTCACACTGCGTCATGGCCATCTATAGAATCAAATGGGCATGCAAAGGATACATTTAATCACCATTGTGAATGTGTCTATCTCCCCATGGTGGCCATATCACCATGTTGCATCGTATCCTTAATGTGTAATCTAAGTACCAACTCATTTTGGGAAAAGATGGTGCCCTCCATGAAACAAATGGGCTGATGGCCATCAACAAGAGTCGAAGTAGTTGGGCACACGGGCATTTTGAGCCACATACGAACAACCCTTATAGGTTGATGAGGTCTGATAAAATGTTTTCCTAAAATTTGACAAGCATGTGCAGCATTAGTAAAGGGGTAGGTGCTCTTAAATGATGGGTGGAGGGGCAGCATTGCTAAACAAGTGGTAGGTGTGAAGGGGTTGGATCTTGGAGAGTACCCCTTGGTCCTCTGGAAATGGAGGAATTTTGAACGCTATTGGTGGTTGGGTGGGTTAAGGAAGCATGGTCAATTTTTCGTTTGGAAAATGATTGAGGTATTGGGCGACCCCTCCCAGGCTAATCCTTGGGAGTTGGGCTAGGCCACCCCCCTAGAAAGCAAAATTTGCAAGGGCTTCCGCACCTTTAAAAGAGAGAGATCAAGGAGTTGTCTCTCCACCTACCACTCCTAAGCTAAGCGCAAGCAGCTATCTATTGGTACTCAAGCGATCAACTAGTTACACTACCTCTAGCTAGCTTGCTTTTGTTTGCCCTGTGCTTCCCCCCCTCCCCCTCCCCCATACACACACCCAAGTCTGCATTGTGTGTGCATTGCATCAACCCTCACCTGCACACAACCACACATCATTGCCTTCCCCCCTCAGCTATCAATGGCTATCACCTTCTTCTCCTTTTTTGTTTTCGTCTCCTTCCTGTGCGTGGTTTCGAGCACACGTCTGCTTTCTCCAGTCACTTACTCCCACTCAGCCGCTGAGGCCGTCGCTACAACGGATTCTGAACCTGCGATGGAGAACACGACTCACCTTCAGGAGCTCCAGCGGTAAGACGCTATTCTGCTTGACCTGCTTTCGATGCTTGAGCTGTAAATTCTCATCTGGCTGGTAACGGCTTTTGTCCGCTTCCTGCTAACGTTCCCTTTTCACTCTTTCCGGGTTCCTCGTGGCTTTTTCGAGCTCCCATGGCGATCTCTGCCTCGGGCATACCTGCATTTTAGCTTTCAAGTTTCTGTTGTTCCTATTAGCTTGTCCTTTCTTTATCCCCTTTCCAGTTTATGCGAGGATCAATGGTGATTTCTTCTTCCAAATCGAACTTGCATTGTTCTCTGAACTTCCGTCGCTCTTGCCTTTTGAGGTTCTAGCTCGATCTTCAGTATTTCGTGAAGTTCTGGCGAGGTTTTATGGTGAATTCCCGTGATAGGGTTTTCTGCAGCTGGCTCAGATGTCTTCGAGCTTCTATGGCATTTTCGGCGTTTTGCTTGTCTGCATAAATTTACGCCTAATCTGGCTTTCCTTATTGTCATCTACCTGCATTTCGTCAGTGTCTTCCATCAAAACAGCAATGTCGTTCGATTTCAGCGTCTAACTAAGAGCTTACCCTTTCCTCTACATTCCCATCTCCCCCTGCCTTTAATTGCTTCTGCTTCTCGGGTCTTCTTTTGCCTGAATTGCATGGTTGAGATTAACTTTTCCCATGCACCTAATTTACCCGCGCAATTTATTTGATGCAGAAGCTCGAATTCTTCCCGGCGCGAGTTAGGGTACTACACTTCCTCATGTGCCACCGGAAATCCGATCGATGACTGCTGGCGCTGTGATTCCGACTGGGAATCCAACCGGAAGAAGCTCGCTGATTGCGCTATTGGCTTTGGCCGGGACGCTGTCGGAGGCAGAGACGGAGATTACTACGTTGTCACCGACGCCTCCGACGACGATCCCGTAACTCCCAAGCCCGGCACTCTCCGATACGCTGTCATTCAAACAGAGCCTCTATGGATCATCTTCGCCTCCGACATGACCATCGTCCTCAAGGAGGAACTCCTCATGAACAGCTATAAGACCATTGACGGCAGAGGCCACAATGTCCATGTAGCCAACGGCCCTTGCATTACGATCCAGTTTGTCAGCAACATAATCATCCACGGCATTCATGTCCACGACTGCAAGCCGGCCGGGAACGCCATGGTTCGGAGCTCTCCGACACATTATGGCTATCGGACGATCTCTGACGGTGATGGCATTTCCTTGTTTGGGGCCAGAGATGTCTGGGTGGACCACGTCTCGCTTGCCAGGTGCACTGACGGCCTGCTTGATGCTATTATGGGATCCACCGCAATCACCGTTTCCAATAGTTTTTTTACTGAACACGACAAGGTGACGTTTCTATCTAACTTCTAAGTAGTGGTTTTCACTGGCATCCGAACTTTTCTTCCTAGACCCTTGCTTTCTAATATCTATAGATCCGTTTTCCCTTCGCATATTTACTGGTTTCTCTCTGTTAAACAGGTCATGCTTCTTAGCCACAGTGATGACTATGTTGCAGACAAGTCTATGCAAGCCACAATTGCATTCAATCACTTCGGGGAAGGTCTTGTTCAGCGGATGCCAAGGTATTTTAGATTATCCCTGTAAATGGTTTAATTCTGTGCACTGCTTATCCGCTTCAACTTCCGCTTTGAACTATAGCTGCCATTTATATACTGTAATGGATGCCCTCTATACATAATGGTAAGATTGTGATGCCCCATATACATAATGGTCAGATTGTGATGCCCTGGTACTGCTTCAGTGCTTTAGATTGCAAATTTCCTTGCAACGTTTGGATATTAACTCAATTTCACCCTTGGAATTTTTCGTACTGCTGCTGTTTCGATTGCATTTCTCCTTTGTAACGTTAGCTGCCGTCAATGTATAGTGATTAGATTTTGATGCCATCTATGTATAATGATCAGATTTTGATGCACTGCACTGCTTTACATTGCCAATTTCCTTGCAACGTTTGGATATTGACTCTTTATTGATATGTTCACAATTGGAATTTGTTGTTATGCTGTAAGTTTCGATGCATTCCCCTTTGTAACGTTTAACGAACTGTTGAACCGTTTCCCTTTTTGCAACAATGCAATTTTAAGGTGCCGACATGGATTCTTCGAGATTGTGAACAATGACTATAGTCACTGGGAGATGTATGCAATCGGAGGAAGCGCTGCGCCTACCATCAACAGCAAAGGCAACAGATATACAGCACCAGTTGACCCGAATGCCAAGGATGTAAGCATTTTTTGTGTGGTCTTACAGTCTGAGCTGTGATGGGAGTTTCGATTTAGTAAGGCTGATTCCTTGTCAGCCAGTGTTTGAACTTGAAAGTACAAATTCTCCTCTCTTTCTGGACAGCAAACCCATTCTTCTGAGACTAATGCGAGTAGAAAAGTTCTACTGAATTAAAGCTGACAGGTATGAGGTGTTCAAATCTCTATCTTACAGAGTGATAATGGTGTGTGTATGCAGGTAACGATGCGGATGGATACACCGGAGAGCCAGTGGCAAACATGGGACTGGCGATCCGAGGGGGATTTGCTTATGAATGGGGCCTTTTTTATTCCATCCGGCGCTGGAGCTTCTTCAAACTACCAAAAAGCGGCGTCGGTAGGGCCGAAGCCATCCTCTCTGGTTGGGATTATGACAGCCAATGCGGGAGCCCTGGGCTGCCGGGCTGGGAGTGCATGTTGAGCTTGCTCCCAAATTTGTCACTTCACCCCCTTTTCCTTCCCCTTTACCTCTTCCTCTTGTGCGCTCTCCGACTACTGATTGCTTGCAAATTCTATAACAAGTACTTCTCAATATTCTGCTTCCCAGCTGTGTAAAAAAATGGTCACCCAAGTCATCTGCAACCTCGGCCTGCTGCAGTCGAGAAGTTCAGATCCGCTGCTCCCGAAGCGCAGGTGCAGATGCGTTGTTATGGCTTTCCCATCCTCCATTCATGATGCCTGCATTCATTTTCGACTAAGCAGACGTTTCTGTCATTAGTCTTTCCTGAAGGATTATTACTATCCAGCAGGCCCCTCCAGCAAAGATCTGTTGCTGCTGAACGGTGTGCTATTATATGATTGAAGATTGTTGCTACTTCTGAAGCGTAATGCTCAGAAGGATATTGTTTTTAGAGAAAGATATGTACCAAGTGTTTGCATAATGAAAGAAGTTTTGCCCACTATGTTGCTCAGTGCTAACTAAAGGTCCATTTGAGTCAACCCGATTTTGTCTGCACTATCTTGGCAAAACTTGGCCACAATTAATATTGGGAATGAGGCTCATACCCCTTCTAATTAAATGCATATCAATATCAATGAATTGCCAAACTTAAAACTTTTTTTTTAAAGAAAAGATACGTTTATATTAATAATATTTGGTATCAAAATAGATGAAACTTTCGCCTCTATGAAGAATAGGTTAAGATCACAAGAGCTGCAACCTAGTAGCTTAGAGCTGAAAGGGCTTGTGAGAATCTTTAATTCTGCTACAAAGGAGTCGTCCTTTCATTCAGGGTGTTGCATGTGCGGGCATCGATGGAATACTATTTGGTTCCTAGCAGTCCAAAGTTGATACGACATAGAGTATCCGATCCAAGGCCAAATGCACGCTAGGGCCAGGTTGAGGAACTTGGTGTCGCTTAGAAGTGCATGTTTCCATGTAATTGGGCTATGGAGAGGAACACGAAGGTGGTTGGAAAGTTGTGGCAAACTTAAACTTCACTCGTGAGAAGATGGTCTTTTAATTTGGAAATGCTGGGCTTTTAATGTAAGCCACATGTCTAGAGGGATGGTTGGACAACAATAGCTTGGACAAAGGTCTCAATTTTTTAAAAAGTTGGTTTTTTAAAAGGATGAAATTAAAATTAAAGGAAAAAATAAAATGAATAAGAAAATGTGTACAAAAAGTTGGCCATATTTCCCTTTAAAGTATTGCGGGAGAGGAAAGTTTATACATAATTCAAGGTGTCATGTCGAAGGAGTATAAATGTTGCATGTTGGAGGAGAATGATGGGGAAGCTCCACGTCCATGAGCCTAAGTGGGTCAGATTTTCTCCAATTTTTGGATTGGGTTCTCAATCAAAATTTTTGTAGCTTAGTGGATAAGGCTTTGGGTTTTCTAAGAGGTCTTGGGTTCATATCCTCTTGGGGACATGTCATATTAAGAGTGTGTTTGTATAAGTGGGCACATAGCATGCCAGTCGCACACCTTAGGCCGCCATCATTTGATCATCCTAGCACTTGCTTCCACCCTCTTCTTCAGTGATCTTGCGATGACAATAGTGTGCAATGCTTGTCCTTCAAGCTCATACTCTATATCAGGGACGATGGTTGCCATGGACATCAAAGATTGTGGCACAACTTGCGATGTCGAGTTCTGTCAAAGCTGTGAAAGGCATTTCCTCCAATCGACCAAGTGACTACTTATGGTGTTCATCCCATGTCTTGCCGATTGCCTACAAAGTGGCCAATATTTGGAAGGGTGGTACCCCGTGTGGTACTCGGGTGTGTGTATGGTGAGTAGTATGATGTATGTGTGGTGTGTGCGACTAGGAATATAATAAGACCTCATGGAAAAATACGATAGGAAAGGGAGGCTCCTCGCACATGAGCTTGGTGGGGACTCCCAATTGTAGGAAAAGCCGATGAATTTTTTGAAATTTTAAAGAGTCCACGAAAGTGTGTAAACTCATCAACGACTACTAGTCATGACTTGTGAGTAGTATAAAGGATTTTTTATATATATCTCAGGTATAATTTTTGGCGGTCGAGGTATTATGGAGATATTTAAAATTTTCGGGTTGGGGAAAGACGATTAAAGGTTTTCTTCCGATCTCCATAAGCAAGGTGTTAGGTTGCAACATTCGATCTTTAAGGTGGGGAGGTGCTTCACCACCACGGGCGAGAAAGAAGAAGAGTCCGATTATGCATTTTTTAAAAGGTGAAGTTTTTTTTGGGAGAAATGTAATGTTATGTGGAATTACCCATGCCAATGATGAATTAAAAAAAACCCCTCAATTTCATGTGCTTGAGCAAACACGTACCTGCACTTAGGTCATACCTACTGTAGATAGTAATTCAGCTTGCCTCCATTAAAATTTCAACCCTCCCTCTCCCACATGTGAGACAATTCTTCTTCAAAGTACATGCGCTGGCAAGTTTCTAATCAATTCAAAGTTTGATTACTTTCAACCGCATTCTTGCATACAAGCAAAAATGTTTAGTGCACATGACATGGCATGAATGTGACTTTGAAAAAGAAAGAGCCGAGACTATAGAGTCCTTAAGTTGCACATGGCTCTTGTTAAGTACATACAAGTCACACCAACTTGACGTTAAGAGTTGGGACTAATGCCATTTCCCATGGGACACTTCTCATTTGCATCAAATGAGAAGCTTGTCATCTCATTTCCCATGAGATACTTCTTATCTCATTTCACATTTGAAACTTGGGAAAGCCCATCACTTATATAGCTAACTAACAACCCCCATCACTGATAGGTGGCACGTTTAGCTTAAATACGCCATGGAAAAAGACTTCTTTTATGGTTTATTTGTGGATCCCTTATTTTATGTTTGTTCACACAAAGGGTCTTGTAGCTACTTGCTAAGTAGGAAGCGTATTAAATGCTCTCTTTTGAGTGGCTCCTTTCTTTTGATGACTTCTAGAAATGAACTAAAAACAACTTACTTAGCTAGCCATATTGTAACTATCCAATGAGGCACATCCTCCACTTACTTATCTAGTCTTCGTGGGATGTGGGTGTCACGGATACATAGGCATTCATGCACAAACAAAAAATTTGCAAGCTTGTTCTTAGGCCACTCCCTAACTTTATTGGAATAATTTGTAGCTATATTCGAATGCCCCTTTATCATCACCAGTTTTGTAAGATGACATATTTTAATTTGGTAATAGACGATTTAGAAAATTTAAAAAAAATTGACACATCAAAAATGTCTTTTGCATTTCTTTCTTTTGGACCATATGATCATTATGTATCAAGAAAAAACTTCACATTTTTTCCAAGGACAATTGACACCTCCACACATGCCCAATTCAATGTTAAATTCATAATCAAACTTTCATCTTGACTATTGATGTGAAGAGGAATAAAAAGGGCGATATACCTAGAATGCATGATTTTTTCTTCCAACGATTTTGATTTTCCCTCAAATCCTTGCTCGTGTAGATTGAACATGGTTAATGCCAAATACACAGGATCGATAACACTCTATAGATCCTACTTCCAAGGCAAAGTTCCCACATCCACTTTTTCCAAATGTCCTATTTTCAATCCTCACTAGACCAATCTCTTTTTAGCATTGTGTAGTCATGATGTATGATCATTTTTTCCCATTCTCATCACTTTCCATTATGTTAGGATATTGTGAATTGAGCAAAAATTGGAAATTCATCACATTTTTTTTTGATGAGAAATGATTTCTTTTTTCTAAACCTATGAAAGGACACTTTGATGTCCTCTAATGCTCTACCAGACTAGTCCTTATTAGTGCTCACACCAATGTCTCTTTTCTCAAGGTAGACAAATTCTATTATTTTGTTGCATATAGTGAGGGTTCATGCTCTTTAATGCTAATAAACATCACAAATCTCTCTTCTAGGCTTTGCCCATCAAGGATAATACTTTTTAACATCAACTTATATATATGTAATATCATGTAAAGAAAGTCAAGGGCTCAAATGCTATGTTTAATTAAACCTTAAGTTATGCACTTACAAGTTCTTTCTTAATTTTACATAATACACACTTGAGTTTACAATCTTTCTTTCCCTCCTCATGCATATCATATCTCTCCATTTGTAAATGGGCCAAGTGGTTTGCAACTTTCATCTTGTTTTGATGGCTTTTAGCTCCCTCCTCAACTCTTTCATTATGGGTTTTACAATCTTTCTTTCCCTCCTCATGCATATCATATCTCTCCATTTTTGTAAATGGGCCAAGTGGTTTGCAACTTTCATCTTGTTTTGACCGCTTTTAGCTGCCTCCTCAACTCTTTCATTATGGGTTTTACAAGAAAAAAGTTGATGCATGGTGATTTTTGAGCTGATGTCCACCTTAAGGGTTTCGACATGATATGTAAGGATAGCAAGTGAGTTCAACACAAGGGGTTTTTGTTTGAATAGGCTTATAAAAAATTTACATATGTAAGTGTGCGTGAGTGAGTGAGTGCATGTTATTGTGCACATATGTGTATTGCGATGGATGTTTATAGGTGTATGGGGTTTAAACCTAGGTTCTTTGTGAGCCCATTCCCTCTATTACCATGCTACGTGCCCTTGGACCACAAAAGGGGGTTTTAAATAAAGCAAGAAAAACTAATAACTAAGTTTGGTCTAAAAAGGAAAAATCTTACTATCTTCAAAATTACAAAAAGGACTGTATTTAAAGAATTGAAATTCACAACTAAGAGAAAAAGGTAAAGCTATAGTGAACAACTTTCACACTAGAATTTTATATCAATCAAGGAATTTCTTATAGATATGTCATTTTTCATTCACGGGCAAGAAATTATAGATTTAAAGTAATCAAGAATTCCATCCTTTGGAACTAGAAATCCCAATATTCCATAATTGCCTCTATTTTTTAAAGATCCGCAACTAATTCTATCCTTTGAAACCACAAAGCCTAGATATTCCAATGTAGTGGGTGAAAAAAGTGCTTTTGCTCTTTTTGGCAAAGAGCTTATGTTTCCTTAGGATTTCTAGCACCTTCAGGACATGTTTCTCATGGTCAATAACATTCTTAGGATAGGCTAAAATGCCACTGAAGAATACTAGAATAAAGTCATCTAGCTATTCCCTAAAGATTTTAGACATTAACTTATTGAAATGTAGCAAAGACATTTGTCAATGCAAAAGATTTATGAGATCTAGCTATTCCTTAAAGATTTTTAACACTAACTTGTTGAAAGGTAGCAAAGGCATTTGTCAAGCCAAAATACATCACTCTAAACTCATAATGACCATACCTTGAGTTGAATGATGTCTTAGGTATGTCCTACTCCTTGATTCTTATTTGATAGTATCTACATTTCAGATCAATCTTGGTGAACATTTGGGTGCCATGTAGCCAATCCAAGAGCTCATCAATTTGAGGAATTAGATACTTATTTTTAATGGTCAGCTGATTTCAACCTCGATAATCTGTGCACAACCTTAAGGTTCCATCCTTCTATCTTTGGGGGCACGACACACTTGGCCGAATGAATCCTTGCTCTAACATCTACTTGAGCTATTCTTATTCAATTCAATGGCCTTTGGGACATACATTTTGTATGCCAATTTGGCAATCAGTTGAGCTTCTAGAATAAGTGCAATCTCATGGTCTACTTCTCTGGGTGGAGGAAACTCTGTAAGTTCCTTAGGAAAATGGTTAGTATACCCACTAAGCCATTTTGGTTCCCTTGCTTTAGCCTCCTGATTAGCCTCGTTTTCAAGTTCACCAATTAGATGGCCTACTTCCGGAGTCCCTTAAGCAGGAAGCCTTGACTAATTGTAGCTCGAGAGATCTTGTGACCCCAATGCCTTAACCTTCTTTGCACTTAGATCTAAAAAGAAGATTGTACTCTTATGGGTAATGGATATCAACTTGGTTTGCCTTCAACCAATCCATTCGAGAATACCATCAAAGGGTAAATCATGAAAGCACAGTAGGCCTAGTTCTTCCCATGAAGCATAAACTTTATATCGTGCGAAAAGCATCTTTCTGTTTGCCAATTTAATCCTCTTTAATTTTTTTAATTTTTTGGTTCTGGGGATATTAAGATATATCAAGGTAGGCTTTTTATTCTTCACCAATTTTTTTGGTCCAATGGAGGTTCTTCCACGAGATCTTGCTGTTCAACTAAGCTTGAGAGACAAGACAACACGGCCTTGCTTCGATCATTAAAGCCTACAATATCCATCTCTCCTTCTCCTTCTCATTCAAATTCCTTGAGTTGCAATTTAATGCAATGCATCCTTGAGCTTATCCATCAAGGGCTTGTTGATGACCACCCTGATTTCCACATTGATTGCCGGCAACCCACGACACAAGGAGCTTTTGTTCATTCTCTATATAGGAAAAAAAAAGCATTCACTAGATAATACCCTAGGTATAAATGAACATATCTAGGAAAAGTGCAAACTAGAGAAAACGAAACACTTTCCTAGATAGGCTAACTAGGTAATACGTCCATAGATTTCTCTATATAGGAAAATTGGCCTACATAGGAAATGTTCTCTATATAGAGAAAAAAATTCCTACCTAGGCAAATTTTCCTATATAGTGAAATCCATGCACGTATTACCTAGTTAGCCTATCTAGTAAAGTGTTTCGTTTTCCCTAGTTTGCACTTTTCCTAGATATGTTCCTAGGAAATTATCTAGTGAATGTTTTAGTTTTCCTATATAGAGAAAGAAGAAAGAGGCCAAACATGGTGATAGTTTCTTATTCTCAACCATTTGCCTCTAGTAAGGGTTTTTCAAATCTATTATAGAAGAATCTTATAATTGGGAATATAAATATCTTAACAAGCTGTGATTCATTGCACTTGCTTGTCCCTTCCATCTCTAGTGTGTGTACCTATGTTCTTGTCCACAGCCAAACTTTACCCTCTCCTACATATATTTCAAATGCATACATCTATATGAACACATAATATGTACATGTATACATATACTTTACATGCTCACAAATCTGCAAGAAAATGCTCACAAATCTGTAAAATAACACTTGTCAAGGTTCTCTTTTCACCCCTTCTCAACTCACAACTAAGATTAGCCAGAATACACACTCTTTCTATGCCAATTAATGATGGACAACCCAATGCTACCAATCACATTTAATTAATGTGTGCACCACAGGTTTTAATAGCTTAAATAGTGCAAACACAAGATTAACAAAAGAAGACACAAACTAAGAGATTTGCAAATTGTGTCCATAAGCTCATTCTCCATCATTACAAACAATTGAATGCTAAAGATTCCCAAATTGGCTACTTTCATGAAGTAGCTCATGGCTTCTTCTACATAGCGGAAAGATTAATCAATCACCTCCTCACAAAAGGATAGTTTTTTTCCACTACTTTTTTCCAACAAAGCTGGCTTACTAAATATTCAATGGACGCCTTCTCTTCATTCGAATCTTCTTTTGTTCTCTTCCAACTTGTCTAGTGAGTTTTCCAATTCACAGGAGGACCAGAAAGAATCTCGTAGCCCCAAGCCCAATCCACTTCACTCAAATACATTCCATCTGTATTCATCACAAATACAAAACACTTCTTGAGTTGATTGCATAAATCACAAAGCTGTAACAGATCTTGCAATTCAATATACTAAAAAATTAGATCTCAAAATCTGATGTCTTGTTGATTAAACCTGCTACATAGATTCAAAAGTTAGAAACTTGATCAGTTTGCGTATAAAAAGAAGCAGCTGAAATAGGCAAGGATGAGCAAATTTACCATATTGGCTCCATGGAATCAAGCAATGTGAGCAAAATAGTGCTACTACTATTCAAAATAGTTGAATAGTAGTAGCACTATTGGCTCCATGGAATCAAGCAATGTGAGCAAAATAGTGCTACTACTATTCAAAATAGTTGACTGCTTCCTCATCTTAGACTACCTAGCTCGTCTGTATGGCATTAGGGGAAAACAGTGAAGCAAATAGTGGAATGGCAAGATAATGGAAGGTGCACATGATGAGAGAATATCAACCTGTAGCACAAAACTATATCCCTCAACTACAACCCATTACTCATATAGCCACATTTTGGTCAACGGGCAATGCTTAGTTGCCCATCCATGCACAAGAGTCCACCGCCTGACTATCTGTGGAAGCTCCCTCGAGTACAAGTGATTTAATAGATCGCTTTGACACCTTGCAAATAAATGGGTTTTAAAGAAGACATTGCTCTAATATGTAACTGCTACTCTTTCAATTAAAGCATAGCCAAAAATTCACATACTGAGATAAGGAAATGTGGATGTAATTTCAAGCAAGGAATGTCATGCCCCAATCAACACATAAGTAGAAGAGTCTTTGCTAGTTGCAAAAATAAAATACATCTACATGACTGCCACCAAAAAAGATGGTGAACCCAGGAACATGACAACATCACAACTGTCAGTTTGCATACCATGCTCCTTCCCCCTTTAGTATATATTTATAGCTCTACATGGGGGTACTCACACAAACCTTGCCCCAACATCGGCAAGTACTTACTCTGCAAGTACACTGCAGCTCACTCCAGCATCATGGAGAGATTTAGTACACTACAATGTCATCCACGAGTGAGTCACTTTCTTGCTGCATAGCATTGTATTTCTTGGAGAGAGAGAGAAACGAGCTCTTTTCCTATCTATTCAATCCAATAGTTTGGTTTTGCAGGCATAAAGGTTGAAGACATGCAGTCCAACACAAAAAAACAGCGTGTGGCTTCCCACGCCCACATCAAGGGTCTCATCTTGAATGTACTCTTCAAAGCTCCCTGCACTTCTTGCATTTTTTTTTTGAAACTCTATGTTTGAGCTTTGATGTTTTGGATGTTAGGAGGATGGAGCAGAAATTATCCTAAGGTTTGTGTATTTTCTACCTTTCCTTAGCTTATTAGTATTTTATCTCATTTAATCAATTTCTTTTGGGATTTCACACCTTTTATGCATTCCATCTGACATGAAAAGTAAGAGTTGATGTTCATATGTTTTATGCCTAGTATAGGTAGAAGATGTGTTTAGGAGAACAACCAGTAAATAATTGCAACATCGTGCCATACGACATTGATATACATTGTTTGGTGGGGCTGATCAAGGTGCAATACTTTTTACTTTGTGTTGTCATGTAATGATGAATGAAGTTGAAACTGATGTTAATGCTATGCATGATTAACCTAGATTAGGGTGAGGCTATATCATACCTCCCCTTCCAAGTTTTTAGGATGTCCTCCACCTCGCGGCTATGTGGCATGATGGATGATGAATGCCCTTACCCTCCAGCATGACAAGAGTGTTGATAACTTTCTTCACATATGCTATTAGCAACCTTAGGATGCATGGGTTTGTGAGTACATAAACAGCTCTAAGGATCTCGATCATGTTCTTGAATTAGTCCAAGTATAGGAGTCATCATCATCTGTTTTGGATGCACTAGTTGAGCCAAAGAATGTTGTTTTGACTTGTATCCATGGTCTTTCTCTGCTGGTTTTCTCATGTATGTGCAATTGTGGTGGAGAGTGCAAAATGTTTATAAACAATGTCATCAAGAATACGTGATGTGCCGTTTAGAGGTATGCTGTCGACCCCGTCGGCGTCGTGACAGTGTTGCTTGTGGTTGGCCATTCGGTGCTTGCTACTTGGCCAGTGTTCACAGCACGGTTGCGAGAGGTGTTGTTCATTGGAACTCTAACCTGTCACGCTGTCGCGTGGGTTTCTTGGGCTTCGTGCCGCTGTTCATCACCTTCACACTGATATCACTGAAATGGAAAACCGTGGACCTCAAGAAATGCACGCAATAGAAAAATACAGAAACGAGAGAGAGAGAACACCAGGTTGGGTCCTAACTGTCACCCCAAGCGTGTGCCAAAAGCATCCTCGTTTGAGTATTTATAGATTTTATTACTTGAAAAATAGGTTACATGGCTATTTTAGCCTTTTCTTGCTGCACAAGCTTTCTTTTACAAAAATAAAATATTAAATCTCACTCTCGTAATACTTAGCTCAATTTATCTGCTGTCCATTCCAAGCTATTGGTATTACTTGGAGTTGATGAAAGACATTTAGTTTTGAAGCTTTGGATTTGTTTTTTTGATTTTATTTTAAAGCTTGCATTGCACTAGGTTAGGTCATTCTATTTGCATAGTTTAGAAGGGGAAAACCCTTATTTCTTTGGCCATTTGTATGATTTTAAAGCCCAAAATTCTTTAGTTTTATTGTATTACATGCCAAGAAATAGCTTAGCAATTCTGATTAGGAGTGCAATCGACTCCAAAAACATAAGCTATAAGCTCCATTTTGTGTGGATTAGAGTGAGTAAGTTGTGATTTTTTGTTCATGCATTTCATAATTTTTATTAATACACTGTTGTAATTGGTAGCATCATAGAGCACCTAAAATCAAGTAAAAATCATTCCCCAAAATACTCAATAACTTGCATAAATGCTATTAATTAGGATTAAAGACCTTAATCATCCCATCAAAAGTCCAAGAAACCACAAAAATTTTAAAAAACCAAGCCAAACCACATCTTGATTTGGGAGACGTGAGCCCACAGTCCCATGAAAATCAGATGTGAGCCCAACACATGTGAGTTTACATGGACATGAGTCTACATGGATGTAACATGAGGAGCTTGCAAGGACATGACGTGACCCAGTTAAGACGTGACGTGAGTCTACCGAACTTACATGACCTAGCTAAGACGTGCATCATGAAGACCAATTCACTAGAGAGGAATTCTTTGACGCCAATGCTAATTGTTGGAAACAATAATCTAGTTTATTGTAGTGCATTAAACCACATACAGCAAATTAATCACACCTCCTCAAACCCACTAGCCTTTGGTCATCCCATCAAAGGTAGCAGAGTGCTTCCTAATTAAGAAGACAAGACTCCTTTGAATATACCTTAAACGGGGAGCTTTGGGAAAAAATGAGCCAAATAACTACAAAAGTGGGTGAAACCCTATAAATGGGAGGCTCCACGATCCTCCCTCCAGGCCCCACATTTTTTACTAACAGGCTTAGTGAATAGCACCATAAACTTTGTGAAAGCTATTCCATCTTTGGGAAAAGCTCTAATGAGGGAGCGGCAGCAAGATTAGGACCATTAAGGTATGCTCCAGCCCCAAAAGTTCTCAAACCATGTCAGACTCCACACACCACACTATTTCAAACTTTTGGTATTGAGTTAGGTTGGCCATGCCCAAGCAACCCCATTAGGGGAAAACAACCTGTAATAACACCATCATGGGTTCAGCCAATCCACAATCCAATTTACACACCAGGAACAATGTACAAGCACACGCAGTGTAAGTGGGAGTACCACCTCTAAAAGGAGCCCATTATGGAAGCAGGTTCTTCACCAAGGACCAAGTTCCATTTCCTCTCCATTCGAGGGCTTTGTTTGGACGAGGAACATGGAATGCAGGGAAAGGAATAGGAACCAAGTCTCGATTCCTCTCGATTTGGAGTGGGAACATAGAATGCGAGGAAAGGTAAGAAACCAATTATAGGGATTCCTTCCAACCTAGGTGTTACATAAGGGAAATCACCTAATGTGTCCTTAACTCTCGTAAGTCTATAGCCTAATATCTAAGTGTTCCATAAGAGAAAGCACCTAATGTGTCCTTGGTAGCCATAAGACTGCACGACTGTGATATTGAAAACTGCATCCCAATCCCATGGGGATGAAACTCTAAACCTAGAGACACATGGTTTTACGTAACTACCTCTTATGTTCTACTCCCATGTGAATATGAAAAAGGAATACTAAGGAGAAGTGGTTCTTGAAATGGGAAGGGGCACCCAGAGGCCCATACTTGGGAAAGACCAAGCCCACATCTCAAGGATGATGACCAAATTGATGAAACTAGAGATCCCATTTAGTACCTAGAGAAGTTCATGGGAAGGATTGATGATCCCAACAAGATCTGCCCATTTGGGTTTTTCCTTTTGAAGGCAAAGTAGGCCAGTGGTTTAGGGCACTAAACCCACTTTCATTGTGGGATTTTCACCCAATGGAGGTCTTGAGACACACTTTCATTATGAAATTTTCACCCAGTGGAGCCATATGTTGCATAAATCTATATCCTCAAGCAAGAGGAAGGCAAGACCATGTGGAACTACATTTCTAGAGCTAAGTATCTCCATATCGCTCTCATTAACTGATTCATGGTCGGCCTTAAGAGAGAAATAGGCTTTATGACCATCTCTACAAGTCTAGATGTCTTTGATGAGTGTTATGAGATGAGGAGGTAGTGGGGGCCTAGTAGATAATCAAGATAGAGATATAGAAGTCATCCCACCACCTGAACTAAGAGATAGGGGGACACATCATCCAAAGCCTTTGTGGTTAAGGGAGCCCAACCACCACTAAAGAGCCCTTGTGAAGGACATGAGCATGGATGGTTGTTGGAAAAGAATCTCCTCAATGATTAGGCATACATTATTAGGGCAAACCCCAAAGGCAATCTCAAGGCCAACACCATCAAGTTCCTCACAAGCCAAACACCCAAACTTATACCATGGAGGGATATGTTTTGGTGTGCAGTCTGCTATTAGAACCATACAAGCATGGAGTGTCCATTGCTAAGGCCAAGGAAGCAATACTTATGTGCTTAGTAAGGGGTAGGTAGGCTAGTGGTTACCTTGGCATGGGGGCATCTCTGTGTTGGTGCTAGGGTCCATGATGCTAAGTTTCCTTCATACCAACACTAAGTTGTGTTGGAGTTGTGTTGTGGTTCCTATGGCACTAGCAACAATGAAATCAAGACCTTTGAGCTAAGTTTCCACCACTCATTCATGGTGGTGATGGAATTTTTCGGGAAGAGGGTTGTTCGCTATGATCCTCAAAAGGCCTTTCATAAGAGATGCAAGGATGGTTCTCATGATTGGGAAACCAATCACATTTTAACAATCTCTCTAATCTTGGATGGTGGTGCTATTAGTGTCAACATAATCACCTATTATTGCTTGCTTCATCCTCTACTAGAAGCACATTCTCACAAGAGATTACCTTAGCAAGATACAATTGTCATGGGGATCTTTCCAATGGCTGAGCTTGAGCACACTACTTTAAGAACTCCACACCTCCTTGGGTAGCCGTTTTTGTCGTCGTCTCCCATGAGCATTATCACATCGTCATGTTGGACTATAGGTCCTGGTCCCTCCTCTCACCTCAAACCACTCATACACACTCACTAGCATGTGTTAGAGAAGATAATTAAGAAGAGGGTTATTACCAAGGGCAAGACTCAATTGCACACAATGGGAGAGTATGTTACATTATGAGAGAAAATAACTTATATACAAGGCCATAAGTGTTCGCACACACTTCAACTATGGTGGTTGGGCACTAAGGCTTGTAAATGGCCTAATACTTAATCTCATAATGCATGCAGCACATTCATAAGGAATCCATTCTGGCTTGTTGTCACACACTCTTGGAGTGGGAATCACCATAGTTACTCCATCAGACCATTTCTAGGCGCCCGTCCAAGTTGTAGATTTGGACACTATTGCTTCATAGATTGATCTCACATGCTATTTGATGTAGAATTATAGTGGAAATTTTTGTTAGCCCCAAAATGGATTAACATCACCAAGGATTGTTGGAAAGCCTAGAGACTAATCTTGTGGTCAAGCTTGTTGAACAGGAACACATCAAAAAAGCATTCGGCATCCTTGAAGATGCAAAAATCAAGACCTTCGGGCTAAGATTCCACCACTCATTTATGGTAATGGATTCTCCGAGAAGATGTTGGCTACACTATGATTCTTAGAAGGCCTTACATGATAGATGCAAGGATGGTTCTCAGGACTGGGAAACTTATCACATTTACATACACACAAGGATAACCAGTCCTTGAAGGTAGACTTGAAAATAGGGAAGACTTATCCTATGGGTCGAGGAATTCTCGCCAATGAGCCTGGCACAACTATCCAAACTACTTCAGCCTCACCATCCACATTTGTAAATGTTGGATAGTGAAGATGAGAACCCAAACTATGAGCCTCTTTTAGAGCTTCATGACTTTGAGGGTTGGATTCATGTCCTGGAAACTATGGACACTCTTTCACAGAAGGTTGGAATAAGATTTGTGAGAGTGGATGTAAGATGGAAATAATCTCCACCATTAGTGTAGTATCCTTTTTGGGAGATAATAGTGACTTTGAACTAGGGGTAGCTATTGACTCACCTAGCAATGACTCCTCCATGGAAGAAGCCACTTTTCACATTGTCCATAAGCAAAAAAAAAAAATAGAAAACCACATTGGAATCCTAAGAAGTATGTCCTCCCCATGAACAGACCTTCATCGGCTTCACTCCATTGAGGCTATGGATTAACATGAGCAAATAATGGGAAGTTTACCTTAACAAGATCACCCTCTCTTAGCCAAGATAATGGCCAATAATGTTGACAAGGAGTCAAACTTCAAATAAGCCAAGATTTGCCAAGCTGCTACTAGAGATGCAATCTCAATAAATCAAGGTTGAGGTAGATAAGGAAGCTAAAATTAAGAAGCTCCCCGAGCCTTAAGAGGAGATTTGAGGTAGTCGAGCACTTCAAATCCTACTACATTGGAGATGTAGTGGTATGTACACTACAAGAAGGCTCAAAGAGAAGCTCGGGTAGAGAGTCTCATGCCTCTTATAACTGCCCCACCAAGGTCAAGGAAGTAAATCTTGTTGTCTAGGCTAAAGAGTCTAAGCCAATATCCAAGGACCTCAGCCCTGAGTAGGAAGGAGAGTTGGTAGACTTCCTCAAAGAATATTAAGATGTTCTCACCTAGAAGTATCCTAACATGAAGGAAATTCCTCTGGAAGTAGTGAAACACACCAAGTCTCATTGAAGGCACAAAAGCATCAAAAAACAGAGAGCCTAGCACATTATATAAGTATACTATAACATGAAGGAAATTCCTTGTTAACCCTTGGTGGAGACCTCTATGGCGTCGATTCTAGCCACCACATCATTTTCATCACCTTTGGGCCATAGGCATGGGAATGTGTGGAATTAACTTGAAAACCATGTTATATATATTTTGTGTGTGTGCTCGTCACTTGTATATTAAAGATGCACTACATGATTTTAGGTGGAGAGTGTTAGCTTTAAAATAGGTGTTTACACTAGTAGCTAGAATGGCCAAATGAGCCCGAGGACCAGACTTTTAACTTTGGCCGCCCAAAAGTGTGAACCCTAGAGGTCACCTACAAAACCTAAAATGTAACTCTCATGAATCATTCTTTTATGCTAATTCAATAGAGTGCTCTTCTTCTCTATCTAGTATTTTATGCTATTGCTTGCTTCCTTGCTTGCTTGTGTGAGCTCTTATGTGTGCTTGCCTACTTGCATGTGAGAGAGTGAGTGTAAGAAAGTAAGTCGTGAGAGGAGGGTTGAGCTTCCTTTAGAGTGCAGCCGTAGTGGTGATGGTGGAGTGGCACTTTGGAGTGCGGTTGTATGGCAACATCGTCTCCTATGAGGATCCCAAGCACAAGTATTCAATCACGAGGTAAGTGGCACACCCTACCCCTGCATTTATGAGCTAGGTCATGGAATATTGGTTGAGTTGTTTTATGCTCTCGAGTGTGACTAGGCAAAGCCCCATGACATTGGTTTGTTCCTGCACTCTTTTTATGGTGCAAGGGCTTTCTATAAGTGGCGTCACACTAGGGAATAGCCCCACCGCATAGCCATAGTGCATCTTGAATTCTTGTGTCTAGTTCATTTTTGTGAAAATTTTATTTTCTGTCAAGAAAGAAACTTATCAAAAATCTCAAAAATTTGTATATTTTGTTGTATTATTTATGTTTCTTGTTTTATTTTGTTGTTATAATTGCAAATCTATGTTCAATTTGGTCAATTTTTATAAAAATTATGTTTTTTAATTTTGTATTTCATGTATTTGTTGATTTCTATATTTTTCCAATTTTAAAAATGAGAAATAGTAAATTGGGCATAAAATTGAATTAATCTAGGTAAAGAGACCTCAAAATCAGTTTTTGGGCATAGGGTTTATCCTGATTTTGACTCCTTACATGGAGAAATTGGGATTGAAATAGAATTTCATGGAGGATTTGCAAGGCGAATTAAATTCTGTGTTTTGCAGGTTTTTTTCATTTTTGCATTAGTGTAATTAACGTAGATTAAGTTAACTTAATCTCCCTATAATTTGGGCCACTAGGTGCTAGACTTGATTGGCTGGATGCATTTAATGCATGCAGGCTCTTAGGCAATTAGTCCAAAAAGTCTAAAAATTGTGTTTAATTTGGTCAATTTTTATAAGAACTGTGTTTTTTAATTTTGTATTTCATGTATTTGTTGATTTCTACATTTAATTTTGAAAATGAAAAATAGTAAGTTGGGCATAACATTGAATTAATCTAGGTAAAGAGACCTCAAAATCAGTTTTCGAGCATAGGTTTTATCCCGATTTAGACTCCTTACATGGAGAAATTGGGATAGAAATAGAATACATCAAAAGAAACTGCATGGAGTAGCCTTGAATCTGATACGGATTCCCAATCTGAAGAAAGAAAGGGATGAAGTTCTTCAAAAACACCAAGGAGCATCTCTAAAGATGGCGGAGACATAAATGCTATCCAGCAAATCATCATAGAAGGTTGCAAGAAAGAATAAGTACCACCTAATGGTTGCAATAGACTTACATCAAAAGTTAGAGTGGAGGAGTCTATGTGATGGACCTACAAAGGTTAAGAAAGTAGACTTGGTTGAACCAGGAGAAGATCCTAAGCCTGTCTACATAGCCAAGGACTTAAATAAAGCTAAGGAGGCTCAACTTGTAGCTCTTCTCAAGGAGTATAGGGATTGCTTTGCGTGGACATACCATGATATGAAGGGTGGTAACACACTATCCCATGGTACCCGACTAAACCAATCCAACGACCCAAAACACCAATCGGAGTTGATGATGAGTTACCGAATGCTACACTATTCAAGGTTGAGGCTATTCCAAAATGGAACAAGAAAATCGTTAACTTTTTAGCTAATGGTTTTTGAAAAGGAAAGGACAAACAAGTCTGGATTCCAAAGAGAAACGCTATTACATTAGACATGTGGTTGATAGGTGGTGAAGCTTCTACATCACAAAATGTTGCAAAACCATTGCTGGCTATCCAAGCCCCAATCCCCTTAGTTTTCCTAGAGCAACCCACTACGAGAGTACCAATTGCCTTGCCACAAGTCAACTCCATTGCTCATCTATAAGGGAGAACCCATACGCTCCACCCAGTCTTATGAGAGTCCTTTACCACCATTAAAGCTAAAAATTGACATGCCGCAATAGATAACAAAGGGCGCTTCTAGCCAACAAACACTAATGAAGCAAAGTTTTAGAAGGGATGGTTACAAAAAACCTCGAATACCTTCTGCGAGCTCAAGGTATGATAGAAAGCAAGAAGGGGGGACTTATGCTAATATCATTACTTTTACCCTCCACATTTTTCTCCTCGATAAAGTTCATGTCCATATATCGAGAGAGTCTATTGAAAAAAGCTAACCCATGATAATATAGCTTACACCAACATGTACAGCAATATAGCACCTATACACATACTAAAAATCCAACTAACCATAAATTATTATTTTTTTAAAGATGATGAGAAAGAGTACGTCAAAATAAGAGAATGAAGTACGACTTTATTGTGACTCTACAGGACGTGAGCATGGATTTTTTGTGGATTGATATGAGTGACCTTATTCTGAACTTGGATTGCTTGGAATGGTACTATCAAGGGAAGCTAAGTATTCCTCCTTTCCAAACCCACTCACACTATTTTTATACACCACTAGGGGAGCGATGTTGTGGAGCCACCTTTGTGGACCTATTCTACCTACAGTTTTATCCCTTGCACCATGTTTTACCTATTGAGCATCGCATATTGTACACAGCGTCCTACTTAGATTGGCACTGTAGAACCTATTTTAGGTGCTATGGGACGACAGGACTATTGCAATCCATGTATGGTAAGAGAGACAACAGTCCATGGTAGGAGAGACAACACAACAACATGATGATGTGAGTGTACTTTACCCAGTGGGAGGACCCTATCAAGTAAGAAATGCACAAGAAGATCTTGTAGATTAGGGAAGGAGGGCAAGAACTTATGGACTTACACCATCATTCTATGAAATAATGTTATCAACTCCTTGTCCCTTCTAGAGTTTGGTGGGTGTTTTCCTAGATATCTTAACTCGAAGTAGCTACTTAGCTCACTTATCTATAGTACCCATGCCATATCACAATGAGGATGCACTCAAACCATTACCTCTACTACCAGAGGAGACATATATATTAGAAGTAAACCATGAGGATAATGAGCTTAGTGATACTAAATCTTACCCATCATATGAGTTACGGCTATCTGATAATGACCTGTTGCACTGATTTTTAAGATTTTGTAAGGTTCACAGGAAGCACAAGGGAAGTTCTCAACATTACAAGTAAAATTTGCAAGACCGACTTCCCAACCAAACAACAAACTAGGTATATTCTAAACCCATCCTCAACTAATGCTATTGTTTTCAGTTTTAATATTTTTTATTATTCTTCATTTAATGTTGGATTGAGTGATTGCTTGCATTGTTATGTGATTGCTATATCACTTTTCTAGTTATTACTTGGATAACCATTCAGGATGTGGTCCTAGTTCAATCCTTTCTAAGATCGACTTTAAAGTATGCCAAAGAACTATGCAACTCCACCTTCCTTAGTGTACCCTCTTTAGTTAGAATAGAGCCTTCTAGGCGAATTGAAGTGAAACTACTTTAAACAAATAACAAATAACAAACCAAATTTAAAAAAAAACACACAAGAAGATAACGATTCGCCATGTACAATCTAGGTAGGACTTTTGGCTCTTAGTGATGGAGCCTTGGGACTATAACCTTGATCTCCATATGGAGATCAAGGTTATAGTCTAGGTAGGACTTTTGGCTCTTAGTGATGGAGCCTTGGGACTATAACCTTGATCTCCATATGGAGTAGGACCTTGTGGTTAAAAACCTACCAAAATAAAGGGTTTATATTTTATTTTATTTTAACATCTCTGTAGAGGTACTTAGTGTTTCTTTGATACTCTTGTATGAGGTCTCTGGGCCATTGCTTGGGTCTCTACAAGGTGGTGCCCTACTTTTACATTTTTATCTTCTTATTAAATAATAATAATAATAAAGGCGAAGCATTGAATAATAAAGGCGAAGCATTGAATAATCACTTACCAGTTTCATTTATGAGGCTAGATATAATAGCTAGAGATGGTTTCACCAATGATAGTGTGTAGAGACTAGGGTCATAACCCAAGGCATCCTTTTCGCTCCATCTTAGTTTAAATCGAATTTGGACCAACCTTAATATTACCCTTGTCTTAATTAGAAAAATTTGACCAATCGTAAAATCTTTCCTCACTGCTTGATTAGGTGTTTGCATTATGCTTAAATTTTAATTATTTTCCACAAGAGCACCTTCCTCGTTGTACCCTATTACCTTGCTGACCTTCCAAGACCTCTGACATTTCCAATGCCAACATGCATCCAGCATTAGCCTCGCGCATCTTCATCGACATATTCGGAGGATGGAATCTACACCAGGAAGGGGGGTATGTTAACCCTTTCCGAAGACCTATCTGGCATTGATATCGGCCACCACATCATTTTCACCACCTTTGGGCCACATACGTCAAAATATGCGGAATTAACTTGAAAACCATGTTTTGTATATGTTACGTGTGTGCTCATTGCTTGTATATTAAAGGCGTGCCCACAAGATTTTAGGTGAAGAGTGCTAACTTTAAAATAAGTGTTTACACTAGCTAGAGTAGCAGACTTTTAACTTTGGCCACCCAAGAGTGTGAATCCTAGAGGTCACCTACAAAACCTAAAATGTAACATCCCCCACAATTTGACTAATAGATTGTCCCACCAAGAAGGACAAAGCCTGATGCCGCCTGATTAGAAAGTTTTCCCCTTATCAATTGGCAGCAAGAATGCTTTATAAGAAGGGTTAAGACAACATCATGAGGAAATGTGTTCATGAAGATGGTTCTTGATTAAAGCCCATTCTAGCATAGGCTTTGGGGGAGGACAGTCCCAAAGTCCTCCAAGCCGGACTATAGTGGCCTACACTCCTTGATGATATAACATAGTTTTTCAATCACTTCAATGCAAAGGTTTTTCGTAGCCCAAGAGAAAGATCGATGTCAAAAACCTATCAGAGAGAGGTTAGTTGTCTTAGAGGATAGTAAGTGAGAAGAGATTACGATTTGCTCGCGAACACTACAACGTAAGAAATGGTTTTTTTTAACGAACTTATACACAAAAACATAAACACACACAAAGACATAAACACATGTACATGTACCCCTCCTTTAAAAAGCCTTTAACACCCTCTAACCCCCCTTTCTCTTTAGTTTTTCACCCGCCATGCACATTAACACTCCCTACTAATAACACACCCTCCGAATAATTAACCCCTCATCATTAACCCCTCCCCCCCCCCCCCCCCCCCCCAAAAGTTTCTCCTTATTAAAAAAGAACATACATAAACACACTCCCCTTATATTTTTTTCCTTTTTAAAAACCCTTCAAAAACGACGTGATGACGAGACTATGCAGACATAGATTTTTGTTTATCAGGAGACCATGCAGACATAGATTTTTGTTGTTAGAGCCGAAGTAAAAAACGAGTAAGTAAGCTCGTTCTGAAACTCAACTCGAACAGAAAAACGCACGCGTCTCTAGTCTAAGAGACGATGCAGGCATACGCATGTGTGCCTTTGTCGTCGCAGCGGTACACACCGCAAGGCCACATGAGCAAAAGGCGTTATTGGCAGTGTAACAAATCAACAGCTCTTGGGCCGGGGACTGGGCATTACACAAGCACAATGATGGCAGCAGGGGGCCAGTTCTGGGCAGAGCCAGACTATGCAAGAGGCAGCAGGCTCTGCCCACGCAAGGGCAAGGGCAAGGGCAAGGGCATGGGCAAAGAATGAAGGCGTAACGCCTGGTGCATGGCGGCGCAGACCTGGAAGAGCGGCCGGGCAAAGTGGCTCGGTGGCGGTCAACGGATGTGGGGGGTAATTGGCCGAAGCTGCGGCCCATTAGAATGAAGGTACTTGGAAACGAGGGCCAGTATGCACCTTAGAGATGAAATGTTGCTAAGGTTATAAGAAATCACATTGGTAAATGTTAGGAAGCATTGTAAACCTAAAAGATTTGAACGACTCCTAGGCATGGTAGATTCCCAACAAGAAGACGCCTTCTACAACTTCAAGTGGCCATGTGGAGAGCATAAAAGTCTTCAATCAACATTTTGAATGAGCAAGCTAGACCTTGAATCGAAGGCCCCCCCAACCCATCTAATGAAAATTGTGTGTGTTAGATCAACTCTTTAGTATTTTCATTATCTTGTTATTAATGCTAATTATTTTTCCATACTTAGATCATGGCAAAATTCTGGGTCTCATCCATTAGTATCCCATCATAATCACTCGCAACTTACAAATTTCGAATCGAGCAAAACAAACATAAAAAACACCCCTGGTTTGGCAGAACAAGGTAGCTTGCAATAGGGGAAGAGCAAAAAGGAAGAAAGATGAGAGAAAGAAAAGGAGAAGGGGAGAAGAAAGAAGAGGAGGAGAGTGGACATTGAAAGAAGGAAAAAGGAGGGGAGAAAGAAGAAAAGGAGAAGGGGAGAAGGGGAGGGGAAGGAAGGTACTAGAAAAGAAGGAATAAAGAAAAGGAAAAAAAGGAAAAAAGAGGGGAGAAGGAGAGAAGAAGAAAGAGAAAAGAAAGGGGGAAGAAAAGAAGAAGAAGAAGAGGAAGAAAGAGAAGAAGAAGAAGAGGAAGGAGGAGGAGGAGGAGGAGGAGAGGGAGTTTTCCCTATCATCGACACATGCCCAATAAATAAAAAGTGACCGACATCGCCAAACAAGAAGCAACAACAATGACCCCAAAGATGAAAGAAACACGCTCCAAGAAAGAAAGATGGAGATATGGTCACTTGTTGCCAAGCTAAGAAGAACCACATCATGAGGAAGCACAATGAAACACCAGTGAAATGTTACTCTTTCTCCAACACGAGGTTGGGATACTCTTTGAGTTTCTTTGGAATATTTGTGTAGTCAATTGGTTTCTTCTCTTTGGAAGAGCTGGTTTGAGTGAGAGATCGCTTGGTGTCTCCATGAGATAAATAGCTTTCAGAGCTATTGATCAAACCACTTGCAATTGTCAAAATGTCGTCGTCTTTCACAATTGTTATGTTTTTTCATGCTCTTCAAAGTTTTCTTCTTTTGGATCTCTGGTTTGTGCATTGTATTTATGCATGCTCTTTGAGGTTTTCTTTTTTTGGATCTTTGGTTTCGATCATTTAGCCTTTTCAAGGGCTATTGAAGCCATTGGGGCTTGCGCCTTAGGTTGTTTGTTTCGCCCTAGCTTCAAGGTTGAAGCTTAAGCTTACTATTGTTGCTTTGGATGTTTCCTTGACAAGTGCTCTTGTCTTGGTCTGGAGCCTTGTGATGGCATTAAGGGGGGCTATATGAATAAGTCCTCCTTGAACACTTTTAACAAGTTAAGGCTTGCCAAAGTGGCTGATTCTCTTGCCCATCATTGGGGTGATTATCACTCTGTTGGGATAATCCTTGAAAGCATGTTTGGATCTATGCTTGTAACATGTGCCTCCATATAGAATAACATTAGGGTTTGGCACTGGATTTGGGAATAGATTGGGGTAATTGGTATAACGTCTCTATAAGGACACTCAACCACATGATGTGGGCCCTTGCAATGGAAACATTGGAGAGGTGGCATGCGTGACATGTTATTGAAGTCTCTCACTCTTTGTTGAACCATAGCTTCAAACAAGGAGGCATAGTCAATGGATGGAGGTTATTATGGGTATCTATATGAATCATATTGCTCATATGTAAAAGGATCTTACACATGGAGATTTGTCTTATCCAAATAAACCAATGAAATAGTAGAATCCAAATACTATGAACAAAAAATTAAATACTTGCACCAAGCATATACAAAATATAAGATAATAATCAAGAGACACAATATTGGGTGCAATATCCCCCTCAACATGTGTGGTTCCTTCTCCCACATGTGGTATTTATATCATATCAACAAAAATACCTCTTGGAGTCACTAATAGAGTGCTTTTCCAAAATTAGGCTTTTCTTTACCTTGGGTAGCCTAAGATGCTTCTAGGAAAGCAAGCATTGAGAGCAAGCCACCTAGCACACTAAAAATAGCCTCCCTAAAGCCCACAACAATAAAAGCCAACCTTAATAAAGCCCTGGTCTAAAACTTTATTCAAGAAGGAATTGCCCTCACTTTCCAGATTGTTCAAGAACCAATTCCCGTTCTCTGCAGTGGAGAATCCGGAGAAGGCGGCATCATCGGAGCTACCTGTCAAAAGTCCTACTATTCCATCGTTGTGGAACACAGTCTCCGGATCAAATCCAAGACTTTGCTTTTCCATCTCTATCTGTTGAATTCCTGTTGTTCCATCGCTGTGGAACACAGTCTCTAGATCGAATCCAAGACCTTGCTTTTCCATCGCTATCTGCCAAAAGTCTTGCTTTTCCATCATTTTTGTCGTCAGCAGAGCTATTTGTCGAACGTCTTGTTATTCCATCACTGTGGAACACAGTCTTCGGATCAAATCCAAGACCTTCAACATCGTCAATATCGTGGTACTATCTTCCCTCGACGTAAATGATTTTGTGGCAGGCATAAGTAGTAGGATTGTGCTCGATGACAAGCTTGTAGCCTCCTCAATGTGCACCTCCGCCGGCCTCATTTACAAACCAGCAACTCCATCATCTCTTCCGGCATGTTCACATTTCCCAGCTTACTCTTCCAATACTTCAGCACCTCCTCATTCCCTGTAGCAAGTGATAGCAGTTTGCCTATTGGCTTAAACCACCTTGATCCGTCACCTCTGCTAATCACCTACACTAAGATGGACATGTTAATTAATATCTCGCCTTCTCTTCTTATATGTTATTATTGCCCAATTTAGACTGAAGTTTCCATCCCCCTTTTTGACATCGTTCGACTGAAACGAAAAGCTAATGGTGCATATGAGAAGCTAGACTCCACGGTGTTAGTTGGTGAAAATATTTACCTTGGGTAGCCTAAGATGCTTGCAGGATAGCAAGCATCGAGAGCAACCCATGTGGCACACTAAAAACAACCTCCCAAAAGCCCACAACAACAAAAGCCAACCTCAATAAAGCTAAGCACACGTGTATAGTAAAAAAATGCGTGGCGAGGTAGGCAACAAGCTAAATAAAGTTAAAATCGGTATCACAATGTCTATGGAGGTGGAAATGTTGGTGTATCGTTTGTGGAGGCAGAAACGTCGGTGTACCATCTATGGAGGAGGAGCCATCGTGTATCATCTGTGGAGGCAGAAACGCTAGTGATGGAGATTATCATGGAGGAGGAGGAGCTTCCTGTCCTAGTCTCACGACCTTCCACTCTTGTTGTAGGGCGGCACAGGTAGAAAGTCTAGTCGTTCATAATGATGCAACCACCGTAGAGAGGAGTACGACATTTCGTTGGCCTCTCCAACCTTAATTACTATGCTCCTCTTGTTGTAGATGCGCTATTGAAGGATCTAATGGTGGGCAAATATTGCATCCTCTGTGGTTCACGGCGGCAAAGCACGAAGAGAACCTCGTTATGGCTGCCATAAATAGGCTATAGAAGGAGTCATAGCAACACTCTGTGAACTTAGCTTTTGGTGTGAATGATGCTAATGAAAGCTAGGATCAGCAGATGCTTTGGGAGTGCTTGTGTGATCACCTTCACCTCGCATAACCTTCAACTTGCAGGCCAGTGATGTGTAGATCATCTCCCTCTTCTTAAAGAAGATTGCTTACCCCCATTACGATCATCATTGATGAAGCGGATTCTGTGATTGATTTGCCTCGCACAAGCTATCTTAGTGCATAAACGCAAGCAGGTACTCTCTCTCTCTCTCTCTCTCTCTCTCTCTCTCTCTCTCACACACACACACACACACGCGTGCATGCATGCACATCATCAAAACCAGCTGCACTCCATGCTCTAAAGCTTGCAAACAAGATTATTTTTTAAGATTATCTTAGCGTTTTTTTGTGTGAGTGCTTGGGTAGCATACTTCGTGTAGTGTAGAGCATATTTGAAATGCTTGAACGAAAATGAATTTAAAAGCATACTTGGAAGCAATGCTAGACTGACATCTGCCAATCGATGAGCTTGAAGCATGTTCTTATGTTCGATGCGGATTCAAAAGTACCTCGCAGATTAGAAAATTATAAATTCATTACCACATTTGAAAATGAGTTTTGTATCATGAATCAATACATAGGATTAATGGCCACCTTCAACACTGAAGGTGTTTTGGTCCACTTTCGATATTGAAAGTGCTATTTGGGAAATGGGGGAAGGGCACGTTCTCCTATGTTTATAAAAAATTAGGGAGGACTTTGCCTACTCCTTGCCATACTTTATGTATGGTTTTTTTTAACTTCACTCACACAAATTACGAGCATGAAAATCCTATGACTTGATGAATGACGTGTAACTCAGATTCAAATGTGGTAATGAATTTGGAATTATCTTGAGATGTACTCTGAGATCTCTATTGATGTCCATCGATTCCTCACGTTAAATATAATCATAGGCTTAATGTTCATGCTCGTTCACACACATTATATTCCTCACATCGAATATAATCATAGGCTTGATATCAGTTCATGCTCGTTCACACACACACACACACATCATCATCAAAACCAGGTGCAGTCCATGCTCTGATGCTTGCAAAACAAGTTTATTTTTTTAAATTCTTTTACCATTTTTTATGTGCATGCTTGGGCATACTTCGTGTAGTGTAGAGCATATTTGAAATGCTTGAATGAACATGAATTTAAAAGCATACTTGGAAGTAATGCTAGACTGGCATCCGCAATGGATGAGCTTGAAGCCTCTTCTTTTGTTCGATGGGGATTCAAAATTACCTCGCAAATTACAAATTCATTACCATAATTGAAAATAAGTTTTGTATCATGAATCAATACATAGGACGAATGGCTGCCTTCAACATTGAAGGTGTTTTGGTCCACTTTCGATTTTGAAAACGGGGGAAGGGCACGTTCTCCTATGTTTATAAAATTTTGGGGAGGACTGTGCCAACTCCCCGCCATACTTTATGTACGGTTTTTTTTTTACTTCACTCACATAAATGAGCACGAAAATCCTATGACTTGATGAATCATGTGTAACTCAGATTCAAATGTGGCAATGAATTTGGAATTATCTACCTTGCAATGTACTCTGAGATCTATGTCGATGTCCATCGACTCCTTATAGGCTTGATGTTCATGCTCATTCGAGCTCTATAAGCTGTTCATATAAACTTGAGAAAGACGCACATACGAAGAGGATGTCCATCTTCATTCAAGCGCTACAAGATGTTTATACATGAATGGAAGGACACAGGCTCTTTCAAAGTATGCTCTTTCAAAGTATGTTGACAACACGTAGGTGCAAGCAATCAAGAGGACAAGGCTACCCAAGCATTCTAGTTTTACAAAATTAACCTTTGTTCAAAATCTAAAGTATCAACAATAATAAATCCTTTACCCCATAACTATGTACAATGGGCCTCACCATATTTGTTATAAAATGGTACACACATGTGCACCATATTAATTATAAAATAGTGCACACATGTGCGCTAAGCCAAAAATAATGGCACGTAGGCAGTAGTTCACATCCAATGCCCATCGTCACGTCATCATCCTATTCATAGCCTATAGTGATACAATCCATAATGTTAGGTTATAATTAAATTGGAATCACTTAACAACAAAATAATACTAACATGTGGCAAAAATTAATTGGACTCACTCACAACTAATTACTATGGTGTAAATATACGAAATTATTTGGGCTACAAATCAATCCTCACATGTATGGTATAAGCACAAGCACAAAAACCTCAATCCACATAAGCATATATTCAGCATCAAGTATTAAATAAAATCACCCACGATATTGAGCTAAAGGCAATGATATACTAAGCATCCCTAGTGCACCATATAGAGAGAGAACACATTACATGTAACATTTCCTCTTGCTTGGATTGCAATTGACCTCAGTTACATGTCTGGTGGTATGAGGGGATAAGATTTATTTTGACTAAAAAATCGCTCAAGCATGGATCCACCTAGCATTTTATGTGTTATAATTGCTCTCTGTTGGCTTTAACTTGCAACTCTCATAAGCTATAGGGTACCCATCTTGCATAAGGACTACCTCAATTTCATGACTACTAGCATTTTATGTGTTATAATTGCTCTCTGTTGGCTTTAACTTGCAACTCTCATAAGCTATAGGGTACCCATCTTGCATAAGGACTACCTCAATTTCATGACTACTAGCATTGGTACAACCACAATGAAAGTTCTATCAAACTCAGGTGGCTGTTGTAACACTAAAGCTTAAAAATATTTATCTTTTCTCTCAAACCAACGAAAGATTTTAGTCTTCTTTAGGAGTTCGGTAAGTAGATATGTAATATACGTAAAATTATTTACAAAGTTCCTATAGTAACTACACAAACCCAAGAATGGTCAAACATCATATATGTTACGAGGTTGAGGCCAATTGATAATACTTTCAACTTTCTTAGGATCAACTCAGATTCCTTCCAAAGAAATAATGTGACCCAGGTACTTAATCTGATCTTGAAATAAACTACTCTACTCATGGTTGAGGAAGATTTGGGTGCAATCTCTCCCCCAACATGTGTGGCTCCTCTAGTAGTTAGATCATATTAACAAAAATAGCCCTTAGAGCCATTAATAGAGTGCTTTTCCAAAATTGGGCTTTTCTTTTTACAAAACTAACTTTTATTCAAACTCTAGAATATCAACAATAATAAATCATTTTCCCAATAATGGACCTAACCATATTAATTCCAAAATGGTGTACTATTTTAGCTTAGTGCACACATGAACAAAGCTAAAAAAAATGTTTACCATTTTTAGATTAGTGCACACATGTGCACTAAGCTAAAGATAATGTTGGCACCTAAGTAGGAGTTGGTGCCCAATGCCCATCATCATCATCCTCGTACTCATAGCCTATACTCATATAATCCACAATGTTAGGCTACAATTAAATTGCAATCACTCATTAAAAGAATACTAACATGTGGTAGCAATTAAGTGGACTTACTCACAACCAATTACTATCATGTGAATACGGAATTGTTTGAATTCACGCGCAATAAATCAACTCTCACACGTATGGTACAAGCAAAAACACAATAACCTCAATCCACACAACCATATATTCAGCATTAGGTATTAAATAGAATCCTCCATGGTACTAAGTTAAATACAATGATACACTAGGCATCCATAGTGCACATTATAACTTATAGCTATCCTTTTATAGACTCTTGGAGTCCATTGGCAAAGTCACCGAGTACTATTATACCATTGTGTAGTTCTAGGAGAAACTAATTGGGGTGGCAATATCTAAGGTGGGTATGGAATTCGTGGTGGTCTATACATACCTCTCGATATAGGGTTTTGAAATGGGCACTAGATTATGTGGCAATTGAGAAGCATTTGGTATGGGTGATAGGGCTAGTGGTTGCTTTTACATTGGGAGCATAGGTTATAATGCTAGGTTTCCCTAGTACCAATAGTCAATGGGTTATATCATGGTCCCCAAGGCATAGGTAATGATCACAATATAGTTTATTGTCTAGGCCTTAGCTCCATGCTTGTATGGTTTTAGTAGCAGTAAAATACACACCAAAACATATCTCTGTGGAAATAAATGTGGGTGTCCTGCTTGAGGAAATGCGCTTGAGGAAATGGCTAGGATGGGCTTGGGGTGTGCCCTTGGGGCTAGCCTTGCCACTACTAGCCTAAAGGTTGAATAGGCTATCACAAAGCAAATGACTAGTGGCTAAGATACATCGAGGCTACAAAAGAGCATGAGGAGAATGGGGTTGAGGAACTAGAAAAAGTCAATCCTTAGTAAAACACAAGAGAGAACCTAATCTCCAAAGAAGAATGAGGCATAGATTTCTAGATCAGAAAGGCACAAGAAAAATAGAGCCTTGGAGGAAGGTGAATAAGAAGCCCAAATCAAAGCATAAGAAGATGGTATAATAGACCTAAGACCAATTCTTAATCACTATAAATTGTATATAATGGGTGACCAAATAGTTGTTTGCCTTAGATTTCAATGATCTAAGGAGGGGCAAGAAGGCATTTTATATGACAGACTCATGGAAGTTAAGGAAGTAGATTTGGCCAAACTTAGGAAGGATCCCAAACCATCGTTCATTATTGCTAAGTATCTAGTGGTTGAAGGTATTTATCAAAGTATAATCCTCGTCACTAACCTTTCTCACATTACAAGAAAGGCATTAAACATCAATGCATTGTGACATATACAACACAACAAAATGGTATAGTTGAGAGGAAGAACATATCTTTAATGGAAATGGCAAGGTGCATGATAAAAGGTAAAGAGTTGCCACACAAGTTTTGTCTTGAGGCCATCTTATGCGCAGATCATGTACTAAAGCAGATGCCCCACGAAAGCCTTAAAGAACATCACACAGTTTGAGGCTTGGTATGAGCGAGTGGAATCCCAAAGTTTATTTTCTACCAAACTCGTCCATGCTCATGTCCTTAACTGGGACTCTTGCTGGTGTGAAATGGTTATGCACCCTTTAGCTATTGATGAGGCTTTGGATGATGCATCCACTATCTCTTGGTTTGGATGGACATCTCCATCCTTATCTTAAAAATGTAGTGTAGACCTATAGAGATGACCATGAAGCCTCTTGCTCTTAAGACTGATCATAAATTGATCAATGAGCTATAAGTCATGTAGCCTTTTATAGGGGGGCTACATCTCATGTGGAGGTACATGAACATTAGCAGTATATACTTAACCATGAAGACTCTTTCTCTTAATACCAATCATAAATTGATCAATGAGTTATAAGTCGTGTAGTCTTTTTACAGGGGGCTGCATCTCATGTGGAGATACTCGGTTCTAGATGTATAGTCTTACATTGTTCTACCTCCTCCCTCTTGTTTAAGGTTATATATTTGTGTGCGATGGCTCCATTTAGCTCCAGTGGGGGCTAGAATTCAATAATAAATAGTTGGCCTTTCATATGGGTTTAGAGACCTAAACCACTGGCATATTGCTTTGCCTTCAAGAAGGCAAAGTTCAAATGAATAAATCTTGGTGGGATCATCAATCCTTCCCATGGCCTCACAAATTTGATAGAACTTCTTTAGATATTGAATGGGATCTCGAGTTCCATCAAATTTGGTCATCATCCTTGAGATGTGGATTGGCTTTGGTTTTCCCAACTCTAAGTCTCTAGGCACTATTTTTGTGAAAATCCTCCTTTCCATTTCAAACACCATCCTAAGCATGTCTTCTGCATATTCACATGCAATGGAACATAAGGAAGTGGTTGCACAAAACCCTCTATTTTTAAGGTTTTGAATTTCTTGCCCCATTGGGTTGGGACTCTGTGGTTTGAAATGGCACTTGTCCTACACCGGCTTGACTTTGAGGCTACAAGCTCGTTGTGCCGCTCAGGATACATCCGCTCAGGATACATTTAGTGAATGGCCTTATGAATCCCTTTGGTTTGCGGTAGTCTCGATTTTACCCTTCCTCGTACTCCTTATTCCTCCTAGTCGTTCAAATAAAGAATAGGTCAAGAATATTGGGCTCCTTGAGAAGGTGTGGAACTTCTGCTTGTACTACTTATGCTTGCTATTGGGTGTTTTGTGGAACACCCATCCCTAATAGTATAATAAAGGACTATGTATTGATTCCATAAGTGCATTAGTTGGACTATTTGTTATTGTTCGTGTTTTACTTAGGATAAACCCAACTTAGGATCAACACCCCATGTTTAAAACAATTGTGGTGTTGGTGGTGGACATGGTTTCTTGAGGGAACAAACCTTGAGGTTCTTGGTCCTGCTCTCTCTCCTTCACTTGAGGTTCTTGGTCCTGCTCTCTCTCCTTCACTTGAGCTTTGCTCAAAGATAGGGTAGTTTAGTGCCCTTTTTCATGAAATTTATGGTGATGTGTACATAGACAATTGGTGAATTTAGGGCTTGGAGGATCATGGCGGCTCATGTTTCCACATGTTTCATTATTCCTCTGCTCACGCCTGTGTTTAGTTGGCTCATTTCATCCCAAAGTTCCTCACTGACTAAAGGAGTTTTTCTTTCTTAACAAAGGAGTGCTATTTTGAGTACTATTGGTCACTATTTATTGAGACTAAAGGCTAGGTGGGTTTGAGGAAATAGGGTTTGATGCACTACAATCGACTATATTATCATTTCCAAAAATCAATTTATATCAGGTTTGCACCAAAGGTTTCACTCTCGTGAAAACGGTCTCTAGTGCTTCCTAAAGTAGGTTTAAAACTGATTTCAGACATGTTTGTACAGCTCAAGCTACAAAAATACTTTTTAAAAGTTTTTTTTGCCAGGATCATGTCTCTAGGTTCACACTTCTAAGGTTACACGTCCCAGGATCACATATGTAGGTTCACGTCTATAGGTTAACATCTCTAGACTCATGTATGTAGATTTTTGCCTGCAAGTTCACGTATGCAAGCTCATGCCTTTTTTGTATGAACTAGGTTTATACAACAAATATTCACGTATGCAAGCTCACAACTTTTTTATATGAACTAGGTTTTTTTAATATAAACGAGGTTCACATACTTTATTTTTATGAAATAGGGGGAACATACTTTTATGCAATAGGCCTATGATAGGGTTGGTGTGTAATTATTGGGTAATAAGTATACTTTAATGCCCCAACAATTATAAAGGACAAGAATTTTCCTTGGAAATTGTAGCGTGTAGAGATTATTTGTGACAAGAAATTCCTAGAAGGATATGAGTAGGTATGTTCTTACAAGTCTATAAGGCAGACTTGTAAGAACATAGCTGGTAGAGCATACAAGCAAGCAAGAGATTATTTGTGACAAGAAATTCCTAGAAGGATATGAGTAGGTATGTTCTTACAAGTCTATAAGGCAGACTTGTAAGAACATAGCTGGTAGAGCATACAAGCAAGCAAGAGTAGAGAATAAAAGAGCTCACAAGTATTCTATTACAAGGGAATGACTTATATACAAATGACTAGTTTTCACACTAGACCGGCCAAACTTAAAAATGGTTTGGCCTCTATTACTAGTCTTAAGAAATTATGTACACAAAGTCCTTAGACTTTCCTTGTTTATTATTAAGCTCAAGATAAGGCTACTTTATATGTTGCAGAATTGTCTTACAAAATATAAGTGCCCATTTAAGCAAGTAAGATGGCAAAGCACCTTACGGTAGGTCGAGCAAGTGAAACCATGTTAACCTATAGAGTGGTTAACAAGGTTCTTAGAAAAATTATTGGAGTGAGGAAGGTATTTAATTGACTCAAATATTGTGGAGAATTACCACCATAGGTAAAATTTAGCTTTCTAAATCCATCTATACTTCTTTGATTTATTTCCTCTAAAAGGTTCATGGGAAGCCTTCTCCCATTGAGCATGCTTGCCAACTTCTTTGACATCGATGCTAATAAAGAGGCTTCATCATCTTGCATCATGGACACACCACTGGCTCCTTTGTTGTCTTAGCCATTACATCTTCTCCCACCATTGTGAGCATGCTTTTAATTTCTTGACATTTTAATGAGACGCTTCATTATTTCATTAATTGGTCTTCCACTTAGATAGCTAACCAAACAGTCTTCCACTTAGAATAGCATGTAGGAAATAGTCATCTAATGTTTGCAAGGCTCCTAATTTTTCCTTCAACTTAAATTCTGATGGATCCTTCAATTGAGAATAGTAATGACAAATTTCTTTAAGCTTCAATCCCTGGCCTTTCGTCTCTAAACATTGTGTGCAATAAGACTGCACACCTTTGTAAAGTGGTATTATACTTTGTCCATTATTTAAGCATTGTGCAATGACACTACACACCTTTGCAAAAGTAGTGTCATACTTTGTTATCCATCCTTCATTGTTTTAGTTCTTGGAGCTAAAGAATTAGCTGGTATGAGAATCCTGCTAGTAGTTAAACCCTTGAGATGAGGGCTAGATTCAGATTGTCCCATACTTTTATGGTGGTTGGAATTGCATTTTGGAACAATAAAAAGGTAATGTTGTGACTCCATGGGGTGTCTACATGGCAAGCGTAGTTTGAGCCGTCATCTAATGGAAAGTGCCAATAGCAAGGCTACAGTGACCTAATTACCATAGAAAGAGTGTAACCTTCCTAGGCTAATAGCTTCCAAAAATCTCCAAGGAAGCAAGAAGAGATGCCTTGGGTGGCCTAGTGGCACTACCAAAGGTGCCATCACTCTTATGAATCTAGATCTTGCAATCCATCCTCGTCAAAGGGGGTCAATCTCTGTGGGTTGAAAGGGTCCTACTATCCCTGACTAGATGTGAGTTAGAGGTTAGCTCTCCCAAAAAGCCATAGGTACCAACAACTATTGTGGGGGGGCACCTTGGCTAGAGGAGGGTTGATGTGCTACTGGTGATGATCATGAAAGCCAAGAATCCTCACCAATTTAAGAGATCCACCACTATAGTCCTCTCTGGGGGAGAGGGTCAACCAGACCTAGGGACCAACTAAGAAAATGAGTGCAGGTCCCTCCATCAAAAACCAAGGACTATAAGAGGAAAATCATAGGAAGTGAAAGTGTAACCCACTCCAAGGGGAAAGGATCTTGCAGGGGTGGAGGGATCCACCACTTTAGTCCTCTATTTTGGAGAGGGTCAACTGGACCTAGGGACCAACTGAGAAAATGAGTGCGGATCACTCCATCAAAAACCAAGGACTGTAAGAGGAAAATCATAAGAAGTGAAAGTGTAACCCACTCCAAGGGGGGAGGATCTTGCAGGGAGCGGAGGGATGGATGAGTTGACCAGGGTAATCTGATCTTGGTCCCAGATCCCTACCTATGAGGCATCTATCTTGTGTCTCTCTGGGGAGCCAAGATGGCCCACTCTCCCATAATGCTTGGTGGGACTAGTGCTAAGGGGCCCCACATAATGTGAGAGTGAGCACCCCAAGGGGTGACCATTGGCCATTTTGAAAAGGGGGTTCCAATGTTAACCCATTCCTAGGGTTAACAAGAGCTACTACCATTATCTTATATCAAGGAGTCTAGGTAGATCCACTAAAAGGCCATACATTCAAGATATGAAGCAATGGTGTCCAAAACTATAACTTAGACGCGTGCCTGTAATGGTCTTATGTAGATTCTGGCTTCAAGAGTGTAAGGTAGTAAGCTAGGTTGAAGTCTCAAGTGATGTACTTCATGGATATAGTAGTCATTGTAATAGCATTAGGCCTCTTATGAGCCTAAAGTGCCCGATTGGCCACAGTTTAAGTGAGTGTGAACACTTATGGCCATGTATATAAGTGAATATCTCTCATAACACAAAGAACTCTCCCATTGTGCAATAGAGTCTTGCTCTTGCTAATCTCTCTCTCAAATGCATGCTAGTGAGCGTGTGTGAGTGATGTGAGGTGAGAGGAGGGACAAGTACACGAGTGCAACGCGACGGTGTAACAATGCTTGCAGGAGATGTGGTAGAGTTGCTTCTCAAGGAGTTATAGAGCTTGGAGAACTCAAGGGTTACGAGCTCGGCCATTGGAAAGATCCTCACGATAGTTGCGGTTCATCAGGTAATCTCTTATTGGATGTGTTTCAAAGGGCGATTAGGGTGAGCCATAACATTTTTGACGCCATTGCTGGGGAATCATCCCTTGGCTTTTTCCATTGTTTTTCTCTAATCTACGCATTACCCATTGCCCATTGCCCATTGTCTTGATTAATGGTTTCCCATGAAAGAGATGTGTGGCTTTGATGGAGATTTGTATGTGTTTTGTGAGAAATAGCTCTCTTTTTTGTTTTGTAAAGAATGCTTTTTATTTAATTTTAGCTTGATTTGTTGTTTTTATTCTTGTTAATGTGGCTTTTAATGTTCCTAGGGTTTGCACATAGAGTGTATTAGGTTTAGTTTGCATCCATTGCATCAAACAATGCTATGGAATGCAATTTTTAGTGATTTTTAGCTATCTTTAGAGTTAAACATAGAGCTAGAATCATTAATTTTTATTTGATTTGTATATTTTTTGTTTGAATTGTATGCATTAGAGTGTTAGCCAGCATTAGGAGTAGCTTAATCTTTTGAAAAATTTCTCAAAAACATCAAAAAATCCTTGAAATCGACTAATCTTCCTTAATTGATTGGTTTTTGTCATTAAGGGTGATTAATCGAGTTTAAAAGGTAAAAAAATTAGAAAATGTGTTTTTTGGGGTCAAAATTGATCATGTAAGAGGTCAAAATTAGTGTTTTTGAGGGTTTTTAGAGCATCTAAATGCATCAAGACACCTAATTACATCAATTGGATGAATTTCCCTCACTTTTGCTTAATTTTGTTTAAAGAGCAGAGACTAAAATTTGCCAAAACTGCATAGAGCCATCTTATATGTCATTCGTTTTAGAGGTCAACACGACATGAATATATAGAGAGACCCCACTCCTGAAATTGAGCCTACATGGAGAATGACTCCTCACGCTCCATAGTAGATGAGTTTATCTAAATGGAAGCTTAAATGTCACATGCACTTTTGATCTCCAAGGATTATATTAGATTGTGATCATACGCACTCCACATTGAAGTTGAGAGGGAGACAACACTCACATAAGAGAAGTAAGAGTTGCAAGTAAGCATGATCTTTGATATGCAAATAAGGAGCACATCATTCTTTGAAGCCTATCATATTATAAAACCAAAGGAAGAGTTGCAAGTAAGCATGATCTTTGATATGCAAATAAGGAGCACATCATTCTTTGAAGCCTATTATATTATAAAACCAAAGGAATTTTCCATTTACTTTATCCAAAGGGGCTTACTCTCTCCAACAAAGCTTTCTTATATTTCTCTCTTGGGAAATGCAACACTATTACCACACATACAATAAGGCATGCTAGAGTGCATCACAATCCTTCAAAATTAGATAATGGGACTTAGAGTGCGAGTCTTAAAAGGCCCTAGGTTATGATCTTTACTTGGGGGAGGGTTAGAAATTTTTTGAAAAACAAAGAAGCACATTGTTCCACGTGTTGGCAAATTTTGTATTTAAAAAATCATATCAAACTAAAAAATGTTATGTGCCTCATTGTGCATTTGTTTTTGGAAGCAAGTGAAGCAAGCATGTTGAAGCTTATATTGGTCACTAGTGATGTTGTGGGTATAGACTACTGATACGAGCTGCACACATCCTTAGTTAGATCTTGCAACTACTAGCTATGAAGTGATGGCCCTTTGTGCAATGATGTTAGCCTTGGCTCCCTTGCGTGCTTTAGCTTGCTTGTGTTACCTAAGCAGCACTACATTCTTCCTAGGTGCTAGGGTCAAAAGAAAGAAAGGGGGGATTTTAAAAGTTCAATTAAAGTGCCTGCCCATGGATGATTATTAAAGTGACCGCCCATGGATGATTATTTAGTAGTAGCCGCTAGCTTGACCTTCAAAAATTAACTAAATATGTATGTTTATCTCTAAAATTTAGAGAAGTTTTCAAATTAGTGGCTTTCTTTTACAACCCTATTTTTTAAGAGGCAGAAGGTTTGTAGGGCTTTGATGCCCTCTAAAGGCTTTAAATTTCAACACTGAGCTACTGAGTCACATGACGTGATTTTTTCATTACCAAGATTATATAAGCAACAACAATAGCTAGTCAATACTCTCATTGGTGCTTCCTTTTTAGTTGGGTTGTATAAATTGCTACTGTTTTTTTCTAACTAAAAGTTCTACCATTTATCGCTTAAACTCTTAGCTATTGGAACTAATGCAGAGACCCAAGGTGATGGATGAGTTCTAGGCCATCATTTATCCACTTTCATGACTGCATCATTTCAAAAAAAAAATCTTAATAACTTTTATGGAAAACCAATAATCTCAATCATGGACAAAGAATTTATAATCCTATATATAAATCATGTTTTTTCAAATGTTTGGAATCTTAATGACTTTTATAGAAATCAATAATCTTAATTATGGGAGAGAATTTATAATATTAGATATAATCATGTTTTGAGTGTTTGTTTTCAAAAGGCACCCAAACAAGATTCTAGAGTCCTACTTGCATGCATGTAGAATTCCAAGAGTCCTACTTGAATGCATTTAGAATTCCAAGATCCTAAAATCAAACAAACCTCTCCAAAAAAGCTTCATGCTTTTTGGACTGTTCTTTTTTTTTTTTAAAGTTGCATGTGCCCTCACTTGCACACAGGGAAGACTCGAACCCATTATTTTGGGACTCTCGAGTGATTTCCTTACTAACATGCGATCGACAACTTTACTATAAAGCAAGCAATGTAGCTATCTTAGGTTTGAGTCCTTAAGATCTATTTACACTTGACAAGAGTGGATACCTAATGAGCACCATTTTGAAGCATAGACTTGCAGCGTTGACTTAGTAGTGAAGCGCCAAAAATTTCTTCACTCGACTAGACTGAAGCATCGAATTTAGACCTATTGTGAAGCGTCAACTAAAAATCTTTTTACTCGACTAAAGTGTTGCCACCATAGCCTAACTTTCCTTTTTTTTATAAAGAAGGTATGTGCTTTTTTTCCTTCATACTTTCCTACTTAAAGTAGAGACATTCACAAGCTCCCCCATACTTTCCTACTTAAAGTAGAGACATTCACAAGCTCCCCCATGATTTCAACCATATCATCTCACATATACCTTGTCTATTTTCTAATATTTTAATTATATAGTAATAATTTTGTATTTTGATCTATTTCTTTGTCTCCCTATCTCACACCTCTTGCTCTCTGTCTCTGTTAGACACCTCTCTCTAGTCTATATCTTTTTTAAAATAAAAGTTTTAGCATCTTTGCACTTGTGTTGCCATCCCATAGCCTCGGCACTATCTCCACGCCTTCTTTAATGCTTATAATAATGACGGGATCGACCGCGTGGAAGTGGGGCATGAAAAAGGGGGGAATCGCGCATGTACACATGGCATTAGGCTTAGATTTACGTTTTTTGTAAACTTGGGCATGGGGAGCTCGTCTGCGCTGAAAAAAAGCACAACACTGAAAAGTGGGGCGGGGCACCACTGTGCTACTTGTGGTGTGGGTTGCAGCATGCATAATTTGAAATTAAATCTATATTAATGGGCACTAATCTGAAAGCTGGCCCATGAGGGTAGGTGAATTAATGTCTCTCCTCCTAGAGGCTACAGGCATTGCCAACCCCAAACCAAAAAGGCTTTGGTGTCTCCGTATAGGTGGCCCAAACATAAACCTAGGCACATCGAGTACTAACACCTCAATTGAGGGTTGGCGATTGTGCAAGGATTTGCATAGCCTAGCAAGGTAGGGGTAGTGAAAGAAAGAAGGGCACATGCTCACCCTTTGATCAATCCAAGGTGCCATGCCTCAAGGTGTGCCATACCTATGCATAAGCATAGGCGGATAGGCTTTCTCATGATGAGCAACCATGACAAGGTGGAAAATGTAGCAGGCTACTATGACAGGGATTTGAATGAGACTCCACGTGAAGAAGCCATAGAAGATAATTTTTTATTGGGAAGTATTGGGGATTTAATATATGTTAATTTATGCATCCTTAATCAATGCCCACCAAAACAGCTTTTTCTCTTTGCACGAGTTCTTCAATGAGTCTAACCAAGACAAAGATGCCTCTAGTTACAACATGGAGATGGAGAATCTTTTTGATGGTGATGGATTTTGGTTGGAATTGCACTCCATTCAGGAAATTGACCCATTCGCCTTTACGTCTCCAAGGTTCATTTCATTTGACAAGGCAACCTACACCTTGAGTGATAACATGCATTGAGGATGGGTTCTCAGTGACTTTGGACATGCTCAAAAACCATGACACATGGGGCTTCTTGGATTTGAAGAGGTGGGTGAGATTGAAAGATTATCTATGCATTGTGGTTAGTGAAGGTGATTTAAGGTATCTTGCATTGAGAGGTATTGTGTAGAAGACTGGAAGGGCATTATCATGGCATTTCACTCAAGTACACACCTTGGAATGAAAGAAGCAATTGCCAAGATCAAGTCAACATGGTTCACTAATGTGAAGAAACACGACATCCCTCTTCCATGTGTCACGGAGTTGATCGGTGCATGTGGGTGTGTAGCCTACCCTAATTTACAAAAGAGTCATTGCCCTGGTTTACATCTTAGTGAAGACAAGAGTGAAAATCCTATTGAGCAACATTTCGTGAACATGGCTGACGTTGATGGCACACTAGAGAATATAATTATCAGGCACAAGGTCAGGCTTGTTACACAAAGATCAAGTAAGAGTTCCTGTATCAACTCATGCCAAACTTGTCATGCATTGTTGCCTTTGACTCAGCGGCTTGCTCATTGATGGGTTGACACGTGACACTGTATGATGACTCATATGCCTATGTGGCAAATGTGTCATCATATTCATGTGGCCCCAATGAGGACGATGATAGGCGAAGGATGCCTTCGCTCTAAAGATGCCTAAGGGTTGGGTAAGCATTCATATTACAAATCCCTTTATGATGGCTTCTGTGTCCTTGAACTTTATTCTTCACTTCACTTACCTTGCCTTGTTTTGTACCTTGCTCATGATTGGTTTTCAAATGATGAACGTGCAGATATCTAGGTTTGGTGTTTGGAAATGTTGGAGTAGTGAGCCCTTCAATTGTTCCCAGGTTTATGTTTTTGATAGGGTTTACATTGAACATGCCCAGGATTTCACATGAAGTCCCCTAGATGTGAACACATACTTTAGTTGCATTTTGTAATCATACTTTGTCTTGAAATACAAATCAAATTTTCGAACCTTTGCTGGCCGAGTACTTTGGCACATGATGTGTTATGTGACTTGAATTGTTGTTCCCTTTTGTCATGTCCCCTTCATGGTGTTTCGTTTGGGTATGTTTCATGATGTATTGTGTGGTATGCTTAGGTTTACATACATCTTCATGATGTATTGTATGCTTGTGTTTACATACATCTTCATGGTCTCCCCTTGGGTTTGTGTGTGTTTCACGTGCCATGAGGAAGTTGTGATTTTTGAGGTTGAGTATGTGTACGTGGTGAACTAGAAGCAAGTCTCTATTGTATGGGGAGGAGGCCACCATGAGTTATTGTCTGGCATGCCTTATGGTTACACATATTTTCATGATGTATCAAAGTATAAGGGGATGGTCAGGATATTTTCATGGATGTTGTAACACATTGCAAAATTTCATGCCTCATGCATAAAGCAAGTAATCCTTTGTTCATTACATACAAGTAGGCACAAGTAATCTTGAGCAAGTAATCTTGGGAGAGTAGCAAAAATGTTGTTGTCGTGTTCAAACGAAATATGTGCTCAAAAACAATAGATTGGAACTTACATTAACACCCATCATGTGCTTTGATGCATATACATCAATAAGCATGTGACCACCATTGGCTAGAGTCAACACAAAGCATCGGGTCGCGTCATTGACCTTGTGAACTCCCAAACTCATGGAGGCTCCCCGCACTTGCTTCAGTGAAGTCAAACTCACCTCATGGAGATTGTGGAGACAGGGCATAAGGTGGGCCAACCAACGAAGCACTTGGCCAACTGAGTATATGTACCTTTCTTCTCAATGTACAAGCTGAGGTTTTCTGTTTTGCCTAAGTTTACATGCCCGAGTTTACCTATCACAGCTAAGCGTGGGGTTTTGTTTACTGTAGGTTGGATGTGGCTCGCTCCATACTATTTGAGGGCACGAGGACACCTCTCGTTGTGTCGGAGATTACATGCCCGAGTTTACCTGTCATATCACAGCTAACCGTGGGGTTTTGTTTGTTGTAGGTTGGATGTGGCTCGCTCCATATTGTTTGAGGGCACGAGGACACCTCTTGTTGCGGCAGAGATTGGCAAGGCCCTGGTAAACGGCTTGCTAGGGTGTGAGGCCAGCACTAAGGCAATGAACTTATTTGCTTTATGCATGATGAATATGTTATAGATAACCTCTTTAGAAAAAGTTTGTTTCATCAACTCATTATAGTTTGGCATGCCAATTCGGTCACATGAGAGAAAGAAGATGAAGGTGTGCAATGTCATCATGCTGGGGAGACTTGATTTCATGTCATAAATGTTTGCTTCTTGCTAGTTTTGATCTGGTAAGGGCTCCTTTCTACTTTCATCCTTTTGCTCATTGTCACCCTCATCCTCACTCCCCTCCTTCTCCCCATCATCACTTTCCTCCTTTCCCTTGTCGTCACTCTCATTGTCATCCTCATCCTCACTCCCCTCCTTCTCCTCATTCACTTTCCTCCTTGCCCTCGTCGTCACTCTCATTGTCATCCTCATCCTCACTCCCCTCCTTCTCCTCATTCACTTTCCTCCTTGCCCTCGTTGTTACTCTCATTGTCACCCTCGTCCTCACTCCCGTCCTCTCCATCATCACTCTTATGCAACCCTGAGAGGGCAAAGCAAGCATTGCAAACCACGGCTGCTCGGCAAAACCTAGCCAACAATGTAGACCCAGGCAGAAACCCCAAACCCAGGCAGAGACATGACCTTGCAAAACGAAGGACTTGTTTTTTTATCCCCCTTTTGAAGGCATTTGCTTCGTTTGTCTTTCTTTAACATGCAGCACAAACAACTAATATGAAATTCCCTAGGCATAATAACCCAACCACCATTGGAAACCCGGCCACCATTGTAAACCTGGCCACGAACACGAACCTTACGCTGAGCTTTTATTTTTGGTCCTGCAACATCTTGCAGCACAAATAATCGAGATGAAATCCCTGCATAATAACCCTAAACCATCAAACATAAACCCAGGCAAGTACCTGAACCTTGTGTAGAACTTCATTTTTATGTCTCCTTTTTACAGGCCTTGCATCATTCTGATCCATGGTTTCTATTTTGCGAGCGCCCTTTTGTTGATTTCATCCTTGTTCAGGCTGCTGCACCCTTCTCCACATGCAGTACAATGAATGGCCACCATCAAACCAGCCACCTAAACAAAGGCACCGTCGAGGGGCACATAATACTTACAAAGTCAGGTGGGTCCTTCATTGTTGCAGTCTCCGTGCTTGCTTGCTTGCCACATTCACCCTTCTCCTTTGTGGACCTATGCTTCAGGACCTGCAGCACAACGATGTCCCATGAGTCCCTCACCCCCAAGTCTGGTCGCGTAGCGTACGTAAACCCAAGCCATAATCCTCACCTTATCTTCTATGTCTTGCTTGCCATGGCGTGAGGAACGCTTGCCACTATCATCCTAACCTGCGCGTTGAGGCCGCTTGCAAGGGTGTTGCCACAGTCTGACCTTCCCAATACGTGGGTGCTGTATAGACCCCTCATGCGATCGTGCGGTCGATCCACTTGAGACATGCCACCCATAACTGAGAGCGTATAGCACACCCTTCTTTGTGCACCCTCTTTCACGCAAAATCGCGTTGCGTTCAAGTTTCAGAGCTCCCCCTCTCCCACACTCTGCTCTTCCCTCAAACATCAACTAATGCCATGCTTGTTGTAAACCCGAGCATGCGAAACATGACATCATCATGCATGCATGCCACATTTCCCTCAATGTGGCATTTGAAATGGCGCATGAAACCTTAATGCATGGTACCATCTCCTCTAAACCCACCTCCCGCCTTCGATGCTCAGTGCAAGTACCCAAGGTCAGATGGATTGCAAGATTAGGTCATCCGTTCAATAAGTGGTCAACACCTCCCCTTACCGTAATGAATCACCTAATTTTATGGACCCCACAATTTAAAATGATTGCCGATTGTACCCCCATTAAAATTGCACGCTTCGTGAGGGGTTATCTCAGCCGGGTTCACTAAAAACTTAAACCCAAGCTTAATACCACGTGTACGTGCACAATTCCCCCTTTTTTACGTGCACGGTTGATCCCTTCGCTGTAAGCATTGAAGAAGGCGTGGAGATAGTATAGCTCAAAAGTGGGTGCCAAGTGGGACAAGGTGCCACGTATCCGGCAAACGCGGCCCAAGTGTGGCAAAGACCGTTAATCAAAGAACCAACCGCACTGCAACATAGATCAAAGAATGCAAAATAAAAAATGGTCCTGAAGCCCTACTAAAACCCCCTGAGCAAGAAAAACCTGCCGGACAAAGGTCTGGCTATGGCGGATCAGGCGAAGCGAACAGACGAGCGCGTTGTTGTCGTCTCGCCCGTGCCTTACAGGTTTCGCTTCCTCTCATCGCGGCCTGATGAACCGAAGACGGAAGCGCCATTCGCGCCGGTCCACCGTCCCCCCCTTAAGTACTCCCCCGAGCAGCGCCTCGCCCCGCTCCTCTCCAACGGTTTCTTCACGGGATATGCCTGCGGCTTCCTCTACTACTTCGCCGAGGTCTTCTATAAGGCGTATGGCGATCGAAGGCATTATCTCTACCGAGCTAACCCTGACTTGAAACAGTACAGTCCTTCTCGCCCTTTTGTTTCTGCAATTTCATGTATGGTGAGAAGCTTGTTCGTCTGAACCTTATAATTTATGGTGATATTCTCTCTCTCTCTCTTTCTCTCTCTCTCAGTTCGAATCCCGCTGTGGTCGGATAGCCCTTCAAGGGTTATCGAGAAGAAGAAGAATTAAGGGGACAGGATGAGAGAGAGAGAGAGAGAGAGAGAGAGAGAGAGAGGAAGAAGAAGAATTGTTTTAACGTCTTCCTCTCTCTCTCTCTCTCTCTCACACACACACACACACACACACACATCCTGTCCCCTTATGTCAACACCTGAACTTTGAATTTATCCTTTTCTGTATTTTCATTGCTCTTCTTTCTGAACCTTTAACCTCTTCTCTGAACTTCCAGGTATGGTAATGTACTTGCGCTTGTTTCTGAACCTTGTATCCTTTCATAACTTGTTAATTTCTTTCTGAACCTTTAACCTCTTCTCTGAACTTCCAGGTATGGTAATGTACTTGCGCTTGTTTCTGAACCTTGTATCCTTTCATAAGCTTGTTAATTTTTTTTGCTGACGGGGTTGGTTTATTCTCCATTGGATTGCTTCTCATTCTGCCCGAGAGGCTGTGGGCTTAGGGTATCTTTTCTGTCAATGTCACCCTCGACCCCATCATGCTGCATATGGTTAGGTTTCAGCAAGGAGAACTTAGCGGCCATCTTTTTCATAGACAAAGAGTCTTCCCTTTCATGCTAATCCCCAAGTCATGTTGCGAACATGGCAAGCCACACACCCATGGGTCATTTGTCTCTCTCTCTAGACACAGTCCTTTGCCGGTGATGAACTGGTCCAGCCCTTGGGCTACAAACCTGAGGGGCCTACAGCTCAGGGGATTCACTAGGGATGTGTTAAGCATGCTTTCGTTTTGGAAACTTGAACAAATGGTTGCTCTTTTTTCTGAACCTTATTACTTTCATGGTTTTGCATGTCACAAACGTCTGGAAGCTCATTGTTTTGCCTGATTGTTGAGAAATGGGCACAAAACTGTGTCTCTCAGTAAACCTACAATGGCAATGGACTATAGCTGTGCTGCTTATTTAACCTGGTATGGCTGTTGTGGCTGCGTATCTGACCCATGCAGCAGTTTCCGTTATTGTTTGGCAGGGTCTGTGGTAATTGGTCTCTCAGGAGGGCTGCCTTTTGCACTACAATGTAGTATCATGCGTGGAACAGAATTTGGCCTGGAGCGATGGCGAGGTAAGCAATTAGTGTTGGATTTTAGCATTTGCTTTAGGGTGTCATTGCCGGCATTTTCTCTCAGTTTCTTTTATCATTTTGGTATACTTGAGGGATTCGTGTATTTTTTATCCTTCAATGCCTGTTTAAGATATTTGAAGTTATGCACCCTTTAAAACATTGGGCATTTTCTAGACATGTTTATAAGTCTAATTTATTGTCCTTGTGGCTGGGACTTGTAATGGTACCAACCTAGTGTGGACTCTCACAGAGTTAGTGGGGGATAAGTGGCTGCGTTGTATCAATGAATCCACCACATTTGGGCATAGTAGTAAACAACCTTTAAAGTGTAGAGATTTTCATGGTGGGCTTGACACATTTGCATTCTGTACACCTACAACACCCCTTGCATATTAACCGCATGACAATCCACATGGTACTCTTTGGACGTAGTATTAAAATGCAAAAACTTTCATTTCTAAAATTATTGAGGTCTTTGTTACAACCCTACTGGCCTAGGGTTGGTTAACGCGGGACTAGGGATGTGCGCTAACCCAGGATTAGGGTTAGGGTTAGGGTTAGGGTTAAACCCAAGATTAGGGTTAAGGCTTAGCTGGGGCGCTAGCAAGATTGGCTAAGAGCTTATAATTAATAGTGTAGGGCTAATAATGGCTAAAAGCTTAAAAATAATGCAGGAAATCTCATAAACAAAGCAAGAGCCAATAATAGTGAGGTTATTGCTATATAAGTGACCTGGAGGCTGGGGGCACTTATGAGGTATTGAGATATCTTTCAGTAGACAGGAGGGCTACGAGGGGCGTGCAAGACCTCGTGGCCATGGAGCTTTAAGGTGCCCGTGCCATGGATCAGCCAGCCCTAAGCGTGCAAGGGCCATCAGTGTGTGCAGATCAAGGGGGGCAATATGCACATTTTAGGGGCAGCAAGGATCTGTACACATGGTGCCCATGTGCAGTCAACCTGTCCTGAGGACGGCCAGATGGCCCATGCGCAGGCCAAATGTGTGGGCGGCCAAAGGCTGTGCTGTACGGCCAGGTATAGGCTAGCAGAGCACACAGCCGACAACAACATGGATAGCGAGCAGAGGAGGGTTGCGTACAGGTATGATTGTGCACATGTTATTGTGTGGGCTGGGTGGAGAAGAAAAGCTACGACAGGTGTGAATGATAAAAAGGGAAAAGCATGAGTTCAAAAAAAAAGCATGATTGAGCTTTTTTGTGTGCGAAAAGCGGGAGGGGGCTTAATTTTAAGCCCCAGTTTTTTGAAAAGAACAAAACTAAAGCAAGGGAGCTTTTTTGAAACTCCTTACCCCTATAAATTCAATCTCACCCTTCTTGTTGGCTCATACATACAGGTTGTGCAAGGAATGCGATCTCCAAGCTCTTGGTCTCTGAAAGCTGCAAACTTCACTTCAGCTCTCTCATCCACCTTAAAATCTTTTCTCTAAACTGTCACTTCTTTCCAGTCCATAACCTATCACCTTTCTGTCTCACTGCTTTTCTCCAAGTTAGCATGCACGTTTTGTGTGCACCGGAGATCTGTGGAGTCAATGGGTGGCAGTAATTCCGTGAAGTCATCCAATAGTAACGACTGGAGTTGGTTGGCGATGATGACTTTGAGCAAGTGAAGTGTGAAGTCCTTCCCAAAATCTGTCCTAAACACAGCTGAAAACCAAGGTTAGTTTTGAACTAAATCATGAGGTGAAACTACATTGGCTAGGTGTGAACGTCTTTGGGCACCGTCTCGCGACGAACAATACGCACGTCAACACTTAAAATTTAATAGCCACAATACACATAACAACTGAAAAATACATCACTGCACAAGATAATCTGCAAGAGACAAGCACAGCACAATACACCTGTCACCACCATTGGGGCCGCGAATGGGCTGAACCTCCCCTCAATAGTGAAGTATATTATTGGAGTATTTTAATGAGTGTACAAGATTCCAAGGGCTTTCCAGCACAAAAGACTAGTGTCTACAATGCACATAAAGTGCCGAGTCAAGACTCAAAAGTCAAAACAATGAAACATAGCTGAATGATAAATCAGAAGAGCCTGCAATGCTCAATCAGAGGCTCGAGCGTGGGAAGTACTGGCGTCACGATCATGGCTGCCTACATGACCAGTCTGAAACGTAGTGGCATCGTCCTCTGGGCTCTGTTGTGTCGCCGCTTGCTCATTTCCCTCCTCTTGCTCTATCTCCCACTGGGTTAAGGGATCTACCTTTGTAGTTGCACCCTTGCAAAGCATTCGCAAGTTTGCGTTTACAAAGACAAGATCATTGGCCTTTTCTTCACCAAGGCGGTTTCTCTTCTTTGATGGAATATGGCTGTAAGAACTCCAATGCTGCTCCAAACAAGAGGAGCTTACAGCTTGGCTGAGAATGCGGATAGCCAAGTGTTGCAGCTCAGGCCCATCTGAACCATAGTCTACCCACCACAAAGCAGTCCCAACCTTCAACCTATCCTCTTGTGCATCCGCACAACCAAAAGTACCATGAAAGGATCTGTATGCAGCAAGCTGGTCTCTAAATTTGGGCCTAATGCCTCCATCCGGCACTAGACGATCCAAGATGCACCTCTAGCCATCACTGACCTCTGTCACTCTCCTGTCCATTACCCTAAAACTCAAGGTCCACCGTATATGTAGCTGCATGCAAGGGAGAGGCATAGGAGTTCCACCTCGTCACACATAAGGAACGAATCTCCTCGTATCTGTCCTCATCGGGTTCTAACTCTTGCAACTTCTCTATCATTCTATCCATCACCTCATACACCTTCTTGATGCATGGCTGCATAGCATCTACAAGCCTCAACAAGTGGACGATAGGCCTCACCATAGCATCAATGCGTTTCACATCCTCCCAAAAGGAAGTGCTCTCTACATGCTCCTTGCATAAGTTGCCTATGGCTGTCGAACCCAATGTAGAAGTGGTGAACTCGTTGTTGATGAAAAGTTGCCTCAAAGCACCCCTGCACTCCCTCAAGCGGGCGAGCATCAAGAAGTTGAAGGCAAATCGGGTGTCTGAGTATTTGAGAAGTGAGAGCCTTGATTTCTTGGAGAACTCGTGGCGGAGGAACTGATGGTTCAAGACAAAAGTTACCATTTGATTGGCCTCCTGAATGATAAGCTCAATCCATGACATCTTTCCAATATCCTTTAAAAGATTGTTCAAACAATGTGCCATACAATATGACACAATCATGTGTGGATACATGTCCTCAATAATAGCTCTAGCTGCCCGGCAAGGCGCTCAAGAAGCTCCCTTCTCTTCCCCGATGTGATTCCCGCGCAAAATCGAACCTCGTGCCCTGCATAAGGTGGGCTCTCAGTTTGTCTGACCCACTCGTCTGCCTATAGGGGCAAAGCTTGCAAGATCACAGGCGTGAATCTCCTCCACTTCCAGGGCGGTTGGCATTAACCTCTTCCCACCATGACCAACCGTCGGTTCTTCTAGCACCACCACGACGTGCGGAGCCGAAGGCTGCTTGTGAAGAAGATGCCATGAGAGAGGGTGAAAGTTGAGAGAGAGAGAGAGAGAGAGCTTAAACAGCAACTTGCAAGTTGCAAGCCACTTGTGAGAGAGAGAGAGAGAGAGCTCTTAAGGCTTAAGAGCAAGCTTGCGGGTTGAGAGAGAGAGAGAGAGAGAGAGAGAGAGAGAGAGTGAGAAAGTGAGAGAGTGGGAGAGATAGAGAGAGAGAGAGCTTAAGCCTTATAGGCGGCTGGCCAAGAGAGAGAGAGAGAGAGAGAGAGAGCTTAAGCCTTATAGGCGGCTGGCCACGCTGCACAGTCCCCACGGCAGGCCACAGTCCAGGCCAACGGGTAGTGGCAACGATAGAAAACGGGCGCAGCCAGCAATGCCTTTTTTCTGCCCGTTTTCTCCCGTTGCTGGCTGCGCCCGTTTTCTACCGGTGCCACTACCCATTGGCGTGGACTGTGGCCTGCTGTGGGGACTGTGCAGCGTGGCCAGCTGCCTATAAGGCTTAAGCTCTCTCTCTCTCTCTCTCTCTCCCCGCAAGCTTGCTCTCAAGCCTCAAGCCTTAAGAGCTCTCTCTCTCTCTCTCTCTCACAAGCGGCTTGCAACTTGCGAGTTGCTGCTTAAGCTCTCTCTCTCTCTCTCTCTCTCACAAGCGGCTTGCAACTTGCAAGTTGCTTCTTAAGCTCTCTCTCTCTCTCTCTCTCTCTCTCTCTCTCTCTCTCTCAAGTTTCACCCTCTCTCATGGCATCTTCTTCACAAGCAGCCTTCGGTTCCGCACATCGTGGTGGTGCTAGAAGAACCGACGGTTGGTCATGGTGGGAAGAGGTTAATGACAACTGCCCTGGAAGTGGAGGAGGTTCATGCCCGTGGTCTTGCAAGCTTTGCCCCTATAGGTGAACGAGTGGGTCAGACAAAGTGAGAGCCCACCTTATACATCAGTCCGGGCACGAGGTTCGATTTTGCACGGGAATCGCATCGGAGAAGAGAAGGGATCTTCTTGAGCGCATTGCCAGGCATGAGGCTTTGAGAGTTGCAAGGTCAGCACGTGTGGCTGTGGATCCTGCAGCATTTGTGACACTGCCCGAGGAGTCTGTTTTAGAGTCAGGGAGTGCATCTACCACATCTACACCACGGCCACATGGTGTAGGTTCCTTTACGATGCCCACACCTTCGTGGTGACAGAGTACACTTGAGGGAAGTTGGGATCCTAAGAAGAAGGAAGAGGTTGATACAGCTGTGGCTTGCTTTTTCTTCCATGATCATATTGCTTTCCAGACTACTAGGTAAACCTTGACTCTTCCCTCTTGACATGATTTTTCTAAGTTTCATTCTTGAAAGTTCACTTGTTTCTTTTTGTGATTAGATCCGAGTACTTCAAGGCTATGGTGAAGAGGATTGGGGAGTATGGTCTAAACTACACCCCCCATCATCGGAGTCTTTGCGCACCACATTGCTCGACAAGGAGAAGCGCCTTGTCGAGCAAGCTGCAGAGAACACTAAGGGGCTATGGGCAAAGAATGGAGTGTCACTCATTGCGGATGGATGGAGTGACACACGAAAGCGGTCCATCCATGGCCTTGTTGCATATTCCCGTGGCGAGATGTGCTTTATTGCTTCACATGACTAAGAAATACAGCCGAGGAGAATTCACCTCCTTTATCAGCCCTGAGAGTCTTGACCTGAAATCCAGACTCTTTCTCCACCATCACGTGCCAATCCTTGAACCGTGCAAAAGCTTGGTCCTTCTGGGAAAGAAAGTAGACCCATGTGAATTTGGTACAATCATCAACAAGCAGCATAAAGTAGAGAGATCCTCCCAGAGATGGTGTCTGCTGAGGTCCACACAAGTCAGTGTGAATCAACTCCAATGGTTTCGAAGCCCGCCTAGAAGCCTGCTTCGGAAAGGATTCCCTGTGCTGCTTACCACGTATGCAAGAACTGCAACGCCCTTGCCTACTACCAACATCTGGCAAGCCAACCACCATTTGGTCTCGGAAAGCTCACCTCAATGCATCCACATTTAAGTGGCCAAAACGAAAGTGCCACAAATCTTCGACTTGAGAACCTGTCAACGAGGAGAGTGCAGAGAGCTTGTAGATACCATTTGTCAGGTAAAAATTTGAAAGGTGTTTTTGGTCAGTGTACATATGGTGCGTGGGGTGTGTGAATAAAATTTGCCCTGAATGCCCTGGCAAGTGTACAGGCTGGGTGGTTTTGCAGTGAGCTGGAATATGCACGTGTTTTGTTTTCCGGAGCAGACGCTGGAGATCTGGAGTTTTATGGCAATTGTGAGATGTGTGGGTGGTTGCTAAATACAGGGCACCGACTGGCAATTGTCGGGTTTGGTATGATGATGTAGCTACGGAGGCCGGGGGCAGCTCTGGTATTGGAAGGTTATGGACGCGGTGATATGATCCGAAGTACAAGGAAGAGGAGGGGTTTTTTTAGTATTAAGTGTGGCTATCATTTTGGAGCCTTAAAAAAATAAATAAAAATATATTGACTAGGTGGCCACCTTGTAAAGGGGCCACTTGGAAGCTTAGGTGGTCGCCAGCTTGAAGCTCTAGAAGGTGGCGGAGGCGTGAAGGGGGGATGATGGTTGCTTCGAGGAAAAAATTGAAAAAAAATAGGAGAGAGAATCGCCTTGCTCTGCAGGTGCTGGGAGAGAGGAGCAGTGAAGCGCTGGTGGTTACCAAGGGTACAAGGGGCTTCTTGGACGCTGACAGGAGAGAGCGCAGCTGCAAGTACAGAGCTTACGAGGGGGATTCTGCAGGCGTCGAGGAGGAAGGCTCTTGGGCGCAACAGAGCAGGTGACTGGAACCGGTGGGGTCGTCGCCTTGATGAAGGTGATCGTGCGAAAAAAGCTGAACGGTCGTGTGTAATAAGGAGTCGGGCTGGCGGACAACGTGAGTGGGGGCCTCCCCTTGTCAAGTGCAGACAGCGCAGAGAGTGGGAGCTGCTGAGTTGAAGGTTAGCTGGTGTGGGCGCCTTCTGGAGAAGAGTAGCTGGTCTTGTGTGGGCGATGATTGCAGGCAGTGAGTGGATGCTGACCAGAGAAAGAGCCTTGGTTTTTTGTGTGTGTTGGATGCAGAAGAGGTGCTGATGTGTGGGCTGGAGACAGTGGGGCTCGCCTACGACAATTGGCAGGTAGCAGCTGGGGACAGAGAGTAGCCAGGCTACAGAGAAAGTGAAGAAGGGTTGCTGGTGTGGGCGCCCTCTGGAGATTACAGGGACCGGGAGACAGAGGCTTGGTTGTCAAACGCAAGGGTGTATTCCCTTGGCAGTAAATCCTGGCCAGAGTCCTGGTCTTTGGTGTATTTGCTGAGTTTGTACATGGTTGATGTTGTATATGTTTTTTGCTGAATGATCATCTGTCCTTCGTGGTTTTGAGCTATCTTTATGGTGTGGGTGGGTGGCGAATGGTGAGAGAGTGTTCTAGCCGGTGGTGCCCCGTTCGTGTGAGTGTTTCCAAGTTTGCGAGGTGGAAGGGCTATAGAGGCAGGGTTTTCTTTCTTTTTTTCACCTCACATTCTTCTGGTGCCCCCACTGAGGAGTTGCTCAAGCATTGTTTGACTGAGGATAGCTCAGGGATTTCTCTTACGAGGGTGTATGCCCCAGAGTGAGAGATTGAAGGAAGGTGTTTTTTGGGTTTTTTTTGGGATTGAAGGTGAAGTTTGGGGATCAAGATGATGTCTTATCCAGAGTTTTATGGTGGTCTGAATGAGGATGTGGCAGATTTCTTGGAAAGGATGGAGGTTGCATGTATAAGCAACCATATTAATGAGTCGGTACAGGTGTTGCGGCTACTGAGCATTTGCTTGAAAGGGGATGCAAGGACCTGGTACAGAGCTTATGAGGAGTCATTGAGGGTTGCTGTTCCACATCTTGATATGACTGAGAATGGATTAAAGACAGCACTTAGCAACAGGTTCAAGAAGGTAGAAGACCCCGACAAGGTTTGGCATGAGGTGCAAGCTCTGACACAAGGTGAGTTTGAATCAATAGATGATTATATGAAGAAATTTTCTTTGCTATGGGAGACTTTATGCAGGGCTTTAGGAGAAGACCAGGTGCCTCCTGACATGATGAAGAAAAACAAGTTTGTAGCCGGGCTTAAGAGGAGTATTCGCTGGAAAGTGGAATTGAAGAAGCCCAGGTCTTATGAGGATGCGGTGGAAATTGCTAAATCAAAAGATTGGAAGTGGCAACGGATGAATCAGCTGGGGATGATTCCAGTTGCAGCACAGCCGGAGATTCGTAGAGTGGAGGCTACACCCATGAATGCAGTGATTGAGAGGATGAAGCCCACTGAAGCCCAGGCTATGCAGATGGTGCCACAAGCTAGTCAAGGAGTACCTATGGTTCCTGCAGGTTCTGATGAGGGATTGCGACAGGATATGAAACAGATGGTTGATCTTATGAAGAATTTGAGCTTAAATTTAATGGGAAGTACAGGTGGTGGACGTGGTAGAGGCAGAGGCAATAATCCTGAAGGGGGAGATGGACAAGCAGGATATGGACGTGGTCGCGGTAGGGGCCGTCGTTTCATTCCTACATGCTGGAACTGTGGTGAGCTTGGTCATCTGAGTACAGATTGTGATAAGCCTCAGCGAATGGGTGGTGATATGTACCCATTACCTTCACAGTTACCTGACAGGTCAAATGATTATGGCATTGATATCAGGGATCAAGCAGGCCCCAGTGGAATCACAGCTGAAGAGAAGGGTAAAACTAAGGTGATAGATGTGGTCACCCTTGAGAAGACGAAGGAGGTAGAAGCTGATGTGATGCCTTTGGGAAAACGGATGCCACAGGAAAGGGAAAGCAGGGATGCTGCAGGGCCCAGCAAGAAGAAAGGTAAAGTGAAGGAAGGAGAAGATGTGAAGGTCAAGCAGAAGAGGAGGTCTCGTAGGAAGTTTCAGGTGACTAATTTTCCACTAGGGGGTGGGCAGAATAGCTACAGTTTGCAAGAGGACATGGCCGGAAGGAAAGCTAATATTACTTTTGGGCAATTGATAGAGTTAGCTCCCAATTTGAAGCGTCAGTGGAAAAGACTTGTGAACCCGAGAGAGAAGGAGCCTGCCAAAGGGATAGTGACTGTTTTATCTGTCCAGGAGTTGCCTGACATATGTCCTATGGTGAATGTGTGGTACAAAGGGAAGAATCTGGGAGAGGCATACATAGATGGTGGAGCACAGATTTGTGTAATCACATTAGCAGCTGTGGAGAGGCTTGGTCTTAATTTTACTGAAGCGTCTGGTTTTCGTATACGGTTGGCCAATCATTAGAAGGTCAAATGCTTAGGTATGGTTAAGGAGTTAGAATTGCAAGCTTTTGATGTAAAGGTGCTTGTGGATTGTCATGTTATGCCTGCCGGAATGGGTGCATTCCCCATCATTTTGGGAAGACCATGGCTGAGAGCGGTGAAGGCTGTTCAGGATTGGAGAAAAGGGGTTATTACTCTGTATGACAGGAGAGGGGATAAGAAGCAGTTTAATATGGATAACCAGAAGCCTGTTCGTGATGAAGAGGAAAGTGAGGCTGATTCAAGTGATGATGATACAACTAGTAGTACTACTACTAGTGAGGGAACAGAAGACACTTCATCCAGTGAAGAGGATGCAGAGATGGATGCCCTGGTTATTGATGAGGAAGTGCTTGGTGATGAGGTTGCTGAACAAGAAGAGACCATACAGGAAGAATGCGGGGAGGTACAAATGAATCATGAGCAAAGGTATGCCTGTGATGTGAAAGAGTTTGCTTTTGAATCTTTGAATGAACCTGTGTGGGATGAGTGGGATATAGAAAGTCTGCAGGATGATGAACCTAAGTTGGAGCTGGATGACCAAATGTGCATTAATGTTAAAAAAGCCATGAGTAGAATTGATGCTATGAAGGAGGAGCGACACCAGACGTCTTTGAATGGTGTAGATGCTATGGATGAGTCTATGGATGCTGTGATAGATGAATTTCTCATTGGTTTTGATGAAGATGACATACAGGAACTGAGGTGGATGCTTTGGCAATGGTGCCTTTTGAAAGGGAGTTTGTTTTGCCTGTGGGTGGTGGCTGGTTTTGATGGTGATGTTTCTTATACTGATGGACAGGAAAATGTTATGGTACAATAGGTTTTTTTTGATGAGGCTTTCATCAATTTTTACCCTCAGCAGGAATTGGTTCGCTGGTTCTCTAATATTGGTGTTGACCATATCAGGGATTTTGGGATTGATATGAGACGGGATGGTGTGTATGTCAGAAGCTTTGTTTTCAGAAGTTCTGATGTACCGTGGTGGAAAGTGGGATGGCAAGACATGCCTTGGGAGAATGACAGTGTTTTTTTGATCACCTGGAATAGAGATGTGTTGGTTACACTGTATGATGCTCAGAGGATTGACGGAGGGAAACGTGGTCATATGTTTTCTGCTGATCATAAATGATTCAGCAGGCTAGGGGTTGGGCAAAGTATGTCAGGTAAAAATTTGAAAGGTGTTTTTGGTCAGTGTACATATGGTGCGTGGGGTGTGTGAATAAAATTTGCCCTGAATGCCCTGGCAAGTGTACAGGCTGGGTGGTTTTGCAGTGAGCTGGAATATGCACGTGTTTTGTTTTCCGGAGCAGACGCTGGAGATCTGGAGTTTTATGGCAATTGTGAGATGTGCGGGTGGTTGCTAAATACAGGGCACCGACTGGCAATTGTCGGGTTTGGTATGATGATGTAGCTGACGGAGGCCGGGGACAGCTCTGGTATTGGAAGGTTATGGATGCGGTGATATGATCCGAAGTACAAGGATGAGGAGGGGTTTTTTTAGTATTAAGTGTGGCTATCATTTTGGAGCCTTAAAAAAATAAATAAAAATATATTGACTAGGTGGCCACCTTGTAAAGGGGCCACTTGGAAGCTTAGGTGGTCGCCAGCTTGAAGCTCTAGGAGGTGGCGGAGGCGTGAAGGGGGGATGATGGTTGCTTCGAGGAAAAAATTGAAAAAAAATAGGAGAGAGAATCGCCTTGCTCTGCAGGTGCTGGGAGAGAGGAGCAGTGAAGCGCTGGTGGTTACCAAGGGTACAAGGGGCTTCTTGGACGCTGACAGGAGAGAGCGCAGCTGCAAGTACAGAGCTTACGAGGGGGATTCTGCAGGCGTCGAGGAGGAAGGCTCTTGGGCGCAACAGAGCAGGTGACTGGAACCGGTGGGGTCGTCGCCTTGATGAAGGTGATCGTGCGAAAAAAGCTGAACGGTCGTGTGTAATAAGGAGTCGGGCTGGCGGACAACGTGAGTGGGGGCCTCCCCTTGTCAAGTGCAGACAGCGCAGAGAGTGGGAGCTGCTGAGTTGAAGGTTAGCTGGTGTGGGCACCTTCTGGAGAAGAGTAGCTGGTCTTGTGTGGGCGATGATTGCAGGCAGTGAGTGGATGCTGACCAGAGAAAGAGCCTTGGTTTTTTGTGTGTGTTGGATGCAGAAGAGGTGCTGATGTGTGGGCTGGAGACAGTGGGGCTCGCCTACGACAATTGGCAGGTAGCAGCTGGGGACAGAGAGTAGCCAGGCTACAGAGAAAGTGAAGAAGGGTTGCTGGTGTGGGCGCCCTCTGGAGATTACAGGGACCGGGAGACAGAGGCTTGGTTGTCAAACGCAAGGGTGTATTCCCTTGGCAGTAAATCCTGGCCAGAGTCCTGGTCTTTGGTGTATTTGCTGAGTTTGTACATGGTTGATGTTGTATATGTTTTTTGCTGAATGATCATCTGTCCTTCGTGGTTTTGAGCTATCTTTATGGTGTGGGTGGGTGGCGAATGGTGAGAGAGTGTTCTAGCCGGTGGCTGGTGGTGCCCCGTTCGTGTGAGTGTTTCCAAGTTTGCGAGGTGGAAGGGCTATAGAGGCAGGGTTTTCTTTCTTTTTTTCACCTCACACCATTCTCCACACCACCTTCCCAAACAACCTGACCAGTCTCACGGTCTCGTAGAGCAACTGAATGCTTCTCAAATTCCACCCGAAAGCCAGTCTTGCATACTTCATGCACTGACAGAAGATGAAAACCCAGAGCAGGGACATAAAGAACACGGGAAGCATGCTTGCCCCCCTTGCCGTCGGGAATAATCTCCATCCGGCCCTCACTATGTATCGGAATAGTGGAGTTGTCGCCAATAAAGATGCGACCTGACTGCCGTTTTAGATCCAAAAAGAAGTCACGGGAGGGAGTCATGTGCCTGGAAGCACCACTGTCAAGAATCCATTCCCGGGTATCCTTCGCGATGAAGCCACCTGCCTCCTCGCTCGAAGATGATGAAGCGTCGGAGTCCATCATCTCTAAGTGCACAAATGCTGGAGTCTTTGCAGCTGAGGCTGAGGAATCAGCACTCTTCCCTGTCCGCTTAGGACACTTCCTCCAATAGTGGCCTTTCTCGCCACAATCATTGCAGAATCTTTCGGCCTTCAGCTTCTCTCGTTCTGAGTCAGGCTTCTTCTCAGAAGACTTCTCCGGTGAAGCCTTCCCTTTGCTCTTGTTGTTATTCCGCCCTTTCGACCGTTGGCCAGTTAAGGCCTCCGAACCGTCGCTGTGTGGAGGGTTCGTGAAACGTTCCTCCTGGTCCAAGACCATTGGCACAAGCTCCTCCCAGGTAATGGTGTTGAGCCTGCCACTCGTAATCAACGAGGAGTAGAAAGCAGAATACTAAGCAGGCAAGTGGGACAGCAAAGTGATGGCCATGTCTTCAGATGATATCTCCTTCCCAGCTTGTAGGACTTCCTGCTGAAGGGCCTGCAGCTTGTTAATGTGTTCCCGCATCGTGGAGGACTTTGCAGGGTTCATAACCCGCATCTGCACTTCCAAGGAGATCCGTTTCATGGGTGATACCCTGTTATAAAGAGAAGCCAAGTGCTCCCATATGCCTCTCGCTAGCGTCATGTGCTTTACATGATTGATCACTTGTGGTGTGCAGTTGAGGAAAATAAATGACCGGACCCTGGCGTTGACACGATCCCACATGCGTGCCTGTGCCTCTCGGTCCTTCCTCATCGACAGTAACTCCCCTTCCTCTGCTTCCGGCCGTGGAACCCCGATGATGATAAAATCAGCAAGGTCATATGACTCTAGCACAGACTCCATCATGACCTTCCAGATGCCGTAATTGGACCCGTCCAACTGACGGTCCACTGGGAACGTGGGGAGAGTCGGAATCTTCACGTGCTTCTCAGCCATCTTTAGTAAATCTGCCATCGCAGGGATTAAACTGAAAACGGGTGGGTGGGTGGGAAAAAAAAATCTCTAAAACCTGCAAGTGGCTGTCTAGCACCTTAGCCCACCTTTCTCTTGCACCTTTTCTTCCCAAACAGTCCAAAACAGTCCACCAACAATCAGCAACCTAACGATCCCCCTCTTGCTCAGAAAACTCCCAAGATCTATCACGAGCCTAGGGCTCTGATACCATGTCAGAATGCGCAACGGAAGACTAACGCATGTAGGAGACGCATCACCATCAAGCTCCACGAACACCCCCAACGGGCACTGTTGCATCCCTCCACCGGGCTCCCATCATCCCGGTGAGCTGCCTCCCAAAACACCGGCCGGAGGAGATGATTATGACAAGGTGCCACTCTAGCCTATATATGGCTCTTCAACTTCCCATGCTTCCACTTATGGGATAATCCAAGGCACCTTCTAGCCATAGATCACACGCTCGAAATCGCCAACCTTCCAACACCCTCCCTCGATTCGAGCTCTGCAAGCCACCGAGGCGCGAGGGGGTCGCCCAGGACCACACACGCACGGGCTCTGATACCATGTCAAAGTATGCAGCGGAAATGATAACCAAACTTGGGTTGACAAGAGCAAGTAGAGTGCAAAAAATAGACACAACAAGAAACACAGAGAAATAGGTGTGTAAACTCTTCTCTATACACAAGATCCCGCAAATAACTGAATGAATAAGTGGTGGGGGGCATGGGGCCTATTTATATGCCCCATGCATGCAGTCGGCCAACGCTGGTGGCTCTCCACGACTGCATGAAGCAGTCGGCCAGTAGTAAACACCTCCACGACTGCATAAAGCAAGTCGGCCAACAGTAAATACTCCACGCTTGCTGATTGGGCAGTCGGCCAGCCACACGACTGCTGAATGGACAGTCGGCCAGCCACCAGAAGCTCCTGCCAACATCTGGCATCCATCCACACCACCAAAAGATGGGAAAAAATAGGGAAAAAAATACGAGGAGTGAGGAAAAATGATAAAACACCTATACAGGGCGGGCACACCCACAACAGAGGCCCTAGTGTATAAAAATAGACAGGAGATGACTTCTAACAGGCTGTGCAAGCCCTTGTACCTGCTGTACCAGCCACTATACTGGCTGTACCAGTCCTTGTACTTGTTGTACCTATTGTACCACCCATTGTACCGGCTGTACCAGCCATTGTATCAACTGTACCAACCATTGTACCTACTGTACCAGCCACTGTACATGCTGTACCAGCATTTGTACTTGCTGTACCTGTTGTACCAACCATTGTACCTATTGTACTAGCCATTGTACCTACTGTACCGGCTGAATGGAGCGTTGTACTTGCTGTACCAGCTCTATTGCATGAAGACCCGTGGTTTTTGGGAAAGAATCAGTACCCACACGGAGGTATATGGATTATATTGTTGGCTCGGCATTTCTACAGCCTGTGTTCCGGCTCAGTTGCCTCGTGTTGGGCTGTGTTATGGCATTTGTATATGGATAATCCGGCATCTCCCGTGAGGAGAGTAAGGCCCTCAAAGCTTGTACATGATATTATTCTCCTTGGGTAATAAAATACTCCAAGGAGGGGGTCGGCCCATTCTGGCCTCTATGTGGTGTCACGTGTGCAAGCTCCATTTTCAGTATTTGTGGATGTTTTGTCCAGCTTTATGTTTTATGCAAAGTGATGATGGATATATGTTAAGGTTGTGGCCATGTTTAAATGTTTTAATATGCATTGATGGTATCAACAAGTGTGTCAAAGGCCCTAGTTCCCGGGGCACCGCCGCGAGTTACATTGGTATTAGAGCATAGGCTTTCTTGGAAGCCGAGGCTTCCTTCTATTAGTAAGGAAGAGAAAAGATCTCAAGTGGGGACCACACTTACCATCATTGCTATTAAGCATGGCCAACCACTTCAGAGCCTATGAAGCAAGAGCATGAGCAATAGACAGCTTGGTCTAAGGATTTATGAATTCACAAAATTTATCTTAGAAGTATGGAGTTGGCTTTATGTGCACACGTTTAGCACTCTTTCCATATGGATATTGCGGATTATATTATCAAGCTTACAGGCAAGCTATATGGAGATATATCTCGGGATATCTTAAGGATATGGTGAGGAGATATTTCTTTTGGCTTCATGACCAACCTGGCAAAGAAAAGCTAAGTATACTTTGAGTTTGCAAAGTTGGTGCTTTTGCTATTTACTATGAAGTGTTTTTGATGTTCACTAACCCTTGTATAGCTATGCAAGGAGAAAGGTGGTGTTGTTTGCCTTGAGATGGTTTCAGGAAAACATACTCCGTGCTAACCACATACCTTGGAGTAGAGGTGGACTTTATCCATAAAAGCATCATATCCATGAGATATCCAAAGATTTCTTCTGAGTTATGGTATACAAGGATTATGGTATACAGGTCTATGGATTCCTGGACTTCTTTTCTAAGGATTTGGATCCATCCTCAGGTTTATGGATTATGTTTATGACTCCCTTTTACTAGGATGGATTATTCTGTATGGCTCCCTTTATTTGGGATGCATTGGACTTATAAAATTCATGGTTCACATACCCTGTGTAGTGTTCTCTTGTCCTACGTGCTCTCTTGAAGATTGTTTCTACCATGTGTGGGTGGAACAATAGAGAGTAGATGGAAGGGAACATGGGCACTTCAGAGGGTAGCGTCGTGCACAACATGTCGTGTGTAGTGTTCTCTTGTCCTACATGCTCTCTTTGTTTCTACCATATTCGGGTGGAACAATAGAGAGCAGATGGAAGGAAACATGGGCACTTGAGAGGGTAGTGTGAGTTGGTGACCGAAATGCCTACAAACTATTGGTGTTCGAAATGCCTATAAACTATGTGGAACAGAAATGCTTATGGAACACCAGGCTATCTATGCCTGCGAGTGATTGTTTTATCTTGTTACTTGAGCCCACCTCTCATCCAAGGTGTGTGGTCGGAGTACCAACATGGAGTGCAAGTGGTAAAGTGGACATGACGCCTGGTTGGCACATGACTTATGTCTATGCCAAGGGTCATGTGGACCGATGCCTTGTTGGTAGGAGACTTATTTTGTCTCGCCCATTTACTTGCGACATGGATTATGATATTTGGACTTATGGGACTGATTTGTCTCGCCCATTTACTTGGGACATGATTATGATATCTGGACTTATGGGACTATTTTTGTCTCGCCCATTTATCTTGGGACATGATTTTGATATTAGTATTATGGAGACTTATTTAGTCTCACCCATTTCTTTGGGACATGGATTCTTCAGTTATATTGGAATTTTGAGACTGTCTTGTCTCGCCCACTTGATGGGACATGATTATATCTTGAATATATGGCTTGAAGCTTAAAGTTGCGGACAACTTTTAAGAAGCTGGGGAGGATGTCACCAGCTTGGAAATTTCCCAGTATGAAAGGGGTATTGTGGACTCCAGGATATCTAAATATTTGGAAAGTACAAGCTTTGGGGATGGGGGATTATCCTAGAATACAAAGGACCACACTCCTAAAATTTAGAAGAGTTGCTATTTTTGGCCCGACTCCGATGGAAATTCTGTTTGCGTCATTACATCTAGAATTGAGCAGATACCAAGAGTTGGCAAAGTACCTTTGACAGAATGTCTACCAGTTGGGATATTTTTAGAGATAACGTTTATGGAAGGACCCATCTCTTAGATTGGGACATGGGGCAAGAAAGTGGACCAAAGTGAGACAATTGGCCTAACACTTGTTAGAAAGTGGATCAAAGTGAGACAAGTGGCCTCACACTTGTCACTTCAGCTATTGTGTGGCTCTCCACTTGTCATTGTAGCCTTCTCTTGCCATTTTAGCTCATGGTAGGCCCAAATCTATAAATTGGAGCCCTCTATCTTCATCAATGGAGGCTCTCTTGCTACACACTAGCCTCTACCACCGTTACAGGCTTCCCTAATGATGGCTACTCTCTTTCTCTCTCTCTTGAAGGCTGCTCATTGAGAATACCGGCTGTTGGGGACTGTTTTGGAGGCTTCTATCGCGAAGAAATACTGAAGGCAAGGGTATTTAATCATTTATTATGATTTCTAGTCATTGTACTTGTTGTACCAGCCCTTGTATCTGCTGTGCCAGCCACTGTACTGGCTGTGCAAGCCCTTGTACCTGCTATACCAGCCACTATACTGGTTGTACCAGTCCTTGTACTTGTTGTACCTATTGTACCATCCATTGTACCGGTTGTATCAGCCATTGTATCGACTGTACCAGCCACTGTACTTGCTATACCAATCACTGTACATGCTGTACCAGTCATTGTACATGATGTACCTACTGTACCAGCCACCGTACCTACTGTACCAGCCATTGTACCTGCTGTACAGGCTGAATGGAGCGTTGTACTTGCTGCACCAGCTCTATTGCATGAAGACCCGTGGTTTTTGGGAAAGAATCTGTACCCACACGGAGGTATATGGATTATATTGTTGGCTCGGCATTTCTATAGCTTGTGTTCCGGCTCGGTTGCCTCGTGTTGGGCTGTGTTATGGCATTTGTATATGGATAATCCGGCATCTCCTGTGGGGAGAGTAAGGCCCTCAAAGCTTGTACATGATATTATTCTCCTTGGGTAATAAAATACTCCAAGAAGGGGGGGGGGGGGGGGGGGGGGTTGGCCCATTCTGGCCTCTATGTGGTGTCACATGTGCAAGCTCCATTTTCAGTATTTGTGGATGTTTTGTCCAGCTTTATGTTTTATGCAAAGTGATGATGGATATATGTTAAGGTTGTGGCCATGTTTAAATGTTTTAATATGCATTGATGGTATCAACAAGTGTGTCAAAGGCCCTAGTTCCCCGGGCACCGCCGCGAGTTACAATGTCACAACAAGTCAACTCGATTTTGATGACCTCAACTCCCTTCTCTTGGAAGAAGAGTCTATCCTTGTTTCACAGGGAAAGGTCAAGAATGGTCAGGATCAACACTTTCTTCAATGCAGAAGAAAGATCGGAATCGTTGCTACTTGTGTGGGAAGAAAGGACATTTGTCTAAGAACTAAGAAGATGCAACCATGGACAGTCCAGTATTGCGCAGTACCGAATACACCTCGAAATGAGAGTCACTAGAAGTATATGTATCATTGTCTTGTGTTGTGTCTTTGCTCTTTTTTCTGGGATGAAGACTTGCCCTTGCCCTTGTCCTTCTTCTTGGACAAGCATCTTCTTCAGACTTTTGCACACTGGTGTATCTTCACTTGCGAGCCTCCTTGAGGGGACATCAGAGTGCATACGTATAGTGTTATATTTATGAGCATGTAAACATTTATGGGCATGTGAACACTCTCTTAATTAAGTGTAATGTTAGTGTGAATAGACTTTAGTTATCTCCAACCCTGCCAAGACCACAGAGCAAATCAACCAACCTCATGGGGCTGAACCAATATTCGACCAGCCCTCAGAGCTTCCTACAGTAGCCGACCAGCAATCTCTCATGCTAGAAAGAGTCAGCCAGCACATAGAGTTCAATCCTCTAGTCAACCAGCACATAGACTCCACTAGAAGAAGTCGACCAGTAGCTTTTAATGCCTGTTAGCTGTTAGACATCATCCCCTACTTGCTGGCTTCCTATTTGGTGTCCTATTTTAGCCTCTAGGGCTGACCATGTTAGCCAGAGGGGCTGGTCACCCCTCATATATTTTACCCATATTTATTCCCCATTTATGGTCCTGGGTATTTTTCCTAGTCGTGGAGCTGCCTTCATGTAGGAGTATATATAGCCGGCATGCCTCCCTCATATTTCATGGCTTGCCTAGCTTGTCTAGCTGCAATCCCTCACATACGAGGTTCTCCCCTCTTGCTCGGGACATGTATTCCATTTGGTGATGATATTGAGAGCAAATTCTCACCTGTGTTTCCTCTCCATCTTTCTCTCTCACTCTCTCTCCTGTGTTTCCACTTTCCCTTCTTCCGCTGCACATTCTATCATTAGCAGCCGGCCAGCACAAGGGAAAGCTCCAAAACAGTCGACCAGCACACATGAGAGATTTGATCTCTACAGCCATCAATTTTTGCACTCCAAAACAAGTCGACCAGCTCCCTTAGCCACCTGGAAAGCATGCGACGAGCTTCACCTCCAATTTTAGAGTTCTCCCCGCCAGAAATAACGAGGCGTGTGCTTTTTAGGTCCAGAAAGGGGCGCCTACAAGTCATCAGCCCATAATATGTCCGATGCCTGTCCTTTGGCCGCCACGTGTATTAAAATAGTCCTACCCGGTGTGTACAACTTATAAGTTTGTCTGATCACTTATAAGTGAGTGTGGACTTGCATCAATATATATTAGTATGTGAAATCATAAAGCTGTAAATTGAGTTTTCAGGGACACTTACCGCATGTAAAACACAAGTAGACCACCTGTCAATCCAAAACACACGTCCACAGGGTGCCCAGGCATCCCTGGCCCCTTGGACAACACAAGCAGTAATCTCAAGCATTGTCCAGGCAAACAAAACAAGTCATCCAAATATAAAATTAAGGTCATACACACCTGAGTACAACTAGAATGGAAGAAACACCCATCTGCTCAGTTGTATCAAGTAACGTGTTCAGGGATCCAAGATCCTTCCGGAATCTTCCTAAAACATAAGTATATACTATAGATAATCACCAGGATAGCTAGTCCCGAGAAATCACATCATGTCAAGCTCCATGAGCCATACATGTACTATCATGTCAGGCTCCATATGCCACACAAACACACCATGTCAAACTCCATAAGCCATACATGTATGTCATGTCAGGCTCCATATGCCACACATGAACAATAGGAAAATAGAAGCAATGAGGAATTTTTTGACACTTGAAATCTTCAATTTGTCGTGATCTTTCACAACAAAAGTCTTCAAGTGGATGTTGGGAACCCTAGAAAAGCTCCCTCTACGGTTCAACTTGAAAAAGGTGTTAGAAGTCATCTCCTGTCTATATTTATACACCAGGGCCTCTGTTGTGGGTGTGCCCACCCTGTATAAGGTGTTTTATCATTTTTCCACACTCCCCGTATTTTTCCCATTTTTTCTAGTGGTGGGAGGGTTGCCAGAGGATGCCAGGAGCACTCCAGTGCTGGCCGACTGCATACACATGAGTCGTGGGCTACTGGACTGTTGGCCGACTGCAGTTTCTCAGTCGTGGACACTTCTCTGCTGGCCGACTGCATTTATGCAGTCATGGACACATTTTCAGCAGTCGTGGGCACTTTTTATGCTGGCCGACTGCTCTCCCAGGGGTGTATATATAGGTCCCTTGCCCCCACCACTCATTCATTCAGTTTTCTCGGGATCTTGTGTATAGAGAAGAGTTTACACACCTATCTCTCTGTGTTTCTTGTGCTGTTTATTTTCTGCAGTCTACTTGCTCTTGTCTACCCAAGTTTGGTTATCATTTCCGCTGCATATTCTGACATGGTATCAGAGCCCTAGGCTCGAGATAGATCTTGGGAGTTTTTCTGAGCAAGAGGGGGAGCGTTAGGCTACTGATTGGTGGACTGTTTTGGGCTGAACGGGAAGAGAAGGTGCAAGAGGAAGGCGGGCTAAGGTGCTGGACAGCCACTTGTAGTTTTCAGATATTTTTTTTCCCACCCACCCACCCTTTCAGGATACTCTCCGCGATGGCAGACTTACTAGAGATGGCTGAGAAGCACATGAAGATTCCGACTCTCCCCACGTTCCCAGTGGATCGTCAGCTGGACGGGTCCAATTACGGCATCTGGAAGGTCATGATGGAGTCGGTGCTGGAGTCATATGACCTTGCTGATTTTATCATCATCGGGGTTCCACGGCCGGAAGCTGAGGAAGGGGAGTTACTGTCGACGAGAAAGGACCGCGAGGCACAGGCACACATGTGGGATCGTGTCAACGCCAGGGTCCGGTCATTTATTTTTCTCAACTGCACACCACAAGTGATCAATCATGTGAAGCACATGACGCTGGCGAGAGGCATATGGGAGCACTTGGCTTCTTTGTATAACAGGGTATCCCCCATGAAACGGATCTCCTTGGAAGTGCAGATGCAGGTTATGAACCCTGCAAAGTCTTCGACGATGCGGGAACACATTAACAAGCTGCAGGCCCTTCAGCAGGAAGTCTTACAAGCTGGGAAAGAGATATCATCTGAAGATATGGCCATCACTTTGCTTTCCCACTTGCCTGGTCAGTATTCTGCTTTCTACTCCTCGTTGATCACGAGTGGCAGGCTCAGCACCATTACTTGGGAGGAGCTTGTGCCAATGGTCTTGGACCAGGAGGAACGTTTTACAAACCCTCCTCACGGCGGAGGTTCGGAGGCCTTAACTGGCCAACGGTCGAAAGGCCGGAATAACAACAAGGACAAAGGGAAGGCTTCACCGGAGAAGTCTTCTGAGAAGAAGCCTGATCCAGAACGAGAGAAGCTGAAGGCCGAAAGATCTTGTAATGATTGTGGCGAGAAAGGCCACTACTGGAGGAAGTGCCCTAAGTGGACAGGGAAGAGTGCTGATTCCTTAGCCTCAGCTGCAAAGACTCCGGCATTTGTGCACTTAGAGATGGTGGACTCCGATGCTTCATCATCTTCGAGCGAGGAGGCAGTTGGCTTCACCGCGAAGGATACCCGGGAATGGATTCTCGACCGTGGTGCTTCCAGGCACATGACTCCATCCCGTGACTTCTTTCTGGATCTGAAACGGCAGTCAGGTCGTATCTTTATTGGCGATAACTCCACTATTCCGATACATAGTGAGGGCCGGATGGAGATTATTCCCGACGGCAAGGGGGGCAAGCATGCTTCCTGTGTTCTTTATGTCCCTGCTCTAGGTTTTCATCTTTTGTCAGTGCATGAGGTATGCAAGACTGGCTTTCGGGTGGAATTTGGCAAAGTTGTTTGGGAAGGCGGTGTGGAGAATGGCATCTACAAGCTCTCTGCACTCTCCTCATTGACAGGCTCTCAGGTCGGAGATTTGTGGCACTTTCGTTTTGGCCACTTAAATGTGGATGCATTGAGGCGCGCCTTCCGGGACCAGATGGTGGTTGGCTTGCCAGATGTTGGTAGTAGGCAAGGACGTTGCAGTTCTTGCATACGTGGTAAGCAGCACAGGGAATCCTTTCCGAAGCAGGCTTCCAGGCGGGCTTCGATACCATTGGAGTTGATTCACACTGACTTGTGTGGACCACAACAGATACCATCCTTGGGAGGATCTCTCTATTTCATGCTGCTTGTTGATGATTGTACCAGATTCACGTTGGTCTACTTTCTTTCCCAGAAGGACCCGGCTTTTGCTCGGTTAAGGATTGGCACGTGATGGTGGAGAAAGAGTCTGGATATCAGGTTAAGACTCTCAGGGTTGATAAAGGAGGTGAATTCTCCTCGATTGTATTTTTCAGGTTTTGTGTAGATCATGGCATCAAAAGGGAATTGGCCAATACCGGATCGCCTTCGGAGAATGGAGTTGTTGAACGAAAGAACAGGACTGTGGTGGAGATGGCGAGGACCATGCTGGAGCATCGTGATCTTCCTCGTCCACTTTGGGGTGAGGCTGTGGCAACGGCTATCCATACCATCAACCGCTCTCCGACGACTTCAGTACCCCATATGACTCCATTTGAGGCATATTTTGGCAAGAAACCCGATGTCTCGCACTTCCGTGTCTTTGGGAGTGATGCGTATGTACATATTCCAAAGAAGCAGAGGGGGAAGCTTGACTCCAAGTCTCGCAAGCTGGTATTTGTGGGGTATAACTCTCTTTCCAAGGGATACAGGTTGTATGATCCAGATAGGAATGAGATTGTCGTCAGCCGGGATGTGGTCTTTGACGAGCATGTTCCAGCGTCCACTGTCGAGGAGCCGCCACTTCTTGGAGATCCAGAGGAGTCTGATGATGATTCCCAGTCTATCATTCCAGTTGATCCACCTCAGTCATCACAGGAGGTTGAGCCCACAGCTGGAGTTGAGCCCCCGCGACCACAAGAGGCTCCACGATCTGTTCGAGTACCTAGGTGGTTGTTAGACACCCTTCGGGAGTCAAGTGTTACGGAGCTACCCTCCGAGTGGACCACAGAGGACGGCCCTCGAAGATCACATCGAGTCCGAGATAAAAGCAACACGGCGGAGCTTCTTTAGGTGAACTATGCTTTGATGTCTCGTATCATGCGAGATAAAGAGCCCACTTCCGTAAAGGAAGCCCTTTCACAGGATACTTGGAGGAAAGCCATGCAGGTGGAACTTGATGCCATCGAGAAGAACAACACTTGGGAGTTGGTACCGAGGCCGTCGAAGCGGTCAGTCATCGGTGTCAAATGGGTCTTTAAGACCAAATACGCGTCTGATGGGTCGGTGGACAAACACAAAGCCAGGCTTGTGGCTAAAGGTTATGCTCAGCGGCCAGGCATCGACTACGAGGATACCTTTGCACCGACAGCGCGGATGTCCACGATTCGGACCGTTCTTGCCCTTGCTTCTTCTCAGAGGTGGCCCGTGTATCAAATGGATGTAAAATTTGCGTTCCTTAATGGTGACCTGCAGGAGGAGGTGTACGTTGAGCAGCCTCCAGGCTTTATTGTTCCAGGATCGGAAGGGATGGTTTACAGGTTACGTAAGGCCTTGTATGGTCTTAAGCAGGCTCCCAGGGCTTGGAATCAGAAGATTGATTCCTTCTTTATTCGGATTGGATTTCAGAGATCGGTTGCAGATCCGAACCTGTATCTCTTTCGGGAATGCGGCATGGTCACGCTTATCATCCTTTATGTGGATGATCTCATTCTCACCGGCGGTCATGTGGAGCACATTGGAGTGACGAAGGCTGCCTTGTCAAAGGAGTTTGAGATGACCGACTTAGGCTTACTCCACTTCTTTTTGGGATTGGAGATCTGGCAGACCCAGAGGGGGTTTTTCGTCTCTCTGCAGCGGTATGTTCATGAGTTGCTTGAGGCCTTTGGGATGGAGAATTGCAAGCCTATTACTTCGCCGATGGACCCGAACACAAAGTTAACCGTTACAGATCCTTGTGAGCCAGTTGATGCCTCGCAGTACCGGAAGTTGGTTGGTTCATTGATCTGGTTGCTGAACACCAGATTGGACTTGAGCTTCTCTGTGGGGCTGTTGAGCTCTTTTATGCAGACGCCATTGAAGTCTCATTGGGACGCAAGATTGCGGATCTTGCGGTATCTGCAAAGTACGAAGGATGTGGGACTCTTTTACACAGGAGGGAATGGAGTCAAGCTCCAAGGTTGAAGTGACTCAGATTGGGGAGGAGATCCGGACACGAGGAGATCTACTTCAGGATACAGTTTTACCCTCGGTTCAGGAGCAGTTTCTTGGAGCAGCAAGAGGCAGCCAACTATTGCCCTTTCTTCGACAGAGGCAGTGAGGTTGTATGGCTGCGGAGGCTGCTAGGCGAGATTGGGTTTCCACAGAGGGAGCCCACAGTCATCCAGTGCGATAACCAGAGTTGTATAGCTATTGCTCGGAACCCGGTTTTCCATGCCCGGACCAAGCATATAGAGATACAGTATCACTTTGTACGTGAGAAGATCTTGGCTGGTGACATCTTGCTACTTTATTGTTCGACGGAGGACAATGCGGCTGACCTCTTCACGAAGTCTCTACCTCAGGCTACGCTCAGGCGGCACTCCAGCTCCCTTGGGTTGGTTTCACAGCCAGGAGCTGAGAGGGGGTGTTAGAAGTCATCTCCTGTCTATATTTATACACCAGGGCCTCTGTTGTGGGTGTGCCCGCCCTGTATAAGGTGTTTTATCATTTTTCCACACTCCCCGTATTTTTTCCTATTTTTTTCCATTTTTTCTAGTGGTGGGAGGGTTGCCAGAGGATGCGAGGAGCACTCCAGTGCTGGCCGACTGCATACACATGAGTCGTGGGCTACTGGCCGACTGCAGTTTCTCAGTCGTGGGCACTTCTCTGCTGGCCGACTGCATTAGTTGTAGACACATTTTCAGCAGTCGTGGGCACTTTTTATGCTGGCCGACTGCTCTCCCAGGGGTGTATATATACGCCCCTTGCCCCCACCACTCATTCATTTAGTTTTCTCGGGATCTTGTGTATAGAGAAGAGTTTACACACCTATCTCTCTGTGTTTCTTGTGCTGTTTATTTTCTGCAGTCTACTTGCTCTTGTCTACCCAAGTTTGGTTATCATTTCCGCTGCATATTCTGACAAAAGGAAGGCTGAAATTAGAGTTTTTAGCCAAAAAAAAAACCAAAAATTACGACAAATAAAAGGACTTTTTTGATGAATTTTGGTCATTAGGAGTGTGTAGGAGAGTGAATACGGCCTAGAAAACAGTCTAGCAAGCCTGGATATGGTGTAGAAAAGAAGAAAGTGCAGAAAATACAACCATAGAGCCTCTTAAAGTGGGTGCCAACTTCTAGAGAGAGGAGAGAAGAGAAAGATGATGAGATGTCCACCTTGGGTGTCAGGCATAAAGGGAAAGAGTTGGGGTCACATGACAAGTTGCTCTCTTTGAACAAAGAGAAGAAGGTTTGGGCGGTGGACATCGAGCTTTGTCCACCTCGGGACATTAGTGTATGTGAACACAGGGCTAGTCATAATTTATAAGTGAGTTTTGGTCGCCCAAAACTCAATAATGCACACACTCACTTATAAATTAATGCTAGATCCTAAGGCTCGGTTATGACCAATACTTAACACCTATCACATGCCACAACCATGTCAGAGTTTCGTACGCACGGTTCACAAGAGGGCGTCCCCTTACCCAAAACTACACATTGGTCAAGCAAGCATGAAAACAGCATGCATATTCAATTCGCAGGCAAGCACATAAAGATGCTATGCAGTGCAACATTGGTACGGACAATCCAGGTTCATGAGACTATACCAAAATAGACGTGTTTCAGACAAAGTACACGAGGTACCAGACCCAATGGAACACCATTCTCCTAGGCATTTCCGGACATGTACACACATGCACAAACCCCAACGGAAAGCCAAATCTACACTATCACATAACTGGTATCAATTCCCTACATAACTGCCATGGACGCCAGTCCAATGTATATACATACTGAGAAAGTTATTGAACTTCACAAGGTAACGCCTGACAAGTTTGCCTCCAACAAGCTTGTGTTCCTGTCGTGATACACAATATGTTCTAGCTGCAAAATCTCCTCAAGTGGATCCTCAATGACCGGTTCACTTGGCTCCGGCCCTACGTACTTGCGAAGGAGACTCACATAAAAAGCTTTGTGCATATGCCAATGACTAGGCAATGCCAACCTGAAAGCCACTTCATTGATCTTCTTGATCACTCGAAAAGGTCCATGGTACCTAGTTGCAAATTTAGGGTATGTACCATCTTTGCCATGCCTCTTTCCAAGTCTTGCTTTCTCGAATTTCAGTATACCCAATCAGTCTCTGTGACATCAAATTGCCTTATATGCTTATTGACAACCTTTTGATGTTTGTCTTCTAACCTTGCAATGGCTGTCCGTACCTGCGCAAAGGCAATATCGAAGTCTCTTACATACTCATCAGCGGCAAATATCTCATCCGAAGGATTGGTGGCAAAACCACCTTACCATAAACAATCTCAAACGGGGCCTTTCCCGCAGATGCATGCACTGGTTGTTGTATGCAAATTCCACAAGCAGTAAGTATTTCTCCCAAGAAGACTTTTGATCCGCCACATAACATTTCAAGAGATTAAACACGACTGAAGTTGTAGACTCACTTTGCCCGTCCATTTGAGAGTTATAAGCTAATGAGAAGCCCAATTTGGTGCCTATATTATCAAACAAGTGCCACCAAAAGAGACTTGCAGTCCCGGGATCTCTATCTCCTACAATGGACTTCGGCATTCCATGATATATATATATATATATACATACCATCATAAGGCCAGATGAATCTGAACTTACGAATAATTTTAAAAGAAAGAAGAGAATCACTAAAAACAAACAAATCAAAAATAGGAAAGCTAATATAGAACACCCGAGAAGAAATAATAATTTAAAAAAAAAAACTTACAAAACTAGACAAATACATAACTAAATCACACACACCCACATACGCGCGCACACAAATTCTTTATTGACCACTTCGGCATTCGAACACTTGTGCAAGAACTATTTTAAAAATATACTCAGTTTTGATGGTCTTCTTGACCGGCAAGAAGTGAGCTTGCTTGCTAAACTTGTCCACAATTGTCCAAATAGCATCATTACCATATTGCGTGCGTAGCAAGTCCATAATAAAATCCATTGTGATACTTTTCCATGGCTGCGTGGGAATAGGCAATGGCTGAAGCAACCCTAGTCCCTTTAGCCTTTCAAATTGCACCTTTTGACATGTGATCATGTGCCTCTATGTCCTTCGGCATATCTGGCTAGGCATTATGTCTCTATGTTCACCATATGGAGGAGCATGACACTCATACAAAATCTTTTACCTCATGTCGAACACCACACATATGCAATTATCTTTCATAAGATAACCTCTTTGATCACAAAGGAGGCATGTGCATGACCAGCCAAATCATCCCAAATAGTGGCAAAATCAGCATCTGTATGATACAAATCACACATGGCAGACAAGTCTCCATGAGAGGCAACCGCGATAGCTATTGCATTCGGCTTTCGTGACAATGCATCTGCCACTACATTCTTCTTTCCTAGAGTGTGTAAGATCGAAAAATGAAACAAAGAGAGAAAATTGACCATCCTCGTATGCTTCTTTGACAATTTAGCTTGGGTAAGAAAATACCTCAAACTCTGGTGATCTGTCTTCATAGTGAAATCAACCCCAAGAAGATAATGTTTCCATATGATTAGTGCATGAATTACTGCCAATGACTCTTTTTCATAAATACCAAGAGAGAGCGCTACGTCATGCAATCTACAACTCTCATAAGCCACAACATGTCCCTCTTGATTTAGAACAGCTCCTATGCAGTTCCCAAATGCATCACATTCCACACTGAATCGCTTTTGCAAACCCGACATGATCAATACTAGACCATGTGTAGTTGCATCTTTCAATTTGAGGCTCTCTCTACATCAGTCCATTTAAATATAGCCTTCTTTGTCAAGTCATGCAAAGGAGAAGCAATCCATGCAAAGTGCCGAATAAACCTATGGTAGTAAGAGCAAAGTCCAAGAAAACTACGAATCTCATGCACTCTCAATTCAAGGCAATCCCGAATCGCATCAATCTTTGCAAGATCCATCCGCACTCCGTGTTTGGACACAATATGTCCTAGATAGTGTATCTTTGACAAGAAGAGCTCACTCTTCTTTGCATTTATAAAGAGTTTATGTTTACAGAGTTCTTTAAAGACACCTAACTACTAAAGCGTGCTGAGCACCTCGCCGAGGAGTGGGAGGTGCAACATCTGTGGGGATGGGCATCATCACCGTTAATATTGATGCTAATTAACATACTTAAGAACATTGATGCTAATTAACATGAGATTAAGACAAATAGGAGAGAGAAGAAGAGAGAGATTAGTGTTCAAGTTTTCTTGTATTACTATGGTACAAAAAGGTGTCTTAATGCTTATACATGATGTAGGCCAATGGTCAGCCCGTAGGGGTGACCTAGCCCCTTCTACATGCTTCTTGTTGAAACTATATGATGAAATGCTCTACTAATGGCTTGACTTTGCTGAAAATGACTACATGCTTATATACTTTGATGGAACTGCAATCGGCCAGTAGACCATCCTGTCGGCCAGCTTTGGTGGACAAAAAAACTGCTATTTTCTTCACTTAAATGCTGCGCTTCAATGCTGTCCACACCTACTGTTTGGCCATAATGATGTTGCTGCTGACCAGCTACTGGGTCCCTTTCTGGCTGCCGACAACAGGCTGAAGCCCCACTGTAGGCTGCCGACAAGGTTCCCAACCCCATGCTGATGATGGTCATGCTAACACTCCTTCTAATAATGCTGCTGAAGATGATGCTTCTGATGATCTTAATGATGTCTTATCTGATACTTAATTAGGGATTACTGATGTTCATGCCAAGGATTAGCCATGGCATGGGCGTGCACGTGACAAGTGGAGGTGCAACATCTGCAGGACGGACGTCATCACCGTTAACAAAACCCCACATATCCTTGACCACTAGTATATTAAAACTCTCAAGGGAGTAGTTGTGCTGCTATCAAGCTTGTCCTCTTGAGACAATACCCCAAATACATGCCCTCCATTTTGTGCAATTACTTCACGTGTTCGGGCAACAATACACAGAATGCCTTTACTACCTTTACCAAATTTCCCTTGGGAACCACACACAATTGCAAACTGCCTTTTGACAGCAGTTGACTCCAGAAAAGTCGAGTAGGAGAGAAATTGACAAGTAATTTTGTTACCTCAAAGGTTGAATGCCCCAATTTGTGCTGAAATTGCAAAAAGCACAAAATTTGCAAAAATGTACAAGTATCGTAGGTACAATTGGTACAGATTATACAAGTACAATCGCATACAAAGAAATGAAATGAAACGATATATTAACGTCCTTAGAGGCCATAATGGCCTATGAGACCAAAACTGAGAGTACATCTGAAGTTGGTGTTTCATCAAAGAGAACAACTAAATGAGACTAAAAAGTATAATAAACTGATTGTCTTACAGTTATAAGAATAGAATTGTAAGACTCTGAGATGATACTGAGTAGAAAATACTGGAAAATGCTAAAAAATACTGGAAAATGTATATCAGGTAGATCCATGTATGCTAATCAGTTGAAGTGTTGCCCTCTCCTTAGATCAAATATCTCCGCCATGGGGCTGTCTAGAATGGAGAGGTCGTAGAAGCGAGGTAGGCGCCTCCGATGCCGAGCAATAGTGGCTCTGGTCTGGCGATGGTGAGGATGCCGTGGTCGAGAGAGAGAGAGAAGAGTCCGACACAATATTGGGTCTCGAATACCCTCTGTAGGGTCCCCCACCACGAATGGTGTATTTGCTTTATTAGAATGATGTACAAATAACGCAAATCAAATCTGGTTCTTGACCTGCACTCTTTCACCTTTGCTGAGAGCTCCCCTTGGCTATCCTTGCCCTTGGAACACACAACCCCTTGTGAATAATGAGATATTCTGGCTTGGCTTTTTATAGCCCTTCTAGGTGCTGGTCGGCTGGCTCAAACAGCAGTCAGCCTGTTGGAAAATCCCACGACCAGGTCTTTTATGCATTTTATATCATGTGCTTTCACACTGTTTGCTGGCCGCCTTGCGCATGATGGCCAGGCTGCTAGCAGCCTAGGCCTGTGTTGGCTGCTGGGCAGCCTATATGCCTTGGCTGCCTACAGTCTTGGCTGCCCCATGGCCTAGCCGACTAGCTGGCATGTCTGCTGGCTGGCTGACAGCCTGCCAAGCCCTTCCATGGGCTGGCTGACAGGGCCACAGCCTCTCTTGGCTAGTGGCCAAAGGCCATTGGCCTCTTGGTCCCCTTGGGGTGGTCTAAGGCCTACCCCTTGTCCATTCAAGGGATACAATACCCCCTTCTGAGGTAGCCCTAAGGGCTGCCCCCCTTCTACATGCAACCTACACGCTTCCTATACACATGCCTAGTGTCCAGCTGCAAACCAAACACTCAAAAACACCTGACATCATTCTCGAATCCCGAGGGAGACTCACAGTACGGACTGGCACTGCATCATGTGCAGGACAATGCACACCAGACCAAAGACCATGTACGGGACTTGTACACCTAACTTTGGTTGCTTAGAATGGAACCCTGGCTAACTCGTCCTGAATTAGGGCTTACATGGGACCAATTTCCACTCCAGGTCTTGCACCTTGGTATCAGATATGTCCACGTGGCATCCAAGTGCGGGATGCACGTGACATGGGGGGTGAGCTAGCCTGCTACCTCATGTCACCATTTGGCTGCCCAAGTGGCTTTCCCCTATTTCAGCCAAAGTACGGGAGGCTAGGGAGCTTCTTGCCGCCGCTGTCACCATTTGGCCACCCAATTGGTCCACCCGTGCTTTCTTATCATGTATGTACATTGGACTGGTGTCCATGGCAGTTGTTTATGCCGGGGATTGATGCCACTGATGTGATACTGTAGACTCGGCTTTCCGTTGGGACTTGTGCCTCCGTGTACATGCCCGGAAATGAGAGCCCACTTCCGTAAAGGAAGCCCTTTCACAGGATACTTGGAGGAAAGCGTGTATGTAAAATCTGCGTTCCTTAATGGTGACCTGCAGGAGGAGGTGTATGTTGAGCAGCCTCCAGGCTTTATTGTTTCAGGATCTGAAGGGACGATTTACAGGTTACGTAAGGCCTTGCATGGTCTTAAGCAGGCTCCCAGGGCTTGGAATCAGAAGATTGATTCCTTCTTTGTTCGGACTGGATTTCAGAGATCGGTTGCAGATTCGAACCTGTATCTCTTTCGGGAGCGCGGCATTGTCACGATTATCATCCTTTATGTGGATGATCTCATTCTCATTGGCGGTCATGTGGAGCACATTGGAGTGACGAAGGCTGCCTTGTCAAAGGAGTTTGAGATGACCGACTTAGGCTTGCTACACTTCTTTTTGGGATTGGAGATCTGGCAGACCCAGAGGGGGTTTTTCGTCTCTCTGCAGCGGTATGTTCATGAGTTGCTTGAGGCCTTTGGGATGGAGAACTGCAAGCCTATTACTTCGCCGATGGACCCGAACACAAGGTTAACCGTTACTGATCCTTATGAGCCAGTTGATACCTCGCAGTACCGGAAGTTGGTTGGTTCATTGATCTGGTTGCTAAACACCAGATTGGACTTGAGCTTCTCCGTGGGGCTGTTAAGCTCTTTCATGCAGACGCCATTGAAGTCTCATTGGGACGCAGGATTGCGGATCTTGCGGTATCTGCAGAGTACGAAGGATCTAGGACTCTTTTACACAGGAGGGGATGGAGTCAGGCTCCAAGGTTGGAGTGACTCAGATTGGGGAGGAGATCCAGACACGAGGAGATCTACGTCAGGATACAATTTTACCCTCGGCTCAGGAGCAGTTTCTTGGAGCAGCAAGAGGCAGCCAACTATTGCCCTCTCTTCGAGAGAGGCAGAGTATCGGGCTGCTTGTGGTGCTGCTTGTGAGGTTGTGCGGCTGCGGAGGCTGCTAGGCGAGAAGGAGCCCACAGTCATCCAGTGCGATAACCAGAGTTGTATAGCTATTGCTTGGAACCCGGTCTTCCATGCCCGGACCAACAAGCACATAGAGATACAGTATCACCTTGTACATGAGAAGATCTTGGCTGGTGACATCTTGCTCCTTTATTATTCGACGGAGGACAATGCGGCGGACCTCTTCACGAAGTCTCTACCTCAGGCTACGCTCAGGCGGCACTCCAGCTCCCTTGGGTTGCTATCACAGCCAGGAGCTGAGAGGGGGTGTAAGAAGTCATCTCCTGTCTATTTTTATACACCAGGGCCTCTGTTGTGGGTGTGCCCCCCCTGTATATGTGTTTTATCATTTTTCCTCACTCCCCGTATTTTTTTCCCATCTTTTGGTGGTGTGGATGGATGCCAGATGTTGGCAGGAGCTTCTGGTGGCTGGCTGACTGTCCATTCAGCAGTCGTGTGGCTGGCCGACTGCCCAATTAGCAAGCGGGGAGTATTTACTGCTGGCCGACTTGCTTTATGCAATCGTGGAGGTGTTTACTACTGGCCGACTGCTTCATGCAATCGTGGAGAGCCACCAGTGCTGGCCGACTACATGCATGGGACATATAAATAGGCCCCATGCCCCCCACCACTTATTCATTCAGTTATTTGCGGGATCTTGTGTATAGAGAAGAGTTTACACACCTATTTCTCTGTGTTTCTTGTGCTGTCTATTTTCTGCACTCTACTTGCTCTTGTCAACCCAAGTTTGGTTATCATTTCCGCTGCATACTTTTACACAGCCAGTACAGTGGCTGGTACAACAGGTACAAGGGTTGGTACAACAAGTACAATGGCTAGAAATCATAATAAATGATTAAATACCCCTGCCTTCAGTATTTCTTCACGATGGAAGCCTCCAAAACAGTCCCCAACAGCCGGTATTCTTCATGAGCAGCCTTCAAGAGAGAGAGAAAGAGAGTAGCCATCATTAGGGACGCCTGTAACGGTGGTAGAGACTAGTGTGTAGCAAGAGAGCCTCCATTAATGAAGATAGAGGGCTCCAATTTATAGATTTGGGCCTCCCATGAGCTAAAATGGCAAGAGCAGGCTACAATGACAAGTGGAGAGCCACACAATAGCTGAAGTGACAAGTGTGAGGCCACTTGTCTCACTTTGATCCACTTTCTAACAAGTGTCAGGCCACTTGTCTCACTTTGGTCCACTTTCTTGCCACACGTCCCAATCTAAGAGATGGGTCCTTCCACAAACTTTATCTCTAAAAATATCCCAACTGGTAGACATTCTGTCAAAGGTACTTTGCCAACTCTTGGTATCTGCTCAATTCCAGATGTAATGACGCGAACAGAATTTCCATCGGAGTCCGGCCAAAAATAGCAACTCTCCTAAATTTTAGGAGTGTGGTCCTTTGTATTCTAGGATAATCCCCCATTCCCAAAGCTTGTACTTTCCAAATATTTAGACATCCTGGACTCCACAAGACCCCTTTCATACTGGGAAATTTCCAGGCTGGTGACAAACATGGCACCTCAAAGCCCAAGAAACCACATTATACTCCAGGGGAAGCTTTGTGAGGATTAGTGCAGCCAATTGAGCAGAGGACAAGGCAACACCCATTGCCAGTAATAAGTGGTCATGGATAACCTTGGCCGTCATAAGGAACGATTGCATAGAACTACCAGCAGGAAATACCAGAATGTGGAGTTGCCCTTGCAGAGTAATTGTCCTCATCGAGGAATCTCGAGCATAGAGATCCTCCAATTTGGATCAAACTTGATGTGCAGTGGCATGAGTTTGCACGGCCGGTGAGACCTCCTTCGCAATGGTCCGCACAAGCACTGAGTGCGCCTTTGAATCACGATCCTCCTAGTCTTTTAATTCTGGAAGGAATTCATCCTCCTGAACGTGGGTCCAGCGCCTTAGTTTTGAGGATGCTCGGGCTTCTTCTCATTGCCCTGAGTGCGCCTTTGAATCACGATCCTCCTAGTCTTGTAATTCTGGAAGGAATTCATCCTCCTGAAGGTGGGTCCAACGCCTCAGTTTTGAGGACGCTCGGGCTTCTTCTACAAACCCTTATGAATGTTGGGGTAAAGGCATTATGCCCACCCTTTATAGTGTGTACTAGCCCATAAGTTTTATAGTACATAGTACACTTAGTACTTTTAATGTACTAAGTGCACTATGTGTACTAGAGCAAATATACATGTGCGATAGGGGAGTCACACACTCATACCGTGAGTTGACTTATCCCCACATATGTCTCTCTCTCTCTCTCTCTCTCTCCCTTCTTCTCTCTGTGTGTGTCTCCCACATGAAACCCTAACTCTCTCCCTTCAACTGGTATCAGAGCCACGGTTGTGTCCGTGTGTGTGCGGGTGTGCGGAGTCGTCTTCATCGCGAAGAAGAAGCTCGGCTATGGAGCCTTGAGCTTGGCACGAGCAGAGGAGATTGCTTGGAGCTTTCTGGTGCTCAGCAAGGAGCACGTTCGCTGCAAGACAGTGAGAGGCGGCGGCAACAAACAAGGCTGGCCACAAGTCGTAACAAAACGAGTGCAGAGGCTCAGTCCGTTTCGACGGTACTGCCGCTGCCCACCACTCTCTGCCCGCTAGCTTGCACAAGTGCACAGAGTCCGCACATTCGAACGGAAAGCATCAGCGTGTCGCCCACGAGGAGAGCTATGCACCAACGCCAACATCGCGTGCATACGCCTGCTTCTCGGGAGATTCACCCGCAAGCTTCTACGGGAGTTTCGAGCCTGGAGAAAAAGCGCAAGAAGTCAACGCAAGCAGGTGTGTGCTGGTTCTCGTGTGCTGGGCGCAGTCTGTGTGCGTAGTGGCCAGCGCTACAACCGCTCAGCGCCTAGTGGCCATCGCTACAACCACTCGCATCCAGCTGCACACCTCGAAGCCATCCAGTGGCTTCATCATGTCAACCTAGTCCTCTGCGCCACAAGGTAACAGAGGGTAAAGACGCGAGGTACCGCCCACCTGCATCCGTAAATGCATAGTCAGCAAATACGAAGCCCTCCCTCTTTTCTGCAACAGAAATCAGAAATTGTACGAGGTATTTGCTTCGATTTTGGGATTTTGCATGTCCATTATCATCAATTGAGCAGGTACAGGTCCGGCAAAATTGGCAACATTGGGTGACATTGGTCACATTCCGGGTCAATTTGCAGGAAATTGGGTGTCAACATTTGGGGCTTTTGATGTAATTGTGCCATTGGGCATTCATACATGTTGTATGATGTGAGCAATCTCACATTCGGGGCAAAATTGCAAGAAATTGGAGTGCAAATCAAAGGGCTTTTGTGCCAATTGGGTTGATTTGCATGCAGGGACTGGCATTTGATGCTTTGGGCAATGTGTTGATGCCTGTCAAGCACTCAATGTGTCAGTAAATCAAGGGGTCTTTATGTATTGGATGTATATGTGGCCAGGGGGGAGCATTGTGGAATCAAGGGATGCCTTCATGTGCATTAATGTACCATTCATGATCAGAAATTGATCTTGAATCAAGGGGCTTTTTCAAGATTTTGTGCTTGTTGAGCTTGGCAAAGCAGCAGAGAAGACTTTTATGCCTTGAACCCTCAGTAATCCACTTGCAGTCAAGGGGCTTTTGCTCAATTTCTGTCCGGGACTGTTGTATGCAGTGGTGGGGACTGTCAAGGTCTGATTTTCACTCATTTGGACAGCCAAGAGAGCATTTATTGCTACTGTACTTGCTGGTACAGATTTGGTACAACTTTGTACAAGTTTTGGCATGGCTGTACATTGATTTGAGTGAGGAAAAAGCTCATTTTCAGTTGTTGTACTTGCCGGTACAGATTTGGTACATCATTGGTGAGCACTTAGTACTGTTGTACAGTACTTTGGAAGGGGAACAGAGCACATTTAAGGTGCTGTCATAAATCTGCAGCAACCAGATTTTGGTGATTTTATCACATTCAGTGGGAGGAAAGTTGCATTCGTGCTTCCGCAGTGGGAGATAAACTTTGGGAGAACAACTGTGAGCACTTTGTGTGCTTTTGGTGCAGTGTTTGCACATCTTACAGGGAGTCAGGCATTGACAAAGGTTGCATATTGCTATGGGAACCACAGGTGAGAGCTCTTCATTGCTTCACATCAAGAAGCTTGAAGGCTCACATAATTATGACATTTGGCAAACCCAGTGCTATAATGTGTTGCTCCAGAAGAAGCAGCACAAGCCCATCAAAGAAAGGGGTGTAATGCCCGCTTCTCTTACTGCTGAAGAATGGGAAGATATGGATGAGCTGGCAAGATCCACCATCATGTTGTCTGTGTCAGACACTTTACTTTTCAGCATACGTGAAGAGAAGACAGCTTGGGGAATGTGGCAAAGATTGCAGGACTTGTATGCCCAGCAAAGTGCCTCAAGCAAAGTGTATTGGTTGAAGAAAGTCATAAGTCTTCAAATGAAGGAAGGGGCATCTATGACAGCCCATCTAAATGAGTTTAATGGTGTTGTCAGCCAGGTCATCAATCAAAAGTTGGCAATGGACGATGAGTTCAAAGCCACCTTTCTCTTATGCACTTTGCCAGAGAGTTGGGACACATTCAGGACAGCCACTAGCAATTCAAATGCTATGCTGTCATATGCAGATGTGGAGGGTGCTCTCCTTCAAGAGGAGATGAACAGGAAGAACAACTCTGTTGGAAAGTCCAATGCAATGAATGCACGTGTGAGATCCTAGCAAAGGGGTAAAAGCCAAGAATGGGGAAGGAGCAAGTCCTGCTCCAAAAAGGACTTGGAATGCCATTATTGTGGCAAGAAGGGACATATCAAAAAGCAATGCTACAAATGGAAGAATGATCAAAAGGAAAAGGGCAAAAGTGGAGTCAAGATTGAAGAAGTCAATGTGTCACATGCAGGTGACAGTGAGGATGAAGTCCTATTCACGTCTTCACTTGATGCCCATTCACTCCTTGCAGGAGATGGTCATGGTATGTACTCATGGATCATTGATTCAGGTGCCTCCTTTCATGTCACAGGTTGCAGAGACTTGTTTGTCAAGTATACTGCTGGCAATGAAGGAGTAGTTTATTTGGGTGACAACCATGCATGCCAGATTCTTGGCAGAGGTGATGTAAGGCTTGTGTTTTCAGATGGCTCACAGCTTATACTCCATGATGTCAGGCATGTGCCTGAGATCAAGAAGAACCTGCTTTCTACTGGATAGCTTGATGATGCTGATTATGCTACCACATTTGGTCGTGGAAAGTGGAAGATTAGTAAGGGCTCACTGGTTGTTGCCAGAGGCTCTAAGGTGGACACTCTTTACTTCATGCATGCTGGTGTTTGTCACCATGTTAATGTAAATGCAACCGAGCTGCCGGAAATCTCTATGTGGCATAGCCTGTTGGGACACATGAGTGTCAAAGGAATGGAGCAATTGTCTCGTTTTGGTTACTTGCCTTCTCTAAAGTTCTCAAGTTTTCAGTTTTGTGAGCATTGTATATATGGCAGGCAACTCCAGTGCCCCCACAAGAAAGCTCTTGGATAGAAAGATGCTCAGTTAGAGCTTGTGCATACAGATGTATGTGAGATGCCTCAGCTTTCTTTGGGAGGGGCAAAATATTGTGTGTCTTGCCACACGCAAGGTGTGGGTTTATCCTCTTCGTTTGAAGAGTGATACATTCTCAGTGTTTGAGAAGTTTGTTGCTCATGTTGAGAATCAAACTGGCAAAACATTGAAGGCTTTGCGTTCCGACAATGGTGGAGTATATGTCCAAACAGTTTCAGGACTTTTGTGATGCTAAAGGCATCAAGAGGGAGCTCTCTACTCCTTATGATCCTCCACAAAACGGGATAGCAGAGAGGATGAACAGGACCATTCAGGAGAAGGTCCGTTCTATGTTGTCACATGCTGCGTTACCTCATGGTTTTTGGGCTGAAGCTGTTATGACAGCCGTTCATCTTATAAACAGGTCACCTAACACGAGGCTTGGTGGGAAAGTGCCAGAGGAAGTATGGACAGGGAAGCCTCCGTCCTACAAGCACTTGAGAGTGTTTGGTGCATTGCGTACGTGCACATACGCAAGGAAATACGCACCAAACTTGATCCTAAGTCTCACAAATGCATATTCCTAGGATATGGTGACAGAGGTGAAATGGGGTATAGACTTTGGGATCCAATGAATAGAAAGATTATATGTAGCAATGATGTCATTTTTGATGAAACATGCATGTATAAGGAGCCTGCAAGGCAACAGGAGCCTGGCAGAGTCATCTTTGATGATGATGGACATCATGGACAACAACCAAGGGCTGTAAATCAGCCATTACAGCAACAAAACCAGCCCTTAAATGGTGCTGAAAATGGTCCAAATGGATAGCCAGAGATGGCAGAAGATATCCTTATGGATATCCCACAGTTAGAGGAGATACCGGGCATGATCTTTCAACCTTATGGCATGGAACAGGAGCCACCAATAGGTGATATGCAGGCTGGACAGCAACCTGCAAATGATGATCATTGGGTACGGAGGTCCACAAGACCTCCAGACCCCCTGACAGGTTTGTTCCAGGGGTTGACTACTTGATGCTCACTGACTGTGGGGAGCCCTCACGTTATAAGGAGGCTTTACAGAGGGCAGACAAGGCTCTTTGGGAGCGTGCTATGAAGTCAGAGATGGATTCTCTGCACAAAAATGGAACATGGAAGTTGGTGCATTTGCCTACAGGCAAGAAGGTTTTGCCATGCAAGTGGGTTTATGGGCTCAAAGTTGCACCTGATGCAAAGCCAAGATACAAAGCCAGGTTAGTGGCTAAGTGCTTCAAGCAAGAATATGGTGTGGACTTTGATGAGATCTTCTCTCCAGTGGTCAAAATGACCACACTTAGAGCTGTATTAGCTTTGGTTGCTCATGATGATCTGGATTTGATTCAGATGGATGTGAAGACTGCTTTTCTTCACGGTGATCTCCATGAGGAGATATATATGCAACAGCCAGAGGGTTATGCAATGAATGGTTAGGAGAAGCTTGTATGCAAGCTGAAAAAGAGTCTTTATAAGCTCAAGCAGGCACCAAGGGAATGGTATCATAAATTTGATACATTCATGAAATCCCAGGATTTCAGGAGGAGTGACATAGATCACTGCTTATACACCAAGAAAGCTTTGGATGGCAGTCTACTGATCCTCATCTTGTATGTTGATGATATGTTGATTGCCGGGAAATCTCGTAAAGAGATGGATGCCTTGAAGAAGAGGCTGCATCAGACCTTTGATATAAAGGATTTGGGTGATGCAAATCACATTTTGGGTATGCGGATACCTCGGGACAGAAATCAGCATGTGTTGTATTTGTCTCAGAAGGAATACATTGGCAAAGTTTTGCAGAGGTTCAATATGGACGGGGGGAAGAAGACTAGTACTCCTTTGCCTCCATATGTGAAACTCGGTGCTATGGACAGCCCACAGTCAGATAGTGGCAGGGCTGATATGGCCAAGATTCCGTATGCTTCAGCTTGTGGCAGTCTCATGTATGCCATGGTTGCTACCAGGCCGGACATTGCATTTGCAGTGGGAGTAGTTTCTAGATACATGGCCAACCCTGGCAAGAAGCATTGGGAAGCAGTGAAAGATGTCATGAGATATCTGAAGGGCACACAGGATATGTGCATTTGCTTTGGCAAACAGGATGCATTAGTGCATGGTTACACGGATTCGGATTATGCCGGTCATCCAGATAACCGGAAGTCTACTACCGGTTATGTGTTTACATTCATAGGAGGTGCTGTGTCATGGATATCCAGGATGCAGAAGTGCACTGCCTTATCTACTACAGAGGCCGAGTATATTGCAGCCACAGAGGCTTGCAAGGAGGCATTATGGCTATCTCGGTTAGTGGTTGATTTGGGATATACAGGGGATGTTCCATTGTTGCATTGTGACAGTCAGAGTGCCATCCAGTTGGCAAAGAACCCTGTCTTTCATGCAAAGACGAAGCATGTGGATGTGAAGTATCACTTCATCAGAGAGGTGATAGAGAACAAGCAAATTCAGCTTGTCAAGATTCATACGGATGACAACCCGGCTGATCTGTTGACAAAGAGTTTGCCTCCAGAGCAGTTTGCTCATTGCAGACACTTGATGGGCATTGGATGAGGCCAATTTCAGCCTTGATATAGCCTTGTATATTATCATGTACATGCTGATTTTTCTTTTCCTTCATTTAAGGGCACTTTGCCTTTAAGTGGGAGGTTGTTGGGGTAAAGGCATTATGCCCACCCTTTATAGTGTGTACTAGCCCATAAGTTTTATAGTACATACTTTTAATGTACTAAGTGCACTATGTGTACTAGAGCAAATATACATGTGTGATACTCAAACGTTCAGTACCCATGACTCATATGCCATGGGTTACATACTATAAGCAATCAATGAAATTTCAAAAGTTAAAAGACAATTTACTATCTAGAGAAGCCAAAAAATAATAGTTCTAGTCACTAGTGTCACTATCACTGCACATTGTCGAGTGCTCAATGATCAATCCACATCATCACCATCACATGATGAAGAAGATGAAGATTCAAGATCTCTATCTGTCAATATGTTTCCTTCGTTGTCATACTCTCAGCTCTCGCTCTACAATGGCTGTGATCGTAGCGGTTGGCACCACACCATCATCATCTCTCGTTGCAATCTCTTTATTAATGAGAGGAATGGCTACGTTCGCACTTTGCATAAGTTGGCTAAAATCGGCGACAACGGCCGGCCTAGGGTTTTTTTTAAACCCAAAATGTTTTTAAAAACTGCCACGTACTTGCCAATAAGGTGATAGCTCAACGGGTGAAGGTGTTTGCCTAGGACCAAGAGGTCTTGGGTTCAAAACCCCCCTTGGTGCTTCCTCGGTCGCATCGCCTACGGGTGGATAAATAAGTGGCTACAGGCGGGCGCCTGCGGGCAATGAAAAATCGGTAACTGGGGGAGGATCTTGGGCCAAAGGCCTTTTTTTTTTTTTTTTTTTTGGGGGGGGGGGGAGGCTGCCACGTACATATCCATACTGTACGGTGCAGTCCCATACCGTACACTAAAATGTACCTTATCATAAGGTACGTACGTATGGATGCAACCTTGACTAACTCAGTGACACTTGGACATAATCATACAGTTTATGGTCAGTTTTGGGCATGCCTAAGCATGTGGAAACGATGGAAATGGCTGATGTCTATGCAATGGAAATGGCGTGAAACTAGAAAATGCAAAAGGTTAATGAGGGAAAAAGTTAAGAGACAGATGAAAGGTGGGGTAGATCATAGTTTGGAGAAGATGGCGAGGATATACAACTTACAAGTTTTTTTTTTTTTTTGGGGGGGGGGGAGGAAAATCTTAAGGAGAAGCTTGTGGAATGGGAAATAGAAACGGAGGAAACAATTAGAGAGAAAAGGCGTTTTGGCATTTTTGGCTGGGAAATGACCATTCTTGTGTCTATGGTCCAAGAGTTTGCCAATCTTGCTTGGGGGGAAGAGGTTTTGTTGAGGCTTTGCCTCCCGTCTGCATCTGGTTGATGGGGCAGGCCGGGATGCTCTAGTGCAAGGCCTTGATGCTGGGTGGGCTTCTTTGGTATGGAGCCGTTGTGCTGTGGCTGTTGTGGCCACCCTCTGTTAGCACAGTGTTGGGGGCTGGACCGTGCAATGTCTCCTTTGGTGACATTTGAAACACTGGCTGGGGAACTCAATTTTTTGTGTAATGAGAGCCATCAGATGAGGAATTGGAGATTTGATGTGGGAGGTTTTCAGGTGAGGGGATGATCAGTCAAAAGAATGGGAGGCCTACAGCCTGGGCCATGGCAGCTCCCATTGTCCGTGGGTTCTCTATGATTTGTTCAAGGTTCCACCAATCGCCAGGAGAAGCTTTTATTACTCTTAGTCACTGGAAAGCCGACTAACTGGCAAGCAGGTGTAAGTTTGCTGTGAAGCCACAGTTCCATATGGCGAATTGCATTACTCTGCCTGCAAGAGTGGCCGAGTCAAACTCAATCCGAATGTATCTATTGTTGAGGAATTGGATGTTGGAGAGCCGGCGGTGCAATCAGTGGGATATCTCGGATCAATCCTCTGGCGGGTCGGCGAACCTACTAATAAGAGTGGTAGCCTGCGGGAATGGGCAATTGAGAATGGCAGGAGCTGGAGGTCTGCTTGTGCTTGTGGGAATGGGCAATTGAGAATGACAGGAGCTGGTCGTCTGCTTGTGGAAATGGGCAATAGAGGGCGGCTTCGTTCAAAAAAAGATGGAAGTGGCTGCCATGGATTCCTCGCCCTGTTTTTTTTGTGTTGGGGAGGGGGGGGGGTTGGCCTATTCTGAAAAGAGGATGTAAATCCACGTGAGCAGGATGGGGCAAAAGAACAAGGGTGGGCAGAGCAAAGAGAGCAGGGCCCACTTTTTTTTTGGGGGGGGGGGCGGGGGAGCGTGGAGGCAGGGGAATGTGCACGGGTTTAATGTCATGCATCTTTTGCCCTTGTAGTGTAATCGATACCCTAGATGGAATTGTATCCTTGAATTCTTAGAAAACCTTGAATATGTGGCCACAGGCTTTATCAAAAGATAGGTCGGTCAGGCAGTCTTCACTTCTTGTGAGGAAAGCTTAGACTATTCATCACATGAATTGCGTTTTCTTTTGCTCTTGGTTTCTTGTTTTGACAATAAGGATCGATCTTTGTGATTGGTCTATTATCCATCAAATCATAGATTGCTAAGGTGGCTATGAATTGATATGAATCTGCTTGAGGACAGGTGTACGAGACATCTATAATTTAGCTGTGGCTGGTGGGCTTAGCTTTGGTGCACTTCATGTCTTTTCAGTGGAAAACCTTGTAGCAACATCAAAAAAGCAAGTAAGAGTTTTGCAAGAACTTTGACATTTAATAAGTGTTCTATTTGTATGGTAATGGATTGAATTTTCTTCCATTTTGCTCCAGCCAAGGTTTATCGGACGGTTGCCGCTGATGGTTGCAGGTGAATGTCAAGCGTTTTGCAAATAACTTTCTTTTCTCGTTGATAATAAGGTGTTACTGACTGACTCTATGTTGCAGTTGGTGCGGCCATAGGTGGTTTTGCTCATGCTGCTGAATTTGCTTTTTTTGACACTTCCACCATCTTTCGGAAGAAAGTGTTCAAATTGGGAAATCTACCTGAAGAGAGCAGTGAAGGAAGCACAGATCAAGTTGGTTTGGATTCTAATGCTACTAAGAAAAGCAGCACTGGTGAGAAGCCTGTGAAGAGTACATAGGTGTCACACTCATAGGTGTTGATGCATTGAGGTATAGAATGGAGGCTCAGGGTATTAAGGGGGGTCAATATTTGATCTTATGAGGCGGCGGAGTGCTTCGTTCTGAAGCTGCATGTGTTTTCTAACTGCTTATTTGAACTGTGATCACACTTTGTAAGGGCTTAGTGTGGTGCAGGAAGCGAGCTACTACCGGCCATGTTTTGACTGGTTAGTTCTATTTAAAAGCCATCTTAAGAAAAGGACATAGTGATTGTGCTGGCTGTCGTTTGCCGAGTGTATTGATGAGGACGGGTCTATTTGGTTAGAAGCTATTGATCTCTAAAAACTGATATGAAAGAACAGATAGTGCCATGTAGTTTGTAGTGGATCAGAATCTAAGCACACCCTGATTTCCAATTATGGCAACATTTTTACGAACAGCTCCGCTGCTTTCATTTCCTCGAACCATGAAGAAGGGGGGTTTGCTTCTCCAAGGCAAACCTCGGCACACATTAGTGGTTAAGCTCTGTGATTGTGTGGGCTCTGAAACTCTGTCAGCAAGAGCCCTTTCCTATGATTCCCTCTCCTTTGGGCATGTAATCCCAACATATATAAGCTGACTTAGGAGTTTCTAAAGTTACAGTGAAATTTGAGAATAGAAGAACCTACTTTGCAGTTTTTCTCAGTTTTTAATGATATTTTGACTTAGACCAACTGTTCAGGTTTAAGGAGGTGTGTAGTCCTTCCCTTTCATTATTTTCTACATCAGAATTGAGCATTAAGATGCTTACCATCACAAGGCATTTGCAGTATGCAAGATTTTTCAAGGACAATCATCAAATTTGTTGCAACCATGGGTTTTCCATCTTGCTGTCGACAGTTATCACTTTTTTGACTAGATAGGTTTTTATTTGAGGGATCCTATTGCAAACCAATGCTCATTGTCATAGTGTGAGTGACGGGTGGCTCTAATTTGTAAGGTCCTTGGTATGAGTAGCCGCTGTTATGTTGAGCACCCGAATGCTCGCTAGTCCCTAGTTCGGACATTGGATGTTGGCCATGTGGTTGGGTGGTTAGGAGATGGCTTATGTAGACTTGAAAGCATGCCAAGTAGGATGCATGTTAGTGCGGGCTGATTGGCCACACTCTTTGGGTAGAAGAGGACTGTCTTGGGATCTTGTCCAAAGGTTGCGGGGCGTGAACGGGTGTTAAGACCATGTCAAATGGGTATGGAACTTGCACTAGGATTGTTAGTCTTAGTTTAGTCAAACATAGTCCTAGTTGGGTGATGTGGACCGTTTGGTCTATATGTACTGGTGATAGGGTGGTCAACCTATGATACGACCTATGTAGGTCAATTTAAATACGACTCACTCTGGATGCTCTTTATAGACTAGTTCAACCTTTTTCATGCATCATATTGAGATCATTGTTTTTACCTATCCTCTACGTTGTGCACCCTTGTATGTGCATGGCATCCTATATCTAGAGTCTACCTAAATTGACATAAAAGTTCCTTGCCAAAGCGCACAGGTGGGCGAATGCCATTGGCTTGTAACTTTGGTTTACAACAATAATTCAATATTATTCTCCATCTCTCTTGCATCAAATTCTTTTTTTTCAATGTGTTTTTTAACATGGTATCAAAGCTTTCATATGGCTACACCATTTTTAATACAAGATACATAACTTTTGCATCATTCAAGGTTAATAATCCTTTATTTAAAAGGTTTTGCATACAACCAATGGAGGACTTGTGGATGTACTATCTTTCTAAAGTCCTCTTGAAGCCCATAAGAACTTATGTACAACTAACTCAAGGATGTTCTATCTTTCTAAAGTCCTCTTGAAGCCCATAAGAACTTATGTACAACTAACTCAAGGATGAAAACATGAAAGATAGTGATACTTATGCTAGCATACATTTAACATCAAAGGTTCAAGCGTCAATGCCCATTTCCTAAAGCCACAAGATGTGGATCCCATCTTGTAGCTTTATGAATGGTTGCACTTGCTAAGGCCTTCTTAACGTTATCATACATCCATTGGCATTTGTCAGCCCATTCAAAGCAAATTAGTAGTCTATATATAAAGGTTTGTCCATACTTTCAGAATTCATCACATAGGTCTTTGCTTGAATGGCGTTGTGCCTTTCATGATAAGGATGGCCTGTTTTATCACTTCTAATGAATTTCCTACATGCCAATGTAATCCACGTGAAGACGCTTGTGTACTCTTTCAATAGAGAGCTACCATGTCTTCTATGTACTCTTTCAATAGAGAGCTATCATGTCACTCTCTTGCTTAGGGGCATGAATATTGGATTGGGTTTCTAGGCTAGCATGATTCATTTTTTGGCCTTAGTGGAGCCATCTTAGGAAGTATAAGGATTCTTGGGCTCCTTTGAGCCTTCTTCTTACCATATAATACCATTTTGTTCCCAATCTTGTAGGACTTCAAGTACTCAGATACTTACCTTAAACCTTGTTTGGGAGGCTAACGAAGCTTTTGAAAATTACTTCTCTCTTGGCTTTTGCCTTGAACTTGTTGAGCTCTCCCAAGGTAGCTCTACAAAGCTTTGATTACTCAAATCCGATTGGCTCTTTGCCAAAGGTGTTACTAAATTAAGATCAAATTTCCACTAATTTGTGAGAACAACCTCAATTTCCACTAAACAACCTTAATATAACAAAGCATTGAAGATTCATCTCCATGGAGCAGACATAGTTCTCAAACTTTATCTTGGGTATCCGTTTCCTATGTCAAGTGCTTGTGGGCATGCTGAGGTTAGCATTTTCCACAAGGGAATCTTTGCTAGAAGTGTCACATGCCATTTCTAGCTGAAACTCTCTTAGCTCCCAAGAGGGATGTTATACTCATCATGAGTAAAATGTAATCTCAATCTTGTCTAGTTTATAAATTTGGCTTCAAGCTTTTTATGTGAGAGTGTCCATAGTTTTTAGAACATGAATCTAGCACATCCCTTTTTTGAATGTAGGTATGAACAATATCCCAATTGTACTAGCCTTGTACCTTGCATGTAACGTTGAGGATTGTGTTGTAGGATCCTCTAGGATGGAAGTCCATTACCATAAAATAAATTGTGGAAAATCAACCTAAAGGTCTTGATATTTATGTCTTGAAGGACTCTCATTGGTTTTATTATGTTTCCATCATAACAAAAGCTTCACCACCAGGCTTGTGTCTACCAATGGTGGGCTACCCTAGTTCTCTTTAGGGGAAGGTTGAGAGATTCTAGGGGCCCTTCAAGAGCACACATGATTAAAAAGAGGATTAATAAAGGGCCCAATGGGAGGATGCTAACTTGGAAAAAATGTTTGGTGGTTCCTTATCTTAAAAAGGTGTGGTCAAAGATTTGGGTCCTATAAAATGTCACTTTTAAAGGCTAAAATGTCACTTTTGAAAGCTACTAGTTCACTTTTTAATACTAGGATGTCACTTTTGAAAGCAACTAAATGTCACTTTTAAAGTGTCACTATTATAAATCGCTTTTCAAATTTGAAAATTCTCGTTTCTTGTACATCTCACTTTCCCTCTTTTGCATATGCATAACTCACGTTTCCTCCTTTGAGCATCTCCTTCCTCCCTCCCTCCCTTTCAACACCCCCCTCTCTCCTGCCTCCCTCCCTCTCTTTCAGCACCTCCCTCCCTCTTCCCTCATACCTAGTCCCACAACTATCCTCCCTTACATCTCTCCCTTCTCCCTCCCTTTCACCACCTCTCTCTCTCCTCCCTCCCTTCCTCCCTCCCTTTCAGCACCTCCCTCCATCTTCCCTCATACCTCGTCCCACAGCTGCCCTCCCTACTTCTCCTTCTTCCCAAGCTCCACTCCACCTCTCCCAAGTTCCACTATCTAGCTTCTCCCCTACTCATGTTTTTCTCACAAAAGGACCTTTGTTCTCTAAAGCTCCTCCTTGCCATCTTCCACCTCTCTTTCTCATCTTCCACCACATCTAAATTCTAGTTCAACCTTTTGCATCACATCCTAGGCTCTGTAGCACCCTTCATCTACCCCTTCTACATCTGTAGTCCATACAGTGTCATAGAAGCTTGTACAATGGTTCCTTCTAGTAGAAGGAGAGCAAAAGTCATCATTGAGTCCATGACAATACCATCTATGAAAGGGGTTCATAAGATTACAAGAAGGTATGCCACCATTGGAAAGGTAGAATCCTTGATTTTGAAATCAATAAGGATGGAAAATGTCTGGTGAAAGTTCAACATGTCTATCCACCACCACTACTGAAGTTGGAGCCAATACAACGTACAAAATTTGGAGCAAACTATAAGTACAAACTTGTTGGCTGATTGCATGCTTCCTTGAGTTGTTATTGGTTGTTTTGATGTTTTTTGTGTTGGCTTTTGTATGTATGCTACATATATTTTTCCCTCAAATTGTGTTGAGTGGCAGCCCCTAGAATGCTTGTGACAGGATCTTTCAAAGCACTTCATGTAGACCTTGGAGAGATCTTATATGCAAGAGAGAAAGCATCTACGCTTGGTGACAGGGTTTTTTCTACAACGCCTTCTACATTGTCCCATCATCTCAACATGGCTATGGGAGACTTGAACCTCTCTCTCTTCCATCCCTAAATAGCCAAGAATGGCCTCTCCCCGATAACTTCACCATTGAAAGCTTTTGACAAAGGCTGTATGTCGATGTCCATGCCTCCATGAAGTGCACATATTACTCACATTAGGCCAACTTGGCTTGGTTCATGCCACTTCAAGTTTTTATTTTCATTTTGCTGAAGTGTGGAGTTCATAGTACACCCATTATGTATGTTTGCAACAAGGCGAATGCCAGTGAGACACTTGATATGTTACTTCCCAATGGTTGGGACGACACAAAGGTGGTTGAACATCAACGGGACTTGATAAAATGTTTAGTGGGTAGTCAAGGACAAGACCATTGTGAGGTTTCACATAGGTAAGAAAAATCTCACAATGGTGTTCCCATATAGATGATGGAAGAGTACTAAGAATGAGTGGGAGACTTGAGATTTTGATACCATGACTAGGCAAGAATTTGAGCTTCCAATAATGGTGCATGAAAATGACATGCACCACATTATAGTAAATGATGATTCGAACTTATCAAACATGAGAGTACTTGGTTTTTCATTTTGGGCTAAATGGTATCTTTACTTTTGTGGTGGCGGGCGGGAAGAGAATTTGGCGACTTGCATTGACTTACAGTCTCGCCATGTTATCTCAATCAAGCATGCATAAGGATGTACAAGATCTCCTGCAATGAATTTGTATAATTTTTCTATACATAAATTTTTGTAACTTTTTTGTGCGCGAAATTATAAGATTCTTCATAATGTTTGTCCATGTAAAATTGGTTTATTTGTGCGCGTAAAGTTTTGTTTAATTATGTGGGCTTAAATTTTTTCTAGTAAAGAGGTTCTATGCATGGTACACTTAAAACTATACGAGTTTTATGCATTTTTTGTTAAATTAAAGTTGACCACATTAAATGCATTAAAAAGGTATTGTCTTCGTAGTAGTTTCATTATGTCTTTAAACTCTTCTCCTAGCCCACTCTCTAGCATAGAAGATTCTTTAGCACAATGGCAGTTATTAATCCTAGTTTATTGGAGTTCCTTGAAAAGGTAGGGCTTGTAGGTAGGAAGGATGAGCTCCTACTGATCTTTAGTAGAAGAATCGACGTGCAACAAACTCTAATGCTGCACGCCGATTCATTCCACGAGATCGTAGAGACATGGAGGCCACCACCTGTCAAACCCTACAATATAACATTGGACGGTACCGACAGGAAGTGGGTTCTTGTAAACTACATAAGCTATCTTTTCATGGACGACAAGGCATTCCGCAAGCACCTGCAACAACAAATCTGTGAGAAATTGTTTACTGCAGAATATTGAACGCGCACCATCAATGAAGTGATGAACCTCGGGATCGGAAATGTGGGAACAAGCTTTTTGTCATGGGACATGACAATCTTCTTCTTGCATGAGTCTGAAGTAAAGGGAGGGTCCGCCTCCATAAAGAGAAAGCAGAAAACAAGTGGTCACCTGATAGCGTAGCTAGTTCAAGATGTTGAGATACTAGAAATCCAGGAGCCCTTGAATCTTGTAGAGATGAGAGCGCTCTAATAATCATGTTTGAGGTGAACATTGAAGAACTAGCTGAGGTGAACCGTGTACTGGAGAAGGAGGAGATCAAGGATCTCCTCCCTGACTTGATATCAAACTCTTAAGCCCTATCACCATGGATGGGCAAGAGTTTTTATTTTTGGATGATATTCAGAAGGCCATAGGTCTCAAGGAGGATGAAGCACATTCAATCCTCGCCAACACAACAAGTCAACTCAACATCGACTATAGTGATAGTGTGACTTTGTAAAGTCTATGGAATACCTATCATATGGTGCTAGTCATTCTATGGAGCAGGCAATCACTCTTCTACTCTCGTTGATCAAAGAAGTAGAGCCTTTTTATAGTCAGGTGTCTATAGAAGAGCTTGACAAGAATAGAAGACTAACTAGTGATGACCAGCAAACAAGTGGCTGCTTCAGCTCTAGGCCTCAATATGTCTCGAGAAGCATCGACATAAGCAAGATGCAAGTCATTGTTGAAAAAGGTAGACTTACTTGTAAATTTCTTTACGTAGCTTCTACTATAATGTCAGATGTGGGAACACAAACTCACACTCGTGGTTGCAGGTGTCATTGCATATCAACTCCTTTGTAGGGAGTAAAAGAGGAGCCCGAGAAAAGTTTGGAAGAGATGCTACGCTTGGAAACTACCTAGGTAGCCTCTCACCTTCAGTGCTGTGAGTGGTCCATGCCCACTACATAAACCACGCAGTCGAAGAGCTTCTAAAGTCCAAATCACTCTGAAAAATCTTGTGCAAATAAGGCATCACCAAGAATGCCCACAAAGCATTGTTAGTAAATAGGAGGACACCCTGTTTAGTTTTTGCAGTAACTACCCAAGGAGACTCCTGTTAAAAGGTGTGCTTTCGCTTTGTCTGTTGGGAAGTCGGACCCAACGCAGGCAATAGCAAACACTTACCCTTGGAACACATTGCAAGGGCCTAGAGGCACAATTAAGATTAAAGCCTTATTGTAAGGCGAGAAAATTTTGTAATCAATTTGACCAGTGGACATGTACAACTTTGATATCTGATTTTAATATGAGTTTCTTTCTCAAATCTGTGTTTGTGTGAACATTGAGTAATTTTGAATGTAAGAACTTTAAATGATGTAAACTACGTCAAAACACATCCCTTATGTATGTCAGAAGGTAATCATTACATATGTCGTGCCATGTACATATCCCTTACAATGTCAAAACATATCCCTCATGTATGTTAGGACACCTCTTACGTATGTTAAAAGCTAATCATTGCGTATGTATGTCGCACCATGTACACATCCCTTATAATTTTAGAACATATCCCTTACATATGTCGTGCCATGTATAGATTCATAAGTTCTGCACATTTCCAATCCCATGGAGTACCAGGCAACACAACAGATGACACACCTAAAAATTACGATAGATACGAGTTACAAACAATCAATCGTGCAGAATGCAAGATGTACCCGCCGGGCCTGGGATAAACAAGTAACAATTTGTGATGATCAAAGACCAATTTGGCATGTTTTGATCTGAGAAAGCACTCGGGAGGGTTGCAGGGTCCAAAAAGGCAACGAGGAGCCAGGCACCATGGTATAACACAGAATGCCAGATACACCCGACAGGCCCGAGAGAACCAAACAACAATTTCTAATGAAACAAAGGCCAGTTTGGCGCGTTTTTAGCACAAAAAGCACTTGGGAGAGTTGCACGGACCAAAAAAGCGCTAGGAGCTGGGTCTGTATGGCGCGGAATGCCTAATGTATACCCACTGTCCCAACAGGCAAAAATTTCTAATGAAAAAAAAGACAAGTTTGGCTTGTTTTGAACCCATAAAGCACTTGGGAGGGTTGCAAGGGCCAAAAAAGCACTAGCCTTTGTTGCATTAGAAATTGTTGCCTAGTTCTCCCGGGCCTGGTGGGTGCATTTGGCATTTCGCGCCATACCGGCTTGACTCCTGGCTACTTTTTTTAGCCCTTGCAACCCTCCCACGTGCTTTTTGACATAGTTGAAAGGTATAAAATGAAGGTACGAAAAAATGATAACGAGATGAAACTTTTAATGTTTGAAAAACAAAAATGATTAAGGTATGGTCCACTTTAAAAAACACTTGAAAAATAGATATTTGTACATATTTAGAGATACAAACTCTAGAGAAGTCATACACTAGAAATAAGTTGAAACAATAGTAAAAAGAGTCATGAATGGTGAACATATGCATGCAACATGCCATAAATAACATTAGGACTTGTTTGGGGTCTTCTTGGGCCCTTTAATTTGCCCCAGGCCTAATGACAGTCATTAAGGAGTGGTGCAATGGGAGAAGGCCATGTGGAGAAAAATGTTGGGTTTCCCTGCCCCTAATATGTAGGGGTCAAACTTGAATCATACCATTTTCTTTTAAGAAATTGGGCTGAAAAATGCAAAATCTTTCAATAAAATCAAATTTTCCACTTTTTTTTTAATAAAGACAGCTCAAACTGGTATAAATGACCCCACCTCAAAAAGTGGGCTAGGGCCAAAAACGCCCCCATCATTATCTCTCATTTAAAGCTACTTTTCCCTCTCCCCACTCCCTCTTCCTCTCTCTAAAACTAGCAATTCGGTTTTGAGTCTCTCTCTAACTAAAAGAGTCTTTTTTTGGCCTCCTCCCTCCCCATTCAGCCTTCCCCTTCCCTCCTAAAGTTAGATCTATCTTTCTGTGCCTTCTTGGCTATGGAAAGCTTGGAAAACAGTCCACTTTTTCCCCCATCAAGTCCATCCTCTCTTGCTTGCACACATTCTTCACTCTCCTCTTGCTAGCTTATACACATTCTTGACTCCTCTTGCCAGCTTATATGCTCTGCTAGCATTAGGTTGCAGAGATCTTCTTGGCTATGGAAAGCTTGGAAAACAGTCCACTTTTTCCCCCATCAAGTCCATCCTCTCTTGCTTGCACACATTCTTCACTCTTCTCTTGCTAGCTTATACACATTCTTGACTCCTCTTGCCAGCTTATATGCTCTGCTAGCATTAGGTTGTAGAGATCTTCTTAGACACCTACAACTTCATAGCATTTAGCTTAATCGGTTAGCCAAGCACAATGAGTCACCGACCTCGTTCAAGGGTGGAATCCTTTAGCAGTAGCAACGAACAAGATGACACTGGCTTGTGGGTTACAAGCACCTTTGCAAAAGGAATGTGGGTGATGATGCGTCCAAGCACAAGGGGAGCCCACAAAGTCTCTCGCAGATACATAGGGTTAAAGTCGCACCATTGGAAGGGTCGCATAGTGGATCTCAAGTAGGGGGCTGACGGAAGCAAGCAGTTGATGATCCAACACGTCTACAAGGCATCGCAACTCCGTGTTGACAATGCCAATCAGAAATGCTTTCCTGCAAATTGTAAGTTTTATTTGTGCTTCTTGTTTTATGGGCTGCACTAAGACATACTAATATCATTTCATGTTACGGAAGCTTGATTTTTTCAAGTGTGTTCTTGTAATGTTCTGTGCATACATCTTTCCGTCAACATTTGTGGAATGGGAGCCTTTAGAGGCCCTTTCTGGAACCTTTGAGGCGCACCACTTTGAAATCGGCAAGCTACTATATACTGGTTGTTCGGCATCAAAGCTTTTAGAGTGCTCAGTTTTCTTCTTTCATGCAGAGTATATTGTACCCACGTCAAGAGATGGTTCTGGGACTCTACGGAGGCTCCCTACACCAAGTCTCACGGACCATGATTGGCCAAAGCCCGACAATACTTTGGTTGCACTAACCAGATGTCGGATTGAGATTGATGTGTGCAATGCAATGAAGTGCACCTATGGGTCACATCGTGTGACTCTCACGTTCTTCATGCCTTTAAGTTTGTTTGTGTTTTTGTTCAAGGAGGCTGATGTTCATCGGACTCCTACAATGTGGATTGCAAAGGGAGGCACAGCAATGAGTGCCTTTCTGCCACCTTCGTGGGATTTGAAGGTTATTCAACATCAGGGTGACAAGATAAAGTGCATGGTGGTGTCAGAGAAGATGGTCGTTCGGTACCAGCTTGGAAAGCAACAACTCTCTATTATCTTTCCTTACAGACGTTGGAAGCTGACTGGAGGCGAATGGCAAGCACTTGATTCGGACATCAATGATGCAGAACAGCTTGATGTACATGTTAGCACGCAAGCTGATGTGTGGGATATCGTAGTAAATGCTGATTGGAATATGGCGAACCTAAGGGAGTACTTAGGCCTTAGGTTTGCACTGAAAGGTGACTTTTCATTTGTGATTGATAACACACCTCTACGTAAGAGGAAAGAGGCATCTTACTTTTGTAAAAGCATTCCCTTCCCTAGATGTATCCATATCAAGTAAGCTATGTAACAGATTTTGAGAGATTAACTCAAAACAATTTTGGCTACTCGCAATTTGCATTCAATTTTGTGCACTTTTAAGTTATATCGCGTGTTTTTATTTTTTTGGAGGTTTTAAGTGAATTTTTAAACATAAAAAAAGTTTTAAAGACCTCTTTATAAGTCACTTTTGGCCACTTTGAGTTCATCTCCTCACTCTCGGCATCTTTGCAGTCCCCTCGCCTTCTTCGCTACTCAAGCATGGCCACCCCCGCCCAAGCTCTCCTATCTCAATTGCACAAGCTTGACCTCGGTCACTTGATCGAGAAGCTTGCACCCATCTTTCAGACATCTATTGACATGGAAGGCACCGCCGAACTCCATAATGACGTGTTTGGGGCGTTCACTATCTACATGGACACATACATGGCTGAATATTGCGTCAACTTTGAAGACGAGGAGGGGACTTGGGTGCCTATGGATCTTATCAAGCATACCTACAAAGCGGACAAAAATTTCAAGTTCAAGCTTGCAAGATTCCTCAAAGGCCTTAGTAGCACATATCTAAGGGAGGAGGAAGAAAATAACCTGGTAGGTCTTGGAATGGGCAACATCAGCACAAGTTTTTTGAGGCGGGACATGACTCTTGCCCTCCTGATCTTGGAGGGAACAGAGAAAAGCAAGGGAAAGAGGAAGGCCACTCCTCCAAAGAAAGCCACACCTTATCTCTTGATCAAGGAAGCTAACCCAAAGGAGGAGATTGTCACCCCAGTGCAAGAAGCATCTCTTGCACTTGTGACTCTGGCGGAAGGGCCACAAGCTAAGGCTGTGAAACGGGACATCGAAGGGAACGATGTCATGGATGAAGTTCCAGAGCTCGAAGTGCGAACTCTACACCCCATCATAGTAGAAGGTGTAGAGTTCTTATTTTTGGATGACATCGCCCATGTCCTCGGGTTGCACCAGGATGAAACTCTCTCAATCATTGCTATGTACGCGGGCATGCGAGACACACAACAACCGTCCAAAGATGATGACATCCGCATTGACTTCAGTTCCGCAGATGTCACAAAAGGTGCTTGCGCTCCCGGAAAATCATGCCTCAATAGAGTCCCTTGTGGCAGAGACTCTTGTACAAATATCCCAGTGCAAGGATTTCTACGAGAGTGTGCCAGAAACTAGCTTTGCCCCTCACAAGCCGCTTGCCATTTCGGATTCCGTTAGCCTCGAGAGCATCAATATTAGTAATGCAGACCTTGCGGATCATGATGATGCCACTGAGGTAGTACACCCAATTTCTTCCCTCTTAATTTGTAATTTTTTGAAGTCAACTCATTCTTCTATCTACTTTGTAGACCGCAAGAGAAATGGACTGGTTCGCAAGCCGAAAGGGTGGAGCACGAAAGGAGGTGGAGGGAAAAGATGCTGCGCTATGGCACTACATCCCGAGCTTCAATGCCGAGATGCTTCGCGTGATTCACGACGACTTTTCAAATGACGCGCAAGCTGAATTTTTGAAGTGCAGAGCCCTAAGCGCCATCCTGTCTGAAGCCCCTATAGCCCTAAATGCCCATAAATGTATTCTTGTAAATAGGGAAGCAGCTATCTATAGCTTTGGTGATAAAAGTGCGGAGTCTTTCCTAGGATTTTGTGCCCTTAGCCTTGGACAAGGCATCACTGATGCCAAAGAGATAGCCGAACGCATTGGTGACAAACCATCAGTAAAGACTCTCACCCATGAGGCTTTCACCAAGCTCATCAAGCGAGTTGGCTAGATCCAATGTACTCATTTGCCTTTTGTGAAAAATCAAACAATTAATGACATCAAGATGTTTGTCGAGCTGATTTTAAGTTTTATCTTTTTGATGTGTTTATATGTTATTGTCGTGTCGTGTCATGATGTCTCAATCAATTTTTGTGAACGCTCGTCTGCCATCACCCGTTTGACTTTGGCTCGACTCGACGGGCCGATTTCTCTTGCGAATGGCCCCAAAAGGGTAGATCACATGTGCGGGGTGCGCTGGGGCCGACGGGGGGGGCCGATGGTCGCGCCGTGGAACTTGTGTGCCACGGAGCGACTTTAGCCTGTTTGACCAGGTCAAACAGGCTAAAGTCGCTCCATGGCACACAAGTAAAGGGTAGATCACATGTGCGGGGTGCGCTGGGGCCGATGGGGGGGGCCGGTGGTCGCGCCGTGGAACTTGTGTGCCACGGAGCGACTTTAGCCTGTTTGACCTGGCAGGCTAAAGTCGCTCCGTGGCACACAAGTTCCACGGCGCGACCACCGGCCCCCCCCCACCCGGTCGGCCCCGGCGCTGGTCAAATAGGCTAAAGTCGCTCCGGGGCACACAAGTTCCACGGCGCGACCACCGCCCCCCCCCCCCCCCCCCCGTCGGCCCCAGCGCACCCCGCACATCTGATCTACTCTTTTGGGGCCATACGCAGGAGAAATCGGCCCGTCGAGTCGAGCCAAAGTCGAATGGGTGGTGGCAGACGAGCGTTCACATGAGGTCGAATGTACGTAGCGACAACAATTACATGCAAAGGACTACAATTACCTTGACAAGACAACAATCACTTGCAATAGAAAACAACTTTTTTGAAAATAGACATGGTTTTTCATTAATCAAATTGAGATTACAAAACACGGATTTGTTGCATTACAAAGGCTTCTCCTATCTAGTGAAAGAGAGCGTCGTCTCCACGGATACGCCTAGCTAGACGAAGATCAGATGGCTTCAGAGTGACACGTTTTGCATGCACCATGCACAAAACCGCGTCTTGGAAAGGTGAAACCAAAATATCCTTGGCACCTTGTTGCAGAGCGCCTAGTGCCGCCGCTTGCACACGATTGACATCCCGACGCTGGTCGAGGATAATCTCTTTGACGAGACGCGCAAAAGGTGCCTTTGGAATAATTGGTGTGTAGCTCTTCTGATATTTGCGAATTTCTCTAAGGGCAACTGTCGTTGGTCTCCACCTTTGCTTCTTCTGCGTTGTTGGGGGCGGTGGTGCTTGCGCGTGGCGAGTCCAAGCTGGCGTGTCATTTTTGAACTTTTGTCGCTGCTCTTGGAAGTTATCGGAAGGGGGTTCTGTGCGTTTAGGAATGGTTTTCCCCTTCTTAGCCTTTGCAGGTGTTGGAGTTTTCTTTGCCTTTGCAGATGGAGTCTTCTGAGCTGCTCTCTGCTCTGCCTCCTTCCTTACTCGCTCCTCTTCATCTTTCCTTTCTTTTTCCTCACGAAGCCTCTGTGCGTTTGCTGCCCTGGCTTCTCGTTCAAGCTTCTGTCTCTTATTTTCTACTTCCTCAGCTGAGAGTTTTCTCTTTCCTTTACCAAGTGCACGAGCCGAGACTCTGTCTAACATTGCATTGAGAATCCTACTATTCGGCAGGTGCTCCCTTTCTACTGTGTCTTCATTTCTCCTCTTTGTATATTCTGCTTGAAGACCTTGTATAGCCGCTTCCAAAATTGTGTCATCTTTGTATCCGGCCATTCGCAGGTCAGCAACAAATCCGTGAGCTTGTCTGTTAAGCCAATCCTCCTCCGCAGCAAAGAATGCTAATCTTCTCTCGTTGCTTGCGGCGGCCTGAGCTTCTTCTGCAGCCTTCTTATCTGCCTCCGCCTTCCTAACTGCCTCGTCTTCTTCCGCCTTCTTGGTAGCCTCATCCTCCTATGCTTTCTTTGCTGCCTCATCCTCCTCCTGTGTTCTGACGGTCTCTTCGGCTTCTTTTCTTGCTCTCTCAGCTGCCTCCATGTCCTCTGCTTCTTTCTGTAATCTCTCCGCTTCTTGGCGTTCTTGGGCTTCTTGGGCCTCTCGCTCAAGCCTCACACGCTCAGCCTCCAGATCCATTTGGGCTTGTGGGTAAATGTTTGGGATTTCAGTTCTATGTGCCACCGCCCAGATCTTTGAAAATGTCATCCTGCGTATTGGAGGGAGGATCATTTGGGGGCTCCATGTGCGTGAGATATTAGTGCACAAGCGAGAGAGAGAGAGAGAGAGAGAGAGAGAGAGAGAGAGAGAGAGCGCACGAGAGAGTCAAGGGGAGAGGAAGAGAGAGAGAGAGCTCACAAGTCAAGACTTTTAAAAATGACAATAAAACTCACTTTGATATTTATAGAGGGTCAAAATTACAAAAAAGTCAATTTACAATGAACGCGCCAAAAAGTGGCGACGAACAAGAATTATTGGGTGGGTAACCACACGCGACCATTTCTTAGTCGACCACTGTGCCATTGCCTCGCTCTTTCACGTGCCATTGACGCATTGCACCCTTCTCTTTCGCCTTGCACCTACCACCTTTATGATTTTGCACCTCAAAGATAAATTTTTGGCTCGCTTTTGGGCCTTTCTCCCAGTAAGTGCACGGTAAAACCAATTGAACATTTCCTGAAACGCATTGCTGCGAACCTTGCCACCGCCATGACCCGTGTTCTTAAAATAGGCTGCCTTGGCTTGGTAATGTGATCGTTCCATGCCTTGGTTGCTCCAGAGTGCAAGAGACCCATATTCATCTAGAAAGAAGGAACTGTGCGCATAGAGAATATGCATGTAGTGTGTTATATGAGTTTCCCCCCAAGCATCGATCATTTCTTCTGTGAATCTGTCGATCGAAGTCTTGAATGTAGCTATCGCTGCTTCATCAAGATACGGGCACTCAAGAAGCCTCATCATCTCATCACAAGCTTCCCACACATGTGCATGCTTCAATCCTAGTGTCGCTTCATTGCCTTGATAGGTTGTTACATCACAAATCTGCTTCCATAATTCAAAATGTGTATGGCTTTGAGCCTCACCATAGTTTGAGAGCAGGTGTCTTGCTTTTGCACCACCCATACATATCTTATTAGGGTTATCTTGGGTACTTGATGGGTTTTTGCGATCCTTAGAGAGGGTGACAGCACCTGCGTGAAGCCCCACGGATGATAAAACAACTTCAAGCTCTTGGATGCACTATTCTCGCCGTGACTCTGGCTCCATGTTCCAAGCATAATTGACGTGGAGCATCAACAATTTGTCCAGAATTCTAAGTCTTGCGTGCAAGGTACACACATGTACTCACGACAGTGGAATTGAAAGAATAGAGTTCCAAGTAGCATCCTCCTCTGCGCGAGATGGTGCCTTGCTTTTATTGCAGCTCATAATTCCATTTGAGCCAGACATGCATACCCTTCCCTTTTTGTAATTGATTTAAGCCCTTTGCACTTGCCTGCTTACGACCTTTCACCTTGGTTGCTTGTTTGGCCTTCCCCACTGCGACACTTGGCATCCTTGGTGGATGACAACAAAAGATGCATGGAAACAAAGTGTTGGCACCGCTTTTAGTTCCCAACATGCATTTGAGGGTCTTGAGATCACCACCAAGGTGCCACTCTATTTCAAAGTCACCAGTGCCAGGCACATGCAAGACTTCACCATTTGATTGCCTGTGTATCACTCCTTGAATACCTGTATGGGTGAAGTACCACCTCAGACTGTCATGGTCCTCGTGCGAAAGAGTCCATGCTGCCTGCCACCATATGTTCTTCTCAGACTGCACTCCAAAGTAATCTTGCTTGCGTCGCTTTGTGTGCAAGTTATTCTCCGCATCACCTGTTTCATCTTCGACGTCTAAGCTCTTTCGCTTCAATGCCCTGCTCATGAGTGTCAGACTTGTACGTTCCACCCTTTCGCCCTTTACAACCTGACATTCATCCAATTTGAGGATAAATATAGCCTTTCCATCCGTCTCCTCTAATGTCATATCATAAAACTGAATCATAGCTCGTTGAAGCGCCTCCACCTCGACGTAAACATTGTTAAACTTGTTGTAAGCAAAATCTTTTGAATTTGACATTGGCATGCTACCATCCACCCATCTATAGCCGCCTAGCAAGTCGGCAATATTGTTGTTTGCTGACTTCCTTGCCATAACTATACTGTATGGTGTTGGAAGTATAGATCGTGTCATTCCTTTGCCTCGTAGATGTGCTGTGATGCAAGTATACAAAGCCCTGTATCCCTTATCACTGATACCTACTGTGTCACACACAGTGAGCATGTCAACGGGACTGACAATCTGCTCGAATTCCTTGAGAAAATATTTTTGAATCCTGTCACGCAACGCACCATTTACTGGATTGGTTATCATATTGATTACTTTCTGCTCTGGAATAATGTGCTCAAGGATAGACTCCTCAGTATTGGAACAACCTAATATTGCTTTAGCACATTCTCTGGACATCACATAGTTCAAAGTCAATGACATAACTATATGAAAAAAGAATGTAATGCTAGTTTTGAAGCTGTGATTACCTTATTTGATGCACACGTCGCTTGCGAGCCCCCCCATCTTTGGAAAGAAGACTCAGAGGCTTGCGCTTTTGCTGCCTTGCATTATATCCCACGGGAAGGTGAGTGAAATGATCGACACGTCGACGAAGGTTCCGAGTTGAGTTTCGAAGATGGAGATAGTTCTCTATAGCTCGATCCTTGCTTTTCACACCTTCATCAAGCTTCATCTTCTGCTCTGCATCCTCCTTCTCTAGATCCTTGACTCGAGCCAGCATATGTTCCTTTGTGGCCATGAAAGTTGACGCACATTCTTCCTTTCCCGCCTTGCATAATTTTAGAAGCTTCCTGAGGTGATTTTGATTTGAGAGTTCCTGCAAGTACAAAGAATAGAGCCTCTGACAGTACCCTAAGAAACCATTATAATCATCACCCAAGAAGCGTACGACCTGCGTGATATTACGAAAAGGGGGAGGTGCACCAGTCTGTGGATCAAGGGGATAAATGCTTTCATCAGTCCAAAGATCAATGGCTTTTGCACCTTGAAGTCGTAGCACCTCAGCAGGAATACATCCCTTCGTTCGATTACTTCGCATTGTGGCATACTCCTCGTCCAAGTCCACGTGCAAGCAAAACTTTGATTGCTTGTTGGTGATGTCCTGTAGAGCCATTGTACCTAGCAAATGGAGATGGAGGAGATGATGGATACAGAGATGGAAATGTGGATGGTGATGGAGATGATGGAGATGGAGGATGGAGGTGGAGGATGGAAATGTGGATGGTGATGGAGGAGATGAAGATGGAGATGGAGGTGGAGGAGATGCAGATGGATACAGAGATGAAAATGGAGGCCTTGAGGAGATAGATATGGAGAGCTTGCTAGTGATGGAGATGGAGAGCTTCAGCTTACAAGGATGTGTAGATCTGTACCTTCACAGGAGGGGATGGTGAGCTCTTCCATGAGAGCTGGTGGAGAGGATGATAGATATGGAGAGCTTGCTAGTGATGGAGATGGAGAGCTTCAGCTTGCAAGGATGTGTAGATCTGTACCTTCACAAGAGGGGATGGTGAGCTCTTCCATGAGAGCTGGTGGAGAGGATGATGGAGTAGGAGGTCCAGATCTGCAAGCCATGGCTCCTAGAGAGAGAAAAAGAAGCCCTTACCCAAGTAAAACACCCTAAACGCATTTTAGAGAGAGAGTGTAGAGAGAGAGTGGAATCTGCAGCACCTCCAAAAAGGGAGGGAACAAAGTGACGAAAATTTTCAAACATTCTTTGTGAAAGGTACTTCACTACAAGACAAAAAGGCAATTAGGTCCATATTCCTTCCCAAGGACAGAAGATCTAATGATTAGATCACCTTTTGGCCTATTTTCTTTTTTGTAGAAAAGGAAAAATGCATTTTCAGGCCTAGGCCACTAGCTTGGTCAAAGCTTGATTAGCATTTTAAGCATTTCACTAAGTGTCCAGATAAAAGGGCCCAAGAAGACCCTAAACAAGTCCTAATGAGAGTCATGGCTCGTGGCCTGCAATAGTAAATACAAAAAAATGTGTAGTGACTAGTCACAAGACTAAGTACAAAAATGTTTGGAGTCTAGACTCTAGTCCTCCTTCTGAGCTGAATCACTTGGGGGAAGGAATGCCCTCGCTAGAGGTTCTCCCATCAGAGACCAACCCAAAACTGCCCTCGCTAATGGGCATTGTCCTCGTCATCGTAATCTAGTTCTCTGCTATCTACCAATATAGGAGCATCCTCTTCTTCAATAGCTGCTGCTAAAAAAGAGCTCCTCGAAGTTGAGCCACTCCTCAGCCACACCGGGTTGGTCGAAGTATTGCGCCGAATAGTGCATCCGCAGCCTCCTACTCGTGTGCCACCTCTAGCTGGCATGATCAACCTTCTTTAGCTCCCTGTAAAGCTCTGCATATATAGCCTCCTCAAATGCATCATGCTCCTTGTTGACACTCTTAAGAGTGTCCACTGCCAACTTAAACAACTCATCAACATTTACCTGAAAGTAAACATTTATAAATTATTAGGTGACTTATGACTCATCACGCGAAATTTGAATCATAAATTCAACTTTGAGCTTTGGAGATCTTTACCTGTTTGGAGAGCTCCATGTTATGCATTGTCTCGATCATGAGTATGTTACTGTGGCAATATACAAGCCGCTCTCTAATTGCATGTGCTCAGACGATTGCGTATCTTTGTGTGAATGAGTGAGTAGGAGCTCTACTTTCTCTCACAGGCCCTTAAAGAACAATCTTATGAGGAAAAAATTAGAGAGTTAGAATGTATAACTTTAACTTTAACATGCACGTTTCTAAAAGGTGAATTTTGGTGTGTTCTTGGATTCATCTAGGTATATATATATATATATATATATATATATATATAAAGTTAAAAGTATTCTCTTAAAAGTTGACTCTTGATTCTTGAATAGTCAATTGATAATAGTTACAACTCACCTGTTATACAAGACTCTCAAAGCCACTTTTGTATGTGAGCCATTTGATAACCAAATGACTCCCACTAAAAAAGTGGCCCTACCATCGACTCCCTACTCATGCAAAGTGGCTTCGCGAAAGTGGCTCCCCTCTAATCATTATACCGAATGAGCTCTTGGAAGAGCTCTCTTTGCTTGTGGACGGGAATTATCTTTGGTAAGTAAGCATCTTGATTGGAAAGAGCTCCCCATCAGTGAAGAGCCTTGGTCCTTTGTATGCGGCATGCAACAAGGCTGCAAGACCATGGATAGGTCTATGCATCCACTCCCACCTCCTCTCTACAAGTGCTACAAGCGCATCACATTGTGGAGTGGGTGGAGGCTTGGTGGGATCCCTAGAATGCAAAAGGAACACTTTAAGGTTAATAAGTATTAAAATTTAAGTATCCGAGGTGGAGCTAATGCCCCATGCAGTGAGGGAAGGACTCATGGAAGTGGAGGCTTGAAACATGGAATCTCCTCAACGTCCACATTTGCCTTGGATGCAGATGAGTGAGTACTCCTTCAGTATAGTGTCCACAATTTCTTGAGGAATCTCCTTGCACGGTGCAACTTCCCCCCAAGATTGGACACGTGCAAGAAAGTTATGTAACCCTTCCTGTAAAAGTTGCACGTCCATTTCCATAACTTGGAACCACTGGTAGGTTTCTCACTTGTGGAGGTATATAAGGAAAAAGCCTCATGCTTTTCGATTCCTACGGTCCTCGTTTCCATCGGAGACTCGAGGGAAGAATGAGAGAGAGAGAGAGAGAGAGAGAGAGAGAGAGAGAGAGAGAGAGAGAGAGAGAGAGAGAGAGAGCTTGAAAGTTGAGCTTGAGAGAGAGATATAGGGATCTTAAAAGTTGAGAGAGAAAGAGCTTGAAAGTTGAGCTTGAGAGAGAGAGAGGCCATAGCTTTAGCTTGACTTGAGAGAGAGAGAGAGCGACTTGAGAGCTTGAGAGACAGGGAGCACTTGAGATGTTGCAAGACTCATATAGTAGAGAGTCAACACAAACAACCATAAAAATGGCTAGACACAACAACAATAAAAAACGGTTTAAAAAAAATGCTCCGTGATGTAACAATCGAATCCAATAGTTGTACTATTTCAAAACGGTACGGCATGGTACTATACGATGTAATGAAAGGAAGATGCAAAAAAAAGACATGCTTTGGCTTCGCACTGGTAGTTTTGTATCGTCCCAAACTTTTCGGCTTGGTGATGAGATACGCGTCCTGAAGACCCTAGGCTAGCTTCACCTATGATTGGTGGTGGGGCTAGCTTGGTTGATTGGCCCCTAGGACACGATCGTCCTAAAACTTCATTCTTCTTTGGTGCAGGGCTTACCTGGCATCGTCCTCCTCCTTGCGCTTTTGCTCTTCCTCAATTTGGCAAGCTTCTTCTCCCTGCTTATGCCGCTGCTCTTCTTTATGGGTTGCTTCTTCCTCTGCTTGGTTTGGCGTGTTGGTGCTTCTAGTTGCTTGCATTCTTTCCTTGCCCTCTTCCTTGCTCTCTGAGCTTCGTGCTCTTCCTCGGACTGTCAGGATCTCTTTTATGGACACTTGAAGAAGAAATTTTAATTCTCAACACAAAAATTAGAGTATCACATATATTTGCGCAAATTAAAAGCATAAACCTTAATAAACCAAATTAAATAAACAAGAGAGAGATGGTAAATAGAGTAGAGATCACTGTCAACACAAGATTGGGTTGAATCTCCCTTGGATGAGTGTGGTCTTTGTATCACTCACCCATATTTATATGTAATAGAAAAAGTTTGATTTTCGAAAAGATAACTTCCAAAAATAAAGCACAAGTTCTTTTGAGTTTATGAGCATGCAAGCTCTACAAAAATATAGCAAGTAATAATATAAAGTCTCGGGCCTGTCAAAAGTACAAAATACTATTTGGTATGTACAAAGGTATGAGATCTTAGCCTTACAAAAATATTGATGCCTAAATATGAAATCATAAAAGGTGTTCACATGTCTTTCAAAATATCTCATAGTGGTCTAACACATGTTCCACCCATGATTAACACATAATCCACCGCTCAATCATTGCCTTCATCCAAAATAATATTAGTCTGTGCACACAACTGATTAAACACATTAATCCTGACCATATCATACTAGCGCACACAACTGATTAAACACATTAATCTTGGTAGACATCATATTAGTGCAAACAGCTTGGTTAAACACATTAATCCTAGTAGATGATATAAATAAAAGGTGTATCCAAAATAGAATATCTCCCTAGTCTTATTGGTTCAGAAATATGATGGTTCTTAGCGTATACCTATTGATTACAGGGCTCTTAACAAGATCACTGTGAAGAACATGTTTCTTATTCCTAGGATTGACAATATCCTGAATAGATTGGATAAAGTCACTATCTTTAGTAGGCTTGACCTGAAGAGTGGTTACCATCTAGTCAGGATTATTCTAGAGGACATTCACAAGACCGCATTCAGGACTACTTTTTGGACTCTTTGAGTATTTGGGGATGTCTTTTGGTCTTACTGATGCCCAACTACTTTCATGAAAAGAATTTTTTGAGCATATAGAAAGTTTTTAGCTACTTTCTTTGATGACATTACTGTGCATTCAAAGAACGAAGAAGAGTAACAAAAGCACTTGGATATGGTATTTTAGAAATCACGGAAGCACAAGTTGAATGTGAACAACAAGAAGAGTGAGTTCATTTTGGGAGAAATTCACTACTTGGGCCACATAGTGTCCAAGGGGTCAGAATGGATCCAGACAAGGTCAAGGCTATTACAAAATGGCAAGAGTTGACTAGTGATTGGCTTATGCTCTTATTATAGGAAGTTCATCAAGTGATTTACTGTCGTAGTAGCAAGTCCACTACACGATTTGACAAAGAAAGCCGTGGGATTTCGGTGGGCCAAAGCTGAAAAAGAATCCTTTGAAGCACTAAAGTTTTATGCTAGCAAGGCACCAGCATTGATTATTCCAAATTTATTAAAACCATTTATGACAGAGTGTGATGCCTTAGGAGATTGCACTGGAGCATCCTTAAACCAAGAAGGCCATGCTGTGGCGGCCTATGAGAGTCGAAGACTTCAAGGAGCTAAAAAAGACTGCACCCACTTACGAGAAAGAATTGATGGCTATCATTCATGCTTTAAAGATTTGGAAGCACTATCTCATGGGTGTTAAGTTTGTTATCAAGACGGATAATCAACCTAAGATATCAGAAAAGCAGATAAGCTGGCTAGTTATTTGGCCCAATTTCATTTTCAGATTATGCATACCCATGGTAAAGACAACAAAGTAGGAGATGCTCTATCGCGAAGACCCTTGAGCCATGAGGTTTCTATGGGTTACCATATGGATTTCAATTTGATGAAGGATCCTTATGCTACCAAAGAGGATTTCAAAGATGTTTTGGAATAGATTGCAGAATCGAGATCTAGTGACTTTTTATGCCATCAAGTAGAGCTTTCTTATGATGCAAACCCAGCTTATGTGTGACATAAGGAATTGAGGCCAAGGTAATGGAAGAGTGCCATGCTTCTTCTTACGGTTAGAATCGTGCATCTCAGTGTTTTGGGGTTTTACTATTTATCTGGGATTTTACTGGATTTTTCTCCTATTTATTTGTCGAGGGCCAATCGGCCAGCCCTAGAGGCAATCGGCGGCGGCCAGTTTCCTCCTGCACTATATAAGGAGTTCCCCATTATTCACTCTTTCATCCATTTCCCTTGCACATAGTTCAACATTCAGTTGTTGCTGGCCATTGCCATTGTAAAGCTTTACTGCTGTTATAAAAGGTGATCTTGTCCAACTCTCTCAATCTCCTTTGCACTCTCGTATATATTTACTGCTTATGCTTTCGGCTGTGCTATCTCCTTCATGGTATCATACGCTTAGGTCCAAGCTGCTCCAAACTCTGCAAATCTGCCCATCTTTCCCACCTTTTGCTATAGATTTTTCTCCACATCTCTCCCGACAGCTGTGCAGATCTGTGACAACGGTGGCTGCATTCCCTAAACAGTGCTGCGTTTTCAGGTCTAGCCAACCGGTTGTTTTGCTGCAAGCCAGTTTTGGTGGCTATGTTTTCTCCTACAAAGGCAATCCAACCAGTTCACTTGGCTGCGTTTTCATCTACAGAGGTAAAAGGTAGAGTTGTTGGCTGTGTTTTCTGCACCGGCATTTGTTTTTGGTGAGTTCTTTGCATTTGGAGTTGCTAGACAAGTGGTTGTACATTTTCTTCTTCCTCCATGAGTCCTTGCCCTTTCGGTAGGCGATTCTCGGTGGATCTTGGACTACTGATGTCCCGCCTCTCTCTCTCTACGGTTTGAGAGGGGGCTGATTGTTCCTGGTGCCTCACTTCATTGGAAAGCACTTGAGAGAAGTCTGTGAGAGCTGAGATTTGTTCTTTACTGCTTTGGATATGGCTCCCCCCTATATGAACAAGGATGACAAGTTGAAAGGACCCAACTATGCTTATTGGAAGCTTCAGATGATGCGGCTCTGGTTCATCCACAAGGGTTTCTGGGACATTGTTCACGGCACTGAAAGGAAGCCCAAGCGTCCTCAAAACTCTAAGCGATGGACTTAAGATCAGGAGGATGAGTTTGTTGTGGAATTATAAGACTGGGAGGATCAGGACTTGAAGGCACATTCTGTGCTTGTGCAGACCATCACCAAGGAGCTCTCACCGCCGGCACTGCAAACTCTCACAAGTGCTCATCAGGTATGGTCAAAATTGGAGGATCTCTTTGCACGAGATTCATTGATGAGGGCAGTTACCTTGTAGGGGCAGCTCTACGATTTGTTATTTCATGAAGGCAATTCCATGCAGTCTTTTCTCATGAAGGCCAAGGTTATCCGACTATGGGTGCTGCTTTGTCCTCTTCTCAGCTGGCTGCTCTTATCCTCACCAAGCTTCCTCTGGACTATGATGCTATTTCTCGATCTTTGCAGTGCCAGGTCACATCCACTCAGTTGGATTTTGATGATCTTAGCTCCCTACTTTTGGAGGAGGAGTCCATTCTCATCTCACAGGGTAAGTTGAAGGTGTTAGTCAACAGTTCGGACCAGGCACTTTCGTCAGTTCAAAAGAAAGGTCGGAGTCGTTGCTTCTCTTGCGACGAGAAAAGAGGACATCTGTCCGAGAATTGTTTGTCCAAGAAGAAGGACAAGACCAAGGGCAAGGCTTCATCTCAGAGAAAAGGCAAAGACATGACACATGATAGTGATACAGATTCTAGTACCACTTCTAGGGCTCCAGGGCGCTTCCGGGGCTAAGGAGACCCTAGATGGTGTGCTTCTCTAGTACACATACAGTTTCCTCCCATGTGCTTCTAGCCAGAAGAGGCTTGTGGAGGGGGCTGATTACAGCTCCACCTACTGCTGCATGGGGACCATGATTCGTAGTTCCAAGCATTAGACATCTGGCGGGGCAGGACATGGTTATCTTTGGTACAATAGAGATTATGAATTGGATCTATCCCAACTTCATTGTTCGAGGCTTTTGGGACGTGATGTGTTCTGTCCGCCTGCTGGGGATTATGGGAGCGGTATGTCCAAGAGCTCATCATCTATTTTTTGGAGTTCACTGCACACTTGTGTAGGAATTTGTGGCCAAGCAAAGTTCCTTGCTGTTTGTGGCGGCATCTTGTTTCGAGGAAATAGGTTGGTGGGTTCTCTCTCCAAGGTGATTCCAGTATTTGCGGTGCTGGAGGGTCCATGGTTGCATCTTCATCGACTTATCTTCTTCCGACTATTGCACACTATGAGTTGCAAAGGGGGTGTTAGAATCGTGCATCTCAATGTTTTGGGGCTTTACTATTTATCTAAAATTTTACTGGATTTTCCTCCTATTTATTTGTCCAAGGCTAGTCGGCCAGCCCTAGAGGCAGTTAGCCAGTTTCCTCCTACACTATATAAAGAGTTCCCCATTATTCACTCTCATCCGTTTCCCTTGCACATACTTCAACATTCAGTTGCTGGCCATTGCCATTGTAAAGCTTTACTGCTGTTATAAAAGGCGATCTTTCCAACTCTCTCAATTTTCTTTGCACTCTCTCATATGTTTACTATTTATGCTTTCACTTGTGCTATCTCCTTCACTTACATGGGACATAGAGACACCTTGACTACACTTCAAGCTTTGGAAAACTATTTCTATTGGCCTACTATAAGGAAAGACATTAAACTTTATGATTCGAGAATGTTTGGTTTGTCAGAAGGTCAAGTTTGATCGACAACACTAGTAGGATTATTACACCCATTGAATGTTCTATGGGAGAATATTGCTATGGATTTTATCTTTGGATTGCCAAAGTCAGGGAATGATGGTATATGGACCTTTGTGAGAATTGACCATTATTTTGCTTATAATGGTTACTTGGACATGCTCTAGTGGGTGGCAACGATGCCTGATAGCCCAAGGAGCAAGATTTGTATATGGGAGGCAATAATGCCAGATAACCCATTGGACGACAACGATGCCGGATAGCCTAAGGAGCAAGATTTGTATATGGGAGACAATGATGCCAGAATGAGATTTGTATATGGGAGACAATGATGCCAGATGACCCATTGAACGGCAATGATGCCAGATATCTTGGACTTCGCAGTCGGGCGATCATTGCAACCAGATGGCCCAGATGACTGTGTTGGATTTTGCATTCGGGCGATCATCATGACCAGATGGCTCAGATGACTGTATTAGATTTTGCAGTCGAGTGGTCATTGTTGCGACTAGATGGCCTAGATGACTGTATTAGATTTTGCAGTCGGGTGGTCATTGCGACCAGATGGCCTAGATGACTGTATTGGATTTCGCAGTCGGGTGATCATTGCGACCAGGTGACCTAGATGATTGTATTGGATTTCGTAATCGGGTGGTCATTGTGACCAGATGGCCCAGATGACTGTATTGGATTTCATAGTCGGGTGGTCAATGTGACCAGATGGCCCATTAACTAGCTTGTGTAAGGAGGTAAGTATGCATTTATTATATCTAACACATATGACAGGCCATGAAGATGTACCATCAAGAACAAGGACATCCGTCAAAGAAAAGATATTGAGATGTTGCCATATGAACATATGACACCATAGATATGGGGAAAGACCAGATGCACAAGCTCACCAGATAGGGCTAGTACCTTGACACATATGGATGTACTTTATGTACCTTGAAACATATGGATATACTTGATGTACCTTGAAACATATGGATGTACTTGATGTACCTTGAAACATATGTCCCTGGTATATCCATATGTTTCAAGGTACTTGATGTACCTTGAAACATCTTGTTGGAAGATATGGACATGCTTGGAACACTTGCGGTCCACAGTTGAGGACAACTGCGATGTAAGAGGGAGGGAATGTAACTATTTGGCCCTCCTAGCTCTTTTCACATGATAGAGCTCATGCCCGGACACATGGAAAAGTTGATGGACACATGGGAACAGGGTTCCTAAAATCGCCATTGGAAAAAGCACCAGTCTTGGTCAAAAAGCAAGAAAAAGCAAAAAGTCAAACATGGTTGACCGTGAGCCAAGGGCACCATTGGAAAGAGGAGTCTGAGCCGGACCAAAAAGCTAAAAGGCACTTTTTCAAAAAGCAATTCTAAGGCCAAAAAAGCAAGGCCTTAAAGCTAGAAAAACAAAGCACCAAAAGTTGAATAGTATTTTATTAATAAAAGTAAAAATAGCAAAAGCAAAGGCAAAAAGGGAAAACACGGTTGACCGTGAGCCAAGGGCACCATTGGAAAGAGGAGTCTGAGACGGACCAAAAAGCTAAAAGGCACTTTCTCAAAAAGCAGCTCTAGGGCCAAAAAAGCAAGGCCTTAAAGCCAGAAAAGCAAAGCACCAAAAGTTGAATAGTATTTTATTAATAAAAGTAAAAATAGTAAAAGCAAAGGCAAAAAAGGGAAAAGCAAAGCATAAAAAGGCAAAGCAAAAGCATGATGGCTTTTTGGCAAAAAGCAAGGCCCTCCCCAAGCATAAAAGAAGCTAGAGCCCTCTTGTTTTGGGCATCAGGCTTGTGGAGAGTAAGGAGACCCTCAGCTTCATCCACCCGCCGCGCCGTCGCTCAGCTCAACCCAACCGTCCCGCCGCGCCGTCGCTCAGCTCAACCCAACCGTCCCGCCGCGCCGTCGCTCAGCTTCATCCACCCGCCGCGCCCAGCTCAGCTAGCCCAGAGCCACCGCCACCCAGCTTAGCCACCTCAGAGCCGTCTCGCAGCCCAGCTCACGCCGCCGAGCTCTGCCTCTTTGCCGCGCCGAGTCGTCACCCCCAGCTTTGGAAGCTTGAACCTGGGCATGAAGCTTGGACTTGAACATGGAACTTGGGTATATAGCTTGGGCATGAAGCCTGGAACTTGGATATATCACTTGGGCATGAAGCCTGGAACTTGGATATATAGCTTGGGCATGAAGCATGGAACTTACACATGGAACTTGGATATATAGCTTGGGCATGAAGTTTGGGTATGAAACATGGAACTTAGACATTGGACTTGGACTTGGATGTGAACTTGGACTTAGATTCGGACTTGGATCTGGACTTGGATGTGGACTTGGATTTGGACTTGGACTTGGACTTGGATGTGGACTTGGACTTGGATTTGGATTCGGGTTCATTGGACTTGGATTCATTGGATTTGGATATTAGATTTGCCGATGAGAGATACTTGTGGGTCATCCCCGTGGTGTGCTCGGCATCAGAGATCTCATGCCTCAACATCGACATCGACATCATCGACTTGGATATCCTACATCGGCATATTTGTTTGTTTTGTATTCATTGATTGTATTGATCGTGGCCCAGCGTTGTGTGAAAATAATACCCAATATTTACCTAGCCCGAAAAGGGCCGCCTTCTTTGCTGTGGCCGACCAAATAAAACCTCATATAAATATGAGGTCCCTCCCCTTGCTCACGTGCAACCATTAACCTACGGGGTCCTTGGCGCCTTGCGTTCTTTTCTCCTCTGCGTTCATCGCATGCTGAATGCCTCGTGGACTGCACATCACTGAGCGCATCGCCAACTCCTGCTGGTCAGCACACAGCGCATCGCCATCTCCTGCTGGTCCTCACATCAGTAATCTGGCCACCTATATCAAGTTCTTTTTGCAGCGTTAATTGTTGTTGGTCTGGCCGCCTACATCAGCCTTACCACACAGTGTTTTCACCACCTACATCAAGATCATTTTTGCAGCGTTAACTGCCGTTGGTCTGCTCGCCTACATCAGCCTCTCCACAACGTTTTCGCTGCCTACAAGTTCTCCTACATCGCCTACATCAGGCTGACTTCGTCACCTTCATCAGGCTAATAGCAGTGTTTACATCACCTACTGTTGCTGGACTACATCGCCTACATCAGCCTGACTTCATTGTCTACATCAGGTTGTCTTTAGCGTTTGCATCACACTTATATCATCGCTTTCATCAGGGTCACTCCATCTCTGTTAATTGCGTTTTATGGGACAACAGCTTTCTCTGCTTATTCGGAGTCTCACATAGAGCTCCTGTACTGGACTTCATCTTTTATATTCACATCACCATTGCATACTGTGTGTTTTACTCTGATCTTTCATATATTTGGTCCTTTGGTCTCTTTTGCCCTCACATGGTATGAGAGCGATTGTGAGAAAAGGGATCGAAGACTTGGAAAGTACACACCATGGATCGTCTACCCTTGATTTCGGAGGATCAGCTTTTCATACCAGATACTAACTCCCCTTATTCCGATATAGATCACACAGAGGATGGAACTCCTCATTCATTGGAGAGCCCTGTTCGAGGTCTTTCATTAGGAGACGACCAGCCTACTTTTACCCACTCACCCTCTTCACCCTTGGTGTATGGTTTTGCTTCTCCAAGCTTATCAGTGCCGTTACTTCCAGAGGAGGATACATGCCCACAGCCAGTGTGCCAATATTAGACCCAGGTATTCAGCCTTAATTGGAGAGCTCTGCTTCTCATTCTAGCCGACAAACTGGACTTCGGTATGGGACTGTTTCTCAGAAAGGACACATACCTCCTCGATCGTTTGGAGATCCATTATCATCCCTGTCGCACAACCGCGTCATGTTCGTATGTGCCTATTAGTACGTATGTTCCTAACTTTGTATGGGTATCTTCTTCTGTGGCACAGGTTCAACAAACGGTACCATCAACTACCCTCGATCCCTGGCATTTTGTGAACCCTAATAGAGGAGGGTCTAGGAGTATAACTCACTCTCCGCCGACTTCAGGTGTTCAAGGAGGTAACACTATTTTCTCCTCTGGTTCACTTTCTGTTCCAACTCCTAATGTGTTATGGAATACTGCCCAAATTCAAACTCAAAACCCTCCCTCTCCCAACCCATACCTCTTCCTACTAGTGTTGGCATGCACTCATCACTGCTTGCACCTCTTTTGGGTCCTGCGTATGGTTTCTACCCATCCCAGTTATCTTTTAACATGACGCCCTCTGACACTACGGTCCCACCCAGCATTCCAAGGTATCAGGTGGTTTACCAACCCATCTCTGGCATTGGTGTTTTTCCCAATTATGTGCCCTCTCCAGGTTTCGTACCTCAACCTAGTACTCCTCCTATGCTGAGTACCCAAAACTTGATTCCATCTTATGGAGCACCCTTGACAGGTCCTTCATCCATGCCTGGTCTTGGTGGATTGTCAGGTTTCTCTCCTGAATACTTACACTCTGGATATGGACACCAGCCTTCCTGGACTCCCCCACCATCTTCCTTTCATGTTTCTATGTCGAGAAATGATTTCACAGAAAAGACTCGTTTTAACGGGTCTAATTATACAACCTGGGCTAATCTTATGGAACAAGTTTTCATATCCCAAGGTTCCTGGAACCTAGTAAAGGGCCTTAAACAAAAACCCCACCCTTCCCTAGTACCTCCTGAAGTCATCAGCCATTGGGAGGCTAGAAATGCCACTGTTATAGTGGAGCTCATGCAAGGCCTCCTAGCCGAGTTCCATTCACAACTCCAGCAGTTCCCCTATGTCTCTGACAGATGGGCACACCTCGTAGAGAGATATGCCACATGTGATCATACGTGTCGGATTGATCTTGAGCATCAAATTCAAATTTTCTCTATCAAAGAAGGGGATGACCTGACCGTCAAAGTGGTTGAATATCGGCGCCTTAACGCCAAGTTTGCCACCACTGGCTCTGCCAAGTCCCAGGAAGATCAGGTTATCACTCTTCTAAACAAGTTGCCTCCTAGCTTCTTTACTTTTGTCACACAGACCATTAGTTTAGAGCCTATGCCTAACCTATATGAGTGTGAATGCCAACTCTTGCGTTTCACTAGGTTGCATGACCAATTTCATCCCAAGAAGTCATCCTCTCCCTCCACTCAAGAGGGGACCCTTGTGTCCAATACAACCTCTACTCAAAAAGGACAGCAAGGGAAAGGGAACAACAACTTAGGAAATCAAGGCAAATCTCCTGACAACCACACTGATTCCAAAAATCCTGCCTCCACACCCATTCCCTAATGGCAAATATTCCCAAAAAGAATAGATTTTGCACACTACCTCCACCCGCCAAAACAACCAAGGTGGTAGCAATGCCCCAAATTAGCGATCCAAAGGGGGTAGCAATCCTGCATGTACTCTACCAAGCTCCCCTCCAAGGACCCAACAACAAGGAAATGGTTCTACTTGGCCACGTTCCTCCCATTGGCGAGCTAATAGTCAGGTTGCTCACGCCCCACCTTCCCAGTCAGTTTCTTTCACCACTCCTAAAGAGATGTCTGACTGGTCTTCCCTCACACCTCATCCTGGCCCCTCAGCCAATATTGCTCAGGTCACACTTAAGATTGATTCCAGCCACCACCACTCCACAAAAAGGAAGAAACGAAGGCCTGAACAAGGCCATCCATAGGGAAAGGCCTCTGCCTCATTCAGATTTGTCAGTTACCTGATAATCCCTCTGTGCCCATTATTGAGGCCCATCCAACTCTTCCATGTGGTCATCCTGTCACTTGGGTAGTTGATAGTGGCACTACTCACCATATGGCACGTAATGCTGACATTTTCATTTCTCAGCGTGTCCAGTTAAGGAAGAAGTTTGATGTGGGAACAACACAATGATGTCCATTAAATCCATTGGCACTGCCTTATTTGACACCAACACTGGCCCCAACCAGGCTACCTTGGACAATGTCTATCTTGTCCCTAATTTAGGTCTCAACCTTCTTTCTGTCTCCCAGCTTACCCAACTCGATCATGGTGTTTACTTCAACAAACGAGTTGTTGAGGTAATTGATGAAACTACTGGTCTTGTTGTTGCCAAAGGACAAGCTCATAAGGATGGTTTGTACCGAATTTCCACTTTTCTAACTGAGCCATCTTCTGTTGACTCAGAGTTTCATCGGGTTCGGGCCTATGTAACTTCGACCGTGAACAATGGCACTTTCGCTATGGTCATCTACCCTATTCCACTCTTTATGAGCTATCTCAAGACAAGTTAGTTGAAGGTATACCCAGCCTCAAACTGACAAAGGATGTCTGTCAGCCTTGTCAACTGGGTAAACAACATCGCTCCCCATTCCCACAACATGCTACTCATCGGGCTTCGGGAATCCTCCGGTTGATTCATTTCGACTTGAGTGGCCAATCCCCAACCCCTTCCTTGAATGGATCTCTATACTACATGCTGATTGTTGATGATTATTCAAGATACATGTGGGTATATTTTCTAAAGCATGAATCTGACGCTTTCCAATACTTTTCCACATGGGTTCGATTAGTCACAAATCAAATGGGCATCTCAATTGGGACTACTCATAGTGACAATGGGGGCGAATTTATCTTTCATCAATTTTCTCAGTTCTTGCAAGATCATGGCATTCAATGCCAATTCACCTCCACCAACTCTCCCTCACAGAATGGAGTGGTCGAGCATAAGAACCGAACAATCATGGATATGGCACGCTCCATGCTTTTTGCAGCTGAGCTGCCTGAACGCCTCTGGTCAGAATCGATCAACATTGTGGTGTATCTTCTAAACCGTTGTCTCACAGTTGTTGTTCCCCACAAAACCCCATTTGAGGCTTTCTTTGGCGAAAAGCCAACCGTTTCCCATTTCCGTGTCTTTGGATGTCGAGCATATACTCACACTTCGAATAATACAAGGGGCAAGCTTGAGCCAAGGAGTGAGTTGCTCATTTTTGTGGGTTACTCTTCTGAATCAAAGGCTTACAAAGTTTTTGATCCACGATCAAACAAAGTTTTCGTTCGTCGAGACATTGTCTTTGATGAGCGAGACTTACTTCGCCTTCCGCTGCCCATACAAACTGAACAAGAATCTCAAACTGTGCCAAATGAACCCCATCAGTTACCTACTACTCCACCTCTTGAGAAGGCTTCCTCCTCTCAACAACCACCCAGGGACCCTTTACCTCAGTTTACCTCGGTGGTATCAACAAACCATGTGTGATTCTGGTATACTTCCCTTTGATATCCCTTTCGTCGATCCACTAGACTCACCCCTCGTGCCTCATTTGTCTCTGTTTTTTCCACAGACTATGTGGCACATGATGAGCTAACTTCGTGGAAAGACACTATTAAAATTCCATCCTGGAAACAAGCCATGGAACTCAAACTCGAAAGCATTGACCATAATGGCACGTGGTTCCTTGTGGCTCGCTCTCGTCTCATAAGAAGGTCATTGGAACCAAATGGATTTTTTGCACCAAATTTAAAGCCAATGGTACCTTGGACAAATATGAAGCCCGCCTTGTCGTGCAAGGCTTTCGCCAAAAAGAAGGCATTGATTTTGACGAGACTTTTTCTCCCACTGATCTTGAATGATCTCAAATGACCACAATCCATCTTTTGCTCCCACTGATCTCGAATGACCACAATCCGTCTTTTACTCAATATGGCTGCCCACCATAAATGGCCAATCTATCAGATGGATGTTAAGAGTGCCTTTTTAAATGGCATTCTTAACGAGGAGGTCTACGTTGACCAACCTCCGGGTTTCCCTCTCCTAGGTCTTGAGGACAAAGTCTTTGTGCCTACATAGAGCTCTTTATGGGCTTAAACAAGCACCTCGAGCATGGTATCATCGCATCGACAAATTTTCTCACAGCCAAGGTTTTCACCCATCATACTATGACCCCAATCTCTATATTCACAATGATCAAGTGATGGTTTGCTACCTTGTACTGTATGTCGATGACCTAATTATTTCATGGTTCCATTAAGCCAAAATGGTTGATATCATGGCACAGCTCAGACAAACTTTTAAGATGATTGATCTCGGTCTTCTCTCATATTTCCTTGGCATGGAGGTGATCCAACATCTTGATGGTATTTTCGTGTCTCACCTGAAATACTGTCTCCAACTCATTACTTCCTATTTTCGTGATGGTGGCCACTCCATTGGATCCCACCGTTAAACTGTCAAAGGAAGTGGACTCACCTCCACATGAAGAGCAAGCCTACCCAACAAGTGGTTAGGAAACTTATTTGGCTCACAAATTTTCGTCCTGATATCTCCTATTGCACATCCATTTTAAGTCAGTATTTTAATGCTCCCAAGGAGCCACATTGGAGTTCAGCGAGATGAGGGTTGTTCGCTATATCTAGCAGGTACCTATTTGTATGGACTTCACTACAGTCAAGGGATCACCACAGTTACACGGACTCCGACTGGGCTGGTGATCTCGATTCCCGACGTTGTCATGGTGGTTATTTGTTCTCCCTCGGATCTGCCCCTTTCTCTTGGTCTAGCAAAAAGCAAGACACCGTTGTAGGTTCTTCAACAGAGGCTGAATACCGGGCCCTCTATGATGTCACCACCCACTGAGGTTATGTATCTTCGTCAACTACTTTCCGACATGTGCGTCTCCATCGACACCGCCTCTACCATCTTCGTCGATAGTTAGAGTGTGATTGCCCTTGCTGGCAACCCTATTTTTTCTAATCGTACCAAGCATGTGGGTGTCCATTTTCACTTTAACAGGGAACAGGTTGAGCTTGGTGCCATTCGACTTCAGTACATTTCCACGGCAGACAACTAAGCAGACATCCTTACGATGTCCGTCAACCACCCCATTCTCGAGCATCTTCACAATCGGATTGGCATCGGTCCACCACCATCACCCTCCGCTCATTGAGAGGGGATCTGCCTCTCCCTTCATTTTTTTACCATTTTTGTATCGAGCACGAGTCAGTGAAAACCCCATGAGGGCAAGGCTCCTGTGAAAACCCACTGCATTGCATTTTTTTTCCATCCTGCATTCCCTATGCACATCATTCTGTTTTGTGTGTTTGGGGCGCATGTATGAATGAAAACCCAAAAATGGGCATTCATGCATGTGAAAACCTCTTGCATTGTAGCATTCTTCTAGTACTTCTCAATCCCAAATGCCTGGTCAATCACTGAAATCCTCATCTTCGACAACCAAATCTTTTTCCCCTCATCTTCTCTCATGATCCCTTTTTTAACTGAGAGGGGGTGTGTGAAAATAATACCCAATATTTACCCAGCCCAAAAAGGGCCGCCTTCTTTGCTAGCCAACCAAATAAAACCTCATATAAATATGAGGCCCCTCCCCTTGCTCACGTGCAACCATCAACCTACGGGGTCCTTGGCGCTTTGCGTTCTTTTCTCCTCTGTGTTCATCGCATGCTAAATGCCTCGTGGACTGCACATCACTGAGCGCATCACCAACTCCTGCTAGTCAGCACACAACGCATCGCCATCTCCTGCTGGTCAGCACACAACGCATCGCCATCTCCTGCTGGTCAGCACACAACGCATCGCCATCTCCTGCTGGTCAGCACACAGACAGCGGCTCAAATCAGTACTCTGGCCGCCTACATCAAGTTTTTTTTGCAGTGTTAACTGTTGTTGGTCTGGCCGCTTACATCAACCTTACCACAGTGTTTTCACCGCCTACATCAAGATCATTTTGCAGTGTTAAACTGCCGTTGGTCTACCCGCCTACATCAGCCTCTTCACAGGGTTTTCGCCGCCTACATCAGCCTCTTTACAACGTTTTTGTCGCCTACATCAGGTACTCCTGCATCGCCTACATCAGGCTGACTTCATCACCTTCATCAGGCTAACATCAGCGTTTACATCACCTACTGTTGTTGGACTACATCGCCTACATCAGCCTGACTTCATCGTCTACATCAGGTTGTCTTCAGCGTTTGCATCAGGCTTACATCAATGCTTTCATCAGGGTCACTCCAACTCTGTTAACTGCGTTTTATGGGATAGTAGCTCTCTCTGCTTATTCGGAGTCTCACATAGAGCTCCTGTACTCGACTTCATCTTTTATATTCACATAACCATTGCATACTGTGTGTTTTACTCTGATCTTTCATATATTTGGTCCTTTGGTCTCTTTTGCCCTCACAGCGTGGATTGTTCTTGAATAAATTCCTGAAAGGAGGCGGGGGCTATTCCCCGGTGTACTATGCAAGATCCCCATTCCCTTCTATCTCTCCTCTCTCTCTCTCTATATATTTATCTTTATCTCTTGGACACATGGTTGAATCTGTCACTGCACGCCTCGTTGGGCTTCCAGAGGAGATCTTAATATCTATTGTCTATAATTTTACCATTTAACATATTGAGTACCCTATAATAACACAAGAAGATCAATTTGATCTAGATATGTTCATAAATAGCACCAAGCCTCCACCACCCCCATCATCTAAAGAGGATAAGGAGGAAGAGAATGCATATAACTATACATATCCCCTTTATAGACCTCTTACCTCCAAACTCCTCCCTTCTCTCATGAGCCTGCACTTGACACCACTAACACTGCACCCCCTACTATAACGTACCTTCTTCTTCTCTATTTTTTGCCTTTCCTACTGCTAGTCTAGCCCTTGAGGAGTCATTGGCATCAAAGCCTACTTCACTGAGGTAACACCACAAACTGCTGTTTTTCTTGAAAATTATACTAATCAAGATGTTTTGGGGCAACTCACTATAACAAAATATGAAGATCTTATCAGGATTGGGAACCCACTGTTGTGACTTAAATTTTTTCTCAAGGTATTGAGGCAAGTGACACCCTTTAACCCAACCCCGATGCTTATAGTGTAACTCCACACATACTCTCGTACATGTGGTATCCACCAATAAGGGCACCTATGTTGGTGGAGTGGGAAGAGCTCCAATGGTAGGAGAAGGAACTTTGTGGGAAAATGTGGCCATTAGTATCAACCTAGCAAATCCGCACTTACAAGATTTGCTTGAGATTCGACTTGAGAAACACGAGATGGCTATGTGAACATAGAGACAGATGATAAGGCCTACCCGAAGCTAAACGATTTTGGCATTTGGCCCAAATGGCGCAAGGAGTTTCTTACAATATAGGAGTATAGGCACAATCATATCATATATACACAACGGGTTGCAAGCGCCGAGTGCCCAGGGGGTTGGAAACAGCGAAGCAAGGAAGGTTCAAGAATCAAGGGGCCCTTACTAGATCCACAGGGCCACAGGACAGAGAAGAACGATAATGGGGAAGAGACTTGAGAGAAGGGCCAGAGTCCTGAGTCCTCACTGTGTGGGAGGCTGGGAGGTTGGTAACGAGGAGCCTACTCAGTGCTCACTGCTACACCTGGTGTATTAACAGGGTTCATTTTGAAGCTTTGGTGTATTAACAGGGTTTCAATGTTGCAACCTTTGGTAAATTAATAGATTTCATCTGAAGCCCATTTTGGGCTTCAAATCTAAGGCCTGCGGCTAGGGCTCTTTGGCCCTTCCATTGAACATTCTCAAGCATTGTGTCTGCTAGCATCCTACCAGTGCCGACACAAAGGGAACGTGCTTAATCTTACATTTGATCCCACTAAAAAGTGTCCCTCCAGGACCGGCCAACCCACTTCCCAGTCATTCTTCCAATAGTCTCAATCATGTCTCTTATGATAATGCACCAAGCATATCCAGATTTCCCAAGCTGATATTATCCATTTGGATGCAAGACCTGTTGCTTTAACATATAGCTTGGGAATCCCCAGACCACCCTAGTCTTTGGGGCTTGTGGCTTGCTCCCATGAGATGAAAGTACCATCCCTTTTAGAGAAAGTCTCGGAAACATATAGGTTGGGAATCCCCAGACCACCCTAGTCTTTGGGCCTTGTGGCTTGCTCCCATGAGATGGAGTACCATCCCTTTTAGAGAAAGTCTCTGAGGAGTTTCTCAACTTTGGCCGACAAAGTTGTACCAAATGCTACACATAGTTGCTACAAACACCACTGTTGCTGATAATACATGTTTTGATGATTGTGATGTGCCCTGACAGTTGCAGAGTGTTCCAATGGCTCAACTTCTTGGTCAACCTCTGCAAAAATCATTCACATCTTTGCTTTGTTGTTATGTCAACTCCTATTGGGCAGCCAAGGAGCCAGGGCTTGCCGGTGTGCATACCACTTGAATGAGTATTTGCTACTCCACAGCAGTCATGAGGATAGCTTTAGCTTTGTGACTGCTATTCTTGGGGCCAAAAAACAGGCATAATTCTTTAAGCAGCTCCACGAAAGCATCAATGTTTCCCTTTGACTACACTACTGTCATTGTCATCAACAATTGGTTTGCCAATTGCCCTTGGCCATCCAGGGAACCATAGTTTCTCACAATTCCCATCTCTTGGAAATATATGATGCTAACCAGTAGGGGTCCAATGACCACAATAAATCATAGAGGGGCTAAGGGGCAGCCCTGTTGCACTAGCTTAATAGATCTCACTAGCACCATAGAGGGGCTAAGGGGCAGCCCAATGACCACAATAAATCATAGAGGGGCTAAGGGTCAGCCCTGTCGCACTAGCTTAATAGATCTCACTAGCACCATTAACAGTACTGCTACATATGCATTAGTCAAGAGAGTGTTGACCATACCACAAGATCTCTCACCAAATCCCACGTACTGAAGGACTACCAGAACTAACTCTGCTATATTTAACTCTGTTGTAGGCTTTGTCCAAATCTAGAGATTTAGGAGCATATATTCCTCATTCCTAGACAGTGCATAGTCTATGCCATATGACATATTCATAATTGTTGCAGGGATAATCCTCCCATGCACGAGCCAAACTGGTTCAGAATTAAGAGCTTTGTCAGAAATTTTACTCTCAGTGCAAGAGATTTTTCCAGGATCTTGTACGCAATATTCAACAGTCACCTGGAGCATGTTCGATCTCTTTGTCGGGATAAGCTTGATTTGACCCACGTTCACCTCCTCTACATCTCTCCTCTTGTCCACGGTCATGAGGAAGTCTTCCACATCATTGAATGTCTTGTGACAATTCCATCTTGAGGGTCCTGGGCTGCTAGAGTTTCTAGCAATACACTTTTGACTCTGCCAACTCTGCGGACAACCCTTCTCTTCTTTTTATGGCTTCATCTCTTCCAAACTCATTAGTGAAGATAGAGGCATACATTATGCAAACCTTATGCAAACATCATGCATAAGGTTTGCATACATTATGCAAACCTTATGCATACATCATGCAAACCTCTATTGGAATGCCTCTCTTGTGCTGCAAGCACACATCCATGCCCTTTCAATGCCATGAACATATTATTCAGCCTTCCCTTACCATGTTGCACATCAGCTTTGCATACATTATGTAAACCTCTATTGGGGTGCCTCCCTTGCTGCGAGCACACAGCCATGCCCTTCTAATACCATGATCATATTCAACCATGTTGTACATCAGCCTTGCATGCAAAGTCTAATTTATCCAGCATGCTCCTTTTGATATATAACATTGGTCTAGATGTGCAGCTTTCCAGTTCGCATCTTTCTCTTGTGGCCACATCTTTAGCATCAACTAATAGTCTTTAGTCTTGGCCATGCATCTGCCTCCATTGTTCCCATGCCCTTTTGGGATATATGTTATGTCCACACATCTTCCACCATGTTGAAATCACCCATAATCAGAGCACCTCCATTGCCCATCACATTCTGAATGTTTTTCCAGAGTCTAGCATGCTCCTGGGGGCATACACACTGCATACAAACAATTCAAGCCCGTTTTGCCTTGCATGCATTATAACCTGACCTCCTCTCGGGTCCTTGCATACCTGCAAGACTTCCCATTTCTGCCCACACAGTTGAGCCTCCACTCCCATCAGTAGGGGTATTAACAAAGCCAGAGGCCCCAACCTTGTTGAGTGCGGGGCACCCGTTTTTTATTCGTGCAAGCATTGAAAGTCAAGATTATGCATGTTCCAGAGGTAAATGCATTCTCTTCTGTTGCTAGGGGATTAAAGTCCCCTTACATTCCGTGAAAGTACATTACATGTGTTTCTGTGCATGTCTTCAGGAAATGACCTCATTGAGGGGCTCTTCCTTCTGCAGACTCATGATCCTTATCAATATTCTCCAGAGGAGAGAGAGAGAGAGCTTATTTGATAGTTCCATACCTTTTGAACAAAGGGAGAGGGGGGTGACAAGGGTGAACGGGTGGTTTGGGATTTGTCTTAAGGGGAGGAACCTCTTGTGTGTTCTCAATCTGAGGAGTAGACTCATTTCCTCGAAGGTTCAAGTGCCAGGGGAGTCCAAAGAGATACCTCCTTCTTTTGAAGTGGGGAGAATGTCTAGGCTTTGAGGCTGTTTCCACTCTCTTTTTGGGTGTCGTGAATGGTGACATTGGGGATCCCTCCACCCTCAGACTGATAGGGACACTCCTAGGCAAAGTGACCTGATTCCCTGCATTTGGGAATCTGGGAAAAGGCCGAATTTAATGGCTCTTGACGGCTCGATCCCTTCCGCTGTGGATAGTTCAAGCCCTTCCGGGGTTTCATTCCTCATGTCCCATAGGATGCAAACGTGGCCTTCATTCCGGTAGAGAGCACCTTACCGAGCACACCGGTGATAGTTTTGATCTCAGGCCAGAGGAAATACGTTAGGTCAATGAAGGGACACCCAGACATGGCACTGATGGAGCAGGATTTGCTCCGGGTCAAACGAAGGGCACCATGGGAGCCCCCACTGTAGCTTGGGAGCTCTGCAGAGGAAGTCCCTTTGTGCAGGTTTTCTACGAGAACCTGATAGAATTCCTTACCCATGAAGTGAAACTTTTGAAGAAGGACCTTAACCTGGAAGGTTGAGGCGAACCAGTGTTGGAATTAGTTATCTGTAGGAACCCATGAAGACGACGAAGGCCCCGCAGTCATTGGTTTTCTTGAATTCCGCACAGACCCGATCCATGGAAAGCGCAACCTTCGATTGAAACACCTTCTTGGCGGGGGACGAGCCTGCATCGGTGGCTTTCTTTTGGTTTCTGGCCTTGAGTTTCGATCCATGGAAAGCGCAACCTTTGATTGAGACGCCTTCTTGGCGAGGGAGCATCGGTGGCTTTCTTTTGCGTTCTGGTCTTGAGTTCCGATGCAACAACTTGCTGAAGGGATTACATGTTGTACTGGCGTCGATCGCCCAAAGAACCCGAGGTTTGATCAGTGATGGCAGGAACATAGCTTGAGGCGCTCTAGTCTCTCATACGGTTTAGCAACAGCTTTCCGCTCACAGCTTTATGTCAACACCAACATTTCACATTTTAATATTTTAGAATCAAAATTAAATGGTAATATATGTTAAATGTCTTGACCAAGAGAAGATTCTCTCCTGTTTCTTTCCACTCGTGTTCAAGCGCTCTCTTCTGCTTCAACACAGGTAAATTTTGATCGTAACACCTTCTTCCCCCCTCTCTCTCTCTCTCTCTCTCTCTCTGCATCAACAACTGCGTCTCCGCAAGTAGACAAGGCGAGAGCAGACGAGAAGGATCGTATGATGGCGGAGCTTCTGGAAGAGGAAGGAGATTCGTGGCAGGGGAGGGCATCCCTTGAGGAGGCCGACCACTCCAGTTCCCAGTGGTTCTTCCCACGCGCCCACATCGAGAGCTCCTCCCCTTCCCGCCACGACGGCATCGACGCCTCCAAGGAGGCATACCTTCGGAAGTCCTACTGCACCTTCCTCCAAGACCTTGGCATGCGCCTCAAAGTGTGAGTCTTCCTCCCTTCGTAGCCATAGTTCGTCTTCTTACATAGCTCGATGATCCATGTTTTATCAAGGGTTCTGATTGTGCCCTAAAATCAGAAAGGGGATTTTAGGGTTGATTTTGCCCTTTATTTTTCAGTCACGTCAAAGGTTTGTTGTTGATTTGGTCCTTGCATACCAATGAAGCGCATCCTCACTGTCCAGCAAGGGGTCTGCGAAACAATAGTGACGTTCCCCCTTTTTTTTCCGGAGAAATAGATCCTTCTATTGGTTATATGAAAAACCAGCCAACAGGCTGAAGTACATACTCAGAACCCTCAATTTTAAATAGATCCTTCTATTAGTTATATGAAAAACCAGGCAACAGGCTTCAGAACATTGATGTTATGAGCGTGTACTTCATGGTTTTTCAAATGATTTGAGCACGTACTTCAGCCTGTTGGCTGGTTTTTAATAAGAGGGAATGCCTTTTTCCCTCTCTTGAGGGTTTGAGCATGTACTTCAGCCTGTTGGCTGGTTTTTCATATAACTAATAGAAGGATCTATTTCCCAAGGAAAAAAAAGGAGGGAATGTCACTATTGTTTCTCAGACCGGCAACCATAAAAGGCAAAGTAGCTTGTTATAAGGATGTGGCAGGCAGGAGTTGCTAAAAGTGGAGGTTCTGGGCTGATTTTGGATTTTGGACCCAAGCACCTTCGGAGGGGAGAGCAGAAAGCTGGTCGACTTGTCCCAAACATGCAACAGACTGAGCTATTGACTACAGGCAGGCTACAGTGTGCTGGTCAACTTCATCCAGGCTTTCCTCAGGGCTGGTTGACTTCTTTACAGGGCTGCAAATTCTGGTTTACAGGAGTTTTGGGCTGGCTGTAGGGCTGAGAACATGGTGGATGTATCTCTGTGAAGACCCTTGATTGACAGGAGTGTCTAGAATAGGGGGGGTACCTGTGAAGACCCTTGGTTAGCAAGATTGTTTATTTGACTGGTGATTTGTGGTCATTGAATTCTCTTGTTTGCCTTGTCTTCGGATGTTGGTGCCCAGGAATGCAAACATAATGTTGATACAATGAATTCAGTACGACGAGGGAAGCGTAATCTACCCAAATACTGATACAACCAAGGAAATAATTGAGAAAGCAATTGAATAAACTCAATGTGTTTTTAGTGTGGGAAAACAAGACATTTTAGAATGGATTGCTTGAAGAGCTGAAGGATGGGAGGGATAAACTTTGTTGGTACAGCAAAGAGAGAGAGAGAGAGAGAGAGAGAGAGAGAGAGAGAGAGAGAGAAAAGACCCAATTTATCTGTGAGACCAAAAAAAAAGTGTTACATAAGATCCATATGTGAACTGAAGATCATAAAAAAACCTGCATAGTGCATGTACAATGAGAGGTCGGTACGACCAATGGTGCTCATCCTCTGTCCTCCTCCTTTATGAGAGTATACATGAGAGAGAGAGAGAGAGAGAGAGAGAGAGAGAGAGAGATTGAGATTGATTTACATTCTTTTTTTTTTTGGTCGTTGAGTTCAGGCCACAAGTCACAATAGCTACAGCAATTGTTTTTTGTCATCGGTTCTTTCTACGACAATCCCATGCGAAGAATGATAGATATGTGAGTTTCACACAGCTCAAGCATTACATGATATTTCTAGTATTGTTTTATGTTCCATTGAGATGGAGAGACATTTAATCTGTATGGTTCTTAGGTTTGTAATTTTTTTGCTCATCAAGTTCAACACGCTTTCTTGTGAGTGATTGCCATGAAGCATGAGGGAATATAGGAACTAATATTCAACTCATGAAGCTTTGAATTATGCATAGTGGAAATTGGGCCACAAGGATCAGCTTTTTGGACCTCTAATATTGAGACAAAAAAATTGAGCTAATTATTATGGTGCTAGACTTCTAGTAGTCATTGGTTGTGGTGTCATTTCCTTACTATCTCTTTTGAAATGTGCACCCAAAGTGTGATGATATGGTCGGCACTGTACATTACACAGGTCTCCCTTAACACATCTATGTGTTAGATGTGTTTTTTGAAATGAGAAAGCCATGTGCACACGTTCATAGAGTTTGTTGACTGCATTGCCATGCCCTGGAACCATATGAGCAAAAACACTTAATCTAAAATTTATTGAGGCAGCTTTTTGGGAGGTAAAACGACAGCATTTAACTTGTATGGCTTTTTGCTTGAACCCATGTGAGTACAATGAGCAAATGCTTAACCAACATCTATACAGTCTGTGTATTATGCTCTTTCTCGAGGACATGAATACTTAGACATACTGGCAATTCTGTCTACTTATGACGACATTGATTCTGCTAGTTGTACATACCTTCTTTTGTTCATAAGTCCTATTAGGATACTTATAATATTTTAAATGGTCATCATTGCTTGTTATCTTGCAACAATTCAAATGAACTTGCTTCAAGGTACATGTACATGTGAAAAAAAATCTTGTGAATGAAAAACCTGGGAGTTCTTCTGTATGATCCTCCTTTCTTTCCTCTAGGAACTTTTGGTGAGACAAAAGATTGGGAACTTTTAAGTGGTGGACTTCGACAAGGTGATTAGAAAAGTGCTAGCAAGAGATGATAGTGACAATAGAGTAGTATAGGGAGACGTAATAGAGAACATCAATATCTAGGTCAAGGTATTTTGCTAAAGTTACAAGACTTCCAAATCACAACTTATAAAGTTTATTTTCTTTCCAATATGAAACACATCACAAGGAGTAAGCATGGCCAAGTTATCTGGGTCTTCTCCAAGAGCCAAACCTCAAGGTGTTGGGCCTCCCTTGAGCTCCACCGGTACCACTCCATTTGAGCCTAAAGACTATTATCTCCACTTGGCTACCAATCTTGACAGAAGCGAACCAAGTATCAGATCCACATGGGAATGTATGTTTTCACAAGGTCTTGAATATGATCAAGACAAGAGGGTAAACTAGGTCTTTCCAGGATCTAGATAGCAGCAGCAAATAGAACAAAGGTAGGGACTGAGAGTGGTCATGCACAGGTGGTTCAAAGGTGGCAGCCAGTGGTCCTGGCTGGGCAGCAGGTGGCAGAATGGACGATGGCAGCCAGCAAATCAGATATGCTTAAAGGGGTGAAACAGGGACAAAACAGGGTGGAGGTGAGCCTTGAAACAAGGGGGCACAGCTAGATCCGCAGAGGGGCAGAAGCCGGTTCTGTATCTGAGGTGGCGACAAGCAGAGGTGTCATGATTGTGACACTCCTAATCTCTCATTAATCCCTCATTAACTTTAAGGACGCTAGTGAAGAGTCATACCTTGTCACATGGGTCACCTATGAAGAGACATGTCTCGTTCAAAAGACATCACTATGTGCCTTTTCATTTGTAACTTTTCAGGCCCTATTCAAGAAAGCCTTGTATCTCAATGCAAACAACACAGATTTCAGCTCTTGCCTCATTTTTACTCAAGCATTTAAGTACTAAGTGTAAAACTTTTATAGCTTAATTAACATGATTAAGGCTTAATTAATGAACATAAGACAAATGCTACAGGAAAAGACTGAGTGATTGCATTGAGACGGGGGCCTTTCTTAAATAGAGGCTGAAAAGGTACAACTAAAGAGGCACATCCCCGTGAAAGGGTGTGGCTCTTGAATCAATGGTTATGTCCTTAGGACTTAGGGGTGTGTCTTTAATGAATAGACACGTCCTTTGATAGTGACCCATGTGCAAGGGTGTGACCCTTCACAGGTGTCTTTACAGTTAATGAGAGATTAAAGAGTAATTAGGGAGAGACTAAGAGAGTTAGTCACAATCGTGACATTCCCTCCCACTTAAAATAAGACTCTGGCTAAGAAGCGATGGTTGTCTTTGAAAGAATTCCCGAAAAACTTCTGGATATTCCTGAAAGTCTTCATCACTTTGCCAAGTAGAGTCAGAATCATAAAGATCTCTCCATTTAACCAAAAATTCTGTAGTGAGCTTATGTTGTGTTTCTTTCTGTCTGACATCAAGAATTGTCTCTAGAATTAAGAGTATGTGTTCATCTTCAATTTCTGGAACATAATCCTAAACATCTAAAACTGAAAAATCACCGTCCACAAACTTCTTGAGCCAAGAAATATGGAAAGTTGGAAGAATTCTACCCCAAGAAGGCGGTAATTCCAACTTATAACTGAGAGATGAGTTCTCCTTAATAATACGAAAGGGTCCATAATATCTTGGACGAAGCTTTGGAAAGAATGATTTCATAGACTTATCCTTCTTTTTCACTAAGAGTACTGGAGCTCCAAAAGGGCTTTTGCTTGGTCGAATATGTCGTTTCTCCAAAAGTTCAGTTAGTAGTCGCTGTAGCTCCTGAGATTCCGTAAAAGAAACTCGATATGGAGCACGAGTAGGTGGAGTACTGCCAGGAAGGAGATCAATAGCATGGCCGACTGGTCACCGAGGTGGGAGAACCGCAGGAAGCTCCTGAGGAAAAAGATCCAAGTATAGAGCAAAGAAAGGTTGCTTGAGGTACATCATCTTCGTATCCATGTCCTCGGGAGAATCATTGACTGAATAGACTATTAAAAGTGCTGAGGAACAACCACTCTTGCAGACCCACCGTTTTGCTTGAAGAGCTGAAAGGGTTGGTGTAGAGGGTTGGTCTCGGATGCCTTCGAGTGCTACAAGCGTGTATCATTTTGAGCAAATTGTATGGAATGGTTCCGGAAACTGATCAGGGGATTAGATTGATACAACCATTCTTGACCAAGAATCATATCATAATGTGCCATAGACATGACTTGGAAATCCAATTTGTCACGATAGTGTTGAAGTCGTCACCTTCTACCTCGGAAGGAATGACGTCTTCGTCTGCTGGTATTGTTGCTGAAACATCTACTGCTGGTACGGAACTCGTGTGGGAGTGGCGATCTGTGTGGAGCTATTGGATCTGTGAAGCCAAGGATGCCATGGACTCCTGGTGTTGTCGTTGGAACTGCTATTGAAGTTGCTGCAAAGCTTGCCTCCGTTCTGGAGGAGCCAGTATGTCAATAGGTTCAGCCATGAGAGAAGATGTTGATGTAGAGGCTGTAGGGTGATGAGACTCTGGGGGTTTTTGCTGTTGATGATGCCGCTGGGCTCTAGTAATAACCATCGGTTGGAGGGTGCGGCATCTTGAAATCCCGTGAGGAGAGGCTACGTGCTGGTGAAGCGGCTATGGACCATCCAATATAATGAGGGCGATCCTCTGCGACTGGGCTTGCACGAGAGTCTACTACCGGAGAAGAAGGTACAGGGGTGGGGGAAGCTATTGGTGTCAAAGGTGTATAATCTGGTGTAGAAGGCCACACCATGAACGAAGATGGGTAAACGTTCTCAGAATAGGTGCAATATTCATGAAAAATGATGCTACTCTCAGGAAGGATAGCGCCCAGATAAGGATGACGCCTGAGCATAAAACAGTAATGATTCAGATCCTGTGCAGAAGTACGAACATGGATCACCCACACATCGAACTCTCGGAGGTGAGAAGTTGGTGTGGCTATCTGAACACGATAATGAGTGGGCTGTAAAGAGGGGGGCATACTCACTGGAACAGGGCAGAGATCGGTGGAGGGTAGGAGAGGGCACTATGGACTGTGAGGGTGTATCCTGTAAATAATTGAATTCATAGGTTTCCTCCGCCATAAGCCGTCGGAGAAGAGGGTAATGTGTGTCCACGTGATTTGGGAGGCGCTCTTAAACCCGTAAAAAGTGATATTGGCCCTTGATGAGTGGAGAGCACGCAAAAGAATGAAGTGACGGGTTTTCAATATTCTAATGCTCCACATTATGTGAGATTTTAATGCCCAAGAAAATGGAAAAATCACACCTGAAGAAGATTGCCATAAATAATATTGTTGCTGTAGCTTCTAGAAGAAGCACCAAGGAGATGGTAGCCGGAAATCATACGTAAATCTGCAACGGGAAGCGGCTGGTCCAAGCAAAGGTAATGGACAGCAGGAAGCACACGTCCAAGAGGTTGAGGCGGGCTGAAGCTGTGGAGAAGGGAGGCGGCTGCAGGCTGGCACACATTGAAATCGTGTGCACGCGAAGGCTGAAAACTGCACGAATGTGGCAATTGGCACTGGTTCGTGAGGGAGCCTGTAAAGGTGTTTTTTTTTTTTTTTTGCTTGAATACGTGGCACTTAGAACCTTAGACCCAACCTTTGAGAGTGGGTATTATGTGTGTTTTTTTTTAAATTAAAAAAAGCAAATCGGCGTGCACTTCTCAACGCGCAGCCGGAAACTCCACGAAGGGATGCGACTACTCCATGGAGGGGTGCTTGTCCATGAAAGCGTGCTGGCTGAAGAGGTAAGCCTTCGTATTGAGAGGTTGCATACTATCTTGCCTTTGTTCAAGAGTTTTTTGCAAAGGGTTGGCCCGACATTAATCAGCAAAAATTGGGAGTTTGGGGCTAAATTTGATGGGGCATTCTCTCCTGCTCTTCCATTCAATACTTGCTACACCCAATTTTAGGGTTTGGGCTGCTTGATTTTGGGTTAGGGTTAGGGCTGATTTTAGGGTTAGGGTTAGGATTTGGGCATGTCACAGGGCAGTAAAGCTTTTATAGCTCAATTAACATGATTAAGACTTAATTAATGAACATAAGACAAATGCTATAGGAAAAGACTGAGTGATTGCATTGAGACGGGGTCCTTTCTTAAATAGAGGCCGAAAAGGTACAACTGAAGAGGCACATCCCTGTGAAGGGGTGTGGCTCTTGAATCAATGGTTATGTCCTTAGGACTTAGGGGTGTGTCTTTAATGAATAGACACGTCCTTTGATAGTGACCCATGTGCAAGGGTGTGACCCTTCACAGGTGTCTTTACAGTTAATGAGGGATTAAGGAGTAATTAGGGAGAGATTAAGAGAGTTAGTCACAATTGTGACACTAAGATCTTTAATTATGTTTAATAATGTTTAATTAAGCTAAAAGCTCAACAATCGTATGAGAGCAAAACAAGCTTCAACCTGTAGTATGCCCACATCCAAAGCCTAACCCTAAAATCAAAAAACCCTAACCCTAAAAGATCAGCCAGTCCTAATTCTAAAATCAGATTTAGCAGGGTTTGTGTGGAAGAAAGGGAGAGAATGCCCCCGTCAATTTTACCCCCTTTTCCCAATTTTGCCTAAGTCTACCATTTCCCCCAATTAGATAGTAGCCCGTAGCCCTTTGACTATAAAAAAAAACTGATGAAATGCAATACTAATACCCGAGCACTATTGGCCTTACCAGAGTACTGATTGGCTCCCTCTCTACCCCTCCATGTCATCGGTTGGTACAAATCACCCTCTCCATGCTAAATTGGCCACCTTTCGTTTACAAAAAGCCACGACTTCTCACTTAGTACAAACAAAAAATTTAAGTTATGTTTTTAAACATTAAGACTTATAAACCTTAGCCTTATCAAAGGCCACACCATCAAAGGGGGAAAAAAATGAGCAACCCATGTTAAATATTAATGGGGATTACTGGATTACTGTGGGAATAATGAAGTGCTAGGTGGTTGTTTAAACTAGCACTGTATTATGTATAAGCTTAGGTTTTAAAATAAGAGTTTCCAATGTGTGTGAACAACTGCTAGTATGTGAGTTCTTTTGTGTGGGAACAATCTCTTAGAAGGATATGATATTATGTAAGTAGTGATGTGGCAAAGTGAGATCTATTAGAGACACTTAGCATCATGTTTGGCATATGGCATATGTGGTGGCAACATATGCTTCACATTTGTCAAGGGGAGTCTCTTCTATAAAAAGAGTATATTATTATAATAGATGGATGCTTTTCCACGACTCTTGTGTACTTCCCTTTAATCCCTAATTAATTCTTTGTTTAATGTAGTGATTATCTTGCTTGTCACCATCACTGTCTCTCTCTCCTACCAGTCGTGCTCTTGCCCTCTGCATAGGACCCAAAGGCATCAACAAACACAATCTCTAGAACCCAAACATTCGGAGTCTTCATCTCAGCCTACTACTATGGATGACCTCTCCAACCAGTGTGGCAGTTCGACTCCAGTCGACTGGCAATAGGCTTTGCAGCTGATGCATTAGCAGCTTCAAGAGTCCGTGGCCACACTAGCTTCTTAGATCCAACAGTTGCAGATGAATCACTATTCTCATACCAGTTCTGTACAAGATGGATCACTATTCTCATACCAGTTCTGTACACTACAACATTATTACCAGAAAATGTAGACATCATTTTTCCAAAGATAGTAGGTGATGATCTTAAGACTCTTTATCGTCTTTTGCAAGCTAGTAAAACAAAGAAGTTGGCAATTAAACCCCCCGATTCTTATGGAGGACAACACAATAAGCATACCCTTGAACAATGGCTTTATAAATTACGTTCGTATTTTGACTCTATGGTCCTTACTGATGCCAAGAAGATTACAGTTTTTGCATCACCAACGGTGGAGTCCTTTAGAGTGAACTTCACCACAAGCATAAATGGTCTAATGAAAAAGATCCGACTCTGACATGGCAAAATGACGAGGACCTGGAGTGGAAAACTGGTCCCATGTGAGCCCAGTCCAGGACGAGTCAGCTAGGGTTCTACTCCATGCGTCCGAGGTCAGGTGTGCATTGTCCTGCACATGAAACAATGTCAGTCCGCGTTGTGAGTCTCCCTCTGGAATGATGTCAGTTGCTCTGTGTGTTTGGTCTGCGACCAAATGTCAGACGACTGTGTAGATGTAGGTTTGCATTAAGTATGGGCATGTGGAAGACTATGAGTCATCCCAAGGGGGCCGAGAAGGCCCCAGGCCGCCTTGCCCACCAGCCCTAGTATGGGTTGGGCATGTTGTCGGCCAATCCAAGGGGCCTGGCCAGGCAGCCGACAGGACCTTTGGGCCAGCCCAGCTAGGCAGCCAGGCCAAAGGGGCTGCCCAGCAGCCAGTCGGCCAGTGCCCAAGAGCTGCCAGGCAGCTTGCACAGGCCTGGATAGCAGCCCACAGGGCGGCCAGGCTAGATCAAAAGGGCCAGCCTTTTTAGGTGTGACAAGATAACTTTATTAGCATAAAATTGTAGCAAGACGTGGAGAGAAAAAGTAACCAGCCGACCAGGTCTAGAAAGGGGTATACAAACCCCAAGGCATAAATTCAATCCATCTATCTCATAATTCACAAGGTGTTGCAGCTACTCAAGGGCCAGGATAGCCAAGGGAGAAGCTAACGCAAGGGTGAAGGATTGAAGGGCAGAGATCTATCTCAATCAAGAAGGTTTAGGTTCAGGTTTAGTCTTTTATTTCAGATTTTGCATTGTTCTAATAAAAGCAAATACATCATTCATGGTGGGGGCCCTACAGAGGGTATTCGAGACCCAATATTGTGTCCTCTTCTCCCTCCCTCCCTCCCTCTCTCTCTCTCTCTCTCTCTCTCTCTCTCTCTCTCTCTCTCTCTATTTTTTGCACATCTATATTTAGTTTTGTGCGTTATTCTTGTCGTGAAACTTTTGCTAATTTCTGAGCATTGAAGTTACCGATCTCCCCCGAAGCTTCCGCATGTTACAGTGGTATCGAAGCCTACTTCAAGTGTAAAGATTCAGCAAGAAACCATAAATTTTTTCTCGCTCGTGTGGTTGGTTTTCAAACTCCAGTGGACCACCCCTTTCGGAGTGACTCCTATCCCTTGAAAGACGGTTGGTTTCAGTCTCCAAAAGTCTCCCACACACATAGTGGATGGTTAGACTGCGCTTCGGAAAGGAGGTGCATTTTCCTGCCATGGCGAGCTACGACGACGAGAGAGACCAAGGACCTTGGGACTGAAGTGCACTAGGTAGTCTAGCTAGGGCATCAGGCATGAGTGTACAAGAGATGTTCCAATAGATGATGCGAGCAATCGCAGACCAAAGCACCAAGTTGGAAGAGCAGAAGGCGTAGATACTGGGTCTGGAAGAGCGCACCCGTTCTCCAGCTCCACGTTTTCTTTCTCCTCCTCCCTCTCCTTTTGTTTCCCAGATTCCAGATCCTCTACACAAGGACCTCTTTGAAGGGTCACGACCGAAGCGGAGTTCAATGCTTGAGTTGCAAATGCGTGCATTGGAGATTCGACAACGTGAAGACGACGCCATGCGACGCGTGGAACATGAATGATACCTTGCGGCTTTGGACGCAAGACTGACACCAGCGGCTTAATTTTCCCGAGAAAATGAATTTCAGTAAGCACAATGGTAAACTCGACTTTGTCCGCGACCTTATGTAGCGGTTTCTATCGTCCCATTACCTTGAGCGACTCAAAGACGAGTTTAGGGGAGCGCGTCAGCACGCACAACCAGTCCTTTAGTTTGCCAATAAAATTTCAAACTTATGTTTGCAGTTGGGATTATCTGATACGGACAAGAAAGGGCAATTCCTTTATGGCCTTGACACACAAATCCAGTGGGAGGTGCATATGTCTAGGCCAGCCACCTTTGAAGACGCACTCTTGCTTGCGCAAAGTGATAAAATGAAGCATAATGGAGGAAAGCCCAAGATTTCGCAGCCGGCTACTCCCAAGGCTAACACCTCGGGGAGAAAAGGCCAGAACTAGACGGGATCTTCCCCAGGATAGAGCACGGGAGCGTTTGGCTCCAAGAACTTGACCAATGCGCCCAAGCTTACTCCAGACCAGAAAGCGGAGGCAGGCAAGACCGATGGCAAGTTGAGTGCTGAGGAGATCGCTTAGTACAAGGAGAAGGATAGGTGTTTCTTTTTTCATACAAAAGGACACTTCTCGGGAGTGTCCTAAAAAGACTACCGGTCCAAAGATCGCCGCCTCAGCCTCAAAGGCTTCAGTGGTGAGCCCAACTCCCACAGACCCCAATGGCTGTCCCTAGTTCTTTGGATCCCAATACTTCGGTTGGAGCAATCATTAGCCGCCGAGAGCTTGAAGATAAGCAGAAGGGCGCCCATGACTAGGAGTATGAGCCCAACGAATTGCTCAAGACCTTTGGCTACATAGGTGGCCAGAGAGTCGTCATCTTGTTTGACAGCGGCAGCACAGAGGACGTGGTCACAGAACAGGCCGCTCGGCGTGCCCGTGTCGTCCTGACTTCGGTGAATAAGCAAGTTGATTGTTGTAGCACAGGCATGACACAAGCGTCAAGTGTGAAGCTCTAGGTGCTAAATTAGTCATTCACCGCACAGAGTTTGTGCGTGATTTTATGGTTGTCCCTCTTGTAGGAGCAGACATAATCTTGGGTATTCAGTGGTTTCACAAGTTCCTTACTGATGTCAAGTGGGACAAGCACACTTTCCAGATTAGCTGGAATGTGTCCAACGCCCGAGTGACCATTAAGTGTGAGCCAGGAATCTCGAACTTTCCGCTCATAAGCCACTTGTAGGCTAAACGAGCAATCAAGAAAGGTGCACATTGTGTGATGATTTACATCCAAACTACCTAGATAGTGGCCAGTGCTTCCGAGAAGTATTTGGCTCTCCATGAAAAGTTCCATAAGATTTTTCTTCAGGACAATCTCCCTCCCTAGGTCCCCCGTCCAGACCGAAGGACCACAAGATCGACCTCCTCCCAGGCTCGAAACCCCCGAGCAAGTTTCCATATCACCTTTCCAAGACAATGGAATCGGTGTTGGACCGCCAACTCCAAGAATTGTTGCAATCCGGCTTCATCTGCCCCAGTGTGCCACCATTTGCAGCACCGATCCTATTGGTCAAGAAGAAAGATGGGTCTTCTCGATTGTGTGTCGATTATCGTGCACTCAATAAGCTGACTATCTAAAGTAGATTCCCGATGCCTCGAATAGACTATATTCTCGAGAGGCTGAATGGGGCTAAGGTATTCTCGAAACTTGATTTGAAGACTGGGTACCACTAGGTGAGGATTGTTAAGGGGAACATCCCCAAGATAGCTTTCCGTACGGAACAGGCCCACTATGAATTTGTGGTAATGCCTTTTGGCTTGACGAACGTCCCAGCCACATTCAACCGCATGATGATGCAGGTGCTCCGGGAATTGATTGAAAAGTGTGTGTTCATATTTCTAGACGACATACTGGTATTTTTAGCTACGGTTGAGTAGCATGACATTGATGTGGAGAAAGTCCTAAAGTTGTTGGAAAGCAACGAGCTCTACGTCAATGAGAAGAAGTTGGAATTTTATTTGTTCGAGGTTCATTACCTTGGATATATAATTAGTGTAGAAGACATTCGACTTGATCCGGCCAAGGTGGTCGAGATTATCAATTAGGAAGTACCACAGACTACTTATGACATCAGATCCTTTGTGGGTATATGCCAAGCATACTTCACCCACATAGACAAGTTTTCTAACCTCTCGACGGATCTCACCAATCTGCTAAAGGGTGTCAAGACTAAAAGGTAGCGGATTCGAATAACTCCACGAGCGTTGGAGACATTTAAGAACCTCAAGGTGGCTTTGTCAGAAGCGCCTTGTCTAGCGCTTACCTCATGGGACGAGCCGACCAATGCGAGTAGCATCGCAATTGGAGGTGTATTACAACCAAATGGCCATCTAGTTCCTTACATGTCTCGTAAGTTACTGCTCGCGAAAAAGAATTATTCGGTCTACGATCGGGAACTCCTCGTAGTTATTCAGGTCTTGAAACATTGGAAACATTTTCTTTATGGTCGTGACTTTGAGGTTCACACTGACCATCACGCATTACGTTGGATTCAGACAATGCCAAGTGCACAGTGGAGTGACCGACAGTACCGCTAGAGCCAGATATTCCAACAATTTGGTGGAATGATTGAGTATCTTCCAGAAAAGGCCAATCTAGTGGCCGATGCTTTGAGCCAGAAGGAATAGGTGACTTTTATTCAGACCATTAGACTCGACCTTGTTGATACGGGACTAGACGACATGAAGCGAGGAATTCGGTACACAGTGGGAACAGGCATTGGAAGCCATAGGACCATGCCACTTTTTGATACGTGATGGTTGGCTTTTCTACAAAGGCCGACTGTGTGTCATGAAGTCGTTTAGGGTAGCTCTCCTCCATGACGCCCACGACGTCATTATTGGTGGTCATAGAGGTATGAATTCGACTTTGGAGAAGTTAGAACGGCAATACTATTAGCCAAAGATGAGACAAGATGTGTTTGTGTATGTGCAACAGTGTGATATTTGTCAAAAGATGAAAGCTTTGTGTGGAAAGAAGATAGGATTGTTACAACTCTTACCAATTCTTGAGGGACCTTTCCCAGATATTTTGATGGATTTTGTCACGAATCCTCCTCCCAGTCCAAGTAAGCGTAATACTCAGTGCTTGACTATAGTTGATAGATTTAGTAAATTTATTATGCTTAATCCATGCAGGGCCAATGTGAGTGTCGAAGATGTTGCCCATTTGTTCATTCGACATTGGTACCTGATTGGCGGGATCCCTAGAACCATAGTGTCAGACCAAGATGCCAAATTTACCAGTCATGTTTGAAGGGCATTGTTTGATAACTTTGGTACTAAATTGAATTTTTCCAGTGCATTTCAGCCCACAGACGGATGGCTAGACAAAAATCTACAACCAGTTGGTCTTTGATGCGTTGAAGTGTTATGTCCATGATCAACAAGGTAAGTGGGAATCATATTTGCCTTTCGTTCAAGCTGTTTTGAATGATTCTTTTTCTTCAGCTATTGGCAGGACTCCATATGAAGCAGCGTTTGGGAGACCATTCCAGTCGCTATTGACCAGGACCTCGTCTTCAGTACTTGAAGCGAACAGATTGACGGAGTCTTACCAAGAGATTTTGGAGTCAGTAAAAGACAGGTTGGCTAAAGCGCAGGAGGCCTACACTCGACAGGCCAACAAAGACCGAAGGGATATAAAGTTTTCGGAAGGTGATTAGGTTTATCTTCGGATCATGAAGCAAAGGTTGAAACAAGTGGGCAAGCGATGTCCAAAGTTGTCATTCAGAAGCTTCGGACCTTTTCCCATCCAGATGCCTAAGTGCACCCCGAAGTGGATTGTAATGACTGTGAGGTACCGGTTTTTGGTCCCATATGCCTTCAAGGCATTCCGTGGACGTTAATATGACTTTCTTTCTTTCGTTCTCTCTCTCTATTTTCTGCACATCGCAAGTCTTGAATGGCCGTAGGTGGCAACACTAGCGGAGTCTTCAATCTTCGAGCTCTTCTTTGATGAAGCTTTAAACTTCAGTGGTTCTCTCTTCACAAATCTTCACTTCATGAAGGCTATGATCACCCAAATGCTCCCTTCAATTTGATGGCAAGAAGCGTGTGGTATTGTTATGCAGAATTGGGGCAAAGAGTGATTTTCATTGAGGGAAGACGGTGACCACAAATAGGGCTAAATCAGGGCTGAACATGGCGGGATTTGTGAGATATATTGTACATTAACCAGACTGCTCAAGGCAACACAACTCAAGCAATTCAGATTATTTTTCCTTTGTGGTGGTCCTTTTTTTTTTTTTTTTGAGGGGGTGCTTCCCATCTTGGCTCCTAGTAACTTTTCTTGGATCTTACATACAGCCCACCCTCCCAAGGCATGACTATTACAAATAAAAGGAAATAAAATTCTGATCTTTATAGGTTGGGCACTTATAATTTCTAAGCTCTAATGCCCTTCAAATCAACATTCCAAAGGGAGATGCTTGGGAAACGTTTTTGGTCTTTCCTCACTTGAAAATAGGCCAGCAATAGGTCTTCCAAGAATAATCAAGGGCGGCAGTAGATTTTTGTTCGTCCATAAGAGTTTCTATCTTAAAGGCGTAAGGTAAAATATGTGAATCGTTCTACTTGAAGACTCTTGTTTAGATTATGTGCGTGAAATGTTAGGGGAATTTGATGCATCCCTTAGCTGTCACTGAAAGTCTTTGTTGGCAGGTCATTGCAACTGTTTGTATGTTCTTGGCTGGAAAAGTTGAGGAGACTCCAAAATTGCTCCAAAACGCGATTTCTCTTGCTTATGAAATTAGGCACAAGAAAGATCCAGAGCTTGTACAACGGATAAAAGTGAAGGTGAGAAAAAGTGGTCAATGTAAGTAGTAATGAGATTTTTGTGATTATCATGAAATTATAGCTTTTTTATTCAGAGTTGATTGGCTTGGCTTGTATCCTGTCTTGGTTTTTTTCACATATTCAAAATTTACACCTTTTACCAGGAAGTTTATGAACAAGAAAAAGAGCTTGTGCTTCTAGGGGAGCGTCTAGTCCTTACAACTTTAGGCTTTGATCTCAACATTTATCACCCTTACAAGCCTCTTGTTGCTGCTATTAAGAAGCTTAAAGTTGCACAAAATGCTCTGGCTCAAGTTGCTTGGAATTTTGTAAATGATGGGTATGCTCGTGATGTTTTTTGCTCTCAGCATTTTCAGAATACAAGTTTTTAGTTTACTAAATGATGGGCATCTACAAGAAGGAACTTATTAGAACTAGTACTGTCCAGGCTGCGCACTTCACTGTGCTTGCAATTTAAGGCTCATCATATCGCTGCTGGCGCTATCTTTCTTGCTGCAAAGTTTCTCAAGGTTAAGCTTCCCTCCAATGAGAAAAAGCCTTGGTGGCAGGAGTTTGATGTTACCCCTCGACAGTTAGAAGGTGAGATCTTGGCTTCGCTGACTGAACTGAAAACCATTCTTTTCAATAATCTCTTATTAATGTGAGAACACTTGTATTGTTAACTTAATTGGTTGATGCTGATCACTAGAATCTTTCTCATCGTAATTATTTCTTCATGTTTGGCAGAAGTGAGCAACCAAATGCTAGAATTATATGAGCAAAATAGGGAACTGCCTGCCTCTTCCTCCATTGATCCCAGTGCCACCAGTGCTGCCGTGAACCATGACAGGAGGGCAGCGAGTGCAATACCTCCTGGTACACCCCAGGTTGCAGAAAAGAGGTCAGCAGTGGAAACAAAGGCAAGGATAGAACTGGAACCAAGTCAGCAGCTGCATTATCAGGGCGACAAAAAAACACCGTGGACTGACTTTGAGCAGGTGAACATTGACAAGCTGAAAACAGCAGTAGCCAAGAGGAGGAAGTTCAAAGCAGAAGGTGGAGGGACAAGGTCTAAATTGGAGCTCACTGATGAAGAAGAACTACTGGAAAGGGGAATGGAAAATGGACACAAAGATGGCCAGTCTGAGAATTCTTCTGCTGTGCATGCATATTACAGGAACCGGTATCATCATTATTCCCATGTGGAAGGTGGTGATTTGGAATTCACCAAAACGGAGCTCAGTAACGAGGACGAAATTTTGGAAGGAGACCTGGAGATGGGCCCCATGGATTGTTCTCCAGAGGACAAGCATCGGTTTCCCCATGCCAGGGACCATTATCACGTTTCTCAAATCCAGCGCAGAGTTGAAACTGAAGTTGACCACCATCGGGGCCAGAAAACGAGAGACTGGCAAGAGAGGGAACGAAAGAGACTGCGCTATGAGCATGCCAATTAAAGCCTCCACCACGCTGTTATTCTTATGGGTGGGGCTGGATTATCTGGTGTGTCATTGTTGTCATGGGAAACTGTAATGGCATTAAAGTCATTCGAGTCAAGTGTAAGGTACAGCACCACAGGAAAGGATTTTATAAGCACTAGAATGGACACAGCGGGGGTTTTGTGGTTTCAAAGGTGCTGGTTGATTTGCTGAGAGACAGAACCTGGTGAATCTTGGCATTTGAAGCAATTTATTTCCGAATAGAGATGATTGCTTATGCACGTTGAGTCCTCGAGCCAAACAGTGTCTATAATATTCATTTGCTTTACAGTAACACCTCAAGCTAGCCATATGACATGTATTGAAATGGTGGAGAATGCCCAGATTTTTAAAACCCTTAGTGGTTGACTAAATACCACAGAGATAATAAATCTGTAGTATGTTTTTCCTGAGCATGAGTTTTTCAACAGCAACGCCAAAGGTAAAAACTTAGGTTTGATGTAGTATTTTGGATGGGACTATGAGAGGGAACCTGTCAGGTCTTTTGAATTAGGTCTGGCTAGTTAGAAAAGACCCTGGTTTGGAGTGCCATGATGCCAATTTCTAAGAGAACTCTGCATGATGGAACAAAAGGGTATCCACCCTCAAGGCTTCGGGGTCAATTGGGCCCTCTCTCCTCCCTACAGTGGGATTAGTCCCCTAGATGAATTGGAACATTGAGATGCATGTTGGGGTGATCATGGTTAAGCCTCGGGCTCATCTGCTCAGGATCATTTGCAGATGCTCCTCTTATCATAGTGCACTTCAGGTGGAATAATGTTAGAGCTGCTTTGCCCAAGCACCTCCTGTGGGAGCAACACTATATGTAGCAAGCACCTCCCTTGGGAGCCTATATAACTGCTTTCATACAGATTGGATTTAAAATTTTACCCCTCTCTGTCTCTCTCTCTCTCTCTCTCTCTTCGCTGTTCGCTTCACTGTTCACCTCTCCGTAAAGAAGTGAGGGAGGAGACTCAAAGGGAAGAACACCAAATCATTCACACCACCATTGAGGAGGAGAAGATAGGCATGCCCGTCGCCTCAACATTCGAGTCACAGGTATAGCCGAGACACCCGACTCCACTCCCGAGAAAGATGGACAGCTTCTATGCATGAAAGCTCGGCTATAGGGAAGAGGACCCTCTCCCCTTCACCAAACAATGGAGAGCCGGGAAAGACTCAACACGCAAGCGAGCCCTCATCCTACAGTTTGCAGGAGAGACGGAGAGGGTCACCTTCATGAGAAAGAGGGTGATTCTATGAGGATTACAGGGAGATCCCATCTATTTGGATGACGACCTTACAAGGATGCAGATAGAACACAGGAAAACAAGCATGCCGAGAGTCCTACAGGCCCGGAAAGAGGACAAGAGAGCATTCTATCACGATGGCCATGTCATCATCGATGGCAAGGCCACCGATTAGTTAGCGCCAGGCAGTCTATGGGACATCGGCTATGGAGGATCCAGATTCACAGATACACATAGCAGTTTGGAACTGCAATGGAGAACTTTGGACACATCTTGGGAGGATGGAGGAGGTCATGGAGGGACGGGACATCATACTACTTACAGAGACGCACCAGAGCCCAGAGGGGGCTACTCAAAGTAGAGGGCTATCAATGGGAGTTTACATACAGGCGGACCACACGGCAGAGCACATCGAGAGGATCTGGAGGTATAGCGGTACTCTTCAAGCGAGGGCTACAGGAGCGCCTATAGGTAGCAGCACGTGACCAGGAGGCTAGATACATGTGGGTTAGACTGCAGCTCTCAGCAGATAGGGTGTTATACTTTGCTCTATGCTACTTCTCTCCTAGAGGATCGAGATATGCCATGACAGCAGAGAATGAGAGTAGAGGTGAGGAGGAGGACAAAGGGCCATTGGGAGAGTCAGCATATGCAGCCCTTTCAGATGAGATCATACGCTACTCCAACCTGGGGAAAGTCCTCCTTATGGGGGACTTCAATGCATGGACAGAGAGCGGACAGTGCGACATTTATGATTTCGAGCACCCCGAGGTGATGCACACACTAGAGGTGGAGGACACGAGAGCGCAGGGTGTCAGAGGACATGGGGCCGGATAACACCAGATATGGTCATCACTTACTTGAGCTGGGAGCGCGACACCATCTCATTATTTATAACGGAATGAGACAGTGGCAGGAATCAGGAGCACTAACATGCTTTCCACGATCAGGGGGTAGCACAGTGGACTACATCATGGGGTCCATGGAGACCACACAGGCGGTGGCATCTTTCACCATCCCCCCTGTCCTACTAGTGCGGATCACATGTACCTCTTACTGTCACTGGCGAGCTCCACACCAGCATCCACACAGCCCACACAGGCATCGCATACAACCTTCTACTTCACCCATGACTTGGCAGACATATATGAGTATCATGTATATGATGGGCTATTCCAGATGGATCCCTTGTCACCTCTAGACACACTCACCACCCAGCTGTCATCTCTACTACATACGGTTGCCACCCGCAGCTCCCCCCATCATAAACACATTGCACATACAGATAGATGTGGGAGCATGCCCCAGAATCGATGGTATGATGATGAGTGCAGAGAGCTATATAGACACCTCCGTGCCCAGAGAGCACTAGAGACCATAACACAGAGACATGCGAGCCGACAGATGAGGATCCTCACACGCCGTAAGAGGCGTGCATATGAGGAGGCACAGTACTGGGATGTATACCACCTACTCATGAGCAAAGATGCAGCCACTGCATGGCGCAGGATGAGAGAGCCTCGCCCTCGTACCCCGATTGAGGATCCACACACATGGCACACATATGCAAAGAGCCTCTACCATATCCCTCAGCAGCCGCACATACCACAGCCACACGGGAATCCCGCCCTACCACCTCTACTTTCTTTACCGCCTCGATGGTAGAGAGAGCTATCCGCCGGTTACAGCATGGGAGATCGGTTGACCACACAGGTATACAGAGTGAGCATCTTATTTATGCAGTTGACACACTGGGACCCTTTGTTGCTCACCTCTTTAATAGGACACTAGTGGAGGGCCTACCAGTTGAGTGGACTATGCACACCATCGTGCCTCTCCACAAAGCGGGAGACATGCTAGACCCCAGCAACTACAGGACTATCATGATTGGTCATACATTGGCCAAACTTTATGGCGCAGTGCTCGAGGCAGAGTTGAGCTCATATGCAAAGGAGGAGGGACTGCGAGCACCAGGGCAGGCTGGATTCTGACGAGCTTTCTCCACTATTGACCATATATTTACTCTGAGATGTCTGATTGACCATGCTAGGGCGCGGAAGAAGAGATTATACCGCTGCTTTGTGGATTTCCGCAAAGCATTTGACACGGTGCCACGAGAGACTCTTTCAGTGCCTACAGTCATTGGGGATCCCATCAGAGATGGTTTGATGCTTTATATGAGCAGGTCTTCGGGCGTATACGATGCCCCGGGGGGCTATCTGATGTTATTGCTAGCACCATAGGTGTGAAGCAAGGATGCCCACTCTCTCCTACACTATTTGGGCTATACATCGATGAGGTGGCTGACTTCATGGGTCATGGTGGTGGGGACGGGGTAGACATCTTAGGTACCACAGTCCATATTATGCTATATGCAGATATAGAAGTTAAAGCTATTTTTATAAAGCCAATTTGGGCTCACCTGTGTGTATATTCATCTCTACGCAAATAGGAATATGGAGTAGTGCTTTGGGTCTTCTCTATCTTCATGAGAGTGATTCCGAAGCACCCTTTGTATTCAAACAGTGATATCAGAGCAGGTTTTGCTTGTAAGTGGGACACCATTCTGTCATGGCCTTGTGGTAGAGCTTCACGTTCTTCTCCAGTTCTCACAGCAGCAAAAAACGAAGCGGAGGACTCAACAAGACAAAAGCTTAAAATCCAGTGCAGCGCTTTCTTCTCTTTGAAGTCTGGCTCGTTTCATTTGTGCACTGTGTCCCCCTCAGCACATCCAAGTAAAACGTGCAGTTACGCTTTCTCTGCTCACGCAATGCAACATGCGCATCAGAGAGCTTCGCCTCTCCCAGCAACGCGTTTTTTTTTCAATAATAGAGCGCATATTTTTTGATTCGAAGTTATAAGGTTTAATATTAACCCTAGTGTCGTGCTTGGGGCAGAAAGTTTCATCTACACGGTGGGAGAAAGCAAAAGGATGGGACCATGTTAGAAAACATTTTGTGTAGCATTATGCCACATTGCTTACCCAAGAGAAAGGAAGAACAAAATTCTCTTTGGTTTTAAGTTGATTTCAAAAGATGGTGTCTTTAGTGACGTGTTCGTGAGGATATGCAACTTTCGTTGAGTTAAGCAAAAGGGGATGTTACATGCATCCCGCACTTGGGTGCCATGTGGACATATCTATACAGCAGGTGCAGGACCTGGAGTGGTAACTTGCCCCTTGTGAGCCCTAGTCTGGGATGAGTCAGTTAGGGTTACACTCTTAAGCATCCAGGGTCATGTGTATAAGTCTTGTACACGGTCATGGTCAAGTGTGCAAGTCTCGTACATGGAACAGTGCCAGTCCTTGCCTTGCTTTGGAATTTATAGGCTTCTAGCCAAATTCAAGGGCACTAAAGTTGCATATAGGTGCATGTAGAAGTAGAAAGTGCAAGGCCATAGACTATGTCTATGTGGGCCCTATGCTTGGGCTTTCTTTGGGCAGCCCATGGACCAATGTTTGGGCCCATAAAGGCCATGGGGTGCAATTGGGCCAACCTATGGAAGGGCCAAGCCTCAGTCAACCAGCCCATACAGGCTAGTGCCACAGTTGGCCAGCTCATAGAGGCTAGTGCCTCAATTGACCAACCCATGTAAAGGGCTAGTGCCTCAATCAACCAATCCTTAGGGGCCCGGACAACAGTCGGCCAGCAATCTTGGTGAGTGAAAGGCGTCCCTTTATGGTGATAAATTCAGGTCATGGAGCTTTATCAATAGGCCGACAAACAATTTAACAAACCGACCCACATTGTTAACCCATGGCGGACATTGAGATGTATTATGTTTTACGTCATTAATTTAAATATTCTGAGTCATGGGCCGCGCTTGTCGGCACCATATGTTAAGGATGAAGGGATTGGGTGATTGCCGATGAGAGGCGCACCTTGAATATTAGTAGGATAAGGGTTAGGATCGACCGGCCATGTATGGGCGCCCAAGTGTGAACGGCCAAGTCACCTATAAGAGCCAAATGTAACCCTAAAATCCTCATTCTCATGTGTTGTGAATACAAGAGTGCTCTTGCCTTATCTCTTTGGTTTCCTTCTCCTACGTGTGAGAGAGAGAGAGAGAGAGTGAGAGAGCGATCGAGCACTGTGTAGCGGCACGACGGCGGAGAGGTGGTAGAGCGGCGATGGCGGCTCCTCCTTCACTGCTGCGACGCGGGAATCCTTCAAGGCGGCGGTTGAGCGGTGAGTGACACACCCTTTGGCATTCTGTTTGAGCTTCCTTCCCTGGTTGTATGCTTGCAGCCATTCGTGGCTCGCATACGGTGTCCGGCAAGTCCCCAGCTACGACCTGTGCGGCAAAAGCGCACATTTTTGGCGCCGCTGCCGGGGAGTTGCCATGCACCAAGCTCCAGTTTGCAGCTCGGTTGTTGCGTGAAGTTTAATCTACACTGTAGGAAAGCGACTGTGTGTTTGTTGTTAAGGTGTTTCTGTGTTGCATTTCTGTTTCTTTTGTTATATTTTCGCTCTGCGTGTGGGCGTGCGTTCTGTTATCTGGTTTCTGCGTGTGAGGGATTTCTGAATCCCCAGATCTGTGCTGTGTGTGCGAACTGCGCCGCGGCCAAGGCTGAACCCTAAGGAAACCCCAGAAAACTTATCTCACAAAAAAAAACAGAAAATAAAAAAAATTATAAAAATTATAAAAAATAAAAAAGAAAAAATTAAATTTTATTTTCAAAGAAAGAACCGAACGTGTGGAGAGGAAAGATTTTCTAATTGGAGAAAAAATTTTTGAAAAGAAAAAACCCCCCACGACCTACGACCCACGGCCCCGGCCCCGGCCCCAGCCTCGGTCTTCTGATATATATATATAGGAGAGTGAGCCTCCATAGCTTTCTTTCAAGTGAGAGCTTATGGAAAGTTGTGCCCTATATGTAGCCCACTCCCCAAGGAGTAAAGTGAGTATGTGGGATAAAGCCCTCACCCTTTCCTCCACAAGCAAATAGGCTTTTGCCCCTTCCCCCCAAGGGAAACAGACTGTTTTGAGGACTACAGGAGCTCTAGATAGGCGAACACGGTGCTGTAAAGCACACTAGGACTCTTTGAACGATACGCTCATTTCGAGCTATCATATGCCCTAGTCCAAGTTCGACCGTAAGTAAGGGGATCAAAAACGGGTTAAAAACAATACAAAAACAAGTAAAAACGGGGTGCGAAACACCTAAGAAACCACTTGTGTGAGTTTCAAGGGTAGTTACCAACGCACGTAGGGTACCCACGTCACATGCATCTACGCTCTGGTCGGGTGCTGGAGTCTGAGCCACTAGAAAGTGTTTCAGTCTACGCAGGCTCACACCATCCCTCCACGTTAGCATCTTGGCCTTCGGCTGGAACCCAAGGGAGTGCGACCCAAGATCCACGAATAGTGGATAGTGACTCATCTTCTGACTCAGAAGCCATGGAAGGATACCCTACCAAGAACCCTGAGGAGACAAGCCAAAACATGCCAGTGTGGGCCCCACAACCTGGATCTAGCATGTTTAGTCGTCTAATAGAGACCTTTAGTAGAGCTACACGCTCTGAGCATGCGACAAGCGAAGTAAATGAAGAAGGAGGGGTAGTAGATTCACCATTCACATCTTATGTAGACCCTACCCTCCCAAAGAGTGTCCATGTGGATATTCTACCCACTTCGTTTAATGAGGGCCCTACTGAGCTACCAACTTCCGATGCTCTTCCTAAAGTAGAGGTCCCTAGAAGCCAACCCATAAGAAGTGACTTTGCGTCCACTTCAAGAGAACCGTTTGGCACACCAAGTCTGGATGGGATATTTCTCAATGAAAATTGGGATTATGATCTACACACAGAGACTCTAACGGACCTATACACGGGTTACACATACCATGTGGGTTGGTTAGAAGTCCTACGATCTACATCTAGTGCCACTAATCTAGAAGAGCAACAGCAAATGATATGTGAGGTTATTCATAGGATTATCCAAATTGAGAGGCAAAATAGGGGAGTGAACCTAGTTTCCACTGGCCCTATGAGGTTTTTGGATACGGGCAAGGCCAAACAACCAACCCTATCACAATTGGAGACTCCCTCGGTGAGTCCCATAGACCCTTCGTATGTTGTTTCGCCTGGAGTCTCAATGCAGGTTGAGCCCACGAGCAGTAACTTTAGTTTTCCAACCTTGGCTCAACTTTCCATTAGGGAATCCACAATGCCTACCCCAATGATGAGCATGACAGAAAGCGCACCTGTTACCACTGTAGTTAGTACGACACCACTACCTAGTGGAACAGTACCTACAACAGTGCATGGTAGTGCCTATCGGCCTTATGTACCTATTGCTACTCATGCTCATGTGGCTCCTACGCCTCCTAGTATGCCAATGGCGTATGCTCCAAGACCGCCTTATCACAACCCTTATCCAAGAGGAGCTAGGCCTAGCTACATATCATATCCTACGTCATTTGCTAACATACTCAGACCAACGCCAACTCCTATCAGCCAGGCTATCCCAGAAGTGCCTCCACCAGCTATGCCTACCCACCTAGGTGATCTCGCAGCGTTTGCTCAGACGATTGGACGATCTATTGCGGAAAACATGCGGGGTATGCCTGAGAGAGAACCTAGAAGCAAGGCAGTACAAGTGGCTAAGCTCACTCAAAACTTCAGTGGTAACGAGGATTTTAGGAAGCACATTGAAGTCTTTGAACACGTGTGTGATTCCTTGGAAGAGCACAATGAGCTGCATAAGTGTAAAGCCTTAGGCTTAACCTTGAGTGGGAAGGCCGGAGATTGGTATCGAACCTTAAGGGTTGAAGAGCGCACTCACTACCCCACTCTCAAGAGATTGTTCTTGAAAGAATACATACGTGAGGGTGTGCTTTGGGGAGTAGCATCTCAACTCCAAAAAGCTGAACGCGAGGAAGGGGAGTCAGTGAGAGACTTTATAAGTCGATTGAAGCATCTAAATTCTCGCTGCACTCCCGATGAATGCTTCAATAACAACCAACTCCTCGATAGATTCATCCGAGGATTGCGCCACGAGGACATTTACAATGGCCTAGTCATTAGAGGTCTTACAACGTGGGAAGCAGTCACTGCCAATGCAATCCAGTTAGAAGACAACTTGATGATTGCAGGTAAAAAGGTGTCTTCAGAAACAAAATCCGTTAGTTCGCAAGTATCTGGGCACGAGCCAATGACGGTAAAACCTATTGCCAAGGAGCCCAAGATATCTGAAATGTCTGTGACCGACCTTACTAAGGCTCTCCAAGAATACTTTAGGGGTAATCGAGCTCCTCAGAATAGCCATATGTACCCAAGGAGAGAGCAACAATGGTGTTCGGTGTGCTTAGGACCACATAGCACGAGTGAATGTCCCACATTCAGAGTCAAATTCAATGGGAATTGCAATGCATGTGGTAAGTATGGCCATCAATCTAAAGATTGCCTAACACTTAAGCGAATGTTGGCAAACCAGGCACCACTAGCTTGGTCAAGCACACCTCAAGTACCCGCGCTAATGCCTGCACAACCTATCGAGCAACCGTCACAGCACATAGTTCCAAGGAATCCGAATGCAGTCCAGTCTGTGCCGTTACCACCGCCAGTGCTAGGACCACAACCTCCACATCCCCAAGGATTACCCCAATAAACCAGATGGGTTGTGAGTCACATAGTGCATGTGGGGATTATGAAGAGGAGATAGACCCTACTGCTCCATACGGGATTGATACGTTTGAAATGATTCCCCAGTACTACATGGAGGATCATTTCGGGCAAGTCAAGCCTGTATATCAAGCGGCTGCTCTCGCCACAAGGGGGCAAAACCTTAATACCTTGGCGAGGAGACCACCTCTTCAATGCTACGAGTGTGGTGGACCACATCGTGTAGCAGAGTGCCCTAATAGGCTACAGAAGATCTCTACTCAGATGCAACCAAATCAAGCGAGCACATCGGGAATGCCGGTACTTACATGTAATCGTTGTGGCATAGATCATTTGATCGCTCAATGTCCACATAATCCTAATGCACCCAAGATTACGCCATTGAATTTGGTTGAGGTCACCAACCAAGCACGAAGAACCACACCTGTTGTACCCGCGAATGTAGTTACACGGTCAATGCTTCAAAATCAAAACTACATTCTTGAAGAGAGGGATACTGCATCAATCGCTCAGGCAAAGAAAAAGAAAACACGGCGAAAGAGATCGCTTAATGCCACGAGCTCCAAGCCCAGTTCAAAGACTAACATAGGGACAGGAGACGACCCCGTGTATATGAATGATCCTGAAGACGATTCTGATTCAATAGAAACCATGGGGACCAAAGCCACTACCTTAAGGGAGGAACCCACACGGGAGCTCAATGAAGGAGAATCAAGCGAGTACATAAATAAGGAAAAACAGAAGGAAACTTCCTCGGCCCCACAACCAAGTCAGTTAATGCCCTCTCGACCACCCAAACTGACTGAGACTCCCCAAGACAAGCCACGTGGGCCAAAAACCCTCAAGAAAAAGATTGGAACTTACCCAAACCCAATTGAGGAGATTGAACAAGTACAACACTTAAGGGGTTTGGTGGAAGAAACACAAAGAGAACTAGAGCCAAACCCGAGAAAAGTCAAAATTTCAGACACAGTGTTTCCTACGCAAGTTCAGTCTCACCGGAACCATAAACCGTTAGCTATACCGAGTATCATTCGGGAAGAAAGTGAGGATAGGACATCCGGAAGTGGGCAAACACCCTTCTTGCTGGAAAGAATGTTTAGTGAGGGAATGCCTGACCCCATCGAAGAGGAAGTGATTCCATCTTCACTAGTCCCTAGTCAAGGGGCGATGTCTCGAAAAGTACCGTTGAATGTGTCCAAGCTAATGGATTTCATGTCCTCTGAGATCAGAACCACGATCATATCCAAATTATACGGAGATCCTGAGCTATTCTTAGCTCTTCGGGCATTTCTCAATGGAGAACTAAAGGCGGGGTTACCACAATTTGCAAATATGGATAGACCCGACACGCTTCAAGATGAAGGGGAGCATTGGGATCTACAACCCAACTTTGATGAAGATTCGGTCGTGGAAATACCTGTGAACAAGTTGGGACAGTACTTTGAAGGTGACGAATCTAATGCCACCCTCCCCATTACTACCAAGGGATTAACTCTAAAGGGAATCCTTGATGGTGGTGCTGGCGTGAGCATTGTGACTAAAAACTGTGGGGAATCTATGGGAAGACCTCACCTTGAAGTCACAAACATAGTGGTTAAGATGGCAAACGGAACCATAGCTAAACCTATTGGAATGTTAAGGGACCTTAAGATCAAGGTCCTAGGATACAAGGTAAAACATACCTTCATTGTAACGGATTTCTCCAAGCATCCTATGTCATATCAAATGATCTTAGGACGTCCTTTCATGAGGGAAGCACAAATGGTACATGACTGGTCGAAAAACCATGTCTACCTACAATTCCAGGACTCTGTCATTCGAGTTGATCTTGAGAATGGTCGTGCACATCCTTTAGGAAGCAAGGTTATCATCGATAATCGATCGGATACCACTGTTCATTCCGCCCCATTAAGGTATTGCTATACATGCAAAAAAGAGACTGATGATGGGAAGGATTCTCCTTACATGGATGTCCTACCGGGTATGACTGAGTCGGATAACGTGGATTGGGTACACCTAGCGGCAACCATAGACACATGGGAAAATAGAGGCACAAGTTGGGTAACACCTGAGGGGCAAAGTATGCCACCGTTAGTGCCAATAAACATGATAGGTGTTATGCACTTAACTCCTGATGGCGAGAACGTGGCAAACTCCACCGACACTGAAAGTAGCGAAGACTCTGACCAATGCAACTCTGAGTATGAATCTCAACAAGAAATTGACCCTGAGCCTGATGGGGAAAATGAATCAAATATTCACCCAAATGTGGAAGCAAGGTGCTCAAGGCCTAGGACAGTGACCTCCTGCAGTTCATCCAAAAGTGAAGATCGACCAAGTGAGTTCGAATCTGATAGAAACAAAAATCAAAAACTTGGTAAGAAGAAAACGAGACATAAGCGCCAACGCTATCGAGCTAATGTACGAACTGCAATAAACAAGAAGCGATCCACTGCAGAATGGCTTAGTTATGTAGGAGCCATTGATGCTCATCGGAAGATAGCGGATAATTGGGGACAATACCTCCAAAGTGTCATGTGGTGTATTCCGCAACCTCATGACGTCGCCCAATTAGAAATCGAAGAGAAGCCAAAACTATGTCGTACTACAAGAAGGCGGCAAAACCAAGAGTTGGCTCAACAACAAAAGGAGGCAGAATTAAAAGAAAAAATCGGGCACAACAAGAACCAGTAGACTTACACCCCGCACTCGAGCATTTCAAATCATTCACCACAGGGGAACGTAAAGTAGTCTACACAAAATCCCAACGAACGCAATGGGAGTAGCGGTGTCTACGATGGCCCTGCGGTAGTCAAGGAGATAGACTTAGCAGATCTGGGTGAGGAGTCTAAACCAGTTTTTATTGCTCAAGACCTCACCAAGGCGGAAGAAGCTGCACTTACGAAGCTTCTTAAAGAATTCAAGGACATATTTGCTTGGACATATCATGATATGAAGGGTGTTCCACCCTCGGTGGTGCAACACACGATTCCAATGATTAGCACTGCTAAACCAGTCCAGCAACGTCCCTACCCAATGAATCCTAAGTACGCAAAGATTGTACAAGAGGAAATTGCAAAGCTTGTAAAATGTGGATTCATATACCCTATTGAGCACTCAGAATGGGTTTCTCCGATAGTCACCGTACCAAAGAAGAATGGAAAACTCAGAGTGTGCGTTGATCTCAAAAAGGTTAATGCGGCCACCAGAAGGGATCATTACCCCTTGCCATATTCTGAACATGTGCTTGAAAGAGTGGCAGGCAAGGAGGCATATAGCTTTTTAGATGGGTACTCAGATTACAATCAGATCACAATTGCAGACGAGGACCAAGCTAAAACAGCATTTATCATGGAGTTTGGAGTGTTTGCCTTTCGCGTCATGGCTTTTGGCTTGACCAATGCACCTGCAACATTCCAACGATTGATAAACACGGCCTTTAAGGAATATCTAAGGGACTTCTGTGAAGCTTTCTTAGACGATCTTTGTGTTCATTCCTCTTGGGATGAGCACTTGATGTGTTTACGAAAAATATTTGAAAGGTGTAGATTATATCGCATCTCCTTGAATCCTTTCAAATGCCAATTCTGGGTTAAACACGGAGTTATCTTAGGGCATACACTGTCCAAAAATGGGATTTCCACTGACGAGAGTAAAATCAAGGTCATTCTGGAATTACCCCCACCCACCAACTACAAGGGAGTCCAACGCTTTATGGGCCACGTTGGTTATTATCGAAGGTTTATTCTCTTCTTCGCCGAGATAGCTCGACCATTGTATAAGCTTCTCATCGAGTTTATTTGGACCGAAGAATGTGATCGTGCCTATGAGCTATTAAAGAAGGCCTTGGCAAGTGCTCCAATATTGAGAATGCCTAACTGGGATTTACTCTTCCATGTGCATATTGATGCATCAAACTTTGCTATTGGGTGTGTGTTGACTCAACCTGGAGAACACAAGCTAGACTACCCCATTAGCTTTGCTAGTCGCCAGTTGAACGATGCTGAGATGAACTACACCACTACGGAGCGAGAAGGGTTGGCAATGATATATGCGGTAAGGAAATTTCGTTATTACCTCCTTGCCACCAAGTTTGTTTTCTATGTGGATCATCAAGCATTGTTGTATCTGGTAAACAAACCATGCTCCACAGGAAGAATCACACGATGGCTATTGATTCTTCTTGAGTTTGATTTCACTATTGTTGTGAGACCTGGCAAAAAACATGTTATGGCAGATCATTTGTCTCGCATACCTAATGGTGAAGCTCCTACGGGGGTTGATGATGACTTACCGGACACTTCCCTGTTCATGGTGGAGACAATGCTTGAATGGAGTGAGAAGATTGTAAACTTTTTGGTTAATGGCTTTCCACCCAAGGAGCTTCGTAAAGATCTAGCTCGAAAGCTAATCAAAGAATGCGAACCCTATTGCCTGATAGCTGGGACTCTTTATAAAAGAGGAAAGGATGACGTTCTTAGGCGTTGTGCCCGAGAGGATGAGTATCTATACATTTTGCAAGAGGCACATATGGGCGTAGCCGGTGGTCACTTCTCAGGAGACTTAACTGCGCGAAAGATCTTACAATCAGGGTATTGGTGGCCCACTATGTTCCAAGATGCATCACTCTTTGTGAAGGGTTGCAATGAATGCCAACGATATAAGAAACCCCAGAGGAAAGATCAGATGCCCCTACATCCAATCAAAGTAAACCAACCATTTGAAAAGTGGGGTTTAGACTTTGTAGGTCCAATTAGCCCAGCGGCCCGAAACACACAATCTCGCTATATTATTGTGGCCACTGACTATATGACCAAATGGGCTGAAGCGAAGGCGACACGTAAGGTAGATGCAAGGACAACAGCCAAGTTCCTCTTTGAAAATATAATCACACGATTCGGTTGTCCTTTTGAACTGGTGAGCGACAATGGTACGCATTTTATAAATGAAGTGATTAAGGAGCTCACAACAAATTTCATGATTTCCCATCATAAATCTACTCCTTACTATCCGCAAGCGGATGGCCAAGCCGAGAGTACCAACAAGACTTTAATCTCTATTTTGACAAAGATAGTTGAAGCTCATCGCATGGATTGGGATCTAAAGCTTACGACAGCTTTATGGGCCTATCGTACTGCGTACAAAGTGGCTATTAATTGCACACCATTCAAAATGGTATATGGCCAAGAAGCAGTCATGCCGTGGGAATTTGTCATTCCTAGTCTTCGTGTTGCAACTCAAGAGGGTTGGGATGGTAATCCCTTAGCAGAGCGTCTGTATATCCTTGAGCGGCTAAACGAAGAAAGACAATTGGCTGTGTACAATGCCCTTGTGGAGAAGGATAGAAGGAAAAAATGGTTTGATCGCCATCTAAAGGACAAGGACATCAAGGTTGGGGATAAAGTCCTGATGTATGGAGTGCGTAATGAAAAGAAGAAGCTCAAATATAGAGTATGTGAAATTACCCCGCAAGGTACCATTAGAGTGGAGACTCTCGATGGAGTTGAAACCATTGGATTCCTTAATGGGAGTAAATTCAAAAGATACTATGACCCCCTGAGCCAGGAGGAGTTACATGCAATCCATCAAAAGAAGGCAGCTAAAGAACAAGTTGAGCTTAAAAAGATACAAGCGAGAGTCGAAGCCAAAGAACGTCAACAGCGTGCTAGGCGACAACGAGAAGCCAACTTGGGGATTACACAAGCATTTTTCGAGGAGACAGACGAGGATTCACTGGAATCTGACCCACCTCTAAGATACCCAATTGAGTTACAGAGTCCTTACGGGGAGGTGCTGTATAATGCATTATTGGATACAGGAGCACAACACAATTTGCTATCATATGGCGTGTGGTGTCAACTGGGAAAACCACCTTTATCCAAGAGTTCTATCCAAGTTCAAGGAATCAACAAGAAGAAAACCCCTGTCTCAGGAATTCTGCACACTCCGGTCGCTTATGACAAGGGAACCATAATTCAAAGCTTTTTGGTTATGCCTGCTGGCACCATGGAAGGGACTGTAATCTTAGGGCGCAAATGGATGATGGCCACCAAGTGCAATATCGATTGGGCAACCAGACAAGTCACAACGCAAGAACCAACACTAGGTCTGACCGCTCAAAATCCCGCACCTAAGTCATCCACTCAAATATTAGATAACGAAAAATCACAAAGTCCAGTGGCAAAACCATCTTTGATTGTTGGCCACCCCTCTAACGCTTCAACGCCAAGAGTGGAAACAGGCAAGGTGGTCCCTAAAGCTTCGCTTACTATGCCAAAGAGTACATACAAATGGGTCCCCAAAGCTTCGTTAACAGCTACTTCCCCTACTCAATCTCGTTCAGCCACCAAGAAGCCTCGTAAAAGGAAAGCAGCTACCCACCCGAGAAAGGGCAATGTAACATCGCGATGGATCCCTAAAAAATTATTAGTAGCCCAAGGGTACTACGAGGGAAATGACTAGATTTGGGTCCCCAAACATAAGCTGAATCCCTCTACATCACCTGTAAAACCTTGCAAACCAATTGTGGCCACCCCAACGCGATAATTCAAGATCATGGTAAGGGAAAGGTAACAGAGTGCTCCACACCACTTCTTCCAGAGTTAGTTTGGATTCCCAAACGATATCGATCATTACCACCTAGCTCAGGAAGGGGGGAGCCACATGAAGCTTCTAGCTCCTCATGCCAGGCACACACTGATATAGAAGTTTCTACATGCTCTACACCTACTCTTGCCAACACCCAACAAAAAATCGATGAGTCTACGTCTCTCGTTGTAATAGTATCATCGGAAACCATTTCCTCCATTCGTCAATGGGAGCGTACACTACCATCTCTGCAATTGGATGTGGCCACAAGGGTCATAAAAAGCTATCTGCCCACATCACAACCTATGACCCGCTGGACAAATTGGTTCCAAGAGGCTGCAACATCATTGCAAATAATATGATCTACCCAAGGAAAGGGGGAGCATGTACTCACGCTCGACATTCTAATGCTTCCTCCTTAACCTTCTCCCCTGACCATGTAATTGCCAAATTCAAGGGGATGTATATATATAGCTTCATACATTTTTTTTAAAAAAAAAACAAAGAAAAGAAAAACAAAAAATAGTAAAAAGAGCAAGAGCACAAAAACAAGAGAAATATCCGTATACAATCAAGAACTAGATTGACCTGTCATAAACCTACTGATGCTATATCTGTGTTGCAGATATGGCAGATGCCCGATCATCATACACTTCATCCACTCCTACCTTTGGTGAGAGGTATCATCTGTACCTTTCTCAGATATTCCACATGTGCTATCCTGTAATTGAAACTGAATGGGATCATATAGATGTACTAGCCAGAGAGGAAAATATTGAGGAATTAGAATGGCTAATTCGCCTATTGACCATGACTGACCCCTACTCCGTAGAGGAAATATCCTTGATAGCCCAATGCTTTCCTTTTCCACAAGATGACTATCCTCGTATGGTTACATTCTTGATGAGTTTATATGGATGGGAAAATGAAAAGGAAATATCTGACAATGATGAATGGACGGATGAAACTCATGGCACTACTGAGGTTGACTTTATTTGTTTGGATGATGCGGATAGAGGCTTAGCCTTAGGGCTAGAGCCAGGACTCTACAACATCCTCTTACCGTATCCTCAGTAGTAGTATGGTGACTGGTAGGTAGGTTAGCGTTTCCAAGTTTTTTCTAGTTTAGATTTCCTTAAACAAGTCTTGAAATTTTCACACTGATGTGCCTCTCGAGGTATAGTGCTTGTTAGTTGATTGTACAGGTTGAAAAGTTGAGGTGGGTTCGCTTTCAAGTCCTGAGATTGCCGCAACGTTCATCAAAATATATCTACATCAGATTGCAAGCTGTCTCGTCAAATCAAGGAGATCTCCAATTACAAGTGTAATTCTTCCATACCCACTCTCTTTCATTTTTACTGTTCAATCAATTGCATAAACTATAATGCATGACCACATGGAAATCGTCAATGTACTACTTAGTTTTTGAAGTTGCTTGCATGCTAGTGTAAATCATTAATGAGCTTAACTTTATTGGAAATATTCCTAGGCAGCATGACGTCTTTAGTTAACCTTGGAATACGATTGTCTTAGGTCTAGGGTCAAACCATCTTAATGTTTGACACCTGGCCATGTGTGTGTTGACCTCTAGGACATAGCTATTACCCCTTTGTCGAAAGGATGCAAGACAAATTATAGTTCAGGAGCGAAGATAAAAAAGAAATAGATTTAAAAAAAAAGCCTACAATAAATGGCAATACAAGTCTATGATGTGCTTTAATGTTGGCCTATCGCCTTATTGATACTTAGTAGGCGAGGAGTATTCTACTCCAGACCGATGCCTTGGTTGGTAGGGGGTAGCCTTGCCTAAAGTAAGCTAATAGATTCCTAGATAATGCCTTATGTTAAACATGGTACCAGGATCGATGTTAGTTTTGCCTTAGGAAGGTCGCCATTGTGTGTAAAAATTGTCACGTGCATTAATTTAAAAAAAAAGAGGCAAAAAGCTCCTGTAACTCTGATGTTTCTAGTGTCCCTAGGCTTGTGGTATTAACTTGTTCTTAGAGTAGACACAGTGTGGTCATCTGTTTATTTATTAAGATTGGTCATTTTCCTTGACATAGGCCAGTTATAAATCTTGATTAACCTTTGACAACTTGCTTACTCTTAACCGCCGCCTTGAAGGATTCCCGCGTCGCAGCCGTGAAGGAGGAGCCGCCGTCGCCGCTCTACCGCCTCTCCGTCGCCGTGCCGCTACACAGTGCTCGATCGCTCTCTCACTCTCTCTCTCTCTCTCACACACGCAGGAGAAGGAAACCAAAGAGATAAGGCAAGAGCACTCTTGTATTCACAACACATGAGAATGAGGATTTTAGGGTTACATTTGGCTCTTATAGGTGACTTGGCCGTTCACACTTGGGCGCCCATACATGGCCGGTCGATCCTAACAATTATACTACTAATATTCAAGGTGCGCCTCTCATCGGCGATCACCCAATCCCTTCATTCTTAACATATGGTGCCGACAAGCCCGGCCCATGACTCAGAATATTTAGGGTGGTTGTGGTTGACCGTCTGCAAAACAGGGAAAAGAGTGAAAGTATGCTGGAATTCAAAAGATATAAAGTGTATAAATTCAAGCATGTTAGACCACAATGGATGTTGCTATGAGAACTTAGTTTAAGGGTCACATGAATGAGCTAGTGTAGCAAATTAACAGGAGTTTAAAATTATTGAAAGCGGTGAGTGACACACCCTTTGGCATTCTGTTTGAGCTTCCTTTCCTGGTTGTATGCTTGCAGCCATTCGTGGCTCGCATACAGTGTCCGGCAAGTCCCCAGCTACGACCTGTGCGGCAAAAGCGCACACACATCCTTGAGTCCTATAAAAGCATAGGTAGCAAAGGGTCAAAGCAATTTCATTGTTCACAAGTGTTGAAGTACTCCAAGGGCCAGGATAGCCAAGGCCTGATATAGAGTCGATAAAAATATTGTTGCAATTGATCCTTGCTAAAGAGCCTTGGTGAATACATCTCATGTCAAGAAGAGAACCAACTTGATCTTACCATCCATGATCAACTCATGCATAAGCAATACTAAATTATTTTCATGCGAGCATGAAACAATAGGTTGTTTGTAATGGTTATCATATTGCAACATTGTTGACTACTTTTGCACTATTCAATGTCCTCTAGAATCCACCAAGACGCATTGCCTTGCGACATGCAAAACAAGCATCTTTGTACTCGTAACAATAATGTGTCATGATTGAACATGTGATGTCTAGATCACCCCCCCCCCATGTAAGCCTCAATACCCACCAAGGGTCATGCACAAAGTATAAGCAATGCCATACTCCAAATTACCTTTGATGTACTTGAGCATCACGATCTTGCATTCTATGGATCTCTCGAAGCTTATTAGAACTTGCTCAATATAACCATCAAAACACTAATATTTGGCCGAGTGTGTGAGGGAGATTACCCAGTAGCTCTTTCTATATAGTTTTGTTTGTAAGTGGTATACTTTCCTACTTGTGATCCATGTCCATCAAGGTTATGATTGACCTCGTAAAATGCCTTTTTGAGTTTGAGGACTAAGTCCTCCAAAATGGAGACCATGAACTCTTGTGGTATACTTTCCTACTTGTGATCCATTTGAACACAAGAGCAAAAGCAAAAAACGCAAGCAGAAAAATAGCACAAGAGAGAGAGAGATGTAGGCGTGTAACTTTGCTCTATATACACAAGAAGATCCCGAGGAATGATACAAATGAGGTATGGGGACTGAGGACCTATATATACCCCCCTAGAGGGCAGTTGGCCAGCATAAGGAAAAGCCCACGACTGATAAAAAGGTCCACGACTGCATAAATGCAGTCGGCCAGCAATCTGGTGCCCAAAACTGATCAAAACCAGTCGACCAGCAGCAAGAGTGCCCACGACTGATAAACACCTAGTCGGCCAGCACTGTACTGCTCTTGGCACCCTCTCGTAGCCCTCCCAAGCCTCAAAAAAATGGGAAAAATACGGAGAGTAGGAAAAATGGGAAAACACCTCATAAGGGCGGGCACACCCACAACAAAGGCCCTGGTATATAAATCCAGACAAGAGATGACTTCTAACATTCACATCCATGTAAAATTCGTTTTTTCGTTTGAGGACTAAGTCCTCAAAAGTCACATACCCTCTCACATCCATGTGAAGCACTACCCATCTTTGCATCAATGTTTTAAGGCACCAAAGGCCATTTGGATTGTGCTCAACCTTGTGGTAGCAAACCTCCCTTGAAAGGCAAAACGTTTCACTTGCGCAAAGCATTTTTTATTAGCCATGCCTTGTAATTGTCCAAAGGGCAACAAAGTGGGTGGAGATAAATGACTATTTTGAATTACTAAACCAAAATGTTATTATCCACATGATCTCAATAATCTTGCCTTTTAAACTATCCACAAATTCCTAAGTGTGATTTAAAAGAACAAAATTTTTAATGTTAACATTGCTTATGACCTTTTGTAAGGCACTCATGCCATCTTTTTGTAATTCAATTGTATCTTTTGTAATACGGTGTTGTAACTCATAAACCAACCTAACTCTGAGCTTACATGGTAATGAGGAACTCAATGGTCTATGTTGTATCATTAGAAAAGAGCTAGTGGACCTAATCTAGTGAAATGGAGAATTATTTTAAGTTGTGGCCAATCATAGTGTGAAAATGCTCCTTGTATATAAGACAACTTTGTAAGATCATGCAATACACATTTCCCATTGTGAACTTAATCTTTGAGCTCTCTACTCTTCATCTCTTGCCTTCTTCCTTGCATGATTTCACTTCCTTCTCTATCTCTTGCTTGACACCACGAAGATTATTCAAATACATGCCATTCATGTTATGATTGAGCACATTTTGTCTCTTGAAACAAGGGTATGAAGACTCACTGGGTGAGGAATTTATTCAAAACGAGTTAGGAGAGCACTGAAATGGGTGGCGGGACTAATAAACTTCTCGTCTCCTTTGAACCCTTTATTTTAATAGTCTCATCCTCTCCTTTGAACCCTTTATTTTAGTGGTCTCATCCTCTCCTACATGAATGTTCAATAATGCACTATATAGAAAGTGTGTAAGTCCCAATTGTAGTATGAAGCTAGACTAGTACTCCTGCACCATGCAGAAGTAGATTTACACCAGTAGAAATGTGGCACTCACACTCTACGCCATCTTGAGGAGATCCTATTTTGACACTGTCCTCATAGGACTACGTACATCGAGCATACATCACAATGTATAAGTTCTAATTTTTGGACAACCCTTAGTAATCCATCTTTTGAGAATGATGCTCATGGCATCTTGCTCGAAATGCACCCCTCACATACATGTTTGATAGGGGCCTCAAGCTATGGCAACTTTGACATCGTTTCATTCCTTTTAAATGCAACAAACTGCTAAAATTCAAGTCACCAAAGCAAGCATACCATAGGTCTGCATCACTCATAGCACGTGTGGATGTAAACGAACAAGCGTCATATGTGCCAATCTCTCATACATGTCCAACCTATAAGGGAACCACGTGAGTTAAGAACCAAGACAATAGAGCCTGAAGCATACGAAACTGCTCATGAAACATCGATACATGGATACTCGATGATGCATTCAGGCTTTATACCCCGTGAACAACCAAGAGAAGCATCTTTTGGGGCACCATCTTATAGATATGTGGGACCATCCTATACACACATACCTCCCGGAATGGAACCCATACACATGGCTCTTGAGCTAGTTATAGAATCGATAAAGACCAATTTCAAAACTCACATAACCCCAGAAACAAAAAGAACATTGATGTCATTCTGGTATTAATCAGATCAACCAAGGGATTAAGGGAGAAAGCGAAATATGGTCATCCTACGATAAGACGCTCTCTCATAGCCAAGCTGATTTCAAAGTTAGATGGAATGGGAGATCCCTACAACCACATCTAAGTTGCATTCAAACAGATATGTACCACATAAAGGGTGACTGAACCTCGAACTAAGATAGATGCTTTCTGCTTAACTTTAGAGAATACTGGTTTGGTTTCAATTGCTAGAAGATTCCCAAAGAGAAACCATGGAAGACTTCGATCTAGCATTCATAACATGATGCTCTAAGATTGGTATCAAGCATGGCTCAATAACTCAACTTTTTACTAATTCAAATAGCTTGAACAGAATGGTGAGATAGTGTATTAACCACCTCAAGAATTTGAACAACAGGTGTCCAATTGAGGAAAAATCGATCCAAACCATGCTAATTTTGATGTTCAGGAGTAATCAATTACATAATGTGCTATATACCAAAAGACATCGAACATTGATAGTGCAATGTTGCTTGAATGTCATATACTTTGATGATAATTTTACCGGCATCCTAACCATAGAGAGCCTATTATCAGAGTTAGTGACCAAGACAAAGCCCAGCGTCCAAAGCCAAGATTCAAAGAAGGCCCTCGGGGGGTTCACCTAAAAATATGTAAGCATAGCACGTGAGTTCAAATAAAGAGGTTTTTTAATTTAAAATTTTAAGGTAAGTTTACAGAAATACATTTACAGAAGGGGTTTTTTAATTGATTTTGGGAGGGAAAAAAACCCGTAAGTCCATAAAGAAAAAGGGGTCATTTTATTCATGAAAAATTTATAGTTAAGAGGTTTTTTAAATATCCATTGAACGCACGTGATACATAGGGTTTCTTATTAGTGCACCCCATGAGAGAAGCCCAAGGCACCCAAGAGTGTTGAGACATATAGCGAATGATGTAATCAAAGGACTTCAAGGAGTACTCAAAGAGCAAAGCTAGACCAAGAGAGTTGGGCCATTCTAATTTAGTTTCTAGATGAGAATTGATGTGGTTTGCTGTTTGTAGAAGCAAAACCACACAAACAACCCCTGAATGCCCAGCCCTTAGCGAGAGAGAATCAGTGGTGTGTTGTTTATAGAAGCAACCACACAGCCCATGAATGCCCAACCCTTAGCGAGAGAGAATCAGTGGTGTGATGTTTATAGAAGCAACCACACAACCCATGAATGCCTAGTCCTCAAAGAGAGAGAACCAATAGAGTGAGTATTGCAAAAGATACTAAAATCATGAATCAACCAACTGCTACCACACCCATGAGAATGATGAGGATGACTAGAGTGCCAGCATTTCCGGCACACCTTCACATCCATTAGATTTACCAATGCCACCTCCCAGCGGCGTAGCTTACCCAAGTAAGAACCCGATTGTTGTTAGGAATCCTTATAGGGACATGGAGATTTTGCCTCTAGTGTTACCTTCTCAAAACTGGCTCCACCAGGAACTACTCCTAGGAGGCTAGTCGAGATAGAGCCAATTATAGATGAACCAACACACCCTAATTCCCTATGTTGAGTACCTAGGCTCAATGGTTGGAAGCCCAACACCAAGGGGGGAACACCATGTGGCCCAACCTAGACATTTGATGCTATACACACCCACCCGAATGCAAACAGCATATGGGGATTGAAGATTCAGAGATATCAATGCACCAAGGCAAGCTCCTTTAGCCTTTTAGATGCCTAGGCCCTCATAGAGTGCTGATTGTTTCCCAATGAGAGCTAACCTAGAAGAGAAGCTACTAGCTATTAGATATGTAGTAGTACTGCACTACTGTGAGGTCATGCACTTATGCCATGGGCATTTTCGTCCCACTGGATTTTTTTCCATGGTCATCCAGGTGTGAATGAGCACCTTAGGGTTAGTTAGTATATAAGTAACCTCATTTAAGTTTAGGCTTGCTTACTCATTTATAGCTTTTATCTCTCTCCTTTGAGCTTAACAATCTCCCTCACACTCTACACCCTTGTGTTCTTGTCTTAGAGCATTGTATGTGTGTGAGTGTGACTCTCCATTCTCTGCAACATCCAATAGTTGATATCAGAGCAAATTTTTTCCATAACTTGCTTTCTGGTTTTCTTCTTGACTGTGTATAAGCTTCCATAGCTTGTGTTCAAGTTTTCAATAGCTTGTTTCAATTGGCTTCTATAGTTTTAGTTTTAGTTCAAGTTGAAGCTTCTAATAGTGGTATTCAAGATTTCCATTGAAGCTCTCTCTCTCTATATAATTAGTGAAGAAGGCTCTTCATACCTTGTATTAGCACTTATACTTCAAGAATCATCTCCCATACAATCGATTTGTACAAGGGATTCAAGCTACAACCAAGCGATTCAAGACAACTGTAATTTTTAGATTTTCTCACAATTGGATTGATTCGCTTCCAGTGGATCGTTTCTTCAAAATGACCCGATCCCACTTTCCACTGCCTCACTAGGTGTGCTGACACATGGTGGATAGAATCGCCCGATTCTTGGATTGTTTTTATCTCGAATCATTTATAGGTTTTGTAATCGACCGATATACAACTCTTGAATCGTTGCTTTCTTAGATCAACTAATTCCATTCTTTGATCGCTCGTCGTCAAGTCCACTTTCTAGAATCACTACAATTCCTACAATTCTACTCCCACAAGTTTCCTTTGGGATTCCACTTTTTTGGCGATTCCACTTTTTAGTGATTCTACTTTTTTGTCAATTTCACTATTTCTAGCAACTCCTCTTTTCATCGATTCAACGTTTTGGTGATCCTACTCCGACAATTCTATCTTTGTGATTCTTCTTTGGCGATTCTACTTCACTTTCTTGGCGATTCCACTTTTCAGTGATTCTACTTTTTTGTCAATTTCACTATTTCTAGCAACCCCTCTTTTCATCGATTCAACGTTTTAGTGATCCTACTCCAACAATTCTATCTTTGTGATTCTCCTTTGGCGATTCTACTTCTTGGATCAACCGACTCTACCTTTTTGGAATCATCCGATTCTACTTTAAAGGATCCTCCGAGTCTAGCTTTTCGGATCGACCTCGATTTTGCTTCTCGGATCGTCCGCTCTACTTTCTTGGATTTTTCAATTCTACTGCTAATTTTAATTAATTTATAGATTATTTTAAAAGTATCTAAGATTTCAACTCAAGATTATTTTTTGCATCTTCCCTTCTCAAATTCACGAGCAGTCACATACAGCCACAACAACTCTGCAAATTATTTGTTTAGTGCTCTTTCCAAAGAGGATAAATTCGATGGGTCAAATTACTCCCTTTGGAGTTTTATGGTCGGTCAGGGCGAGTAGAACCAATAAGTTCCTCAAACTACTACTGATCAAAGAAGATGGGATTCACAAGATGCTCAAGCTTTGGTAGTGATTGCCTCGTCAGCCAAACGATCTATTGTTTCGCACATTCACATAAAACATGCATGCTTGCTTGGAATACTCTAGTAGTTATGTATCATGCTAAAAATGATGCAATGATTTCCTTCCTCAAAAGGCAACTTGATATTGAGAATATGAAAGAAAAGGAGTGATATGATTAATATCACCCAAGTTAACTCTTTGCATGAATCTTATCTGGGTTTAAATATTATCCTCATTATGGCTTAATGGATTGGTTTTGGTACACAATGTCTCCTCTCCTTCTTGATTTTACGGAGTTCTTTCACGTTTAACAAGATGTGTTTCAATGTCAATTGGTGACCCAATCAACACTTCGACCAATTTGAGCATGATCTCTTGAGAGTGTTGTTTGCTAAGGCTCTTGTTCTTATCTTGGGGTGGTGGGTCATCTCAGTGCTTTGATTTCACTTTCAATTGCCCTAGATGAGGTATTATATCTCATTTCTTGGATCACTAGTAAGTTCCCATTTTTCTTTCCCATGCAATGAGAACGAATCTTCTTTTAAGAACTTGTAGCAATGTTCACATGCATCGGGTCCTTGGTCCCAATTCTCGTGCATTATGTCACTTTTACCTCCCGTGCTTTTATGTTTTCTTCAAGCCTCTTTCCCTCATCTTGATATTTAGTCATAACCTCTTCAATTTATGCAACTTCAGCTTTCTTGGTTTTAGAAGGTTGTGATTGGCTTTTGTTTCGATACATTCTCCTCTACCCCTTGTGTAGAGTGTTCTTCGGTAGGTAGGTGCACTCCACATTGGGTAGTCTACAACTTTGTGTGGTCCACAACAATAGAAGCTCTCATTTCTATCCCTAGTTTTTGTTTCCATTTGAGTCAAATAGACTAGATGTGTGCATGAGGCTTCTTGGTTTTAAGGTGATTATTATGTACTTGGTTTTAAGGTGATTATTATGTACTTGTTTGAACGTGAATGCATACATTGTGAGATATCATGACCAAAAGCCTTACAAGGATTGCAATATGGAAAGATGGTCTTGGTGTACATGTAATGTGAATTGGGATGGTAGTGCCCGCAATGTGCACAACACAATAGGTCCACAATAGGTTGTAAGGGTTGTTAAAAATCTAGTTCATCCTCTTTCTTGTATTGACTTTCAAAGCTTTCAAGTAAGGCATTATAGAATTCTACAATGGACATCTCAAAGATCAATGTCTCGTTACTCCTTGCTTTCACTAGTTTAGACGAGGAAGAGCTCATGTCAATGGTATCTTCCATCATGTTATCATCCAGACAAATTACTTCTTTGCAACATTGATCAAAAGAATGTGGATTTGATACTATGATCAAATTATGCAAAGTTTTTTTTCTTTAATCCTATAAGGAAACATCGCTTCGTTTGTGTATCATTGAGTTTATCCCCATCCTTACATTGTGAGTTCAGGGTTTCTTGCATAAGATATAATCTCGTATGGCTTCCTAGGGTCTCTAATCTATCCCGTAGAGTTTTGTTGTTGCACTCCACTTATGACCTTGTTTAGAGAATCCATAGATAAAGGTAGTCTTCAGAGTTTTGAAATTTACCTTAATCATAGGTATCAACGTGATAAACCATCTGCTAACCTTTCCCACTAAGCATAGATTTAGTGCATGCACCTTGGTAGGGCAATCCAGATTTCCAACAAATGCTTCACGTCGTTGCTCAAACACTTGTATGGATTAAACGGTATTGATAGATCCATCATATTTTTCCATGAGCTTGGAAATTTCTATGCATACGAGATTACATAACTCCCTTGGGTCATATGTAGATCCTTATTTGGTTAAAGCACCATGCACATGAGTCTAAATGACTCATGTGCATGATAGGGTGCACATACTATTGGTGAAAATAGTGCAAAATTTTAAGAGTTCTAAATTCCTAGCTCAAAATAATTTTTCAAGGTTTTATTATATAAAACCTTGTGTCTAGCCTAAGCAAACCTAAACAGTACTCTAGTTTGATTTTTTTATAAAAAGTATTCAAAATCACTTCCATAAGATTTTAACATTTAGCCTCTATTATTTAATAACCTTCCCAATCCCAAAATATGAAATTTATTCGACATGGTTTTCTCAAGCAATACACGTGTGAATATCTAGGAGGGAGTAATGGCTGTGGAAAACTCAAATTTTTCATGCCTAATTTTCTTTTCAATTTTTGAGTTTAAAATCACTTCCAAAGGACTTTACAGTTAGCCTCTATCATTTTATCATCTTCCCAACCCAAAATATAAAATTCTTTCAACATGATTTTCTTAAGAAAGTGCGTCAAAATCTAGGAGATAGTCACGACCATAAAAAACTTTGGTTTTTTACTCTAATTGTTTTCCAACTTTTTAGAATGAGATTTTCAAGATAAGATTTTCGAGCCTTAGCAAGACAACCCCTCCAATCACTAAGTGATTTTCACAACTTTCTTCCAGCATGAATTTCTCTGGTTTTTCATGCGTGTCAGCATGAATGTATGTATACATACATAGTACATACACACACACACACATATGTGTGTGTGTGTGTGTGTGTGTGTGTGTGTGTGTATGCCCCATTGTCTTCTAGCACATCTTGTAGGGACCCCCTTGTCTAGCCACCCTCTCACCACCCCTCGTGATGTCTGTTCTCATAGCCTCCCTTCCCTTTGGTGAATCCCAAGTTGGGATCCCACTTGCTCTCCCTATCTCCTACGCTCACTCCCCTTTCAACTCCCTCATTGCCTCTACTCACCACTCTCGCCACCCTCACCTATGTTCCCTCAGAGTTATCCCCTACTCATTCATTAATCATCTCCTCACTCTCCTTGCTTCGCTCATGCATAGTTCCTCACCACCCTTGCCAGTATTCACCTCCTCTCTCTCGATCCTCACTACTGCACACTAACACTCTCTTGCTAACAAACCCCTTACCAACCAACCAACCTCCCCTCACCAATCACATACTTTTGTCTCCCTCTGGGATTCTCTATCTTAGTCTCCTTCACACTCTCTCTCAATCTCTAGCCCCTCTCTCCCTCTCGCGGTCTCATCTCCAACTATTTCCACCTCTCTTTCTCTCCTGCTCCCATACCTCTCACTCATTCAATCAATCTCCTTCTCTATTCCTTCCATTTTAATTTTCTCTATTAAGATAAAGAAAATAACTATAAATTAATTATCAATTGTATAGTATGCATAAAGCCTAATGGTGGGAGAATGAATTAAGAGATTTGAGGTTCTATCTTCAGGAAGTTCTCAAAATACTCTACCTAAGAGAGGGTATCCACTCGATTCCCAAGCCATGTGAGTTACATCTTGGCAATAAGTAAAGGTTCAACCATGACAAAGAATAATGGCTCATGGAGGACTTGCAAAATGCGGAGGATGTGGGCATCCAAGAGTAGTTGACTGTGATGAGAGGATACAACTGAACCTCAAATAGCGGTAGCTACAAAGGAAGTGGACCAACTCATCTCCTCCTAACTACAAATATTGGACCTCCACCTCGTCGTGTTGCACACACACACACACACACACACACACACACACACACACACACACACACACACACACACACACACACACAAACACACACACACACACACATATATATATGCATACATATATACATACATACATATATATATACATACATATACACACATATTCACATACATACATATATACATACATACATACATACACATACACACACACATGCATAGATACATACATACATACATACACACACACACACACACATACACATGCATAGATACACACACACACACACACACACACACACACACACACACACACATATTAAGCATGATTATCTCTCGACATGAATTAAATTTTTAGAGAGAGAAACTCATACATGAATTCTAGAGACATAAAATCATTATTTCTCTTCCCTAGCTTTTATAGTGGTTTTTGGAATCAGATTCAGATCTGTGGATAGGGTGGTTTTCATTTCAAATGAGTAGGCAAAAAAGATTTTACCCAAAAAGGCAAGTGGGAGACAAAATAACACTTTATGACACCCTCTTACACCCCTCTTTAAAGCTTATGACATATTCTTCCTTTTTTGGCCTTTACCCCTTACACAACATGTGTTGAAGGCCTCTTACACCCTCTTACACATACCTTAAATGCATTACAAAAGAGAAAAGATTCAAACCAACTAATCTCACTTTAATTAACTCTAATGAGTTATAGAAAATTATGCTTAAGAATTAATCAAGGATTATATCCCTTACTAATTTCTTCCTTTGTGGCTAATCCTTGGGATCACATTAATCTTTAATTATGAACTAATTAACATAACCAAGCACATCTTATATAATTGCTAAACTATGTGCATGGTTTAAGGTGTAATCAATTTACTAATCTATGATTAATTATTGTTTGATTTATTGCTCTTTCCTCTTGTGTGCAATGAGAAAAAAAGAGAAAAAATCATCAAATTGATAGAATAATTGGATGTTTTTATGTATCAAAACACACTCAAAAACATCAATTTTGACTATCTATATGATCAAATTGGACATGAAAATTTTATTTTTTTATTTTTTAATTCTTGAAAATTATTAATCACCTCCTTTATCAAAAAACCAGTCTATTAAAGGACATAATGAAAATCAAGAGTTTTTGGTGGTTTTTTAAATAGATTAAGCTACCTAAGGTCTATGCTAACACTCTAGATTTTACAACAAAAACTCATCTAAGGAGTGAAAATTAAGCTCTATGTTAAACAGAGCAAAAAATCAATATGCGTTCTAATGCATATTTTGATGCAAATGATGCAATTCATATACTATTATATACATGCTATATGTACACTAAAAACTATTATACAAGTAATCAAAATAACAAATCAAACAAAAAATGAAGCTACCAAGCATCTTAAATACATTACTTAAGAGAATGGGCAATGGGTTATGTGTAGATTTAGAGAACAAACAACAAAAAAAGTCAAACAATTGCTCCTCAATAGCAAGGGGTCCAACAGCCTCTCCTAAAAACACATTCACAAGAGATTACCTTTGCAAGTTACAATTGCCATCGTTGGGATATTTTCGATTGGCTGAGTCGAGCACACCGCTTCAAGAGCTCCACACCTCCTTAGGAAGCAGTTCCCGTCTCACCATACCCTACGAGCGTTGTTATACCATCACTTTAGACTATGGGTTCATGTTCAAATCCCTCCTCTCATCTCAAATCACTCACACTCACTAGCACGCATTAGAGAAGGTAATTAGCAAGAGGGTTAGCAAGAGCTACAAGGCCATAAGTGTTCAGACACACATAAATTATGGTCGATCACGGACCCAAGGCATATAAGTGTCTTTTTGCTTATACAATTCTTAATCTCATAATACATACATGAAGTATATTCACATGGAATCCATTCTAACTTTTTGCCACATGCTCTTGGACTGGGATCGCCATAAGTATTCTATCGGACCATTTCTAGGAGCCTATTTACCTCTCGCAGAAACACATTCACAAGAGATTACCTTACTAAGCTATAACCATCATGGAAATCTTTCCAATCACCGAGCTCAAGCACACCACTTCAAGAGCTCCACACCTCCTTGGGTAGCAGTTTCTATCAATCTCTCCTCCTATTGTCATACCATACATTGGAATACAAGTCCTCGTCCCTCATCTCACCTTAAATTTCTCATACACTCTCACTAAAATGCATTAGTGAAGGTAATTAGCAAGAGGGTTAGCAAAGCAAGACTCAATTGCACAATGGGAGAGTATCTTGTATTATGCGAGAAAGTGACTTATATGCCATTAGTGTTCACATACACTTAATTTATTTGTCGATCAGGTGCCCAAGGCTCATAAGTGGCATGTTGCTTATACAATGCATGCTTAATCTCATAATACATGTGTGAATTACATTCACAAAGAATCCATTCCACCACATGCTCTTGGAGTGGGATCGCCATAAGTATATGTCCATACCATTTTCGAGCACCCATCCAAGTTGTAGATTTGAACATCGTTGCTTCATAGATTGATCATACATGCTTTTGGTCTCTCTTCCTTTCCTATTTTATATAGAACTAAGTGGGAACTCTTGTTAAACCCAAAATGGGTTAACATATGCATCCCCTATCTCTTGGTTTGGGTGGACGACTACATCATCCTAATCTTGCGCATTGTCTACTAGGTCTACTGGCTTGCAGGAAACACTCATAAAAGATGTAATGTTTAGACCTATAGAGATGGTCATGATGAGATCAATCAATGAGCGATAAGACATCTCGTCTCTCATGGTGGGGACTACGTCTCATGTGGATATCCTTGGTTCTAGCAATATAAATCCTGCATTGTTTTTCCCTTGTCTTGCTTGACATTATAGATTTATTTAATGGGACTCCATCTAGCTCTAATGCACAAGAATCCCACAATGAATGTCTCAAGACCTCGTAGCTAACCTTTTCAAGTGGATTTAGAGGCCTAAAACACTGGCTTGCTTTGCCTCATTCATACATTCAATATGTTTCAAAAAACATATTAAAAGAAGCATCATTGCAACATTAAGGCTTGCAGTGAAGATAAAATCAAGGAAGTATTGAAGATGAAGACCAAAAGCAATACGAGGAACAAGGGGAAAATTAAGACATCGCCACAAAGATCAATCCTCCTCATCACCAACTGGGCAAGGCCCTCTTCCTCCTCCCCCTCCTGCTCCCTCAGACCTCACCATCTTAGCCCACCAATCCCCCATCACTTCTTCTTCTTCTCAACTCCCATCTTACTACCAACCCCCATCTTCTTCTATCTTGATTGACCCATGGGGCTACCACTTTTGAGTCCACCTTCCTAAGCCTAGTCCATTAAGTGATCAAGTCAATAGAGTGATCAACCATCCCCTCATGCTAGAATAGCCATAGGACATTCTAGGCCTAAATGAGTAGCCTCTAGAAACATATGATGAGTAGTAGTTTACACCTCAAAATGATCCAAGTCTCTCGCTCCTGGTGCATGAGCAGTAGCTAGTTGACATACCCTCCAAACTTATGGGACCTGAACTCACACTCCCTATGACACTACCAAGATCTACCTCTTGAACCATAACATGCAAAAAAGAGAAGGCGGATCATCAGCTCCATCCTTGGATTGATGGGTTGTGAGCCTACATTCAAATGGGTAGAAAGTGATACCTTAAGGACCCAAAGCTCACTCTCTTTCATGCATTTATTTTGATCAATGCTCTAGCTTGATAGATGCTTACATGGGTGGTATGATTTGGGCTTCCTCATTGTATGAGTTTCTTCTTTTCCACCTCTTGCTTGAGTGAGCTACGTGTAGGACTCTTTCATGTTTCCACCTCTTGCTTGAGTGAACTATTAGCCCTTGGAGCTCCCTAGTGCAACAACGAAGTGATGGATCAGAAGGAGTGCTAGCAAACCCACACCGGGAATTCTCTTTTGCGGCTCTTCAATGAAGGCCCCATGAAAATTGTCTTGGCAAGGTAGACCCTTGGTTGAGCACCCATATTCCCTTTTTCTTTCATCAAGTCATTCCATAATCTCTTCTTTCATAAAGAAGTATCACCATTCTTGTAGTACACCATTCAAGTAAACATTTCAAGAATGCATTGTTGAAGAAAGACATCATTTTTTCTAAAAACTCTGAATGAGAGAGAGCTTTGTTCTTTCCATCTCTTTTGTACAATGTGGATCAATCCATATCTTATTCTCATTGTGTGAGTGTGAATTTTGCTACACCACACTAACATCCATACTCATGCTAGATATATAAACCTCCTAACATGTTGCATCATATTGTTATGTCACATTATGTTTTGCAAGATTAATGTCCCAAGTATGCATGTCCTACATGTATTCCAAGTAGCCTAAATAACTACAAATCACTAAATGCACAAATCTAATGCCCATACATGTGGATACACATCAACTGGCATGATAACGAAGATGTTCAGAACTAACTACATCAAATCATGCACATGCTCTCATATATTTATATAGCATATGTCATGGTATCATCCTATGTCAAATAGTCCATATCCTACATGATGTACATTGAAAAAAATTCTAAGAAAATTGACCTTTAAATGGATCCACTAATTACTTGATGTGTCCATGATAAGGTCACATCTAACTACTCTTTTTTTTTCAAGATTGTTATGAACACACCCCCTTACATAGGCTCTGTGTGTGTGTGTGTGTGTGTGTGTGTGTGGTGTGTGTGTGTGTGTGTGCGTGTGTTTGCGTGTGCGCGTGTGTGTGTGTGTGTAGAGAGAGAGAGAGAGAGAGAGAGAGAGAGAGAGAGAGAGAGAGAGAGAGAGAGAGAGTATGTATGAATGAAGGAATAAATAAAAAAAAGAAAAGAGAAAAATACATATTGGAACAAAATATATATAGAACTTGCCACACAGAATGGTTGCCATGTGGCAAGGTTTTGTTTTTTTAGATATAATGGGCATTTTCTCAAAAATAACTATAGGATGATCAACCATCCTACGTGGAATTTTTTCATATTCTCTCTCTATATGCACACATACACACCCACCATCTCTCTCTCTCTCTCTCTCTCTCTCTCTCTCTCTCTCTCTCTCTCTCTCCCCTATTGAATCTAGAGATGTTTAATTAGTGCAATAACATTATACTAAAAAGAAACAAGTAACTATATATGTGTAATTCGTGCTATAATATCTCTATTGAGACACTAGATCTTAGACGCAAGGCTCTAAAGGTAACATGACACACTATGTTAAGAGGCTAGCTTGAACTTGTAGGATAGTTGAAGTGTATAATAAGTGTTATACTAGTTTACTTCTTATAGCTTTGCATGCTAATTTAAATCTAAATCTTGTACTTAATCTACAAGATAATATTTAGCTTGCCTTGACAAAACTATGTAATAAAATTAACCTATTTGTATCTATGATATTATCATATGCTGACAAACATTCACTTATGTAATAAAATTAACTATGCATATCTATAATAATTCATATGTTGATTTGGAAGGGATTAAATCTCACATTGCATTCTCTTCTTGATGTTTGCTTAAAGATAATTCTATGATTAAAAAATAAACCACAACTTGTGCTATCCATGGCTAGTATTCCCACATCCACCATTTGTCAAAAACATAGGGACTGGAGAGGACCAAAGCAAGTGTAAGAATCCACTAATGATAATAATAAGAGGATTAAGCAAAGGCAAGATAAAAAACTCAAAATCACACCAAACCTACTAAAGGCTAGGCTAAGTACAACATATATAGCCACAAAGGTTCAACTCAACATAATTACTTGCATCAATCTCATGTATCCTAGTCGCACTCTATCATCTATCCCTCACTTTTCCACACTTCACAAACTCTCAAATTACTCAACTTTTTCACACAAAATGGTGTGCTCACACACTCATGCTTCTATTGGATCTTATGTCTTAACACCCCCTTTTATAGGACAACTCACATGCATGCACATACAAGTGCATCACTCATACACTCACTACTTTGTCTACCATGGAAGCTGACACGGGTTGTAGATGCTGCATGATCTTGAGATAGAAATCAAGTGGAGCAATCACCTGAAGAGAAGCAGCCATGTACACCTACAAGTGAGGGAAAGAGCCACTAGAGAGCCCTCTGTGTCGGATCTATAAGAGTAGGAGATGATTGTCAAACAAAAGACAACACAACACCTACATCAATGCATGGCAGCTCTTTGCAATAAGAATCTCTCTCTCTCTCTCTCTCTCTCTCTCTCTCTCTCTCTCTCTCTCTCTCTCTCTCTCTCTCTCTCTCTCTCTCTCTCTCTCTCTATATATATATATATATATATATATATATATATATATATATGTATGTATGTATGTATGTATGTATGTATGTATGTATGTATGTATGTATGTATATATGTATATGTATATATATATGTATGTATGTATGTATATATATATGTATATGTATATATATATATATGTATATGTATATATGTATATATATATATGTATGTATATGTATATGTATATATGTATGTATATATCTGTATATATCTGTATATATATACGTATATATATATATCTGTATATATATATATTTATATATATATATATATAAGGAGAGAAGAGGCTGAACTCTAATCCACCTTATCTTGCAAATTTGATCTAGGAGAAATCATCATCTTGACCTAGTAGCCACTAACATCATGTTATGATAGAATCTGTTGATATTAGTCAAACTTAATAAGAATAGAAGACAATATAGTAAATATAAACCATCATAAGGCCAAATGAATTTGAACTTACGAATAATTTTAAAAGAAAGAAAAGAAACAAAACAAAATAGGAACGCTTAATGTAAAATACCTGAGAAGAAATAATAATTTAAAAAAACCTAGCAAAACTAGATAAATACATAAACTAAATCTCTCTCTCTCTCTCTCTCTCTCTCTCTCTCTCTCTCTCTCACACACACACACACACACACAAATTTTTTATTGAACCACAACAAAAGAATTTCTAACAAACATGCTAAGCGAATATTGAATGACTAAGTAGCAACAAAACAAACTTTAAATGACCAATTCACTAAAATAAAATAAGCAAAGACGAGAATACAAAAAGGGCAAACTTTATCTCAAAGATTGTCCAATCATGAAGTATAAGATCATCAACTCCATCATGCATAGCATGGACTAGGTGCTACAACATCCTTACTCACGTCAGCAGTGCCCAAGAGTAGGTGCAGGTATACATATAAAAAGTTTGTCCTAGTTAAGAGGATACAATTTGTATACAAAGACCAACGAGGTGAGTTTCTATCACTTCTCCGGAGGTGAAGGGCTAATTCGGCCATGATGAAGGTTAGCACATACAACTAGACTAGCAAAATAATCACTTCCCTATTAAAGCAATGATTAAGCAAGACTAGAAGCAATGATAAATAATAGCTAAAATGGTCTAAACAAAAAATGGGCTTTTAAGCTTCCCATATTTTGTGAAACTTATTACTTATAATCTTAAACATCCCAAAAGCAAAAACATCAAAGATATATCTCCTTAATTCAAAAAACAACAAACTTTGCTTAAAACCTTCTTAAAGCAATAATCCTTTTACATAAGTAAATTGATGAGTTGGCAAGCTTGAGCAGTAGAAGTAGACTTGTTTGAACCCTTCTAGTAGTCACCATTTTTTTTTTAAAAAGTAGACTTGTTTGAACAAATACGAGACAATTTGAATAAGTGAGAAGATACAATACCATATTTAGTTAATTTATTAGAAGTGAAGTAAGGTATTCGTATGATATTTAAGTTGGAATACTCGAATTGTAAATGTTTATTATCATATATATCTACATCTATACCAACACAAGATTGAGAAATCTTAAGGTCCAAAAAAGAACAACAGTTATTCTTCACAATAGTCTTGGAAATCATGAATATTGGAAACAAAAAGATCATCAACAAAACATCTCAATTGACAAAGTTTGTGAAGAAGATAAGACACGTATCAACATAGACTAGGTGTTCTATAAAATCAAATTCATATGTAAAAAGATAGTGGCAAGAAAAACAACGCAATTAATATCCATAGGAATACCCATGGCTTGTTTAAATAAGGCATTGCCAAGGTTATATAGAGGTTGTCTAGGAAAAAATATAACCTAAACATAATATCATCTTGGTCTAGAATCTTAGTATATCTTTCTTTATTCTTCGCTGTGTCTTGGCTTTTGTTTTCAACCAACAAAAATCAAAATAAAGAGAGTTGATTTTTCTATCGACAAAGCTTTGTATTTATTGTGCTCTAGTTTATAATCAAAGACTTCAAAAATCAGAGATTTAATTCTACCACACACAAGTCGTTTAAATCTAATTTAGTATACAAAGTAGTGAAACCAAAAGTTCTAAGGAGAAGACTTCTTAGTGAGTCTACGAGAAGAGTTTAAGAATTTAACACGAGAATCACTCCCAATGAATCTTTTAAGATCCAACTACAATCTATAGGCACATCCTTCTCTCTAAAGTAAATTCCTCCAAAGCCCATGAACACTCAACAAAATGGCTTTAAAGCAATTACTTAACCATTTTGCTCAGTGTTAAAAAAGCATTACTAAAGGCAGCTACAAATCTAAGCTTCTTTATTGAACTTTCAAATAGCATATAGAATGATAACTTATTGCTCGCCTTGAAACCAAAAGATTTACCAAAATCTTACTGTTTTGCAACCTCCTCTTGAGAGGAGAGAGTTAATTTCGTACGCTTAAGCAAAAGAGTTAACTTTTTTTTCGAAAGACATTCTAAATAGAACTTTTTGCATGTAAACACAAAATTATTAGAACATATATCTACATTAAAAAAATCCCGAAATCTCGATAAAACTCATGGAGAGAAATTAAGCCACTTGAAGATAAAGAGCTACCATTAGAGCATATAGTACTTAAATGGGATTCCATTAAGTTTCAAAGAGGCCTTTTTTAGAACCGTAGCTTTCCAATGAGAGGGAATGCCTTGAGCTCCAAGAGAAATCACTGCTTGCATCAATTTTACCTAATCCTGGTCATACTGTTATCATCACCAATCATGCTTACACACGTGACAATTTCAAACCATACAACTTTTTCATACACAATGTTCACATACTCCTATTGGAGCTTATTTCTGAACACCATAACCATCTTCCACCATCCTTCACACATCCACCATGCCAACAACTCCATGCCTTGCAATCTATTACTAGACTACCTTAGACCTACCATTACGGAAGAGCCAATAAACACGTGCAAGCTACAATAAGTGCATGCACACACGAGAGAGAGAGAGAGAGAGAGAGAGAGAGAGAGAGAGAGGGAGTCATCCCCCCTATACATATTCCCTCCCCATGTCAAGATCTACACAAGGAAATCAGCCAACAAATCTTCTAGTTGTAGCATGCACACGTGCAAGCTACAATGAGTGCATGCACACATGAGAGAGAGAGAGAGAGAGAGAGAGAGAGTGTCATCCCCCATATACATATTCCCTCCCCATGTCAAGATCTACACAAGGAAATCAGCCAACAAATCTTCTAGCTGAGGAGATACTTTAAATCCTATAAATCGACATCCTCAGAAATGAAACGTGTAACAACTGCGAAGCCAACTACTTTGTTGTGATGAAAGTAATCTGCATCATCTTACTTCCATTATGTAGAAATATATCCAAAGATATCTAATGTACAAAGCAATTGTGAGGCTAAAATGTCTTTCTTTCTGGCTAGATTGATAGGTAGTGGAGTAAAACAAACCATCGTTAGTAGTTGATCCGATTTAGTTTAGATCAGCTACATGATTTGACTCAAATAAAATACCAGAGTTTATTCATCATCATGTTACTAAGAAGCATTACAACAAATTTGCATATTCAATCTTCTTTGTGATGGCAATGATCTGTCCATTAACATGCCTGCTAAGACATCATGTGTCGCATAATATTGTTGGCAGAAGAAAAAACGTACTCCCAAAAAAGGAATGATACTAAGAATAATGAGTTTTAAAGATGAGAGATTAGTTTACAGTAAATCTCCCTCACTCAGAGCGACCTGGAAAACCAGGTAATGATGATTTAGCCCCGGCCTCCCATGCAGTTTGTGTGAACCACCCAAAGCTCCAACTCTAGGATTTGAAATGCCATAAAAGACTCTGCGTACTCTTTGATGTAGCAGTGCCATGGCACACCTTCAAAATGTGAAGCAACGAATGCTAACAGTTAGATTTGTGGAACAAAAAGCTTCAAGTACACAACGTTGCATGCTAGGCATGCCTTAGTTAGTGCCTAATTCTATCTCCAGTTGGGAGATAAGAGGAGACTGACCTAAAATTAGGGCCAAACAGCATTCCACAATAAAAATCAAAATAACCTGTCACCTTGTTTTCTCCCTCACCAAACGTCTTTTTGTCTCGAAAGCACCCCATTTCTGACAAGACCAACCAGCACAGCTCACAAGAGAATGAGGATTGACCAACCAGCCACAGCCTGACATTCGAGTCTTCCATGTTTATGATCTTTAGTTCACACATGGAACTTTTGTAACACCTTTTTGTCTGAGGCACTTCGGGTCTTAAGTAGACATTAATAAATAAATCTCAGATCCTTTGCGTCTTAGGTAGATTTATTAATATCCTAAGTAGACATTAATAGATCTCTCTCTTTTCTTTCATTGCAGACATAGTGGAGTTTTCCCAATCAGGAGATATTCTCCTAGGAACTCCAATCCTCGGAAGTCTACTAGATGGGTGCATATGACTTCCACAGTCCTCTAAGAAATCGACCCAATAGAGCTCCGGATGCAGAGAATCTCAGATAACACTGGACAGATTTCCAGTCCTGGTAGATCTCTTCTGGAGTCGAGTGCATTATTTGGTATTGTATTACAGAAGGTCCCATTGGCCTTTGTCTAGTAGGCTCATCCACATAAGACGCAGATCGAGTTCTGTGGATTATCTGAGGGCAGAGACACTGCCTTTGGAACTGTCCACAGGCACAGCAGATTGGCAGCAGATCTTCTGTCAATTCACTTCCAAGGCCAAAACCCTCCGTTTCCTCACACGGGGGGGCACTGGCCTGGGTGACTGAGGCTGGAGAGGTGCACTATGAGGATGGCACTAGCTTGGCCCTCCAGCTCACACTCATGGATCACAGCCATCCCAGCCCCACCCGTACCAGCATCCCAGTGGACCTGAGAGACTTGGGTATGCCAGTGCTGGGGGCTCATCATTAGCATTTCTTCCTGGCACATTTGGCGTGCCAGATGCCACAAGGCTAACTGTTCCCCTCAGGGAGACTATTTGACACACATGGACAGCCATCATCAAGGGAGAGGGGAGCACCTCACTGGCGATTCTGACAGGATGCAGCAAAAGCGTGCAGCCTTTCTCCACAGAAGAACCCAAGGCCCTTTCCTCACTATGGGTGGCTTGGAGCACCCATCATGGCATTCCAGACCCCCGTGCGTTCCCTCCCTCCCCCCCACCACGTAGATTCCCTTTGAGAGCAACTAACCGGACTCCGGAGAGAGGTCCTGCTCTTATTTTTATCTCACACCGCATTTGAGTAGTCCTCGTTTGCAAATGTTTTTCTTTTGTGACTAATGAAGGATCTTTTCTTGGAAACAAAATGATTAAACCACAAAATCACAAAAACTGAAAATGAAAGTAGGAAACACTAGGGTTGGAATGGGCCCACCCCCCTTGATAATTTTGTATTAACATGGAATTCTTGCCAGTACAAGCATTGAGGGCTTCAAGGGGGGTTGGAATGGGCCCACCCCCCTTGATAATTTTGTATGAACATGGAGTTCTTGCCAGTACAAGCATTGAGGGCTTCAATGGCAAGATTTCCAAGTACACATGAGATATGACGACATATCGAACAAAAGTAATTATCAGTGAATTTATCACAAGAGTTCCTCTTCAAAAATAAACCAACCCCCTTAACTAGGACACTCCCAGTACTCCCAAAAATCTTCAAGATACTTGGCCAGGTAACCCTTTTCCCAATCCAAATGGTCCCCTTGTTCTCTCCACACAATCCGAACCCACATTTCTCAATAGAGAGTGATCCCCTCTAAAAGCCAGACGTCCTTGTCCCCAAGGGCCTCAGCTCTCCACTCGCCAGCTACAAATCCAAGATATCCTTCGATGACATGGAGAGGCCCATCACAATAGGGAGCTCACCTCCTTACGCTCTATTGTGGAGAAGGATGCTATCATTGGATGACCCCATTATATGCACTAGCATCTTATCAGCCACATGGCTACATATATTGTATTCATTGACACATGTTCCAACATAGGTAGCTAGTTTCTTTTCTAGTTTTTTTCAAGAACGAGTATTTCTCATGGAGATATTTACAACCTCGAGATGCATCTATGTGGCAGTATGCTATTTCATCTCGGATTCTTCACGATATGCCCCACGGGATCACAGGGAGTGTTGCATACCTAATTCTAATCCTCGGGATTAGTGACCTGATCCGACAAGGTAAGGGGAGCCCTAGGATCACGGAAAGCAAGCTGGCACAAGCAGCTAAGGGTCATGGTTAATAATACCAAGTATACTAGCTATTTATGACCGGACAATTATTTATAACACTAGTAACCACTATATAAGTGAGACTTGGGTTATTATTGTTCACACATAATTATTCACTCTGTGGTTTGTGATGGACCAGGATTACTGTCGAGAACATGATTGGATTCGACAAATCATGGATGGTCATGTTGAAGGCCTCAGTAGCCAGGCGTTGGTGGTATACCAACGCTGCCTGGCATGATTCTTGGGATTGGAGCCCTAGCCTCCAGCTCAAGGGCGATTCCGGATGGAATCTACAGTTGGGTAGTGAGCTAGCCTGCACCCCTTCTACTTGGTACTAATCTCGTTGTTTGTGTTTAGGGAGATCCTTGTGGATCTTCCGGTTGGTATCACAGAAATCCTATATGCAGAAGCAAGAGCGTGTCTTTCTATTCCTTTTCAAGTTTGCGTTGGACTCGGATATTTCTCTCGGTCGCCATATCTATGTTTGATTTGCAAGGAAGAAGTAAGTGTTTTTTCATGGTTGCTTGCATGATGGAACCTTGTGGATTCTAGGTGAGAGAAAGAAAGAAAGTTATATTAACATCTATGGAAGACCCCAAGGGCCTATGAGACCAAAAGTAATACAATGGTACCATGGATATACTGAGTGAGCCATGGAAACTAAAAGAAAAAGTAAATGAAAACATCTGACAGTACATGTGATCAACAGATGATCCTGTGTAGAGTGAGATATGTTGTGATCCGCTAATGACGATACCCGCCTCAGCCAGAACCGATTTGATGGTGGAGTGAATGTCAGGCCTCTGTGATGGGAGTGTGTCATGTCGGCGGAGAACCTCACGAATCTGTCTCTATGTGGTGGAGGGTCCTGATACTCTAGGTTGAGGACATCTGGCTCGCAGAATGGATCGAGCTCTCTCACTAAGAACTCCTTTGGAGCGTGGGTATGGGTGGTGGGCTTTAATGTCGTAGTAGAGGAACTATCATGGGCAATGGATTCCAATGTGTACCACAAAGAAATCTGTGATGGCTCTATGTGAGGTGTCCTGTCGGAGCCGGGGCTGTCTCTCAACATGCTGCCTCAACACTAAAACCCTATGTCATCTGAACTCCATCAAGTACATGCCCAAGCACCTCTGATCCTCAAAACTATATCACCCGTGTGAGTGGTCCGAATCCCTCTCGGAAGAGGCAGTGGAATCTCCCCCGTATCTCATAGTAAGAGAGGGAGAGAGAGAAAGAGAGAGAGTGTAGTATGCATGTGTGTATGAGGAAACCTTAAACGCAAAAAAACTAACTAGAGCACGTTTTCTTCTTGTTTAAGTGTTGTAGCAACAGGTCGGGCACGTTTTATGCATGGGCTGTATGTAGTGCGCTTTTGTAGTTGTGGGTCATGTGCTTGGGAGTTGCCGATGGGAATACATGCGTGGAATGCATGAGGTGCCAAGCAAGGTGGCTGTGGATGCATGGCCAGGGCTGGACATAGATATGTATAGGCCATACAGGCTGGTACAGCTGCCGAACAGGGTGCCACGTGGACAGCCCAGCCGGCCAGCAGACCTTGTGCAGCTACACGCACAAATGGCGATGACAGGAGGAGGTACACGTGAGTCTCAGCAAAGTGGGCAGTAGAAAAAAAAGCAGCCACATGGGGCTGATGCAAATTTGGGGGCCACATTTTTTTGAAGGATTCTCTCATCTTTTCTCCCGTGAACGCATCGGTTTCTCTATTTAAATGCGAAATGCCAGAGTCAGTCAAATAGGTTATCTTGTGATAGCAGCCTTCATTCTCCAATTTTTCTCTCTTACCCATGGCGGAACGGCTCCATTTTGGTGTGACAACCATGAGGAAGACTATCCTCGCGGGTCAATAGCTGATATGGAGGTTTAAAGGGACATGGTAGAGGGTGTGGATAGGGGTGGATAGTCAAACTACCGGCTCAGTTCCATGCTGATATTCACCTTTTGTGGGGACTGGTGATAATCCTTCACTAGTACTCCTTTGCCTCCATATGTGAAACTCAGTGCTATGGACAGCCCACAGTCAGATAGAGACAGGGCTGATATGGCCAAGATTCCGTATGCTTCAGCTTGTGGCAGTCTCATGTATGCCATGGTTGCTACTAGGCCGGACATTGCGTTTGCAGTGGGAGTGGTTTCTAGATACATGGCCAACCCTGGCAAGAAGCATTGGGAAGCAGTGAAAGGTGTCATGAGATACCTGAAGGGCACACAGGATATGTGCATTTGCTTTGGCAAACAGGATGCATTAGTGCATGGTTACACGGATTCGGATTATGCCAGTCATCCAGATAACCGGAAGTCTACTACCGGTTATGTGTTTACATTCACAGGAGGTGCTGTGTCATGGATATCCAGGATGCAGAAGTGCACAGCCTTATCTACTACAGAGGCCGAGTATATTGCAGCCACAGAGGCTTGCAAGGAGGCATTATGGCTATCTCGGTTAGTGGTTGATTTGGGCTATACAGGGGATATTCCATTGTTGCATTGTGACAGTCAGAGTGCCATTCAGTTGGCAAAGAACCCTGTTTTTCATGCAAAGACGAAGCATGTGGATGTGAAGTATCACTTCATCATAGAGGTGATAGAGAACAAGCAAATTCAGCTTGTTAAGATTCATACAGATGACAACCCGGCTGATCTGTTGACAAAGAGTTTGCCTCCGGAGCGTTTGGCTCATTGCAGACACTTGATGGGCATTGGATGAGGCCAGTTTCAGCCTTGATATGGCCTTGTATATTATCATGTACATGCTGATTTTTTTTCTTTTCCTTTACTTAAGGGCACTTTGCCTTTAAGTGGGAGCTTGTTGGCGTAAAGGCATAATGCCCACCCTTATAGTGTGTACAAGCCCATAAGTTATAGTACATAGTACACTTAGTACTTTTAATGTACTAAGTGCACTATGTATACTAGTGCAATATACATGTGTGATAGGGGAGTCACACACTCATATCATTATGAGTTGACTTATCCCCACAACTCTCTCTCTCTCTCTCCCTTGTTCTTCCCTGAGTATGTCTCCCACATGAATACTCTAACCTAACCCTAATTCTTCCTTCTCCCACACAGTACTCAGCCTCACAAGTAGATGTAGCAATAGTGGGTTGCTTTTTACTCAACCAAGATATGCATGAGCTGCCAAGAAAAAAACAATTCCCACTGGTGGATTGCCTGGTATCATAATCACCAACCCAATCTGAATCACTGTATGCATAAAGCTGCAAGCTGCCCCCCCTGGGATAGAACAAACCAAGATCCAGGGTACCCTTTAGATAACGAAAAATGCGTTTGACTGCTTGCCAATGCTTTGTGCCTGGGCTGTGCATGAATTTGCTCAACAAAGACACCCCAAAAGATATGTCTGGCCTTGTGTTACACAAGTAAATGAGGCATCCCACTGCCTAGCTGTAAATGCCGGCCTCAAAAGGCTCTCCAATATCATGCATAGTAAGCCGTACACCTGGTTCTACCGGAGTAGAAATGGGCTTACATTCATCCATGTGAAACCTTTGCTTATCATCATGAGCTTGATGAAATGAAAGAGCAGTATGCCCATGATGAGGACTTTGAAAGGTTGTATGATCAGATGTCTGAGGGTCACCGGCATGAGCACTATACTCTCAGAGATGGTTTTTATTGATGCATGGCAGACTGTGTGTTACCAGGCCATTGCGACTCAAGGTTAGGATTGAAAGTCATGCTCCACCGTATGCAGGTCATAGGAGTATTGACGCCACGGTCAAAGCAGTGGAGACTTTCTTTTATTGGCCAACCTTGAGAAGAGATGTTGATGCCTTTGTGAGGCAATGCATCGTATGTCAGAAGGTAAAGTTTGACCGTCAGAAGACACCAGGGTTATTACAGCCTTTACCTATTCCAGATAGACCTTGGGAGAGCATTGCCATGGATTTTATATTTGATCTTCTATGGACACAAACGGGAAATGATGGCATCTGGACTATCATATGCAGGTTCAGTAAGCAGGCACAATGTATTCCCGTGCGTAAGACAATCAAAGTGGATCATATGGTGAAGTTGTTCATGGCGAACATCTTCAAGTATCATGGCTTGCCTACGTCTATCATTAGTGACCGTGATCCACGGATGACGAGTTTGTTCTAGAGAGGGTTGTTTGACAACATGGGTACAACTCTCAAGTTTTTATCGTCATTTCATCCACACACAGATGGTCAGTCAGAAGAGGCTAACTCTACAGTGTTGGATCTTCTCAAGTGTTATGTGTCAGAGCACAAGCAACAATGGGAAAAATATCTTCCTTTGGTGGAGTTTGCATATAACAACACTGTACATACCTCGACAAGCAAGGCGCCTTTTGAGATTGTGGAAGGAGGAAAGAAGGTACCACCCATTTTGCATACAAAGGATAAGATCTTTGAGGCTGATCAGTATGTGGAAAGTTTGGATGAAGCTTATCGGAGGGTTAAGTTGGCACTCCAGAAAACTCAGCAGAAGCAAAAGAAAGCCGCAGTCCGTCACAGACGTGATTTACAGTTTGCATTGGGTGATTGGGTTCTTGTGCACTTTGAAAAGGCTAGACTCAAGAAGATGAAGGGTAAAGAGCGCTTATTCCCTAAATTGAGCATGCGTTATTATGGGCCTTTTCAGGTATTGGAAAAGATTGGTGAGGTAGCCTATCGCTTGAAGCTACCAGATCACTAGAGGATTCACAATGCTTTTCACGTGAGTCTTCTTAGACCTTTCCGTGGGGATGTGCCTGAGGATGTATCAGATGAGGCTCAGCCGGAAGTTGAGGAACTTGATGAGGTTCTGATTCCAGAGCAGATATTGACACATAAAGAAGGGAAGATACGAGGTAAAGTTTCCCGTCGCTATCTTGGGTGAAGTTCAAGAACTATTCACCGATGGATGCGAAGTGGATGGAGGAAGGTGACTTAACAAATTCACCTCAGGTTTTGCAGCTTTATCTCGATGTTAGAAATAATGTCCTGACATTATTATGGGCAGTGGCCAATGTATTAGGACCGGCCGGGCACTTTTTACTCACTTTAAGTGAGGTTTTTTCCCCGCGCCCAATAAGGCGCCCAACTTACCGTTATGTGAAACGGGCACCAGTTAGGGCTATTATATGCCCTAAGTTTTGTAACAATCTTATCTTCATTATTTGAGCTCCATCGTTTTGCTCCTTGCCTCCACACGTTTTGTTCTGTTTCTTCGTGTGCTCCACACCGTCTCTCACACTCACAATTGGTATCAGAGCAGGTTGTTGTTTCTGCTCCTGCCTTCCCTACTGCTGGTGAAGCACTTTCGTCGCGAAGAAACAGGTCTATTGTGCTGGTCGCCTGCTTCTGGTGCTGAAAAACACGTCGCCCTCCTTCTACAGACCTGGGCGACTGCTTTCTGTGTGTCTCGGGCACTGTTCTGGTGCAAAAAGCAGTGCTGGTCGTTTTTCTACAGGCCGTACAGCATCTGTGCAGCACGTGTGGCTGCTGGTTGCTGTTTTTCTGTTCGTACAGGTCTGTACGACCAGTTTTGGTGCTGTTTTCTGATAGTACAGCAGCCGTACAGCAGTCGTACAGCCCTATCTGCTGTTTTCTATCCGTACAGTTCTGTACAGCACCTGCTGGTTGCTGTTTGCTGTCCGTACAGCCTTCTGTACCGTCTTCTGCATCAGTTCTTACCTCAGCAATCTGCAGCAGCAACTCGGGTGAGTCTACCTGCTGAATTTTGGAGCTTAACTGTGAATTTTGTCAGCAAATCAAGTCAGAAATTTGGGGCTTTTGCTGTTTTTGTGTTGCTGCACAATCTGTGACAGCTCCCACAGGTTTTTTGTGGGAATCAGAGAAATTTGAGCCACCAGAAATTTGGGGCTTTTGTTGCTGTGCTGTCTATCTGTGTGAAACAGACAGTCTCGAGCAATATTTGTGGACTCTTGTGCAGTCAGTCTCTTTTGCAGGTTACAGTTTGCTCTCATGGCACAGAACACCGCTGATGTGTTTGGGTTTTTAGCCCAGGAAGATAAGTTGGATGGAACCAACTATTCCCTGTGGAGCTTTATGATCAGGAATCTGCTAGTTGCAAAGAATTTGTGGAATTATGTAAGTGGAGCTGAGGCAAGGCCTATGCATGTGGCCCCAGCTACCCCTCCACAACATGGCAGGCAGCAGGTTGTACCACCAGCTCCTCAGGCACCTACACAGGAACAAACTAGGTGGGATTCCAGGGATGCTCAGGCACTCTCTTTGATTGCACTTTCAGTTAAGAGGTCCATTATTCCGCATATCCGTTCATGCAGGACATCTCAGGCTGCATGGGATACTTTGGAGCACATGTATCAGGCTCGCAATGAGGCTAGAGTTGCCTTTTTGAAGCGGGAACTATCACACTTGTGCATGGATGAGGGTGATTCTATGCAGGATCATCTTACGAAGATTCAGGATTTGAGAGAACAGCTCTTGAATATTGATGAAATCATTTCTGATGCTGAGATGGTCACCACTACACTTAACTCTTTACCGAGCTCTTATTTGGGTTTTCATACATCTCTTCACTTGTCCATGAGGGGTAATCCAGTCCCTCTATCCTTTCAGGATTTGGTTGGACTTTTGCTGCAGGAAGAGCAGACTCGGAAAAATGTCATGCAAAGAAGTGGTGAGCAAGCACTCTTTGCCAAGAACAAGGGCAAAGGAAAATCTGGTGCATATAAGCCTAAGTCAGAATCAGGACAGCCATCTAGTAAAGAGAAGGATGATGCACAGAAACCTAAAAAGAAGGGTAAGTGCCATTACTGCAAGAAAACAGGTCACTATATTCATGAATGTCCTAAGAGGATAGCCAAGGAAAAGAAGAAAGAGAGGATTGGTGCTTCTTTACTTGCAGCTATGATCCCTCAAATGAGGTTCATTCACTCAGTGTGAGTGAAAGTGGTGATGTATGGTTCTTTGACAGTGGTGCCTCAAGGCACATCACGTCCAGAAAGGATTTGTTTGGCAAGATGGTACCTTCTTCATGTGGCAGAAAGGTTACGTGTGCAAATAATGCTTCTTATCCAGTTCAGGGCACAGGGGATGTTATGCTTACAGCCATTAATGGCTCAGAATTTCTCCTTCAGGATGTATTGTATGTGCCTGGGATAAAGAAGAATCTTCTCTCAGTGTCTTCTTTTGCAAAGAGAGGGCTGGTTGTTTCCTTTGAGGATACTAAATGTATGGTCCGTGACAGGGAAAGTGACTTTGCTTTGGTTGCTACAGGGACCTTATGTCGCGGTTTGTACCGTCTTGATCCTTATGAGAGGCATAGTGCATGTGTTGTTTCTACCTTTACATCTGCTATGCAGGATGCAGAGTTATGGCATGCCAGGTTTGGGCATGTAAATTATGGCAGTCTCATGACACTTCAGAAGCTGAAAATGGTAGATGCTCTACCTAATTTAGAGACTCCTCCTAGACATGTGTGTGAGGGATGTATTTTGGGAAAGATGCATCGTCAGGCTTTCAAAAAGGATAGAGTTGTTAGAGCTGTCCGCAAATTGCAGCTCATTCACAGTGATGTATGTGGTCCAATGAGGACACAATCCTTGGGAGGTCATTGGTATTTTGTTACTTTTATTGATGACTTTTCCAGATATGCCTGGGTGTATGCTTTGAAGAACAAATCTGATGTCTTTATGCATTTCCGACATTATGTCAACATGGTTGAAAATGCAACAGGACAAAAAGTGCAGACTCTCAGAACTGACAGAGGGGGGGAATACTTATCTAAAGTATTTGATGCTTTTTGTTTAGAAAAGGGCATAGTACACCAGTGTACTACACCATATACACCTCAGCAGAATGGTGTGGCCGAACGAAAGAATAGGTCACTCATGGAGATGGCCAGGTGTATGCTGAAAGCAAAGGGATTGCCACATAAGTTTTGGGTGGAAGCTCTTATGTGTGCCACTCATGTGTTGAACAGGTGCCCTACAAAGGCACTCAGATCTGTTACACCCTATGAAGCTTGGTTTGATCGGAAACCTAGTGTTGATTATTTTCGTGTGTTTGGTTGCTTGGCTTATGCACATGTACCACAGGAGCTTCGTGGGAAGCTTGATGATAAAGCCATAAAGTGCATATTTGTTGGCTACAGCAGTCAAAGTAAAGGGTACCGTCTCTATAATCCTGTCACACGCAGGATTTTTGTGAGCAGAGATGTTGTTTTTGCAGAGAATTCAGCACAACCCATTGCTGAATTTAAATTTCAGCAACCTCAGGAGTCTTTTGATGTATTTGAAGGGTTGATACCCATTGGCATAGGAACCACAGCTGATATACCGGCTGAATTTCAGAATTTGCAGCCACCACCTCGTGTGTTTGATGCTTTAAATCAGCCCCAGGCTGAGCCTAACATACAGCAAGCAGAAGAGGATATTGTTGTACAAGAGAGGACAGCTTTGCAAGAAGCTAGAACCATTCCTCGTTGGGCTATACAGACTCTTCAAGAGAGTAGACTTGCTGCTCCATTACCAGGTAGGACACGTAGGAGTACACGTGAGGCTGAAAGCTCTCATTTTTCAGAGTCAGCTTGGGTGAGTTCTATTATGGATGAAGAGGAACCTGAGAGTTTTGAAGATGCAAGTGAAAATCAGCATTGGATGCAGGCCATGCAAGCTGAATTGGATTCTATTGTTAAGAATCATACATGGGATTTGGTGGATTTGCCTCCTGGCAAGAAGGCAATTGGTACAAAGTGGGTTTATAAGGTTAAACGCAAACCAGATGGTACCATTGACAGGTACAAAGCAAGGCTGGTTGCTAAGGGCTATGCTCAGAAAAAGGGCATAGATTATGAAGAAACTTTTGCCCCCACTTCTCGGATGACCACCATCCGTGTTGTTGTTGCTATGGCTGCACATTATGGCTGGTTTGTACATCAGTTGGACATAAAAACAGCCTTTTTAAATGGTGATCTTGAGGAAGAGGTTTATGTGATACAACCTCTTGGTTTTGCTATGTCTGGTGAAGAGCACAAGGTGTGCAAGTTGAGAAAAGCTTTGTATGGCTTAAAACAAGCACCGCGCGCCTGGTATGCAAAGATTGACGCATTTTTGACTAGCCAGGGGTTCACCAACAGTCCAACTGAAAGCACCCTCTACATCAAGAGAGATGGGGGGGATATTTTGATAATCATTCTTTATGTAGATGATATGCTGCTCACAGGTACTGATGCGGATAAAATTTCAGATTTTAAGTCCGAACTCAAATCTGCTTTTGAGATGTCAGATATGGGTATGTTGCACTATTACTTGGGCATACAGTTCATACAAAGTGAGAAGGGTATCTTTATGTTACAGTCGAAGTATGTACAGAGACTGTTGGAAAGATTCAAATTTCAAGATTGTAAGCCTATTTCCACTCCTATGGAACCAGGGCTGAAACTTACAGTACATGATGGCAGTGAATCTTTTGATGCTATTCTCTATTGTCAGGCTGTTGGGTGCCTGATTTACTTGTGCAACACCAGACCGGATATTCAGTATGCAGTATCCAAGGTGAGCAGATATATGCACAGCCCACGGATGCTTCATTGGCAAGCTGTAAAGCGTGTGTTTCGTTACTTGCAAGGCACCAAGTCTTATGGCTTGATGTTTCCCAGGGGGGGTGACTTGCATTTACATGCATACAGTGATTCAGATTGGGCTGGTGACTTCGACACAAGGCAGTCTACCAGTGGTAATTGTTTCTTTTTGGGACACTCATGCATTTCATGGTTGAGCAAGAAACAATCTACAGTAGCTACCTCGTCTTGTGAGGCTGAGTACAGGGCAGCTTTCACAACGACAGTGGAATGTGTTTGGCTACGCAGACTCTTGGCAGATCTTCATCCTTTATTGGAGGAGCCTACTCCGATTCTCACTGACAGTCAGAGTGCTATTGCAGTAGCACGGAATCCTGTGTTTCATGCACGAACGAAACACATAGAGATACATTATCATTATGTCAGAGAAAGACTTCATGCAGGGGAGATCAGCATGATCTATTGTCCAACACATGACAATGTCGTAGACATTTTCACCAAAGCTTTACCTCGAGAAAAGTTTGAAGCTTTCCGCAAAGCTTTAGGCTTACTTCCTTTTGGTGATTGACATCATGCCTTGTACCCACATTGGCACTGCAGGGGGGTGTTAGAAATAATGTCCTGACATTATTATGGGCAGTGGCCAATGTATTAGGACCGGCCGGGCACTTTTTACTCACTTTAAGTGAGGTTTTTTCCCCGCGCCCAATAAGGCGCCCAACTTACCGTTATGTGAAACGGGCACCAGTTAGGGCTATTATATGCCCTAAGTTTTGTAACAATCTTATCTTCATTATTTGAGCTCCATCGTTTTGCTCCTTGCCTCCACACGTTTTGTTCTGTTTCTTCGTGTGCTCCACACCGTCTCTCACACTCACACTCGATGCCTTTGAGTTAGAGCCAACTCTTGTTGTGGATCATTCAGGTTCAGCAGAGCATGGGTCTAGAGCATTACCTGATGCTCAAGAGGGAGGTAGCACCTCCACTCCCTTGATAAAGACAGGCTCAGATGACATCTAGAGGTCGCTTGGTGCAGTTTTTATCTCACCCGAAGGTACCGAAGCTGACAGTACATCTGTTTATGGGACTTCTATGATATATGTGTACTAGTCACATGGGATTTTGTGGATATGTATGGTTCACAGTGGTATACAACTTGGACTATTACTACGCCATTGTTTTGCAGTGAATGATGTTGATACATGTGCATGGCTTAGAGAGATTGGGACGCTGATCTTGCCATATTGTATATTTCACTTTGGATATTTTGCTGTATTACCAAAATGCAATCGAGGACGCTTGCCATTTTTCAAAAGGGGGGTATGTCATGGCCCTGTGAAAATGGAATAGCACAAGTGTGGGCATGGTGGTTGCTGAGTCAGAATATTGAATGATTCACATGGGGGGTGCCCGGACAGAGTTAAAGATGTGTGGACATCCCTAGGTATGAAGGGGGGAACTAGAACATTAGTATTTTAATGTTTTATTAAAGTTGCCCCTAGGCCTTAGTGGCCACTAGGGAACTTTAATAACAATTAAAGTGGGGGGCCCTAGGATTATTATGGAGAGGGGGCAACTCCACTTTTGGAGTGTGTGTTTCTCTCTCCTCTCTCTCTCTCTTCTTTTTGGGAAAAAGAATCGTGGAACAAACGTGCCCTTGTTGGGAAGCGTGGAAAGCAAGAGGAGAAGAGCACGTCGGCTGCTATAGGTTTTCTGGTTGCTGTTTTTCTTTGTGCAAACCAGCCGTACAGCCCTGTACGGACAGGCTGCTGCAAGTACTCTCTTCTGGAACTAGCTGCGCACAGTTGGCTGCGAGTATATCTGCTGTAGCAGGCGACTGTCACAGGTGGATGCTGGTTCTGGTACAGGCCGTACAACACTGTACGACTACCGTACAGTGTACGGACAGTTTTGGAGCAGGCAACGCTAGACTGTGTTCAGACGGGTTCAGCTGAGAGCAGGCGCCTCATCTGTTGCAGGCGGCGCAGGCGACCAGCATCCAGACAGCAGGCAAGCTACTACTGGTTACTGCAGGTACTCAAGACAATTTGAAGCCTATGGCTATCATAATTCATTAAATTATAATGATGATACATTCACACGGCCCCAGGCTCCCATGGGTCAGGTGGTGGCAATGCCATTCAACATTAACTTTAATATTGATTTACCAATGTCCATTCAACATTAACCATTTATGTATATTATAACCTTTAACAACCGAAAGAATAATAACTAAAGAACAATCAAGACGGTAGAGACTATAGCTAAGAGACAACAGGTGACATAATCCACCATCCATGATCAAAGTCGAATCAAAATGATATATTAAATTGAAGTCTGGGCCAACCTACAAGGTCCAAGTGACAAGGGCCAAGACCAAGCAAGTGACAAGTGCTCAAAAACTCAAAAAACTACGAAGTAGCAAGATGTTGTATCACATACAACAGCCATAATGTCGAGACTCAAGACGACACTTTAGAGTAGTAGGAGGAGATGGGACAGAAGTGGGAGCAGAGGGTGGGGGACAGAGGTGGAAGCAGAATGGGGGAGAGGCGGGAGCAGAGGGTGCGGGGTAGAGGGAGCAAAGGGTGCGGGGAAGAGGGAGCAAAGGGTGTGGGGTAGAGGCAGGAGCAAATCGGAAGAGGTGGGGTCAGAGAAGAAGGCAGTAGCACAATTCAAGCAGCGTGGGTTTTACAAAACGTGAGGGCAATTTTTTTAATGAAAAAAATCCGCCTAAAAAAATGCATCCCAAAAACTGGGACGTTTTGAAACGTACACTTTTTTTTTAAATTTTCAGTAAAACGCGTTTTTTTGCAACTATGGATATGAGACATTGAGATTGTGTTCAAACCAGAACAACGTTGATATAAGACATCAAGACTATGTCCAAACCAGAACACCGTCGATAAGAACCCTCTAGTGCAAGTCAATATCTGTAAATGCAAATCCATGCAATGACTACAAGACATCCCCCCTTTTCCAAGGCTACCTGCCCCTAGAGTTACGCCTTCAAGTTCTAAATTCTCAGGGAAACCTAGGCTGTCAAAACCCACACTAACCATAACCTAGTTGTCGCTAGGAGTCCTATGCTTAGCATCATCGTAGGCAAATTTGTCCAAATCATATGGTCTCCTGGTGCCGAATGCATACAACATTCCACCAAAATATGGTATATTCTCTCTACTGCCTGATAGACTGAGAACAATCATAATGAGTAGGAATTCAACCTAGTTAATCTTGACTGTTTGAAGTACCTAGAAACTTCAAGTTTTACCCAACCAATGTGTCAAGGTAATCCAGATGCCAAACAACATCAGAGTGTTATCAGGACTGGGTTGAACTAGTATAACCCCACTAGTTAGCACTCTAGCACACAATCTTGGATAATAAATCCAATAACCGTATATTTGCCACATTACAGGATAAAAGTTCATACCTCACGAACAAAGGCATGTAAAACAATAGTTTTACCATCGAACAATCACGAGTTCTGGATCACATCGGAGGTTATAACATCTACCTCACCAAAAACCCGTAAACCGCACATGACGTAGACCCTACCATCCCATGCTACCAGGATATGCCCCATATACGTTTTACAAATTCATCACTCACCAGCCGCCGAATATTTAAATTGCTAGCAATATCTGGCACACAAACTAACCCTTCATAGAAGAATAAATCTATCCATGAAATCCACTGAAATACCATCAGTGATACAATCTCTGAGTATGTATGGATCTCTGTAGAATATATGCGCGTCTCAATATCCATTGGTAACCCAACTAGTTTCCCAACACCACTCAGATGCCACTCACGAAACAAAGAGTTTCTCCATAGATCCAATCATAGATGCAATCAATCCGAACAACACTCCAATCATCTGCAGTTCCCAATCCTTTTTTCCCTCTTCCCTATAATTGATTCAAAATCAACGCTTCTCACCTTCAGTCAACTAACACCCAAACATGAATATGGATGCATCCGAAAATCCTATATGTATGTAGCATATCCTAACGTCCCATACCACCAAGATATACGCCATATATACCTATGAATTCATGTTAGAGTGATCAATTCCTTCACAGATCTTGTCTTGAGACAACCAAGACTCCTACTTGAATGTCGACCACTTTCAAGTTAGACCCTCACATCAATTTGCCAATACAACATTTCCTAAGTACTCCAATCTTGGACTACCAGAAGTGCTTAACACTCAAAAAATGACAAACTATGTCAATATCCCAACGAACACTATGCTCGTAGTACTCATTGGGGTCTGGCACCAAGCATAGATGGCTAACCAATCTCTGAGTACTGCTACCACAACTAAGTCCTACTCGGGAATCTCTGAAGAGCACTAATAGCTCGCCATTCCAATCAAAGGACCCATGAACAATTGTCCAAATAAGAGGAGGAGAATCCTAGAAAATCCCAAATATTACTCAAAACAGAATAACATTGCTCCAGGTAAGAGAGAGTAAATCCCTGCATAACGAAGTTTCCAATCATACCAAGGAAATTCACCCCTTTTGCACCCTTTGTATCCGCCCACCCCAATGTACATGCCCCATCTAGTAGATCCAAAATCCTTGGATAACCAGGTTCTATTAAAGAACGTCTTCTCACATACCAAAGCTATATCATCTCTCGTCCAGAAACACAGAGACAAGGCTAAGTAGAGAATGTCCCATGAGAAGCCATATAACAAATGTACTGATCTGTGAATTGAAAGACCATCCAACACTTGTTGTAAACCTGGGCTAAACATACATGTGAGCCATAGGTATCTTTGGAAATAAGATAAGGGTCACCATGTCGTAAAGACATCATCCTCATCTACCGTACAACACTTGGTATACTCATTGAACCAACCACATCACATGGTTCATTCCTGGCTCTCCGATCTCGGAGAGGGATATCTATTGAGTTGAACCTTAACTTGCACACTTCAGAATAACTAGACAAATACCAATAAAAGCAGTACACCTCAAGGAAAATCAATTAGATAGAGACCCATCCTCCACATGTGGATAATTGTAAAGCTATCTCATGTGACCATAGAGAAATCACATCAGTGTATCAAATCACATACATGAATCGGTCTTGATCATAGTCAAGACTTATGCTCCTCGTGGCTTGGACTCATGTGAGTCACAAAATTACTAGCATACCTGGAGCCCCATTGAAACCCCATCGTAAAGCCATAACCTCTATCAAAGGATGCTCAAAAAGTAACTCAAACAGTACCGTGCACTACATTATATGGCTCCATTATCGCTTTGTACAACAGATAAGACCTGGGGACCAGATTGTAAAACCAAGACTCCCTATTCATTAGTGTCAAAACAGGGAAGATCAATGATCGTACAGGAAAGTAACAACAACTATGAATAGTCACTACACAACTAGTCATTAGCACTCAGCTATGACAAACGCGGATTGTGATTGAAGCGACAACCCTAATGAAATTTCTTCATGGATAGTTGTGAGGTTGGTAACTAGCAAAATTATAGATAAATTATCGAGAGTAATCGAAGTTATCCTTGAATTGAAAAGTGTAAGAAGGATTGCCCATGTCAATCTTGATAACCATGATAAACATGCTGGCCAAAATCTAGATATCCAGTTCCATTCTAACAAACAACCCTCTTATCATCCCCTGATATCCACGAAGTAGCCCACAATCACAAGGATCCACAGTATAAAATATGTGTCTCCCTTTCGTACTACACAGGACACGAGAAGGTACCACACACACAGTAGTAGGGGAACACCGTTTCCCCCCCCCCCCCCCCCGCCGCGCCCGCGGCGGGGAATGGTGGAACGCGTTCCCCTATGGCCAACATGCAAGGAACGAGCGGAACGTTGCGAGGGAACGGACGACAGGTGGAACGGCCGGGGAACGCCAAGATCGACAGGGGAACACACAAATGGAACGGTGGGCTGCTGTTCCCCCACGTGGAACGGATGACGTGTGATATTTTTAAAAAATAGGCCAAAAGTACCGTACCTCCCGTTGCCCGTCGCCCTGTACTTTTGCGTTCCCATTTCGCCTATCGCCTGCGCGTACTGCTGTCGCCCCCGTGTGTACCAACCGGTCCAGCCTAGTTGCTGCAGCTAGTCGCCCCGGCCCTCTGCATGTGACACGTGTACCAGCCTGCAACCTATAGGCATGTGCTGTTCACAATGGACAGAGCCTACAATCACAAGGATCCACAGTATAAAATGTGTCTCCCTTTCGTACTACATAGGACACCAGAAGGTACCACACACATAGTAGCAGGGGAACACCGTTCCCCCCCCCCCCCCCTCCCCCTCCCCCCCCCCCCCCCCCCCCGCGGGAATGGTGGAACGCGTTCCCCTATGGCCAACATGCAAGGAATGAGCGGAACGTTGCGAGGGAACGGACGACATGTGGAACGGCCGGGGAATGCCAAGATCGACGGGGGAACGCACAAATGAAGCGGTGGGCTGCCGTTTCCCCACGTGGAACGGATGACGTGTGATTTTAAAAAAAAATAGGCCAAAAGTACCGTACCTTCCTGTTGCCCGTCGCCCTGTACTTTTGCGTTTCCATTTCACCTGTCGCCTGTGCGTACTGCTGTCGCCCCTGTGTGTACCAGCTGGTCCAGCCTAGCTGCTGCAGCTAGTCGCCCCGGCCCTATGCCCGTGACACGTGTACCAGCCTGCAACCTATAGGCATGTGCTGTTCACAATGGACAGAGTGTGTCAAGTTTCGACAGTCCAACAGTGACAACTTACAAGGCAAGGCAGCAAGCTTTTCTCTCTCTTCTCTCTCTCTCTTTCTCAGTTTGAACTTTGAAACTTTTGGTCTTTTAAAAATTACATATGTCACAGTTTGCAGCAAATAGCAAAATTTAAAACTCATTATTCTCTCTCGACTCTCGACTCTCTCCCAATTATACAGTAGACAAAAAAAGGATTTATTTCTCTCACGCTCTCTCTCTCATAGATAACTTTGAAAGTCTATTCAACTTGTTGCCCGAATTTGCAAAAATCATGGCTTCCTCGGGCTCAAAGCGATCGGCTTCGAATGCTACTTGGTGGGACAAGGTTGAAAGGCTAGAACGGTATTCATCGAAGGGAGGTGCAACACGATGGAAATGCAAGCAATAATGTAACAAAGAGAAGTCAAGAAGAGCAAACCGTGTGAGAGCACATCTATGCCATGTAAACAATGAAAAAGCACAAGTGAACAAATGCCTAAGGACAACACTCGAAATGTGTAGAGAGCTTTTGGCAAAGTACCCAAGTGAAGAGGAGAAAGCATGTGCACGAAACAAACCGGCAATTGATGCATCTTACTTCAGTAGACATGGGAAAGATGTACACTTGGACAATAGTATGGAGGACTTGGGAGCTTTGCATTTTCCCAGGATTCGTAGCCTATGGGTGCAAGCTCCGACAAGCAGCAAACCTTGGGAGCAGCTTGGGATCCCCGCAAGAAAGAGAGGGTACATGCAGCTGTTGCAAGGTTCTTTTATCATGATCATGTAGCATTCAATGTTGCTAGGTCCCCATATTTTATTGAAATGGTCCAGGGGATTGCCTCCTCGTCAATGGATTCGGAGATAATTATGGGAACCTTGCGAATTGTCACCTCCACGATGACTATGATGATCACAGGAAATCACATGAAGTCTGGACTTGTTTGTGGCGCTGCAAGCTCGAACATTGTACCTCTTGGTTGAACTCGACCTACGGATCCGACACAGTTTCTAGTGCCTCTTTGGTATCCCTTTGTCCTTGGTCTTCTACTATGGTACTTTTGTCCTCTTCCTTGATCTTTACCACACTTGCTTCCACTAGAGTACTGTGACTCATCATCGCGAAAATCTTCTTTATTTCTTTCCAATACTCTTCTTCACTTCTTTTGTCGTCTTTTCTTGTTTGCCTTGCTTCTTCATGTTGTTCCCTTTCTTGCCTTGTTTCTTCTTCACGTTGTTTCCTTTGGCGATCTTGGTCTTCACATTCTTGTTGGTAAATCTTTTCCCTTTCCTGGGATTGTCGTTCCAACATTGCCCAACTAGCTAAAGTTGGGCAAAGAATGCTTATTGCAGATGATTGGAGTGACACTCGAAAAAGGTCCATTCATGGCATGGTTGCTTATTCTCGAGGAAGAATGCAATTCATTTTCTCACATGATGCTTTTGGGACGGGAAAAACTGCAGATCAGCTTGTGGAAGAGTGGGCCCAAGGTATTGAGAAAGTTGGCCCACAGAATGTTATTCAGTTTTTAGCTGATGGTGAGGCAACAAATAGAGTTTTCAAGTGGGAGAGAATGTAAGATTCCTCAACAGCCCTGAATGGTGTATAAGTTTTTACCTCAATCCCCTATAATCATCCCCTGTAATCATCCCCTATTTCAAAATGCAAAAAAATATTGTTTTCCCTTGTTGTGATCTAAAGAGAGAAAATATTATAGAGAGAGGTAAATCAGAATTGAGATATTTTTAGATACAAAGTTGCTCCTAATATATAAGCTAAATTCCCTTGAAACAAAAGTTCAAAAAGAACTTTCCAATGTGCATTAGGAATTAATTAAATATGTGTATTAAAGGCCTTAGCCTAAGGATCCACATTTTCAGAAATTTTTGGATTAAGGTCGAAATAAGGTTCCAACGGGCCAATAGGATTAATCCAAGTGTTAGGATGACAAAAATTTGTCAGGCAAATAAAGCTGAACGCTTTAGACAGGCTGGGTTGTTGCAATCTTTGCAAATCCCAAGTAATAAATGGGAAAGTATTTCCATGGATTTTATTACTGGATTGCCAAGAACACATCAAGGCCACGATTCTATTTGGGTTGTGGTAGATCGCTTGACAAAAATGGCTAGATTTTTACCAACCCGGAAGACTATTACAACTACGCAATTAGCTCGACAGTTTATCGAGCAATTGTTTAGACTGTACGGGTTACCGCAGGACATAGTCAGTGACAGGGACTCTAAGTTTACGAGTGATTTTTGGAAACTTGTTTTTGAGAAGTTGGAAACAACTTTGAATTTGAGTTCCTGTGATCATCCTCAATCTGATGGCCAGACTGAAAGAGTGAATCAGATTTTGGAGGATATGCTTCGGGCATATGTATCCAAAAGACAGAGTTCATGGGAGGATTATCTTCCTATGTTAGAATTTGCATATAACAGTACTAAGCATACGAGTACAGGGTTTAGTCCTTTCATGCTTATGTATGGTTTTCAACCAAGATCACTTGTTACAGTAGGATTCTCAGGACTTCAGCATGATGCAGCACGTAATTTTTTGCAAGATATGCAGGAAATGTTACAAGTTGCGAAGGAATCTATTAGAAGTGCTCAAGACCGAGACAGGTTTTATTCTAATAGACATCGTTCACCTAGAGAGTTCTCTGAAGGAACGATGGTGTATTTGCGAGTTCCGAAAGTTTTCGAGACTTTACGGACAGGTAGATCTCCGAAATTATCCCTAGATACTGTGGACCATTTCGTGTTACACGACGGATTGGTTCAGTTGCATATGAATTGGATTTGCCTTCTCATGTGAAAGTTCATCCTGTATTTCATGTCAGAAGACTTAAGGAAGTACTGGGTGGAGCAGATCACTTAGTTACTCCTCAAAGAAATTATAGATCCAGGACATGACATTTGTTCCGCACGAACTTGAAAAGATTCTTAGATTTCGTGAACGAAGATTGCGTCATACGCTTACCACGGAATACAAGATCAAGTGGAAGGATCGTGTTGAGGAGGACGCTACATGGGAGACATTGACTACTCTTCAGAGAGATTACCCTAGCTTTTTAGTGAGCTCAGGAGTGAGCTCTTAGAGGAAGGGGAGTATGTCACGTGCACAATGTGTATCTACCGTGTGCTATACGCATGCAAGACTAGTTTCAAGGCTTGGGGAAGCTTGGAACTAGGCAGGCTGATTGATGAGCTGAGTTAGGGAAATACTAACGGGCGGGCACCCAAGTATGGACGGGTGGGCACCCAAGTGTGGACGCTCGATGACCGGCCAAGAGCCTATAAAAGGGTGGCCAAGGTTAGTTATTGTATTATAGAGAGTCTCGCGAGTTTGTGAGAGCTCTATGGACTTGGAGCCTAGATCTAGTGCAGACGTGCACCTGCTTTATGCAGCCGAGGCCGACAGCAGTCTGGAGGCCCGCGAGGGTAGCTTCGTGGCGGTATGGGATGTCGCGAGGAGGAGATTGGTCGGTACGTCATCCTAGTAAGCTCAGCTCGTGGCTCGGTGGGGACAGCCAAGACTGTGGGCTTGCCCACGGCTGTCATGGTTGGGAGGTGAGTCAGGCCTGCACTCCCTTGCTTGTTTGTTTGTTTGTTTGTTTGCAGGATTCGAGTTTCGAACCAAGATCGATCACGAGGGGATCCGTGGGGATTTGACAATCGGTCCCACATGCAATCATTCAAGCAGAGTTTGCGACGGCCCAGTTGTTGCATAGCGGAAGCCTTGATGTAGTCATCCAAAGGCCTAAGCTTGATTAAGAACAAGATGTTGAATAAACATGATTAAGACAGAGGAGAGAGAAGACGAGAGTGATTGGTGTCAGGGTTTTTCTTGTATTTAATATTGTACAAAGGTTGCTTACTGAATGTACATGGCTAAGGCCCTTGGTCAGCCCCCTTTGACCTCTGGCCCTACATACTCTTCTACTAATAACCTCTATACTGAATGAATGATGGAATGACTTGCTGGAAATGATTTATGACTTGTGCTTATATATATGCAAGGAGGAGCAGGTCAACCAGTTACTAAGGCTGTCGACCTGTTGCATGGACAAAAATATACATGAAATATACTAAATAAATGGTGTGTTTTACCTTCCTGAGCTTGCCCACACCTACTGCCCATTGCTTAGCACCTGTCCACCAGCTACATGAGTACCTGCTGGCTGCTGACAAGGATCTGCTTGCTGCCGACAGGGTTCACATGCCCCTTCTTCATGCTTATGCTGATGATATTGATGTTGTGGATGATGATGATGATGAGGCCGCTGATGGTGGTGATGATGATGATGATGATGAGGCTAATATTGATGGTAATTATGCTACTGCTGATGCTCTAACTTAAGTCCTAACTGCTGTCCTAATCAGGGATTATGATGTTCCTGCTGGAGATTAGCCATGGCACAGACGTGCACGTGACACCGATGGTGGTGGACACACTTTTTCAGAGTCACCTACCGCATCAGCACGATGAGTCCCGATGAGTCCCCACAGTTGCCCAAGGCTTGCGCTAGAGTCCTCTCAACAACTCGTGCATGAGGGTGACACTCGAGCATGGTACGTCTGAGTTTCCACCTAGTTTTCAGGACACAGGCTCCAAATGGACCACCTCCCACCTTTTCAGAATAGCTTGGACTTGCCTTTTCTCCAAATCTCCCATGGGGATGCCAACCGGATTATTCGGTTCGACCTTCTTAGCCTCCACATAAACAGCACATGGATTGCACCTTCAAAGCTCCCCTAAAGATGCACTTCTACAAAGATCATGTCCTCAACAGTGGGGATGACTTCATCCAGCAACCAGGCTACCTAGGTATTCACATGTCACATGCCATGCAGGTCGCAATTGGCCAGCTACGAGTATCTACAGTGGAGCCAGGGCGGCTCATATGGAGACCTCCAGAGGAGAGGATCTCCACATATTAGCACATAGGTGTCGAGACAGAGGAGTATTGTACCTGTCACTACCTAGTGTACTATGAGATCCGCGGGAGGTCCACTGTCTTCTATGAGGGTTTTCGCCCATTATCCAAAATCATGGCCTTCTTCGACCAGCGCTGCTTGGGACTCTTCCTATCGAAGCTTCACAAATATAGAGATACACTCCTAAGAGAGTGTCGGCCACAAGCCGCCACCCCTCCCTCCCCCTTTGTCGCTAGTTGGGCATTCTCTACACTTCCCAACCTATGAAAGGGACAGGCTCCATAGTGTGGACATGACACCTCATGGCAAGGGACTTATGTCTACACCAAGGGTCATGTGAACTGGCACCTCATGGTAGGGGACTAAAGTCTACACCAAGGGCCTGTAGGTATGAGAGGCTGGGGATTTTCGTCCGCGCCCATGTCCAGATTAAGGTATTTTGGTTGGCCTAGGGATGTAATATCTACACCCGGAATGACAGCCTACTACAAGCTAAATGAAAGGAAGATTTACCAATACATTCTTATGCATGGCATACTAGCATGCTTGGAACTGCTTTTGCGTGAAATGTTTTACTGCCTGCAAGATCTGTGTCTAGTTTACGGGCAAGGGAAGCCCACCCGCGAACCGTGCGCATGAATCTGTATTCTAACCTAACTTTTGGGCTGTAGAAAGATGGTAGGCGTGCCTCGAACCTCTATGTAAGAGTTATGGCTAAATTTTCTGTTTTGCAGGTCCACACCTCATTTAAGTGTGGACAGACAAGTTACAAGAGACTTTCATTCACACTTCATTAAAGTATGGACAGACAGCTTACAAGTGAGTTTGGGCACTCCGGTCGGTTAGGCTAATAAACAGGCACCCAAATTGTGTGGACGAGCATCCTCCCACTTTTTGGGAGAGGTGTGGTCTATGATGAGGCGGACCAATGGCCAGCCTTTATGAGTTTGGAAACCTCAACTCTCACTCACTCTCTCTCTCTCTCTCTCTCTCTCTCTCTCTCTCTCTCTTTACCTTCCAGTTCCAGTTTCATTTTCTAGGTGCCAGTAGTATCATCTTTATTTTTCATTTTCTGGTTTTTTATCCAGACATTGTATCAGATCCACCATGATGTAACTTTTTGGTCTCATAGGTCATTATGGCCTTTCGAAGACGTTAATATAACATTTCATTTCATTTCATTTCTCTCTCTCAAGTAGGCACCAACTTCTTGTGTGCATAAGGAAAGTGGATTTTCAGCAAAACCAGTCCAAGAACTTGCATTTTTGCTTGCTCTCTTGTCCCTCTAGCTCTTGGAACAGCCAGCAAATGGATCCCTCATTGCTACCCTGTTACATAATGTCCACCCTTTAGCTAAATGGGAATGCCCGGACGCTAGCGTGCCATGCTAGTGACTTGGTATCGTGGGTGACTCCGCATTAAATGCTAGTTTCCTAGTGTTATTGGTATAGCTTGAGACCATGCTTAACGGGTGTATGTTGTTGAGGTGTAACAAGTAGTGCCATGCTTGACAACTGTGTAGTGAAGTAAAACAAGTGGACTACACTAGACAACTGCACACGGGTTTATGCCAATGATGTGTCATGCTAATTGAAGTGTAACAAGTGATAATACACACCATGCTAGATGATGTCTAAAATGATTATAGTTGCCATACGTTTAAAAACGGGAAGTATTATACAAGTTTTATACTTTTAAAAACATTTTTTTATTTTGGAAAAGTTTTTAAAATAAGCTTTTTATTCATTAATTTTTTTAGTTATAATTATGGCCTACATATATAGTTTTTCAACCTAGGAACCACAGATTTCATGTATAAAAGTTAAACTTGCGCATAAAACTCAAGTGTCAACAATTTGAAGCCTAATGATAATATATTCACATGGTGGCGGCGATGAGTCTAGTGGCGGCGATGCCATTCAACATTAACTTTAATATTGATTTACCAATGATCATTCAACATTTTAATAATTCATGTACATTGTAAACTTTAAAAACCATAAGAATGATAACTAAAGAACAATCACGACGGTATAGGCTAGAGCTAAGAGACAACAGGTAATAAAATCCACAATCCATGCTCAAAGTCGAATCAAAATGATACATCAAACTGAAGTCTGGGACAACTTGCAAGGCCCAAGTGGCAAGGGCCAAGACCAACCAAGTGGCAAATGCTCAAAAACTCAAAAAACTATGTAGTACGAGGATACTGCATCACATGCAGCAGCCATACAAAAACACTACACATAACACAAGTGCCAAGTACAAACAAAATAAAAATAATGTCAAGACTCAAGACTGATACTTTAGAGTCTACACATCCATCTCAACATCAGATGTCACAGCCTCTAAATCTGTAGTGTAAGTAGATGAATCATCCGAATTATCCAGATCTACCTCCTCTATCTATGCGACAGCACTCCGAATGGTGCCAGCTCGAGCACTAGATCTCGCTACTGATGAACTGGTGGTGGCCTGAACTCGATCTCTAACTCTCAAACGGCTCCGCATGGTGCAAATCGGCTGCATGGTCTCCTCGTAGCGCATAGCATAACTGTCTCACTCATCTGGTGGGATCTTCAGAATTTCCTTCACCTTCTCAATGTCAATCAAGTCGACATTCACCTGGTGAGGCTCAATGGGATTGCCTTTCTCCTCAAGAAGACAAAGGTTACAGTGGCAACACACCAAATGCTCCAACTAAGCGGTAGATAATATGTTCCTCTTCTTTGTATGGAAGAGAGCCCAAGTACTCCAGTTTCTCTTACAAGAACCCGAGCTGCAGCCCTGTGAGAGAACTCTCATGGCAATGCTTCTCTACCATTCAAGAATGAGAAAATCTTAAAAGCTTCTATAATAAATGAAGATTCAAGAAGTTCAGGAAAATTCACTAAAACTCCACTTTAGCCACAAAGTTCCTACCAGATGGGAAGCACCAACGCCATATTTCTCCCACCATGACACAAGCTCAAGTTGGCACTCTCGTAGGCGAGCAGTGGGGGACCCGAAGTGTTTTTTTCTATGCCATTCTCAAAGTGTAGGCGCTCCTGCTCTAGTATCTTCAACTGTTGCACATCTCCACCAATCAAATCATCGATGTACTCCCTCCGGCCATCCTCCAACCCCTCACATAAGAATTGCTTATCATCTCTCCATAAAGGATGAAAGATGTGTGCAACGACAGCATGAATTTGTCTATGAAACCAATCCCATCGAGTGAGCCATCCATTGCAAAGACCCGTAACCCTAATTGACGGTTGAAACATTATACATAAAACATTGAAATTCAATATCCAAGTTATGCATAAGTGCTACAACTTACAAGTCAAAATTACAAAGATAAGGGTGAATGTTCAATGCAATAATGTACTTACTCCTCTTCTTCCAAGCCTTGTGCCTTGTTAATGCATTCACCGATCTTGTCCATGTACTCATACAATAAGCCAAGTGTGTTGCCCTCCATATCGGTGATGCGTAAGACACTGTAGAATGGCTATAGAATCCTCACCAACACTTCAGCCTTCTTCCAAAAGGCTTCCTCTCCCATGATAATAGTTTCAAATTTCACATATTTGCCCCTTCTTTCTTTCACCTCGTTTATCTCAAACCATGCACGTGAAACAACTATGCGCAAGAGTCCAGCCTGAACTTGTAGTGCCCTGTCAACTAGAATAAACATATAAGCAAATCTAGTGGAGTGTTTTTGGAGCTACAGCTCGCTCTCTACTCTAAAGATGTTCAGTATCTTTGGTCTCTTTGTCACAAATTTGACAATAAACTTTAAAGTGGCCAACACTTTGGCAACCCACAACATCTTCCCCACATCCTCCATCAACAAATCCAAGCTATGTGATGCACAAGGAGTCCAAACAATTTTTCGAAGCTTCTCACACAACATACGGCCCGTACTAACACAATTAGAGCCATTATCTATAATAACCTGCAGTATGTTCTCTAGGCCTATCTCCATCACAGCCTCGCGCAAGTGTCTCCAAATAAACTCCCCTGTCACCATTGTACCTGGCAAAGAGGGATCAACAGCCTTTAAGAGCATAGTGCTCTTGCAAGAGGATACCAAAATGTTATACACACTTCTTTTACGTACATCTAACCATCCATCACATAGAAGTGTGCACCCATATTTCTCCCATTAGCTCTAAGTGGTTGTATGTCCTCCTCTACCTACACACACTCTCTCCTAAGCTCGCGGGTATGCAAGGCCTCGTATGAAGGTCCCTCCTACTCATAGCCGATGCAGGTCACTGCCCTCATGCAACTTTTCCAGCACTTTGTCGTTTTAGGACTCAGGAGCAGATGAGGCAAAGGCGGGAGCAAAAGTGGGCTTTATTACAGGTAGCCTTCCGTGTGTAAATGTCACCACAATAATTACATCTCCATCCCTCTACATGGTGCATTCACCGGATCAGGAGTTCGTCCCATTTTAGGAGTCAGGAGCATATGGGGCAAAGGCAGGAGCAAAAGGGGAAACCGAGAGCAGATGGGACAGAGACGGGAGCAGAGGGTGGGGGGCAGAGGCGGGAGCAGCACGGGGGACAAACGCGAAAGCAGAGGGTGGGGGACAGAGGCGGGAGCAAAGGGTGGGGGAGCAAGGCGAGATCAGAAGGGGCAAGCGGGAGCAGTGGGTGGGGGACAGAGGCGGAAGCAGTGCGTGGGGGGGCAAGGCGAGAGCAGAAGGGGCAGGCAGGACCAAATGGGACACAGACGGGGACAAAGAAGAAGGCGGCAGTACAATCAAGCTCAATTCAACGTAAGTTTTACAAAATGTGAGGGTAAATTTTTTAATTAAAAAAAACTACCTGAAAAAATGCATCCCAAAATCTCGGACGTTTTGAAACGTACATGTTTTTTAATTTTTCAAAAAAAAAACGTTTTTTTGCAACTATAAATGATATTCTCATCATAGTGTAACAAGTGATGTGTATGTTGTGTTTGTGCCTATCAACGTTTCATATTGGGATTAATTGTGGAGATAGCAATTAATTGAAACAACTAGGTTTACGTATGTGAGATAGGTAACGAGCAGTACGTGTGTCGCACATGGAGAATCTTGCCTATATTATCTCGTATACATGACTCACAATTGGCCAACTTAGAGTGTCTTCTCCCTGCCTTAAAAGTCAAGAGTGGCAGAGTTGATGATACCCCACATGAGGATCGGATATGCACAGTATGCAACAAATGACAGGGGAGTTCTTCGAATGCCATGACATGCTTCCATCATAAAAACTAGATATTCTCTCGGCCATCAGATCTGTATAGACTGAGGAGGGCATCATTATTAGTTGATCCGTATATTCCCCGGTACAGGTTCACCGCCGATATCACATCTGTATACACTAGTAGTGATAGTCGTTTTCTTTCAGTTACGTTTTCCATAGCTCAGTATATCCATGGTATTATTGAATCACTTATGGTCTCATAGACCATAAGTGATGGTCGTTTTTCCTTCTCTCAATTACTTTTTCCATGGTCCATGGTGTCATCGTATCACTTATGGTCTCATAGACCCTTGGGGTCTTTTGTAGATGTTAATATTACTTTCTTTCTTTTCTCTCTCTGTCTCTCTCTTCCTGCACATATGCACACACAACATATACAACCAAGCTTGACTAGGGTTCTTGTAATACTACATACTAAAAAGTGTTGATAAAATTGAAAGCAGGCGAGGTAATTGTTCAAAGATGGAGAGATTACATGGAACATGGTTCACGTGTAATATATACATCAAATCCGGTGCAAAGATATTGTGTCACATTGCTTGGCTTCTCCATATTATCCTAAGAAACAAACTTAAAAGAATTAAACCCTTCAATGATAAATCATAACTTGAAAGCTTGAGTTTTAAGTACAAGACTACACAAATAAGGCTAGCACAATATTAGAAGTTCAGCATGTCATTACAAGGGTTGGTGAGCCAATGAGGTGATAGCCCAAGTGGTGAAGATGTTTGCCTAGGACCAGGAGGTCTTGGGTTCAAAACCCCACAAGGTGCTTCCTCGGCGGCATCGCCTACGGGCAAATAAAATTTGCCTATGGGCAGTGAAAAATGGTAACCAGGGGAGGATCTTGGGCCTAAGGCCAAGAGCAAGTGAAGAAAGAAATGGCAAAAGTGTACAAAAGATAGAGTAGTATGAAAGAAAAGAAGACATAAGAGAAAGGGAATGTCGCCTTTTTTTTGGGGTGGGGGTAGGTTGGGGGGGTGTAAACTAGCACTCTAGTGTGTGTACGCTTAGGCTTTTAATAAAGCAGATCGAATGCGAGTGTGAACAACTGCTAGTGTGTGTAAGTTCTTTGTGTGGGAACAGCCCCTTAAAAGGATCTTATGTAAGCAATGATGTGTGGCAAGGTGACACCTCTAGAAGAGAAGACCAGCACCGAGCTATGTACAAATAATACATAGTTCATTGTCATGGTCGTGAACCCTAGCAAATAACCCTGATTTGGCAGTGTCCCTCCTAAAGCCATTGAACATAGATGCATAATGAGGCATATGGGTATGTTACACACCCCCTACACATGATCTCAAGAAACACTACAATGAAGCTACATACCAAATGCTCAGCTGGCCAAATGCTGCCTAGTGGCTGCACTTTTCCCATAGCATACTGCAATATGGATATTTCCTAAGAATGCTTTCTAAGATCTGTTATTAAATACTCAATAGGGAAATTTAAGAGACTCATACATGGACTAAATTATACCATTCACTACCAAACTAAACCCTCAACTGGAGTTGAGACTTATACATAGACTAAATTATACAGTTCACTACCAAACTGAACAATCTACTGGAGGGTTGAGATGAGGGAGACTCACGTTTAGTTCACTCGTTCGCAACCGTTTTGAGTTCACCCTGCTGCAATCTACAAAATGCAATTTGTTTTCCCCCTTTAGAGATATGCTCTTTTCTGCTGCCCTCTCAATAGCCACCATTACAGCATGCCTCAGTGGATGCCAACAACAACTCCCTTGGCGCTCACTTATCTGGTTGATACCCTCATCTCTGGTATGGCCATCACCATCTACTTGTCTCTGTAATCAACAACAAGCAATTCATCTTTGCACAACAACATTGCCAAACTGGTCTCCTTGTCAGCTTTTTAGAACAATATAAATTAGGGACATTACAGATAATTTTGCAACTTAAAAGAAGGCAAACTTAGCAGTTAGATGAACAAGTGTTACCTGTTCCGGTTTGTTCAAACTACATGTTGCATTAATCCATCCACCTGTCTCATCATGACCAGCTGAAACGACGAGTCCCACTACAGGATCAACTATGACTGCACCATTGGTAGGCTGTTAAAAAGCAAGAAAAATAAAGTGAATGCGGTTATGGACAAGGTCGCCAAATCTTTCATCAAAATTTTGACTCGAAAATACATAAGGTCACCATACATGTAATCACAACTATTCTTCTGGAAAACCTGTCATGGTTACCCAATACCACCCCCACCCCTAATCCTCACCTAAAATCACACTCTCTTTAGCTGAAACCTGGATCCACATGTAGTAAACCTCTTCTCTAATAGATTGCCAGACCTAGACTGGACATTGAGACCCGCATGGCGCAGGCTCACCCAATCTAGCACAAGGCCACCACCGGACTTTCCCCTACACAATCAATCCCATCAATGAACATCTTGAGAGCTCCACCCACAATACAGGTGGTATAGTGAGAAATGCATGGGATTCAGTATATTTCACAATGCGCAACAATCCTCATACACCTGACACAGTGTTCAAGTACAAATGATTGATCAACTCACATGTCGCACAAATTGCTAGTAATACATTGCTTAGTCTCCTGTACATTTGTGACTTTATGGATTGTTAGCTGAGGTTCCTAGAATGCAAGTTAGCATGTGCCCTCACAAGCCCAGCCACCTGGAAAATTGGCACTCTGTACACTTCAAAATATACGAAACAGATATCACCCAATCTTGTGTGTTCAATAAACATTCTAATGCCTCATCTTGTATTCCTGCTGCACTAACCAGTAAGGGGTTTTACTCTTGAAAATTACAAATTCACCAAGAAACACTTGCATAAGTACCTGACCAGCTTTTGCAGCAAGCTGTGACTGCCTGATAGCAGCTCTCATAAATTCGCATATAATTTCCAGTTCCTCATTTTGAAAATCTACAACAACTTGACGCGAGCTGCATCCAATTAATCATTCCTTCAAAAAACATGTACATTGGTACAGGCTACTCTAGTCTAATGGATTCACAGAGATTCCATTCTCAAAAGGGCACCATTCAAGAGAGTTATTGTTCCCTGATAAAGAGAGGAAAGATCATAAAGGCAAGTTGCTTTTGCCCCTAGGCAAGTACTCTTACTAGTTGGACAAGAAGTTGAACCCCAAATTGTGAATGATTATTATGCACTACATAGCATTCTATGTCACCTTGATGGATGATAATACGATTGAAACACCAGAAGAAGAAAAACAGCCGCTGAAGACCGAGTGACCTTTGAGAAAGACATACCTATCATGGGCCACATTCAGCCTTTCTTTCTATGTCTGAGACTAGTCCCAAATAAGCTACACTCCTCACATGATAAGAAGAACGCATTCAATCTAAATCGAAATAAATTAAGCACAGCACCTCAACAAAGACAAGGAGGGGGGGGCGAGGAGTCAGGACCAATTGTACAAAGGTTCTTGGGTAATTTGTATGACAGTTGACCACTCAAAACCTCTAAACACAGTTGAATGGGAGCACAAATTTTGCATACTTGGCAGCATTTGGATGATATGAAGTAGGCCAGAGCCAGCATTGTTCCTCCCACTCCTCACGGGAGCATGCTTCGTGTTGTGAGACCTGGAATGTTTGGGGAAAAAAATGTAAGCAGTATCAAGCAATTCAATAACTCTTGTCATGCCACTAGCATAGAAGCTGATGAAGCCACTTAACTCATTTTTCATATGGATTTTTCATCAGTGCTATTGTATGCACACATTGTCAGTGAGCTAAGTTGCCATATATACAATAAAAACTGGCGGGGTATCCCATGCTAGGCGATATTTAGATCTTTTGAAGAGAATAAATTATGTCTATTCATGACAATGCTATAGCATATAAAAGATATTAAATCCTATGTTAATAAACAAGCCCCCTGAGATTTTGATTTACTTCAGCAACAAGCACACCACAGAGATCATTTTTCTAAACATATCAGACTCAGCCAAATGAAGGAGTCACTCTTGAAGCTAGCCTCAACACATGGAAAACCTGGAGAACTAGATGGTCAATGATCATGGAGGATTAAAAGCGTAAACCTAATAAGCCCAAAATAATTAAGCATTAATCAGTCTGTACTCTCGGAAATATACAACAGTCTTCTGAAGAACATGTGTTAAAGGAGTTCCAGTCTTCCTGTTCTTGTTTGTTAAGTCTTATGAATCTGATTTTTCCCTTATTTCCAGACTATCCATAACAGGCAGACTGAACTTACCTGTCCTTATTTGTTAAGTCTTATAAATCTGAATTTTCCATAACAGGCAAAGACTGAACTTAACTGTTGCAACAAAAGGCTGCAACGCATACTCCTCTACTAGCTCAGAAACCTCAGGCAGCACTTTGCTTGAAGACCATTCAACATCACCACAAGGTACAAGGCACAAAATGATAGAGAGTTCAACTCCATCTGTAAAATAAAATACAATTATTAAAACCAGTATTGAAATACAACTTGAAATTTAGAGTTATCAAACCAACCAAAATTTTAGTTGTTTTTTGAAAATGTATCATGCACTAATAGATCAGTGTGTTGGATTTCTATGTTCGATAAGTGTTTGGTTCATGTGCACAATTTAGGTGCTTGATTAATAAAAGCCAGCAACTTCCTTTAAGGGACCTGACATTTGAATCCAAGCTCAACTTCTTATCCGAAAGCTAAGCAGCTTGCACAGCAACAGAGTAGCAGCAGCACACAGCAGTGCAGGCCAGCAACAGCACTTCTTCCTAGCAACGGTGGAGCTTCCCAATAGCAGGCCGTGGAGCAGCAACAGCATCTCTACCTGCCTAGTGACTGTGTCTCCTCCTGGATGATGGTGTTTTTTTGGGCCTTCGCTATTTCAATCGACTTATCCACTTTGGTGTTTTTGCAATTCTTCCACCAGCTTCTCTTTCTCTCTCTACCTCCCCACCCGCCCCAACCCCCAAGCATCACTGACCTCCACCCGCCAGATGCAGATCAAGGATGCTCTCTGCCGATGATACCATCCTTTCAGCCATCCAACCTGTACTGGCCAAGGACGGTATCACCATCAGCTGATCGTTTGCAAGGCTCTCCCCCACACAATGGCATGCACTCATACCACAGGCATTGGCAGCAGTTGTTTTTTCTTTCAATTCTCTTCTTTCCACGGCTTAGTATTTCCATGGCAGTATTGTATCACCGATTGGTCTCAGAGACCCTTTACAAACATGCCATTTTCAGGTAATAATAAGGGCAAACAACAGGATGGTTCTGACCAGAAAAAGAGTGGACAGCCACCAAAAAATGTGCCCAAGGATGCCCGAGATGCAAAGCATGGCTCAGGACAGAAGCGAGGGACTAATCACCTGAATTTTGCCCAATCCAAAAGCAAAAAGAGGCTTACATGCGTGATGGGAAATGTCTTATATGTGGAAGCAAAGAGCACATGGTTGCAAAGTGCCCAAAGAATCCCAAGAATACTAGAGGCTAATGTGGAAAAGACTAAGGATAATATGGTGCGTGAATACGGGGAAGCTGCCCAATAGCAAAGTGCTATGTAAAGCATGGGAGCAGCTGAAGCATCAGCCTGCCTTGTTTTTTGTTTGATGATGCCTCCACAAACAACTTTATCTCTATATAGATGGCTACCACCATAGGTCTTAATGTGGAAGACAAGGGTATGCAAATGAATGCAAATGCAGCCTTCGAGGGCAAAGGGGTGAATGTGACACCCGTGCTAGGTAAACTCCGTACTCACGTACAGATTTACCTCATCACAAGAGCTTTTTGGTGGCCCCACTCACTGGATGTGATGTGTAACTTGGTTGAACACAATGCTAATCAATACACTTAAATACACCAAGATTTAATGGACAACATGCTCAATACAAGAAGTAATTTGCTAAATTGACAAGAGACGCACAATGAGCCAGAACGGCCACCTCAAATAAAGTATATTGATCTTGGGAGAATCAAGTACATAGTGTTATGGGCATTTCTCACCAGATTTCCATACCAGTGCATATGAATACAATATTGCAAACAATGTGGTTGTCGGTGTAGACTTGCAACTACTCGCACTACCCTCTCAAGTGCCCATGTTCCCTTCCATCTGCTCTCTATTGTTCCACCAATACATGGTAACAACAATCTCCAAGAGAGCACGTAGGACAAGAGAACACTACACACGGTATGTGATCATGGAGTCCAGTTCCTCCCTCCTGCTACTTGCTTCCATATTTAAGCATCAAAGCTTACCAATTGCAAGTAGAGTCGATGACAACGAAAGCCTTCGCGATGGAAGTGTTGAAATCTTCGATTTGTTGCGATCCTTCACGACAAGTCTTCAAGAGGATGAAGGGACCTGCTCTCAATATCATCAACCAAGAATACATGTCCCGAGCAAGAGGGGAGAGGACCTCGTATGTGAGGGACCGCAGCAAACAATGCTAAGCAATGAAAAAGAGTGAGGGTATGGCCAGCTATATATATGCCCAGATGTAGGCAACCGACCAGCTCACGACTAGGGAAAAAGTGCCCAAGACTCCGTAAAGTGGGGATAAAATATGGGAAAAATATGTGAGGGGTGACCAGCCCCTCTAGCTAACATGGTCAACCCTAGAGGCTAAAATAGGACACCAAACAGGAAGCTAGCAGCAAGGAGATGATGTCTAACACTATGAGCCGGATGCCCTTGGAGGCATCCACAAAAAGCTTTCAGGAAAACACTTCCAAGGGATGATTATCTTCCAATGGGTGGAGTAAAGATGCCAGACTCAATACTTCAGATAAGAAGACCAAGTAAGTGTTCAAGGACAGGGTATGAAGGACAAGGGGACAAAGTGGAACAGATGCAGAGATCTACACCCTCTTCTCTCCATCTCTTTTACATGGCTGCATCTACGTGTTCCAAGGAAAAGTGTTAGGGCTGGGGCTAGTAAGTCTTGGGCTTTCCATCGTTGTACTTCATCTCGGCACTTTGCACGCGGGAAAACGTCTCCCACACACATAGTGAAAACGTCTCCTCCACACATAGTGGATGGTTTATTTGCGGTCAATGCAAGGAGGAGGGGCGACGCTTTTATTGTCATACAATAGGGCATACTTCTAGCCTGTCCAAACCACACGACCAACCTCGACCACGTCAGTGATAACCCCACTCCCACACAGAGCACCCAGGATGCCTCTAGTTCTTCGAATCCCACGATTGGCACCATTTTTAGCCAAGAGCTCGAAGATAAGCAGAAGGGCACCCATGACCAAGAGAATGAGCACAATGAGTTGCGCAAGACCTTTGGTTACATAGGTGGCCAAAGAGTTGTCGTCCTTTTTGACAGCGACAATACGGAGGATGTGATCACTGAACAGGCTGCTCGACAGGCCCGCTTCCCACTAACTTCGGTAGACAAACAGGTTGAGGGATTTTGCACAAGAATGACCACGAGTATTAAGTCTGAGGCTCATGGTGCTAAGTTAGTCATCCAAGTCACAAAATTTGTGCAAGATTTCATGGTTGTGCCTATTATAGGAGGCAAACATAATCTTAGGGATTCGATGGTTTCACAAATTTCACCCCGATATTGACTAGAAATATCACACTTTTCGGGTTTTTCGGAACGTGTCCAAGGCTCCGGTCATCATCAAGTGTGAACCAAGCATCTCTAACTTTCCTCTCATCAACCACATGACGGCTAAACGAGAACTGAGGAAAGGCACACAGAGTGCGTTGATCTATGTTCACACCACTCACACAGTTACTAGTGCTTCAAAGAAGTACCGAGCCCTACATGACCGATTCCTAAAGATTTTTCTTCAGGACAATCTCCCTCCTAAGCTCCCCCCATCTAGACTGGAGAATCACAAAATTGATCTCCTCCGGGACTCGAATCCCCTCAGTAAGTTTCCGTATCGTTGCACAAGGCTATGGAATCGAAATCGGACCGCCAACTCCAAGAATTGTTGCAATCAGGATTCATACGTTCCACTGTCTCTTTTTGCACCACACACATCCTTTTTGTCAAGAAAAAGGATAGATCTTCCAAATTCTGTGGATTATCGTGCTCTGAACAAGCTAACAGTTAAGAGTAAGTTCTTGATGCCTTGGATTGATTATATCCTAAAAAGAGAGGCTGAATGAAGCCAAGGTGTTTTCGAAGCTTGACCTAAAACGTGGATACCATCAAGTACGGGTTGTTGAAGGGGACATCCCGCTGCGAAGACGGCCATCCGCACCAAATGGGCCATTACGAGTTTGTGGTCATGTCCTTCAATCTGACAAACGCCGTAGCAACATTCAATTGCATAATGATGCGTTTGTTCAAGGACTTGATCAGAAAGTCTGTCTTCATTTTCTTGGATGACTGTCACAACCCTGTGAATTTGTACAAGCGTATCCGAACATGTGGGCATGGTGGTTAGTATGCAGGACATTTATTGAATGTTCACACTTGTGGCAAGGGTGACATTAGGAATTAATAAGGTCCTTTTCACAAACCCATGGGGACAAAGGGTTGAAGGAGACAAAGGATTTAAAACCTTTTTTTTTTAAGAACCTTTTTTTTGTGGATCGTGGCCCTTTGGGAGGGGCTACGTTATTTTTGGAGGGAGAGGGGGGGGGGGGGGGCGCTTCTTTTGGAAGAAGTCAACTGCACGCTGAGGTTTCTCTCTCTTTGGCGACTGCTGGACTGCACGTGGGCTAGGCTATGGAAAACCGGCAGGTCTGGACTCCACATGAAAAGCGTAGGGCGGACCAGCAGGACAAGCTCTCTCTCTCTCTCTCTCTCTCTCTCTCTCTCTCTCTCTCTCTCTCTCTCAGAGCTAGATTGACACGGGGATATGCAGCATTGGCTATGCTAGAGAGACAGTGCCACCAGGCGCATTTTCAGGAGCCCCGGATGAAGGGGTGGCTATTTGACACATTAGTCACACCGGCATTGATGTATGGAGCAGCAGTATGGGCACCAGGCCTTGCTACCCATTGGTGGACACAGATAGAGAGACCACAGGCCCTCATGATGGCACGCATGATACGCAGCAAACCGTCAGTACCTCATGACATTATCCGAGCAGAGTTTGCTGCGCCTCCTATGATGGTAGAGGCCATATTTCAGACTATATGCCTGCTAGACAGATTCAGAGAGATGCCACAGGACAGATTATCATACAGAGCTTTTCAGGCATCTAGACAGTTGGCTGAGGCAGGAGACAGAGGATCATGGTATGCACAGGTCACACATTGGTTCTCACAGCATGGCCTAGACATGGATCATCTACCACCATTCCAGTATGACAGGGATGCACCACATATCCGTCTCTCTCATAGTGAGAGGAACAGAGTATTGAGACAGGATCTATGGCAGCTCTATACACGAGAGACATGGATATCACCTACACAGCCTCTTCCACCGAAGATGCTATACTACAGAGATCACTTCATGAGTATCACTGATGATGGATTTATAGAGAGGCCTAGATACATGGAGGGCTTTTTACCACACGGCTCCCGAGTGGCTATTGGTCAGCTCAGAGTTTCATCACACCGATTGGAGATTGAGACTGGCAGAGCAGCACGGATCCCCCGAGAGGAGAGGGTATGCAGATTGTGCAGAGAGGAGGTGGAGAGTGAGGAGCATTATGTATGCAGATGCAGAGCATATACAGCCATCAGAGAGAGATATCCCATTTTATTCAGAGAGCCACATTCCCTACGCCAGATCTTTGAGGCAGCAGACCAGCGCATACTAGGGAGATACATTCTAGACATACAGCGCCACAGAGAGACATTATTACAGGCTCAGACAGCTCCAGAGGGGGGGCGGCAGACACAGATTACTACATTTTTTCAGAGATCCATACCCCTCCCAGCCCCTACACGGTAGGGAATTACTCTCCAGAGAGCAGAGACACTTAGAGCCCGCAGGAGACAGAGGACACCTGGCTTTCGAACACCACGCCTATACCAGAGAGAGATGACAGAGATCAGAGCTCAGTTTCACAGAGAGGGTGCGGAGCGACTGGCTCGCTTCAGAGCACACCCAGGCATGTTCTTCAGGGAGCTGTGGACACCCCCTTCACTGATGTATACCATTTTATACCCCCAGTATGGTACAGGATGGAGCTAGCTAGGTTGCATATCATGATTGTATACTCCATGCATATAGCTTTGCATTCTCCTAGTAGTAGAGCTCCATCCCCTCCACACCCACATTCAGCTTTTTTTTATTCAGTGCTTTTTCATTTTGTTGGGATGACAGAGGATACCCCATACAGGTACTCCGATTTGTCTCATAGGCCGAGTTCGGTCTTTTGGAAGACGTTAATAAAATCTTTCTTTCTTTCTCTCTCTCTCTCTCTCTCTCTCTCTCTCTCTCTCTCTCTCTCTCTCTCTCTCTCTCTCTCTCTCTCTCTCTCGTCAGCTACTGCTACACGCGGAGGAGCATTCATGATGGGGAGAAAACTGAATTAGGGTTACACTTGTGGGAGACACACACAGAGAAGCAAAGGAGAGAGAGAGAGAGAGAGTTGTGGGGATAAGTCAACTCATGAGGCATGAGTGTGTGACTCCCCTATCACACATGTATATTGCACTAGTACACATAGTGCACTTAGTACATTAAAAGTACTAAGTGTACTATGTACTATAACTTATGGGCTTGTACACACTATAAGGGTGGGCATAACGCCTTTACCCCAACAACCTCCCACTTAAAGGCAAAGTGCCCTTAAGTAAAGGAAAAGAAAAAAAAATCAGCATGTACATGATAATATACAAGGCCATATCAAGGCTGAAACTGGCCTCATCCAATGCCCATCAAGTGTCTGCAATGAGCAAACCGCTCCGGAGGCAAACTCTTCGTCAACAGATCAGTCGGGTTGTCATCCGTGTGAATCTTAATAAGCTGAATTTGCTTGTTCTCTATCACCTCTCTGATGAAGTGATACTTCACATCCACATGCTTCGTCTTTGCATGAAAAACAGGGTTCTTTGCCAACTGGATGGCACTCTGACTGTCACAATGCAACAATGGAATATCCCCTGTATAGCCCAAATCAACCACTAACCGAGATAGTCATAATGCCTCCTTGCAAGCCTCTGTGGCTGCAATATACTCGGCCTCTGTAGTAGATAAGGCAGTTCACTTCTGCATCCTGGATATCCATGACACAGCACCTCCTGTGAATGTAAATACATAACCGGTAGTAGACTTCCGGTTATCTGGATGACCGGCATAATCCGAATCCGTGTAACCATGCACTAATGCATCCTGTTTGCCAAAGCAAATGCACATATCCTGTGTGCCCTTCAGGTATCTCATGACACCTTTCACTGCTTCCCAATGCTTCTTGCCAGGGTTGGCCATGTATCTAGAAACCACTCCCACTGCAAATGCAATGTCCGGCCTAGTAGCAACCATGGCATACATGAGACTGCCACAAGCTGAAGCATACGGAATCTTGGCCATATCAGCCCTGTCTCTATCTGACTGTGGGCTGTCCATAGCACTGAGTTTCGCATATGGAGGCAAAGGAGTACTAGCTTTCTTCCCCCCGTCCATATTGAACCTCTGCAAGACTTTGCCAATGTATTCCTTCTGAGACAAATACAACACATGCTGATTTCTGTCCCGAAGTATCCGCATACCCAAGATGTGATTTGCATCACCCAAATCCTTCATATCAAAGGTCTGATGCAGCCTCTGCTTCAAGGCATCCATCTCTTTACGAGATTTCCCGGCAATCAACATATCATCAACATACAAAATGAGAATCAATAGACTGCCATCCAAAGCTTTCTTGGTGTACAAGCAGTGATCTATGTCACTTCTCCTGAATTTCTGAGATTTCATGAATGTATCAAATTTATGATACCATTCCCTTGGTGCCTGTTTGAGCCCATAAAGACTCTTTTTCAGCTTGCATACAAGCTTCTCCTTTCCACTTACTGCATAACCCTCTGGCTGCTGCATATATATCTCCTCATGGAGATCACCGTGAAGAAAAGCACTCTTCACATCCATCTGAATCAAGTCCAGATCATCATGCGCAACCAAAGCTAACACAGCTCTAAGTGTGGTCATTTTGACCACTGGAGAGAAGATCTCCTCAAAGTCCACACCATATTCCTGCTTGAAGCCCTTAGCCACTAACCTGGCTTTGTATCTTGGCTTTGCATCTGGTGCAACTTTGAGCCTGTAAACCCACTTGCATGGCAAAACCTTCTTGCCTGCAGGCAAATGCACCAACTTCCATGTTTCATTTTTATGCAGAGAATCCATCTCTGACTTCATGGCACGCTCCCATAGAGCTTTGTCTGCCCTCTGTAAAGCCTCTTTATAACATGAGGGCTCCCCACAGTCAGTAAGCATCAAATAGTCAACCCCTGGAACAAACCTGTCAGGGGCTCTGGAGGGTCTTGTGGACCTCCGTACCCAATGACCATCATTTGCAGGTTGCTGTCCAGCCTGCATATCACCCATTGGTGGCTCCTGTTCCATGCCATAAGGCTGAAAAATCATCCCCGGTATCTCCTCCAACTGTGGTATATCCATAGGGATATCTTCTGCCATCTCTGGCTGTCCATTTGGACCATTTTCAGCACCATTTAAGGGCTGGTTTTCCTGCTGTAATGGCTGATTTACAGCCCTTTGTTGTTGTCCATGATGTCCATCATCATCAAAGATGACTCTGCCAGGCTCCTGTTGCCTTGCAGGCTCCTTATACATGCATGTTTCATCAAAAATGACATCATTGCTGCGTATGATCTTTCTATTCATGGGATCCCAAAGTCTATACCCCATTTCACCTCTGTCACCATATCCTAGGAATATGCATTTGTGAGACTTAGGATCAAGTTTGGTGCGCATTTCCCTGCGTATGTGCACGTACGCAACGCAACCAAACACTCTCAAGTGCTTGTATGACGGAGGCTTCCCTGTCCATACTTCTTCTGGCACTTTCCCACCAAGCCTCGTGTTAGGTGACCTATTTATAAGGTGAACGGCTGTCATAACAGCTTCAGCCCAAAAACCATGAGGTAATGCAGCATGTGACAACATAGAACGGACCTTCTCCTGTATGGTCCTGTTCATCCTCTCTGCTGTCCCGTTTTGTGGAGGATCATAAGGAGTAGAGAGCTCCCTCTTGATGCCTTTAGCATCACAAAAGTCCTGAAACTGTTTGGACGTATACTCTCCACCATTGTCGGAACGCAAAGCCTTCAGTGTTTTACCAGTTTGATTCTCAACAAGAGCAACAAACTTCTGAAACACTGAGAATGTATCACTCTTCAAACGAAGAGGATAAACCCACACCTTACGTGTGGCATCATCTATAAAAGACACAAAGTATTTTGCCCCTCCCAAAGAAAGCTGAGGCATCTCACATACATCTGTATGCACAAGCTCTAACTGAGCATCTTTCTGTCCAAGAGCTTTCTTGTGGGGGCACTGTAGTTGCCTACCATATATACAATGCTCACAAAACTGAAAACTTGAAAACTTTAGAGAAGGCAAGTAACCCAAACGAGACAATTGCTCCATTCCCTTGACACTCATGTGTCCCAACCGGCTATGCCACATAGAGATTTCCGGCAGCTCGGTTGCATTTACATTAGCATGGTGACAAACACCTGCATGCATGAAGTAAAGAGTGTCCACCTTAGAGCCTCTGGCAACAACCAGTGAGCCCTTACTAATTTTCCACTTTCCACTACCAAATGTGGTAACATAATCAGCATCATCAAGCTGTCCAGTAGAAAGCAGATTCTTCTTGATCTCAGGCACATGCCTGACATCATGGAGCATAAGCTGTGAGCCATCTGAAAATACAAGCCTCACATCACCTCTGCCAAGAATTTTGCATGCATGGTTATCACCCAAATAAACCACTCCTTCATTGCCAGCAGTGTACTTGACAAACAAGTCTCTGCAACCTGTGACATGAAAGGAGGCACCTGAATCAATGATCCATGAGTGCATACCATGACCACCTGTAAGAAGTGAATGGGCATCAAGTGAAGACGTAAAGAGGACCTCATCCTCACTGCCACCTGCATGTGACACATTGATTTCTTCGATCTTGACTCCACTTTTGCCCTTTGGCTTTACATCTTTGGCTTCATCCTTCTCTTTGTCTTTGCCTTTTCCCTTTTCTTTTTGATCATTTTTCCATTTGTAGCATTGCTTTTTGATGTGTCCCTTCTTGCCACAATAATGGCATTCCAAATCCTTTTTGGAGCGAGACTTGCTCCTTCCCCTTTCTTGGCTTTTTCCCCTTTGCTGGGATCTCCCACGTGCATTCATTGCATTGGACTTTCCAACAGAGTTGTTTTTCCTGTTCATCTCTTCTTGAAGAAGAGCACCCTCAACATCTGCATATGACAGCATAGCATGCGAATTGCTAGTGGCTGTCCTAAATGTGTCCCAACTCTCTGGCAAAGTGCATAACAAAAAAGTGGCTTTGAACTCATCGTCCATTGCCAACTTTTGATTAATGACCTGGCTGACAATACCATTAAACTCATTTAGATGGGCTGTCATAGACGCCCCTTCCTTCATCTGAAGACCTATGAGTTTCTTCAACCAATACACTTTGCTTGAGGCACTTTGTTGGGCATACAAGTCCTGCAATCTCTGCCACATTTCCCAAGCTGTCTTCTCTTCACGAATGCTGAAAAGTAATGAGTCTGACACAGACAACATGATAGTAGATCTTGCCAGCTCATCCATATCTTCCCACTCTTCAGCAGTAAGAGAAGCGGGCATTACACCCCTTTCTTTGATAGGCTTGTGCTGCTTTTTCTGGAGCAACACATTGTAGCACTGGGTTTGCCAAATATCATAATTATGCGAGCCTTCAAGCTTCTTGATGTGAAGCAATGAAGAGCTCTCACCTGTGGTTGCCATAGCAAAATGCAACCTGTCAATGCCTGACTCCCTGCAAAATGTGCAAACACTGCACCCAAGATGTGCAAACACTGCACCCAGAGCACACAAAGTGCTCACAAATGTTCTCCCAAGCTTTATCTCCCACTGCGGAAGCAAGAATGCAACTTTTCTCCCACTTTATGTGATGAAAACACCAAAATCTGGTTGCTGCAGATTTTGGACAGCACCTTAAATGTGCTCTTTTGCCCTTCCAAAGTACTGTACAGCAGTACCAAGTGCTCACCTGTAATGTACCAAACCTGTCCCGGCAAGTACAGCAACTGAAATTGAACCTTTTGGTCACTCAAAACAGTGTACAGCCATGCCAAAACATGCACAAAGGTGTGCCAAATCTGTACCAGCAGGTACAATAGCAATAAATGCTCTCCTGGCTGTCCAAATGAGTGAAAATCAGACTTTTACAGTCCTGTATACTGCATACAACAGTCCCGAACAGAAATTGGGCAAAAGCCCCTTGACTGCAAGCTGATTTTTGAGGATTCAAGGCATAAATGTCTTGCCTGCTGCTTTGCCAAGCTCAACAAGCATACAAACTTGAAAAGCCCCTTGATTTGAGATCAATTGCTGATCATACATGGTACATTGACGCACATGAAGGCATCCAGAGTGTTCACGATGCTTCCCCCTGGCCACATATACATCAAATACATGAAAGCCCCTTGATTTACAGGCACATTGAGTGCTTGTAAGGCATCAACACATTATCCACAGCATCAAATGCGATTGCCTGCATGCAAATCAACTCAATCGGCACAAAAGCCCCTTGATTTGCACTGCAATTTGCTGCAATTTTGCCCAAATGTGCGATTTTTCACATCATACAGCATGTATGAGTGCTTAATTGCACAATTACATCAAAAGCCCCAAATTTCGACATCCAATTTCCTGCAAATTGAACCTGATTGTGACCAATTTCCTGCAAATTGATCCTGATTGTGACCAATGTCACCCAATTTTGCTAATTTTGCTCAAAAATTGAGCAATTGGGCACCTGTACCTGCTCAATTGATTAAATTGATAAGAAATTCGCAAAAAATTAGAGGCAAATACCTCTGAAATTTCTGATTTTTTCTGATTTGCAGGTTGATTTCTGTTGCAGGAGAGGGGGGGCGTGATGAATATGCTGGTGCTGTATTGATGCAGATGCTGATGATCCTGCAGCTGTGCAGGTAGGGAGGACGGCTGGTTTCACCTCTGCTGAAGGGCTTCAAGAGATACCAGCTTCGCTTCTGGCCTCTTCACCGAGTAGCAGCGCTACATACGACCAGGCGCCTACACTTGCAGTCGACGAGTCGGGTGGCGCCTGACACGCCTTCGTATGAAAAAAAAAAAACGCAGAAAATGGCTGTCCGCCTGGGTTCGCCTTCTACGTCATCGCTTGGCTAGCTTCGCCTAGCGCTGGCGCTACACGCAACTTGGGCTGGCCTGTTGGGCAGCGTAGGCTACTTGCTGCTGCCGCCTAGCGCTGGCGCTACACGCAAGGGGGGTAGTGATGCTGCTTTCGTTCACGCCACGTTTGCACGTCAGTTGAGGGCGCCGCTGCTGCCTTCGCCACTCGCTCGCCTCCACGCTCAAGCCTGCTTTCACCTAGCGCATCTACGCCCAGCACTTCTTCGCTCGTTTTGTGGACCAGCCGATCAAATGCGCTTGTCGCCTGCGTATCTTTACGCTTTATGTGTCCAGGCCCCTTGCTGCAAGCCTACGTAAGCTGCATCATCGACTGGTGCTGCGCCTCTTCACACACAGGCTGCGCCCAACCTGTTGGTCGTTTCTGGCTTGACTGGAGACTCTGCTTGTACTCAAAGGCTCTGATACCAGTTGATGGGGAGAAAACTGAATTAGGGTTACACTTGTGGGAGACACACACAGAGAAGCAAAGGAGAGAGAGAGAGAGAGTTGTGGGGATAAGTCAACTCATGAGGCATGAGTGTGTGACTCCCCTATCACACATGTATATTGCACTAGTACACATAGTGCACTTAGTACATTAAAAGTACTAAGTGTACTATGTACTATAACTTATGGGCTTGTACACACTATAAGGGTGGGCATAACGCCTTTACCCCAACAATTCACCCATGGAAGGGCTGGCAGTTGGGCTGCAGGAAACGGAGGGCTGAACAGGTCGACGGCCAAGTCTGCAGGCAGGCAAGACTGTCTCTCTCTCTCTCTATCTTGTTAAGAGTCGGGTAGAAGCACACACAAGGCTCTTCCTTTCAACAACAGGTCGGCGAGCTGAACCGCCTTCTCTCTCTCTCTCTCTCTTGCAAGGAGGCGGGGCTAGACCGAGCACGCTTTCTCTCTTTTGCTTGGATGCATGCGGGCTGGCTGCAAGAGGTGCATAGCAGAACTGCAGGAAGGCTTCTCACGCATTCTCTTTTCCTCTTTCTTCTGGCTCGTGGGCTGTTCGGGAGTGTTATCCTTGGTCCTTTGATTTGCAGTCTAAGAGGGCAGAAACAGGAGCAATTCTAGCATGTTTTTGGAAGGGTTCGTGGGCTATTTTATGGCAATGTGCATGGGCCAATTGGCTACGTTTTCAGGGCCCCATGGATGTACCTTCTTGGCAGATTAGAGGTGAAGTACAGTGTGGTGTTTTGAGCACAGGGCTGTGTGAAGCCTCTATGCTGAGAGGACCAGGGGACTGGCAGTTTGGACATGCATATGTAAAAGCCATGTTTGGCCATGTTGTACACAGTTTAACTCTTTGTTCCAAGTTTGGCCATGTTGTACACAGTTTAACTCTTCCTTCAATGTGAATAAAGAAATACTGAAAGGGGTGCCCAGCTTTGGGGCCAACAGGTGTCGTGGTTTTTGTGTAGGAGCACTCTAGCTCCCTTTTATCTTTTCACTTTGCTGATTTACAGCTGTGTTTGGGCGATTGTTAGACTACTGCACTTTGGTTTCTACTAAAGGCCGGTTTCAAGGTTCCGTTGTCGGGACCATCACCAACTTTCCCAAGGGGGTGAGCTCGTGGTTGTCTCGAGGAAAGTCGTTGCTGAAAATTTCAGCAGGATGTCTGATCAAGAGGATGACTATGACTATGATGAAGAGGAAGAGCAGGAGACCACTCCCGAGAGGACCGAATCTGAGGATGTACTTGCAGGAGAACAGGCAATAGCAGATGCACGTTATGAGGATGTAACGCAGCCAGAAGAGATGCCAAGTAAAGAGGAAGAGGATGCCCAATTCAAAGCCCGATTGGCAGGGGTAGTGGATGTGCTCATGCAGCTCATGCAAAGTGAGAAGTTTGCTGAATTTATGAGGGCCCCTTCTAAGCCTAGGAAGAAGAAGAAGAAGGTGCGTTCTAGGAACCCGCCTCAAGGCAACAATAGTGCTATCCCACAGGATCCTATTTATGGATAGTTTTCCAACATGCAGAACACTTATGGTGCTAACCCACATAATTCCTTTTTCAGGCAGCCACCTATTCCACAGCAATCTTTGCATCCAAGCTATTTTGGCGGTGGTTCCGTGTTCCAATCCATGACTGGGGGTTATCCTCAAGGAGACATGGGAATGCAAGGGAATTTTGGTGCTAGTTTTCAATCTAGTATGCAAGGCAACATGTATGGTGGTATGCAGCCCGGAATGCAAGGAAATATGTATGGGGGCATGCAGCCCGGAATGCAAGGAAACATGTATGGGGGCATGCAGCCCGGTATGCATCTTCCTTACGATAATCTAACACCTATGGGTAAGGCTAAGGATTATAAGGAAGGGGGAGCTGCAGTGAAATTTTGACACATTCAGTGGGGCAAAAGACAAGCTCAAGGCTCTTACCTTTTTACATCAGTTTGATGCTGCTTTTTCTGGTGGCAATTACACTGAGTCCTCGAAAGTGAGAAAAGTCATGACTTTTCTCAAGGGCAATGCATTACAGTGGTGGTCCACTCTTCTCTTGCAGGACATAGCACCATCTACTTGAGTACAATTTAAACAAGTGTTCTCTTCCGTGTGGCTCACATCTACATTTGAGGTGGATGTAATGACAGCGTGGCATAAGTTGGATGCATCGAAGTGTGAGAATCTTGAAATTATATTACTTCTTATCGTGCAGTGCCACTGTCTGAGCAGGTTGAGAAGTATTATTGTGGGTTGCCAAGGAAGTGCGTGACTATTGCATTAAGACCCGAGTAACAAATATGTCGCAAATGATAGAGAATGCCATGACGGCAAATGCGTTATTCACTGGGGTTTCAATTGGATTTAAGGGCAGCAAAAGCACTGGCAACACTGGCAAGAAAACCGAGAAGTCAAGGCATGCATCTCGGGATGCAACAGTGGTTACCGAGAAGCGGCGTAAAATGTTACCAATGCCTAAGAGAACTCCTGAGGAGAAGCAGGCTTTATTGGATGCCAAGAAATGTTTTTTCTGTACCGAAGAGGAACATACGTCTTTCAATTGTCCCAAGCGTAAGTCCAACAAGGACTCTGACACTAAAGGGGATCCCAAGACTAAGAAAGCAAAGCCTTCTACAGGATTAGTTCCTGATCTTGCTAGGGAACAGCCAGGTGGTGAGGAGACTGAGTTGTGCAGAGCATGCGGCAAAGTTAGAGATCAGACCGCTTTGATTTTCTTTGACACAGGTACTAGAGCCAACTTTATCTCACCAGATTTGGCTTGCAAATTGGGGATCCGTGCAGAGGAGATGGGACTTATGTATGAGGCTAATATGGCTTGTCCTGGGTATGCAGAACCCGTTACCCCTATCATTGGGAAGCTGAGGCTTCGTGCACGCTTGTCCTGGATATGCAGAACCCGTTACCCCTATCATTGGGAAGCTGAGGCTTCATGTGCATGGTTATGTGGACAATGAGGAGTTTTATATCATGCCACTTGATAGGGGTGATGTTTTGTTGGGTATGCCATGGTGCCATAGGGTACATGAGATGGTGGATACATACAATATGAAGATTACTTTGACTCATAGAGAGAAAGAGCATATTTTGGATGTAAAGCTTAAAGGGAAATCCGTGTATCGACCTCAGCCATTTCATCAGTACTGAAAAAGCATCTTTCCGCATACTTGGTTTTTATTAAGGATACAAAAGATGATGAACCTCAATCTAATTTGTCTATGTTAGATAAAGACAAGACCGATTTCCTACGTAAGTACCAAGATTGGTTTTCCGAGTCATTGCCAAGAGAGCTTCCTCTTTAAAGGGAAGTACCCCACCAAATAGACAGCCATACCGTGTTAGTGCAGCCCAACAAGAGGAAATCACGAGCCACGTACAGGAGTTGTTGAAAAAGGAGCTAATTCAGCCAAGCTCCTTGGCTTTTTGCTCACCTGTGCTCTTGGTGCAAAAGAAAGATGGTTCTTGGCGCATGTGCATAGATTACAGGGTGCTAAACAAGAACACCATCAAGAATCGATTCCCTATTCCGAGGATCGATGACATTTTGGACCGCTTACAGAGCTCCACGGTCTTTAGTTGGATAGACTTGAAAAGCGGGTATCACCAAATCCACATTACACCCGACGATGTGCATAAGACCGCATTTTGGACCACCTTTGGGCTATATGAGTTCTTGGTCATGCCCTTTGGCTTGACAAACGCTCCCGCCACCTTTAACGGGATGATGGCCAGGATTTTCCGGCCTCATCAAGCGTTTGTGGACACATCATTGAGGCCACGGCTGTCAGAATGCGCAGCGGAAGACTAACGCACGTAGGAGACGCATCACCATCGAGCACCACGAGCACCCCCAACGAGCACTACAGCATCCCTCCACCGGGCTCCCATCTCCCGGTGAGCTGCCTCCCAAAACACCGGCCGGAGGAGATGACTATGACAAGGTGCCACTCTAGCCTATATATGGCTCTTCAACTTCCCATGCTTCCACTTATGGGATAATCCAAGGTACCTTCTAGCCATAGATCACACGCTCGAAATCGCCAACCTTCCAACACCCTCCCTTGATTCGAGCTTTGCAAGCCACCGAGGCGCGAGGGGGTCACCCAGGACCACACACGCCTGAGCCACCCAGGACCACACGCCCAGGCTCTGATACCATGTCAAAATGCGCAGCGGAAGACTAACGCATGTAGGAGACGCATCACCATCGAGCACCACAAACACCCCCAACGGGCACTACAGCATCCCTCCATCGGGCTCCCATCTCCCGGTGAGCTGCCTCCCAAAACACCAGCCGGAGGTGCCACTCTAGCCTATATATGGCTCTTCAACTTCCCATGCTTCCACTTATGGGATAATCCAAGGCACCTTCTAGCCATAGATCACACGCTCAAAATCGCCAACCTTCCAACAACGGCAAAGGCAGTTGAGGCTTTCTTTTATTGGCCGACCTTGAAACGTGATGTTGATGCTTTTGTTAGGCAATGCATCACATGCCAGAAAGTGAAGTTTGACCGTCACAAGACACCATGGTTACTTCAGCCTTTACCTATTCCAAATAGACCATGGGAGAGCATTGCCCTTGATTTTATATTTGATCTTCCGAGGAACACAAACAGGGAATGATGGCATTTGGACTATCATATGCAGGTTCAGTAAACAAGCACATTTCATTCCCGTGCGTAAGAAGATCGAAGTAGATCACATAGTGACGTTTTTCATGTGGCGAACGTCTTCAAGTATCATGGAATGTCTTCGTCTATCATTAGTGACCATGACCCACGGATGACGAGTTTATTTTGGAGAGGGTTGTTTGACAACATGGGTACAACTCTCAAGTTTTCATCCACAGACAGATGGGTAGTCAGAAGAGGCTAATTCCACAATGTTAGATCTTCTCAAGTGCTATGTGTCAGAGCACAAGCAACAATGGGAAAAGTATCTTTCTTTGGTGGAGTTCGCTTATAGCAACACCGTCCATACCTCGACGGGCAAGGCGCCTTTTGAGATTGTGGAAGGAGGGAAGAAGGTACCACCCATTTTGCACACAAAGGATAAGATCTTTTAGGCTGACCAGTATGTGGAGAACATGGATGAACCTTACAGGAGAGTTAGGTTGGCACTCCAAAGAACTCAACAAAAGCAAAAGAAAGCAACAAGTGTGCGGCGTGCATTAGAGTTTGTAGTGGGTGACTGGGTTCTTTCGCGTTTTGAGAAAGCCAAGCTCAAAAAGCGGGAGGGTAAAGAGCACTTATTCCCTAAGTTGAGCATGCGCTACAATGGACCTTTTCAGGTAATGGAAAAGATCGGTGAGGTAGCCTATCATTTGAAGCTACCAGATCACTGGAGGATTCACAATGCATTTCATGTGAGTCTACTTAGACCTTTCCGAGGGGATGTGCCTGAGGATGTATCAAATGAGGCTCAGCCGGAAGTGGAGAAACTTAATGAGGTTCTTATTCCCGAGCAAATACTAGCACACAAGGAAAGAAAGGTAAGAAGTAAAGTTTCTCGTCAATATCTTGTGAAGTTCAAGAACTATTCACCGATGGATGCGAAGTGGATGGATGAGGGTGACTTGGCAGATTCACCTCAAGAATTGCAGCTTTACCTTGATGCCTTCAAGTTGGAGCGGCTCATTCAGGTTCAGCAGAGCATGGGTCTGGAGCATTTCCTGATGCTCAAAAGGGGAGTAGTACCTCCACTCCCTTGATACAAACAGGCTCGGATGTCATCTAGAGGTGGCTTGGTGCAGCTTTTGTCTCACCCGAAGGTACTGACAGCTGATAGTACATCTGCTTATGGGACTTCTATGATATATGTGTACTAGTCACATTGGATGTTGTGGTTATGTATGGTTCACAGTGGTATACAACTTGGACTATTACTACACCATTGGTTTGTAGTGAATGTTGCTACATATGTATGGCTGAGAGATATTGGGACGCTAATCTTGCCATATTGTACTTTTCACTTTCAGTTGGATCACAAGGCTAATATTTTGTTGTATAGGCAGCTTTTGTTATCAGTGTGGTTCCGCTTGGATGTCTTATTGTATCACCAGGATGCAATCGAGGACGCTTGCCATTTTTCAAGAGGGGGGTATGTCACGACCCTGTGAATTTGTACAAGCGTATCCGAACATGTGGGCATGGTGGTCAGTATGCAGGACACAAGCGTGCAAGACATTTATTGAATGTTCACACTTGGGGCAAGGGTGACATTAGGAATTAATAAGGTCCTTTTCACAAACCCATGGGAACAAAGGGTTGGAGGGGACAAAGGATTTAAAAACTTTTTTTAAAAAATAAAAGAACCTTTTTTTGTGGATCGTGGCTCTTTTGGGAGGGGCTACATTATTTTGGGGAGGGGGGGGGGGGGGGGGGGGGGGGGGGGGGAGCTTCTTTTGGAAAAAGTAGCTCCACACTGAGGTTTCTCTCTCTCTCTCTCTCTCTCTCTCTCTCTCTCTCTCTCTCTCTCGCGACTACTGGACTGCACTGGGCTATGGAGAACCGACAGGTCTGGACTGCACATGAAAAGCGTAGGGCGGACAGTCTGCAGGCAGCGCACAACTCAACAGCTCTCCCTCTGTGCAACAAGTCAGCGGCCAAGACTGCAGGACAGCAGGACAGGAGGCACAGCCGACAGGTTTCTCTCCCTTTCTCTCTCTGGCTGGAGTCGTTTGCTGCTGCTGCACGCGGAGGAGCTTTCACCCATGGAAGGGCTGGCGGCTGGGCTGTAGGAAACGGAGGGCTGAACAGGCCAGCGGCCAGGTCTGCAGGCGGGGCAGGACTCTCTCTCTCTCTCGGCTTCTCACGCATTTTCTCTTTTCCTCTTTCTTCCGGCTCGTGGGCTGTTCGGGAGTGTTATTCTTGGTCCCTTGTGAGAGGAGGGATTTGCAGCCTAAGAGGGCAGAAACAGGAGCAATTCTAGCATGTTTTTGGAAGGGTTCGTGGGCTATTTTATGGCAATGTGCATGGGCCAATTGGCTGCGTTTTCAGGGCCTCGTGGATGTACCTTCTTGGCAGATTAGAGGTGAAGTACAGTGTGGTGTTTTGAGCACAGGGCTGTGTGAAGCCTCTATGCTGAGAGGGCCAGGGGACTGGCAGTTTGGACATGCATGTGTAAAAGCCATGTTTGGCCATGTTGTACACAGTTTTATTTCTTCCTTGAATGTGAATAAAGAAATACCGAAAGGGGCGCCAAGCTTTGGGGCCAACAGGTGTTGTGGTTTTTATGTAGAAGCACTCTAGCTCCCTTTTATCTTTTCACTTTGCTGATTTACAGCTGTGTTTGGGCGGCTGTTAGACTACCGCACTTTGGTTTCTACTAAAGGCCGGTTTCAATGACATACTAGTTTTTTCAGCTACAATCGAGCAATGCGACAGTGACATCGAAAAAGTGATGAAGTTGTTGGAAAGCAACGAGCTTTATGTCAATGAAAAGATATCTGAGTTTTATTTGTTCGAGGTTCATTACCTTAGATACATCATTAATGTCGAAGGCATTCGATTAGATCCCGCCAAAGTGGCAAAAATCCTAAATTGGAAGATTCCACAAACGGTGTACGATGTACGCTCGTTTGTGGGGATTTGCTAGGCATATTTCGCCCACATCGACAAGCTTACCAACCTCTCATCAGCTCTCATAGATCTTCTCAAGGGTGTAGAGACCCGTAGGCAGCACATCGGAATAACCCCCTGCAGACTGCAAGCTTTCAAAGGACCTTAAGGTTGCTTTATCGGAAGCCCCTTGTTTAGCACTTGCCTCATGGGATGATCCATTCAAAGTAATCACCGATGTGAGTAACATTACCATTGGAGCTGTGTTACAGCAAAATGGTAATCCAATAGCTTACATGTCTTGTAAGCTGATTCTTGCAAAGAGGAATTACTCAGTCTATGATCGAGAACTCCTAGCCATGATTCATGTCCTAAAGCATTGGAAACATTTTCTATATGGACACGATTTTGAGGTCCGCAAGGATCATCAGACTTTGCCAGACTTCAAACGATGCCAAGGGCGCAAAGGAGTGATCGGTAACACCACTTGAGGGAGATTTTCCAACAATTCGGTGGCATGATTGGTTATCTTCCACCCAAGGCCAACCCAATGTCCCTCATCCAATCCACACGGATGGAGCTCACTAGTGCAAGACTAGACGAAGTGAAGTACAAGTAAGAATTTGGTGCTCAATGAGAACATGCGTTGGCCACAAGACCATGTCGTTTCTTGATACGGGATGGTTGGCTCTTCTACAAAAGACAACTCTTCTGTCTTGAATCAATTTAGAGCAACGATTCTCCATGACGCCCATGACGCCATCATTGGTGGCCATAGGGGGCATGAACTTAACATTGAAGGAAATCAAGAGGCAATTTCACTGGTCCAGAACGAGTCGGGACATGTTCACGTATGTGCAACACTGTCCTATTTGTCAAAAGGTGAAAGTGTCGCATGGGAAGAAAGCAGGTTTGTTACAACCATTGCCAATTCCCAATGGCCCTTTCCAAGATATCTCTATGGCTTTTGTGACAAATCTCACTGCAGACAAGTGTAACATGCAGTGTTTAACAAAGTTTACCAGTGATTTTTGGAGGACATTGTTTAATAATTTTGGTACGTAGTTGAATGTTTTCAATGCATTGCACCCACATACAAATGGCCAAACAGAGATCAGCAATCAATTGGCGTTCGACGTGCTGAAGTGCTATGTCCATGCTCAGCAGCGTAAGTGGGAACGATTTTTGCCATTGGTTCAAGCTACTCTTTTTGTTCAGTGCCCAACGCTAACCACATAATGGAGACTTACCAAGAGATTGTGGAGTCTGCGAAAGACAAGTTGGCCAAAGCGCACGAGGCCCATTCTCGGCAGACCAACAAGGACAAAAGGGATGTGAAATTCTCGGAAGGGGATTGGGTTTATCTCAGGATTATGAAACAAAGGTTGACATAGGTGGGCAAGCCGTCCCCAAAGTTACCATTTCAAAGTTTCAAACCTTTTCCCACTCTAAAGAAGATCAACGAGGTGTCCATGAAGTTGAAGTTACCTTCGAGTTGGACCATGCATAATGTGTTTCATGTTGCTTGGTTGAGCGCACATGATGCGCCTTTGCTCCACACTGTCGATCCAAGTGTGGGCTCAACCTCCAACATGATGTCTCCGCTACTGACTCCTCGGAAATTGCAGGCACTAGATCTGGTCCCTTTGCCTCTCGATGCTTTGCTCCGCTACGGACTCCTCGGAAATTGCAGGCACTAGATCTGGTCCCTTTGCCTCTGGATGCCTTGCTCGCATGGTAGACTCCACGGAAACCTTGGGAACAGCTGAAACACTCATCTCAACCTCCTCCTCAATGAATTCGAAGAGAAGTGCCCGAACTATCACGTGCATGCCACGTGGACATGCTTCCGCACTGATTTGGACAGGCAGTAAGACATAATCAGACACCTTCTAGGGCTGAGTGGGACCAAGAGAAGGCATGGACCAGGCAGCAACCCGACAGGAGGAATACGCCAAGAATGTCCTGGTCGACAGCATTAAATGCTGGTCGGCCAGTTTGGGTCCAGTAGGCCAGATTTGCAAGGGGCTATATAAAGAGGGCCAAGGTCTTTATGTCATTCATTCAAGTTCCCACTTGGGACTTGCGTCATAGGTAGAAGTACAAGTGACCTTTTTCAAGGGAAGCTAAGCTTCCAACATAGCATTGTAACAGACAAGTATATGAATAAGATTTTGAGTAGGTTAGGTCACTGCTTTCTCTCTTGCGTTTTTTATCCAGTTGTTTGTGCATCAAGCATCCAGTGGGAGTGCTACGTTTTCCATTGAGTGATGATCTGGCCACAGAGGCTTCCGCATGTGACATTGGTATCAGAGCGCTAGCACTCAGCAGGATTTCCAGTGCTCCAAGAGCAGTCCCAAGAGAAGGTGCACAGTCCGAGGCAAGGAACACAGCTAAGGGTAGATCTCCAAAGGAAGATGGTCGGTGTTCAGCAAAGCCATAGAGAAAAGGCGGTCCATGGGTGGGTGCCAAATGGCATACCAGTGAACCCATAGGAATACTAGTTCCAAGGGATGGTAGTCATCGAAGGGGGGAGCGAAGATGCCAGTGATCAGCCTCAGGGAAGGACACCAAGACCCCGTGTTCAAGGGACAAGGAATGAAGGCAACGGGACTCAGTGGATCAGGATGCAGGTTCTTCAAGTGGAGCAATCGCGGAGGATAGCAATGTTTCCAAGTCAAGTCAAGTTGCCAGATGTCCAAGGATGACTGTGAGGAGACACGGCAGGGAATAAGGGATGATGACAGTCATCCAAAGAGGTAGGTTGGATCCCCGTCATCAAGTTTAGCAAGGGGGGATGTCACATGCATGCCACGTGGACATGCTTCCGCACTGATTTGGACAGGCAGTAGGACATAATGGGACCAAGAGAAGGCGTGGACCACGCAGCAACCCGACATGAGGAATACGCCAAGAATGTGCTGGTCGGCCAGTTTGGGTCCAGTCGGCCAGATTTGCAAGGGGCTATATAAAGAGGGCCAAGGTCTTTATGTCATTCATTCAACTTCCCACTTGGGACTTGGGTCATAGGTAGGAGTACAAGTGACCTTTTTCAAGGGAAGCTAAGCTTCCAACATGGCATTGTAACAGACAAGTATATGAATAAGATTTTGAGTAGGTTAGGTCACTGCTTTCTCTCTTGCGTTTTTTATCCAGTTGTTTGTGCATCAAGCATCCAGTGGGAGTGCTGTGTTTTCCATTGAGTGATGATCTGGCCACAAAGGCTTCCGCACAAACCTCAGGTGTTGCCACCTCCTCCTCGAATGTGATGACATCAGAGAGACCAATTCAGGCATTGACAGTAGCTTTGCACAACTCGACCTGTATGCTCCATGGTCGACCTCAAAAAGCTGCCCTTGGTCTTCAACTGTGGCACTCTTGTCCACTGCCTTTGGCTTCAGCACAACTGCTTCCACTTTTGTACTTGATCTCATGAACGCGGCCATCACGACTAGTAACTCCTCTATCGCTTTTAGACACCTGATTCGGTGCTCTTTTTGGAGTTGTTTCCTTCGTCTACCTATGTCTTCAAATGCTTTTCTATGAAACTCTACATGCTCCTCGGCTTCCCGTTGGAGCTCTACCCAATAAGACTCCATGACTTGATCTTGACTTTGTTCGCAAATACCTAAACTTGCCCTTGGCTAGAAAAACACCTATACCTATAGATGGATCTGGACAAGCACGTGTACTTGTGGGAATGAAAAACAAACACACCCTTTTGTCCAAGGACCTGGTGAAGGTTTCATCCTTGCGGGATGGGAGAAGGGTAGGTGTAGCGAATTGGCTCGGGTAGGGAAGCTGCTTATACCCAAATATATGAAACTGATATGCTCTCCCTCCTATGTACGCACGTATGGCCACCATGAAGACTGCATTAATGGTACTGCAGGCCGCCTGTGAAACGCCAGTGGTCTGTTTTTATGGGCTGCACTTTGCAACCCCCTTCTCAAACCCTGAACTGATGTGTAATGAAGGCTGCAATCAGCTGTCCACTGGACTGCCCTGAATACTAGCATTTTCTGTCCACTTAAGCCCCTCCCTCTGATGTGCTTCTTCTACCTATTGTAATGGCCAAAAGGCTACAAAGTCTAGACTGGTCAGGCAATTGCCCAAGTGGTTAAGGTGTCAAGACTGTCAAATTTGCAGCCCTAAGTTTGACACTCACTGACATGTGAAGCGTGCGCCGTGCATAGGTAGGAGTTAGATTGTGGATTGCAGCCAACTTGGCCGTCTTTTCTAGGCCAAAAGGCTACCTTAGTTCTGAAAGCTAACCAAAAGCTACACTTCAGGGAAACAAATAGGCGCTATTTATAGCCCAATGGCTATTTTAGAGGGGTCTTTAAAATTTTTAGGTTATGAGAAACTTTTCACAGGAAAATCACCCTAAAATTTCCATTTACTATGGGTTTTAGAGATAAATTTGCCAAAAATACACTACATACTACAAGATAAGATGCAAAAGCTCAAAGATTTGCCCAAATTTTCTAAAGTTTTGGGTACATGAAGGAAATACATTCGCAACCCATCTACACTTTTAACATTCCGTATGTGTCTTATTTTTTGCCCTCCTACACTTGCATCTTTATAGCAGCATGGTCGAATTCAGCATTCTAACTACTTGTAAAGCTCTTAATTCAGAGAACTACGCAGATTCAGACAGGCAGGTCACACCAACAACAATGACACAGACAGACTTCATATAGGGCATAACTGACGGTCAATCAAGAGTTTAAACGGCAATATGGAGCATATGACAACAGAATGATTCCTATTCATAGAACTAGACAGGTCACAGCAACAACAATGATGCAGACAGACGTCATATAGGGCAAAACCAACCGTCAATCAAGAGTTTAAACAGCAATATGGAGCATATGACAACAGAATGATTCCTCACCTTCAGAAATTTTCTTCCGAACTCGTTTCACATGACCAAGGCAAAGCAAAGGTGCACATGAGTTCAACTTCCTGCAGTCAATGTCATACACAATATAACTTCAACATCACAAAATCAAACTTGAAAGCTAAGTTGGAGTTCTTTGCATAGCTATGTTGTCATGGTGAGCAAACTGTCAGGTCCTAGCAGACCCAAAAAGCGAAGAAAATTTTGTTAACAATAAATCAGATCTAGATAGAGCAGTACATCCAGGGTTCTGGTTTATGTCTTGAACCTCTTCTAGCCCTCACCCTGTATCAGCAGCCTGGAGACACATGGCCTGTGAGAATAGACAAGCCGGAAACCAGAAGGGCAAGCATGACATGGTACGGGACACCTACTGGCCTCCAATGGAACTGCATTATGCATTCAAGAGAAGGCTACAAAGAATGTTAGTAAAGAAAAGCCCATAACCAGTTTGGGGAGTGTCAGAAGTCAAATCAGCCAATGACTCAGATCTCTGATTTGAGGCTGTCTCAGACATAGATGAGCTTCAAGGGGGCTAAAACAGCCACCCAACAATCCCAAGTGTTAAGGGCATGGCTGTGGGTGAAGCATGTTGACTATAGACCTCGTTTTTGCCTTGCGACCGTTTTCCGTGAAAAAAAATCTTAACATTGAGGATTGGGCAAAACGCCGTTTCGACTAAGGGGTTTCGTGGCGTTTCACAACTTTTCATGCCGTGTGGTGTTTCATCAGGACAAAACACATTTTTATGTTACTATGATGGTGAAGCGAACCAGATTAAAGAGGCCTATGGTCCTGCAGATCCATCAATATGATCCCCTTCTCCAGAAGCTACTCTGCAGACGTTATTTCCATTTTTGTATCTGTTTCCTTAATATGATCCCAGTATGTCCACTTGCATGTGAAATCAACACCCCGAAGTAGGTGGAGATAAAATCCCATGATCCAGCACTAGCAGCAGAAATAAGAAAATAATGATTGCATTACACAAAAGCATGCACATGAAACAACTTCCTCTTAAAAACATCATGCATGTCTTCAAACAGAGAAATGAGCTACACAAGGCACCTGAGTAGGTACCTTATGAGTGTGCTTGCGATCTTCGGCTGGATTGTGGCCGCGTAAACCTCCACTTCAAGAACCAGAAGCATGATGAGAATGGCAACTATTTGGCTGCTTTTCAAATCAAGGAAGTTTGGCTGCTTTTCAAAACAAGGAAGTTCAAGCGAGTGGTTACCAATGGAGTTGGTGGGCTCAGAGTCTCCTAAAACCTGTGTGACTTCCCAAAGCTTGCTGGGTGTCTGCATCCCACCCACCAATCGACAAGGTGCAGGAATTAGAGCGTGTTGCCGTTGGAGAGAAACTGTAAGGAGTAGTTGGATGCTTCAATTGCTCGAAGAATCCTTAGCATATGTATATATATCTTATTTATGGCACCAAAATGTCTTTTTTGCATTTCCATTAAATATATTTCAATCTTGAGTGCTCATTTCACTCAATTTCATCGTGGTTAGATGCCCGAAGTTTAGTTTAAAAAAATACTAGTATTGCACCCGCACGTTGCTGCAGCCGACTAAGGTTCCAGAAAAGAACTATTCCTTCTCTACAACCATCCCTCTCTCTCTCTCGCTCTCTCTCACACACACACACGCCCTCTCCCTCTCTCTGTCACGTACGCACACTCTCAAATGTTGAAACTCTCTCTCTCTCTCTCTCTCTCTCTCTCTCTCTCACACATGCACACACATATACACACCTGCTCTCTCTCTCTCTCTATCTCTCTCTCTCACACACACACACACTCCCTCTCTCTTCTTACACTCTCCCACACATAGAAGCGCTCTCTCTCTCTCTCTCTCTCTCTCTTTCAATCTCTCTCTCTCACTCACTTACACTCTCTCTCTCTCTCTCTCTCTCTCTCTCTCTCTCTCTCTCTTTTCACCCTCCCTCATTACATCTCTCTCTCTCTCTCACACACACACACACACATGTAACACCGCACATACACTAAAAGATACTTTTATTCTCTATCTCTCACTCTCTTTCTCTCTCTTTTCACCCTCCCTCATTACATCTCTCTCTCTCTCTCTCTCTCTCTCTCTCTCTCTCTCTCCAAGTCTGCCCCATCTCACTCGCTCTCTCTCTCGCACATTCTCTACACATAGATGCAGATGTACGCACATGCATGCATATACTCTCTCTCTCTCTCTCTCTCTCTCTCTCTCTCACACACACACACACACACACACACACATGTATACACCGCACATACACTAATCTAAACACACACATGTATACACCGCACATACACTAATCTAAACGCACACTCTCTCCTCCCACACAAACTATCTCCTACGTAGAAATTATCTGTCGTCTCTCTCTCTCTCTCTCTCTCTCACACACACACACACACACATGTACACACCGCACATACACTAATGAAAACACACACTATCTCCTCCCACACAAACTATCTCCTACATAGAAATTCTCACTCTCTCTCTCTCTCTCTCTCTCTCTCTCTCTCATGCACACACACACACACACTCTCTCTCTCTCTTCACGCACTCTCTCTCACATAGAAACTCTCTCTCTCTCTCTCTCTCTCTCTCTCTCTCTCTCACACACACACACACACACACTTAAATAGATTTACACACATATATATAATTTTAATTAATTAAATTTTAGATTAAATTTTAATGGTAGGGATGAGTGGTGAGGTGTGCTCACTCTCAAATAAATGCATCTTACATGTAATCTCTCTCTCTCTCTCTCTCTCTCTCTCTCTCTCTCTCTCTCTCACACACACACACACATGCACATGCACACTATTTATACATAAAGATACTTTTTATTCTCTATCTCTCACTCTCTTTCTCTCTCTTTTCACCCTCCCTCATTACATCTCTCTCTCTCTCTCTCTCTCTCTCTCTCCAGGTCTGCCCCATCTCACTCTTTCTCTCTCTCGCACATTCTACACATAGATGCAGATGTACGCACATGCATGCATATACACTCTCTCTCTCTCTCTCTCTCTCTCTCTCTCTCTCTCTCTCTCTCTCTCTCACACACACACACACACACACACACACATGTACACACCGCACATACACTAATCTAAACGCACACTCTCTCCTCCCACACAAACTATCTCCTGCGTAGAAATTATCTGTCGTCTCTCTCTCTCTCTCTCTCTCTCTCTCTCTCTCTCTCTCTCTCTCTCTCTCTCTCTCTCTCACACACACACACACACACACACACACACACATGTACACATACACTAATGAAAACACACACTATCTCCTCCCACACAAACTATCTCCTACATAGAAGTTCTACATGCATCCGCCTCATATGCATTTCCCTGCACTATGATCCCTTCCACCCACCCCCGCAGCACTGCCCCACAGAACAGTTGGTATGATGATGAGTGTCGTGAGACACGAGCACAGCTACAGCGTGAGATTGCCATTAGGTCTCACACGCATAGACAGGCCAGGATGATCTTTCGGCGCCTTGTGCAGAGGAAGAAACGAGTCTATTTGGCTAAGCTAGAGGAGGAGATCTACCAACTCTTCCTGGGGAAGGACAGCAAGAGGGCATGGAAGATGTTTCAGGAGAGACAGCCTGGTACTCCGATTACTGCACCTCAGACATGGCATACTTATGCTAGAGAGCTATATGATGTACCAGGACGGCCCCCCACCCCCCTCCACTGGGAGCTAGACCGGCTAGCAGCACCTTTTTTACTATATGGATGGTGCTAGATGCGATAGACAGGTTACAGAATGGAAAGGCACAGGATCATGATGGGCTAGTTGGAGAGCACTTCTCATATGCACGAGACACTTTGGCTCCGCTCATCGTACATGTGTTTAATAGTGCCATTTGTGAGGGTTTCCCGACAATCTGGAAGAGCATATCATTGTACCACTCTTTAAGAGTGGGGACCCCATGGTACCAGGCAACTATAGGATGATCATGATTGGTCTTTACTTGGCCAAATTATATGGCTCTATATTGGAGTCGGAGCTGAGCCGATGGGCAGAGAGGCATGGTCATCGAGCACATGGACAGGCTGGCTTCAGGAGAGGATTTACTACCTTGGATCACATACTGACACTTCGGGCACTTATTGTGAAGAGGGCAGGGCACAGAAGAGAAGGATATACTGCTGCTTTGTGGACTCCAACAAAGCCTTCGATACCATACCACGTGCCAGGCTTATGCACAGATTACATGACATTGAGGTACCCGAGGATATGCAGTGGGGAATATATGCTTTGTATGAGTCTGTGTGACAGGCAGAGTCCGAGCTCCAGGCGGAAGCTCCAGGCGGACTATCTGATAGGGTGACTAGCATGATAGGGGTGAAGCAGGGATGCCCGCTATCGCCCACCCTCTTTGGACTGTGCATTGATGCAGTCTCTGATTATGTAGACAGATTGGGAGGCCGAGGGGCATGCCTGGCAAGGGTGTTGATACCCATCTTGTTATATGTTGATGATATTGTTCTAATCTCAGACTCTCCGGAGGGATTACAGAGACACGTGGATGCATTACAGGCTTTCTGTGTGGATAGAGATCTGATAGTGAACCTTGGGAAAACCAAGGTTATGGTGTTTAACACTACACAGGCATGGGTGATGAGATCAGAGCCTTAGTTCACTTTTCGAGGGGAGCCAGTAAAGTACGTCAGGTCATATGTCTACTTGGGAGTTACTTTCACAGGACTGCGTTTCTCCCTGAAGGAGGCAGCAGTAGCTAGATTCGCTCGAGGGCATGCAGCCTTGGGGGCACTTGAGAGGCAGTGTGCATACATACAATTTCAGGAGCCACGCACCAAATTGTGGCTATTTGATATGCTTGTCACACCGACCCTCCTATCCGGAGCTCCAATTTGGGGACCCAGTATACATCACAGATCTCAGAGAGGGACAGATGAGGGATGGAGGCAAATGGAGAGACCACTGATTATGATGATTGCCTGCATGATTCAGAGCAAATCATCAGTACCACATGAGATTGTTCGGGTTAAGCTGGGTGCCCCACCAGTAGTAACCGAGGCCCTATTCTAGGCAGTTACCTTTTTACAGCAGCTCTGGGAGCTCCCTCAGCAGAGGTACTCCCGATTGGCATTGACCTCATCCATACAGTTGGCAAAGGATGGAGATACTCATTGTTGGTATGCTCAGATGAGATCATGGTTTGACCTACATGGTTTGCGGATACAGGCACTACCACCCTTTCAGTACAGTCTATGGATTGTCCATTTTTGGATCTCACCCACTCAGAGCAAAACTGCGTGATCAGGATGGATATCATCAGAGTGGACACAGAGAGGACATGGACTAGTCCCCTTGAGCCCTTGGGCACGAAAATGGCTCATTACAAGAGCCATTTTCTACACCTCTCATCGGATGATTTAATCACCTGCCCAGCGTACATGGATGTGCACCTACTATCACATAGGATATGTTGTGCCATTGGACACATCCGGACTTCATCACACCAGCTGGCTGCAGATTGAGACAGGGCGATATGTGCATCAAATCGTGGATGATGACATTTGTCAGCTATGCTACCAAGAGGTAGAGACAGAGGAACACTACATTTGACGATGTACAGTCTATTATGAGATCCGAGGGAGATATCACTGCCTCTTCCGAGAGGGTTTTGGGCCATTATGCAAGGTCATGGAGTTTGAGGATCAGAGATGCCTCTCTCTCTCTCTCTCTCTCTCTCTCTCTCTCTCTCTCTCTCTCTCTCTCTCTCTCTTCATCATAGTGGACATGCTTGATGTGTTTATGAAGGCATTTCCTCCATGGGTGACGCGCTCCCCACGCTAAGACGGCTGGTGAGCTCTCTCTCTCTCTCTCTCTCTTATGGGCTACCACACCTCCAAGAGGGAACTCAATGCATTCACCTAAGGGAAGAGCAATAGAACACAACTATCATAGGGCACTTATTACCAATGCTTCGAACTTGAGTCCCTCGAGGCCTCCAAGCTCACTTGTTAAGCTCCACCTCCATGCTGTCAGCGTAGAGTTGCTCGCACCATCGCATAAGGCGATCACTCTCTCTCGCTCTCCAACACAAGCATGCAACATACAAGCATAGAGGAGGCACAAGTGCTAGAATGCTCTCTCTCAAGACACACAAAGAAGAGCTCTCAATAGCACAAAGGGGGATTGTGTCTATTCATTATAAGAAAATGCCTTATATACATTTGGCTCTTATTCACACTTGGGCGCCCAAAACTTACTTAACTAAGGCCTTGGATGGCCAATATCTCATAATGTATAACTTTTATAGTGCCTTTATATGACAATTATTAATGTCCTCAATTGGAGGAGCATACTTGTTAATCCAATATGGGATTAACATCCCCCCTACCTGATGCAAGTTTTGTCCTCAAAACATGTTACTGAGGTCGAAAGACATGTCACCGAACTCATGACGGTAGAAGTTTCGGCAAGATTGAAGCTTTTTGAGGGTTCTTCTGAATGTTAAGTGCGATCTCCAGAACCCGGTGTCGACCATGTCCTCGAATGTGACACATGTAGGTAGGTAGACACCTTAGGCAATGATAGTACAACATCATGCCTCTGTTAAATGGACCTTGATTCATGTCAAATTGCACTTGTTCGACCTCATACCCATCATATCGTTCCTTGGGTTGATCGATAAGAATCACGAGCAATTTTAAGAATCTAACACTGGCCACTATTGCTGGGTCCGGGATATGGCGCCATGCTTGTATCCAAGTCAGCATCTGTTTTCTTTGTTCCCTTATGTTTGTAAATGTAGGTGGCATGAAGATTGGGAAGTTATAATAGACATGCGAATCTCGCTGCTTGGCCTCTTGAAATTCCAGAGGTGTCCATTTTCTCTTTAGTGGCATGTACAAGGGATCAACTCGTTGAGTTGGTGGCGCACACTTATATACATGGTTGTATTTTGGAATTATTAGGAATTCCTTTCTCCAATCTGGTTATATTCCAAAATCTTTCAACTTGGGGTGTGCATCATCTGTGATAATTGTTGCATAGCCCCCTCTTGTGTGGACTGGGTGAGCTTTCCTCCACCTCTTGGAAGCAATAACTGATCATAAATGTTACCACTTTGATTTCTAGCAGGTCAGCCAATTGTGGATTGGCTAATTTGATATGTCATGCCACGTTAGACCACAAGGTGCCCTCCCTAACCAAAGGTAGCAGTTCTTCTAAATCTGGGCGAGGTGCTTGGAGAGGGTATGGTACATAATATTGCTTTGTTGGTGTGACATTGGAGTAGGCCTCTGGTAGAATCCTTCGAGTTGGCTCAAATGGTGTTATTTGTATTAACACACCTTGAACATCAGTTTTGGCTTTAGTAGTGGATTGCCAGCTCGTATGAAGAACCCTTCATACTCTGTAAGCACCAGACGAGACAAAGACTCCATAATAGTATCATCAATAAAAGCTTCAATGTTGTCTTGGGGGAGAGTATGGCGTACCTCCTGAGTTTGCCATGGGGGAGACGGGTCTGGTGCCGGTACCTCCCTCGGGGGCGAGAGTGTTAGTGGGAAATTCTATATGTTGAGAAGGGAAAGTAGAAAAAATGCAATCGGCTTGAGACTTGTTCGTAGGATACGAATTAAATAGTTTACTAAGCTACACTAGAATACACGGGGTAAGTAGGGTTAGATGATGAAGTTGGCGTCTCTTCCTGACCATGGCCTAAGTTGGGGAGTCGATGGTTAGGCTTGTGGAGTTTTATAAAATCTTGGAGCTCAGTGATGTCCTCATAACTTATGTTAGGATATTCGATATGTGTTTTATCAAAAGTGTGAGGACATTGGTTAACATGGATTCTAAATGTTTGTAGATATTATATTATAGTTTTAGAATACCAAAAGGGTGATATAAGGAAGATTCACACAAGTTTAAGTGCTGGTGAGTATTGTAGACTTCTAGGCACCCATGGCTTATAATCCATTGATAACTTTGTGCTACCACCTCGTAGTTGGCCGGTATTTCGGGAATATTATATGGAAAAAATAGGTCTTATTTTTCATTTTTCGACACTTTTGTTCAGGATTTCAGAGTTTTTGGAGCACCCAACACCAACTACGAAGGTTTAGCACAATAGGGTGCAATGGGTAAAAGTAAATATCATGTGGATTAGTTAATACTATATCCCCTGTAAAATTTCCATAATTATAGTGCGATCGGCATCACGCTTAGTATTTTGCTTAATGAGGGTTAGTTCACCTAGGCTTAGGTCCTCAAACAGATTTATATCATATTGAAGCAATGAGAGGGTTAGTGTAGACAAAAAAAGAGTAAGAGTTTGAGGAGGGGCCCAAGGAGTTACTAGCAAATTGTCCTATCTCCAAGGCTCGCTCAAGGAGTAGGCACATTTCATCTGTAGGCTCTTGTCTTTGACTTCGGTCCTATATGGCCAATTGTCATTCCAATTCTTGTATATGGGAGTCATTAGTGTTGAGGAGGTTTGATATGGTTGTTTCTCGGACCATCCATGCAGCATCCAACTCCTCAAAGCGCCTTGTTGCTTCCTCTTGCGCACGTCTGGCAGTAACCTCCCTTCCCTGAGCTTATGTGATTCTTTGAAGTCTTTCGGCAGCCAATCTTTAACTGTTGGGTAACTTGCGCCATTGCCTCTTAGTGTGCAACCACCATTCTCTGCATCTCAAATTGATTGGTGCTAATGGTATCATTAAGGGCTCTCACCTTCTCTGCATGTGCCTTGTTTGTTTGTTCTCTTTCTTGTTGCAAGTGGGTATCCTTGCTTTCTACTTCCTTCAGACTTAAGGATAGCATCTAGATTTGGCTTTGTAGCTCCTCTTCTTTGGCTAGGGATGTATGTTGGAGCTCTTGTACCTGTTGGGCATGGATGGCTGCTAGCTCGTGGTTATGGGTAACTTTAGTATACCTCCCTGCAAGGCACCTTATAGAGTAAATCAGATCGAGCAGCAGAAAGAAATTCAGAGATAGATAGAAGACCTTTTAGAGAGGAAATTGATCAGGCCTAGTAGTTCACCCTACGGAGCTCCAGTTCTTCTAATCAAAAAGAAGAATGGAACCTACCATCTATGCATTGACTATAGAGCCCTGAATAAAATCACAGTAAAAAATAGATATCCTATTCCTCGAGTGGATGATCTTCTTGATATATTGCGAGGAGCAAAGGTATTCAATAAAATAGACCTGAAATCCGAATACCACCAAGTGAGGATGGTAGAGAAAGATATATACAAGACTGCTTTTAGGACACAAACGGGTTATTATGAGTTCTTAATAATGCCCTTTGGACTCACTAATGCTCTGGCTACTTTTAACCGCATGATGAACCGCATCTTCCTCAAATATCGAAACTTTGTGGTAGTTTTATTCGATGATATTCCTGTATGTAGTGAGTGTTGCTGAGCATGAGAAACATCTGGAGATAGTGTTTAATCTCTTAAAAGAGAATGAGTTGTATCTCAATCCTTAGAAGAGCTCTTTCTTTCAGACAGAGATTGAATACCTTGGTTACATTGTTTCTGCTGATGGTATTCGTGTGGACCCCAAAAAGATAGAGACTATAGTGACTTGGCCGAGATCCAAAGATATTCATGAACTCCGATCATTTCTTGGTTTGTGTAGTTAGACGTTTTGTGAAGAATTTTGCTTACATTTCTCATTATCTGACTTTTCTTTTAAAGAAAGCAAACAAGTATGTGTGGACAGATAAACAAGAAAAATCTTTTAATGCTTTAAAAGAAGCACTCACTAAAGCACCAGTTCTGCAATTACCAGACTTTTCTAGACCTTTCTTTATTGTTGTGTGACTGATGCTACTGGTACAGGCATAGGGGAAGTATTAATGCAAGATGGTCACTCCATAGCATTTGAGAATAGGAAACTCAGACCCCTCGAGTGCAAGTACAGCACTTATGACAAAGAATTCAAAGTTTCAATCCTACTATTCTCTACCAGCGTGGAAAAGAGAGTGTAGTCACTGATGCCCTTAGTCGACGGCCTAGTGTTCATCACATAACGATTGTAGATAGCTCGACTTTCGATGCTATGAAAGACTCTTATGACCAAGACCTCAACTTTTTAGACACTTAAACCAAAATGAGAGATAATGGGTGGACTCCCCACTCAGATTACTCTTATCATGATGGGTATCTCTTCTTTCAGAGGAGATTATGCATCACGAGACCTTTTAGACAGTCTGTTATGGAGGAGTTGCACCAACCCCCATATGCTGGGCATAGAGGAGTATCCTCTACTTTACAGACCATGCCCGAGACTTTCATTGGCCATCTATGAAGAAAGATATAGCCAAGTTTGTGGCTAAATGCATTACTTGCCAGAAGATTAAAAGCTATAAGGGGAAAACTCAAGGATTACATATGCCACTCCCAATTCCCAATGAACCATGGGAGCAGATTTCAATGGACTTTATAACTGGTTTTTCGCGTATTGCTAATCAGAATAAGATGATTTGCCTAAAGTCATTGTGTCTGATAGAGATTCTAAATTTTGTAGCTATTTTTGGAGAACACTGTTTGATAATTTAGGCACAAAATTAGATTTCTCTACTACTTTTCATCCCGAATCCAATGGCCAGAGTGAAGTGACCAATAGCACTATCCTAGACCTTCTTAGAATCTATGTTTCATCACAGCCTAGGCAATGGGATAAATATTTACATATTCTCCAATTTACCTACAATAACACTCCTCACTCTGCCACTAAGAAAGCATCGTTTGAGATAGCGTATGGAAAGACCATTCCGACTCCGATGACTCATCTTTCATGCCATGTGTACACATGCTAGTGTTGTTAATATTGGTGTTTGATTGCCTCACCTAACATGTTGACTTATTGAGTATAGATGATGAGTACGAGGATGCCGAATGAGGCGTCGTACTTGTGCGAGGGTCATCGAATGAGGTGCCGCACACAAGCATGAGTGTGCAAGGGTCACCGAACGAGGTGTTGCATGCACAAGGGTCACCGAACGAGATGTCGCGCGGGTTTTGTCATGTGCATGGGCGTTTACATGGCCTCGACATTTATGAGTTATACTTCGTTATTTTTGTTTGGCCGCATGCCATTTATTTGTACTCGAATATTTATGCACCTTGATGTGCATGGGTGTATTGCGTGTGAGCTAGAGCTTCACTGTGTGAACATCCTTTAAAAGGATTGATTATTTTTGTAAAAAGAGCCCTATTTTTGGCAAAAGCTTCACGATTGGCTCAAGGGCTATTTTGATAATACATGATAAAAATACTCATGTCGTGCAAGGAGCCAGCACGCTTGAGGGGGAGATTTAACCCAATCCTTCTTTGATGGTGATGTTTACTTGCGCATAGTTTTCAAGTCTATGGTTTATCTTCCATGTTTAATTCCATGTCTATGGTTTATCTTCCATGTTTAATTCCATGTCTATGTTTAATACGTTTGAATCTCTTATTTGTTTGGAGTTGAATATTTATTCTTGGATTATTGTGTGCAATTTTGGTACTTTGATTTTCTTTTGTGTGACAAGATCCTAACACTCTAGGAGGAGTGCCAATTGCATTTGCTCTGCTGGTTCTGGTTCTTGAAGAGTCCTCTGAGCCACATGGTTCAGTACATGTGTCATTAGGTACAGGTTGCATATCTTTGACTGATGGGCTTTGAGGTAGTTTTCCATCTCCCTGTGTGTATAATATGCCTAATCCTCTTCCTTTTCTTCATGGACCTTTGCGATTCTGTTCAGTGGTACCCTGTTGTATCGGTCCACTGGCTTCACTTGCATGATTAAGGGCATCGCCCTCTGTAGGCCTTCTCTGTGGCTTCATCCCTGATGTTCTCATATTCCACTCCATTAGATTGTAGGAGCTCTTCTTCAACATAGCATCCAGAGGCATCTTGTCAAAGGCATGTGCGTGTATCTTGACTAGTGGTGGGAGCTGGAGAGCTTTACAAATTAGATCTTCTGTGATCAGGACTTGTTCTGTGGTGCCATCGGCTTTGGTTTACTATACCCCGCTTGGTGGCTTTGTCATACGTCTTTATGTATTCGGCACAAATCTTCGTGTCTATATTGTCGGGGAGAACCTGTGCCATCCTGCCATGGTATATGCCATTCTTGGTGGGATATGTATCACCCCTTGTTGTTTTTTTCTTTTATTCCCTTAAAAAAAATTTATGGTAAGAAGGTTAATTGTGATGAGAAGGGTGTTAGTGGTGTGAGCAATAAATGAGGTGTGTTAGTTGCTATATTGAATTGGTCAAATTATGTAACGTGAAAGTGCAGGTGCTAAAACCGTGAAAGTGTAGGTCGCGAGGGGTAATCCCGTGAACAAGGGAAAACCCGTGAGATGGATTTCTGTGAGAAGGAAATCCGTGAGATGGAAATCCATGAGAGTTAATTGTGTGAGATGGATTTCCGTGAGATGAAACTCCGTGAGATTTAGTTTCGTGAGAGTGCAAGTTTTTGGCCATTTCCGTGAGACTGCAGGTTTTTGCCATTTCCGTGAGACTACAAGTTTGGCCATGAAGTATTTATGTTTTATTTTGTTTTGTTTTGTTTTTTTGGGTATATTTGATTAACCCATGATTGGATCAGATTGCCTAGCAGAGTTTAGTGTACGGATGATCGATGACATAGCAACAATGAAAAAAAAAATCCTTTGTTGAAAATGCAAGATGTTTGTTCGGTATGCAAAGATTTTGTGTGCCTGAGACATTTAATTGATTATGATCAAAGTTTGAAACGATGAAAAGAAAAGAAAAAACAAAGAAGGGCCCAAGCTTCCACCTCAATACATAAGTGTCGATTTGAGTTTGAAGAAGCGAGGAGGGATACAATGCAAAGAAGGCGCGATTACGTTTGAGCACACGATATGAAAGACGATTGTAAAATGATGAAAAAAGGAAAGAATTTTGGATTTATGGCACAACTGTCGGACTGGGCGGCTACCTTACTTAATGAAGAAAGCCATGTGTTGTCCTATGATTGGTCTAGAGAAAGTAATCGTTTCATGGCGTGAAGCACTTTGGACTAGTTCACAACGTGAACTGTTTTGGATCAGTTCATGGTGTGAACTGTTTTGGATCAGTTCATGGCATGAACTGTTTTTGATCAGTGCATGGCATGAACTGTTTTAGATCAGCTCACGGCATGAACCTTTTAAGATTGGTTCATGGCATGAACCTTTTTGTACCAGTTCACGGAGTGAACTTTTTCGGATCATGTGTGTATAAGATTGATACCTTCTATTTCTCTTCATGCTCAATCATTCAAACATGCATTTAAAAGAGTGAATGATACCCAGTTTTACCTTGTATCCATTTTGTGACTAATGGATACCTTCATCTTTTTATTGCCATGGGAACCACGGTGGCACTTTGGCACTATTGGGTAGGTGTTGTTGCAGGCGTTTTAACTCCGTGTGGGAGTGTTTGATTCTTCCCTCCACCCAACTGAATAGTTTTTATACTGAGTCCTGTGGATTAGGGCTTGTATCAGTGTCCATTTGTTAAACCTTCTTTTTTCTCCCTTAAAGGTCCTTGTCCAGCTCCTTGATTGAGGGGGTTACTGGTATTGTTTTAGCTATATTTAACCCATCTTGTTGGGGTGGCTTCTTCCTCCACACCAGTGTTTGTGCATTTTGAGCATTGGTTTTAGTTGAGAGTTGGTTCCACATGCCTTTACTACCATTTCCTTTGTATTCGAAGGCGTTTGCAAATGGTGGCCACCACTAGGTGAGGTTTGGGCACCCATATTGTCGTATTACCTTAGTAGTAACCTTGTACCTTTAGCAAATCCTTCCGGACCCATTTCTTATGAATGTCTTGTGGAGTGTTGATTTGTTTGGAGTATTGCCAACTTACTTGTGAAGACCATTTCTGTTCCTTGACTCCCTTTTGAACCCTTCTTGTTGTTTCCTTATTAACCTCCTTCTCCTCCTTATGGAAATGGTTTCTAAGTTGAACCTTAGGCACCCAATGCTATGTACCTTGTGACTTGGGATGCTTTTTGCGTAGAGATTGCAGAATTGCTACCTTTTTGGCTTCATGAGTTGATGTCACCGCGCTTGGTGTTTCTATCTCTTCAATCATGGCCTACTTCCCTATGTTTATCGGGCTCCATAAGGGTACGGATATGACATTGTCGCCCTCATTCAGCAGTGTTGTCCTCTTCTCCCATTGGATATTACATTTGTTGGTGCAAATCCAAGATCATCCTAGGATCATTTCCTGTTCCATGGAACCTGCAGGTATTGACAAACACCTTCCTAACCAAGGAATTATTTTTGATGGAAATGTTAACACTTAAAACACCCTCAACTTCATAGTTGTCAAGAGCACATTGTCTACTTGTGCGTTGGTGGTTTCAAGGTGCAGTTTATCTAAGGCTACCCATGTCTCATATGAGATCAGGTTATGACTTGATCCTGTATCTATCAATGCAATGCTCGTTGCATGACATTTAGCCTAGAGAGTCCCACCCTAAGTCGTGCTGGCTCAATGTTCAATTCCTCTTCATCTAGAAGAGTTAGTGACGCCATGTTCATGTGCAACATTCTCTTCTGGAGTATCTGTTTGGCTTTAGCTTCCCTTGCCTTAGCCTCTTCTTGAGCTTGCTAGATTTTTTGCTTTGCGAGCTACTTTTGTTGTTTTAAGAGATGTTCTTGGAAGAGCATCTCTTGGGTCAGTGGTCCAAAATATTTTTTGAGTTTCCTCCCATTGACGTAACCCTCCATCTGCATGCCCTTAATTGTCTCAATTCTAAACGACCCTTGAGGTGTGATCTTGGACACTCGCAAGGGTCCTAGGCCTCTGTACTTGAGTTTCTTTTTTTTGGTGCTTCCTACACCATACATGAGGACAAGATCTCCCATTTCCAGTTCTTTTTGTTTTAAGTTTTTGTCAAACCAATGTTTTCTTCGTAGTTTTTTGACCATGAGTCCATGCAATGCAATTAGTCTAGTGTAATCAAGCTTCTCTAAATCAATTAGCCTTTCAGCTAATGCATTCTCCGTTAGATGTTCTTGCACTATAATCCTTAAGCTCAGAACTAGGTATTCCATAGGCATGACTACCTCAACACCATAAGCTAGACAGAAGGGAGTGTATCCCGTCGCTACCTTATATGATGTTCGGAATGCCCATAAAGTTGCTATCAACTTATGCTCCCAGTCCGTTAGACTTGCTTCCAAGGTTTTCGTCAAGATAGTACACAAAATTTTGTTTGTATTCTCTACTTGACCATTAGTTTGTGGATAATAAGGTGATAATTTTCGGTGGACTACTAAGAATCCGACAAGTAAATGATCAATCACCTCATTAATGAAATGTGAACCGCAATCACTAACTAATTCTAATGGGCAGTCGAATCTTGAGATAATTTGCTCATATAAGAATTTTGCTGTTGTTCGTGCATCAGCTCGCTTCGAGGCTCTGGCTTCTGTCCATTTGGTGAAATAGTTCGTGGCCACGATTATATATCAAGCTTATGATGGATGTGCTGCTGGACTAATGGGTCCAACAAAATGAATCCCCCATTTCTTGAAAGGTTGTCTTATAATAACAGGGGTGAGTGGCATCATCTCCCTTTTTTGTGGGATAGCAAATTGATGACATTCCTCGTACCTTTTGACAAACTCTATGGTGTCCCCGAACAACGTAGGCCACCATAGTCCTACTTGAAGTACCTTGTGAGCCGTAATCTCTCTAGAAAAATGTCCTCTTGCTATCCTTGAATGAGCTTCATCCAACATCGTAAAACGAGCTCATCTTCTCTCACGCATCTTCTTAGGACATTATTCTTACCTAGCTTATATACTTCTCCTGAAATTAATTGATAAGGTGTAGAAAGCTTGATAAGTCACCGCATTTTATCTTTGTTCAAGGGTGTTTCTTGCGAAAAACCATAAGCTAGATAATATGATATCTCCTTGCTCCATTCGGGCACCATGTCTAGTTTGAACAAACAAGCATCAGGGAGGTCATCTCATCAACACCAGTTTACGGGTTCCCCATTTGGAATTCTTGACATATGATCGGCCAACACATGCTGTGTCCCCTTCCTTACCGTAACTGTAAAGTCGAATTCCAATAGTAATAGCAACCAGCGTGTGATTCTTCCCATGGTGCAAGGCTTGTTCACCAAATATAACAAGGTCTGATGGTCCATGAAGAATACAAGTTTGTTGGCCAATAGGTAATGTCACTTCTTGACTGCATAAACCATGGCCAACCCTTCTTGCTCTGTGGTAGTGGCATCATTCAATTGACGATTAGCGAAGCAGACTGGATAGTCCAATTTGAACTCACCAAGCTATCAATAGCAAAGTTCGATGCATCGATATGCACATGAAATATGAGATCTCAATTGGGTGGTCTTAGAATTGGCACGCTAGCCAATGCGTGCTTCAATTGATCATATGCTTCCTGGCATTCCTCAATCCATTCAAAGACAATGAGTAGCTTGTACAATGGCCTAGCGATTTCAACATAGAAGATTATGAAGCATCAGTAATACCCAACGTGGCCCATAAATCTTTGCACACCTCTATAATTAGTGGGTGGTGGTAGTTCTAAGATCAACTTGACCTTGCTGTCATCCGTGGATATACCATTCTTTGAGACAATGTGTCCCAATATCACATTGTGTTTGACCCAGAATTGGCACTTTAAAGGGTTTAGGGATATATGATATAATTGACATTGCTCAAACACCTTCCTTAAGCAAGCCAGATGGTCTGCCCATCGAGAGTGTGCACACAGATCATCAATGAATATCTCCAACCAATTCTGCAAGTAGTCTTTGAAGACTGTGCACATCAATCATTGGAATGTTTATGGGGCATTAGTGAGACTGAAAGGCGTGACTTTGTATGCAAACGTCCCCTACATTGTATTGAAAACTATCTTATGCTGGCCTTTTGGTGCTATAGACACCTGATTGTAGCTTAAAAATCCATCCAAGAAGCTGTTAGCTTCTTCACCAGCCACTTTTCCCATTCTTTTTTAGCACTATTACGTATGTTCTATCTCATAGATGAAATCCGCAGCAGTAATGAGTTTATCGATTTCCTCCTTTACAATTGCCACATATTTAGGATTCATTTGGTATGGTTTTTGCCTGGTTGGCCTTGATCCTTCCATGATTGGGATCGTATGTTGCACCACCTCGGGTGGTACACCCTTCATCTCCCTATAGTTCTAGGCAAAAAAATCCTTAAACTCCTTGACGAGAGTAAGGAGCTTATTTTCTTCCACCAAAGTCAAGTCCTTAGCAATATAAACAAGTTTGGCTTCCTCCCCTGGTCCCGCACTATCAACTTCCTTGACGTCAGCAGGGCCAGGACATCCCATCTTCCTTAACCCTTTTTGCCCTTAGTTGAGGACCACTTTTCGTTCGTCTCAACAGTGTAGGTTTTAAAGTGGTATGGTACTGAAAGCAAGTCTGCTGGTTTATCCTCATTCTCACTTTTTACTTTAGGCATGACTTTCCTGGCCTCTCGCTTGGCTTCTGCCAAAGCTTTGTTTTGTTTTCAACACCCACCTTTCGTAAGCTTAGGTGTTTTTGGTTCTTGAAGGATGACTTTCTTCTTATGTTTCCCCTCAAGTGATATCTTACTCAATTCCTCACTCCAATCCTTAGAAACCTCATCGTGTACCTTAGTGGCTTCGAGGTATCTCAGCCACCACCCACAGGGCATCCGTGGGGTTTCTTCGTATAGGGTATTTCATCGAGCAATATATCATTTCTACTTTCGCCATCTTCTGAGGTGTTGGGCGGTGGTACGACCTTGTGATCCAGTCCCTTCTATGCTAGAGGCCTCCTCTTCTAATTCTTCATCAATGGTTTGCCAATTGACCATATAGACAGAGGTAGTGGGAATAATTCCAGATTCCACATACTGGGTCCCTTTGGGTTGCATCACATCTATGGTAGCTAGCATATGCATCCAGTTTTCACTGAAATGTGGAGGAGGAAGTGATGCATACATTTCTATTTCCTCTTCCTCTTTGGAATTTTCCACCGTGGTCTGGCATATTTGTACGGATGTGGTCCGCTCAGTTGTGACCGAATCATTACCAAACACTTACCCTTACATGGGGTGTGCTCTCTACGTTCTCAGATCTATCTTTAAGCACATACACATGATCTAATGCCCAATTGTGCACCAATTTAGATTCCCTCATGAAGGGTCTCCCCAATATTATGTCATATGAGTCTGGTTGGTGTAGAAAGTCCATTACTACAAATGTATGATGGTAGAAAAACGTAAAGAGTTTAAGTTTCGCATTCTCCAAAAGCCCAATGGGCCTAAAAGATGTTCCGTCTGCCATTTTAACGATTAGATTTGCTCTTTTTAGATTGGGTTTTCCCAACACCGTTTTGTGATGATGCTAACCCCTGCCCCACCATCTAGGATAGCCAGTGCCTGGTACATGTTATGAGATGAATTGGGATTGTAGAATTAGTGTTTTCACTTTCGTAATAACACCCCAATTGACTAATTGGTATCTTGACGACTTTGGTTGTTCTTTCCCTTGTGTGTTTTAAGGTTCTTTCTGTTAGAGGTGACAGAACATCCTCTGTAGTGTCGGCCTTCTACTAGAGGTGATAGAACATCCTCTGTAGTGTCGGTTGGCCTTAGTCCACCTTCTACCCATTCCTTTATGTCTTCCCATAATGTTGGTGAAGTGCGTAGCAGTTGTCCCAATGGCATTTGCATAGAAGTGGACAGTACAGCCGCCGCAAGGCTGCCTATGTCTCTGAGTTCTTTGGCAATTGAGAGTTCTTTTCATGTGTGTGTCTTGTATCCATCCCTAGGGAATGAATGGATGGACTCACCCTAGGCATCTTCCTCAAACATTCTTGACATTGTGTTTGCTTGAGATCCCTCTTCCGTCTCTTGTGGAATTGGAGTAGGTACGTCCAATTCTCTTTCCCTTGTTGGCTCGTTTCTTGGATACATTGTATAGCCCTTAACTTGGCTTCATGAAGCCGTTGAAATTCTTCTACTAAGGCCTTGGCATCTTCAAGCTTCCTTATCTCCTCTTCAGCATTTGGGTATTCCCCGACTCCTTTAGGGGTTGATGGTCTTTCCCCTTACACCTCTAGGTCAGGCTCTTTTTGGTTGATTGCTTGATCCCCTTCTTCTCTCGATTGGGTGGATTCGGTGTGTTGATCGTATCTTCTTTGGATCCATCTTGGATAGTGACCTTGGTGTCACTCTTACCCACTTTTTTCATTCTTCTTCACCGGCCAGTTCTGGAAGGGGTTGCATTTGCTTGATTCTTCCCCTTGTCCCCCAATTGGGTCTGGGCTCATGTCAAGACATTGAGTGGCGTGATATTTCTAGTTCTGGAAGGGGTTGCATTTGCTTGATTCTTCCCCTTGTCTCCCAATTGGGCCTGGGCTCATGTCAAGACATTGAGTGGCGTGATATTTCCAGGCTGCACACTAATGGTTCGAACGGTGGCTTGGTTAGAAATGGAAGTCGAACCACTTGCGCGGTATGGAAAATCCTTGATCAAATGATCAATGCCACATTTAGTATAAGTAAGTACTAGCATGTCATTGGGTGGAGCAGTCAATTGTTGGGGTTGGTGTGTATGAACCACATTCTTGTTTGGACACTCAACGATTTGATGCAGCCCACCATAGCCAAAACATTGTAGCGGTCCTCTTCTCATGTTTGAGTTTATGTCCTTACCCTTCCAGTGTACCATGGTTTAAAACACAAGTACTGGTGTGTTATTATATAGGATATAGAATTTTGGTGTGATCTCCGCAACTTCCTTATAGTACTCTCCACTAAGTTCTACTTCACGCACCATATCAATATCTTTTGATGGCTCTTCAATCAATACTTGGTTGATTTTAGCCTGTGGTGGTAGAACAAGTGGTGGTAGAGGTGAAGTGTCCTACACCCGAAACATCTCCCTAGTAAATAGGAAGAGTTGGGTTGTCCTACAGCTGTGTTATTATATAGGACATAGAATTTTGGTATGATCTCCGCAACTTCCTTATAGTACTCTCCACTAAGTTCTACTTCACGCACCATATCAATATCTTTTGATGGCTCTTCAATCAATACTTGGTTGATTTTAGCCTGTGGTGGTAGAACAAGAGATGGTAGAGGTGAAGTGTCCTACACCCGAAACATCTCCCTAGTAAATAGGAAGAGTTGGGTTGTCCTACAGCTGCAGTGATTTGCATAGGTAGTGCTAGTAAGGCCAATGGAGCTCTAGGTGCCAACAGTTGTGCAACTGTTTGGAACCTTGGATATATGCACATGGAAGTGTCATGATTCCCTAATTTGACACAGTGTGCACAATAAAGTAGTGGCCTTGCTCTTAACTGTGGACATACGGTTGGAGTGTGATTCAATCTGCACATAGAGCACCACACCAATTCCCTATGGGGGTAAAGATGGGTATGCCCATGCCCAGATGTTTCTCTTCCCTCCTTTACCTTCAATTTCTCTAGTATTGCATTACTGAACTCTTCCATAGTCATGTTTCCGACTTGCTTGCTCCGAGTTCCAATCTCTTGGTGACTCGAAACACGCGAAGTCGTTGTTGTCGAAGATATTTTGACATCTTTAGGTTGTGGAAATTCCAACATATTATCTTCATATTCAATTGCCAGTTTGCAACATGCATCTAGAGTAGCCCGTTGGGCTAATACTAGATAATCATGCATCTTGTGGTCTCTAACTCCTCTCCGGAAGCAAGGCAATAATTGATTGTCAGTTAGCCTTTCCCGTAGTTTGCACCTTGAATTTAAGTGCTTAAGTCGAGATACAAAGTCTCTTATCGACTCCATTTTCTTTTATTTGATATGTGTAACTGTGCCACAGGACTCCATCTGTCGCCACTTCTAGAAAAGCTGGGCACAAACACATTCTTGACTCGTGTGAAGTTTCGGAACCATTGATGCGCTTTCCCTTCTAGGGTTAGTGAGAAATCATGAATCATTATTACATCATTGACTGGTCCGCAGGTTTCGCATGTGGATTCAAAAATATCTACATGTTGAATAGGATCCCCATCCTGAGAGAATTTTTGAACGAGCTTGGAAATGATGTGTGGCTTCATTTGGGAGGGTCAGGATTCTAGAGTAGTGCCTAGTTCCCTGACCCTTCCTTGGCCCATTTATGCGGCCATATTTAATAGATCCGTCCTTGTGGCTGCATTAAGATAGATGGTTGGATCTACCCTTGGTCTTTGAGGAATTTCTCCCCCCTACCTAGACCTCATCCTCTTCCTGTGTTGGCTCTTCTAGGCATCTCCGGTCTATGGGATGGTCCTGCCACTTCACTTTGGAATGGCTCATCATTAGCTGCCTCTATATGCCTTTGTAAAATTAAGAGTTCCATGTCTTGTAGAGGAACGTAGGATGATTGATCATCTACTCGATGTCCTTTTTGGTGTACATATAGTCTTCCACTTCGCCTGCCGCTCTTGGTAGATTATCCTCTTCTTCTAGGGTTACAAACCCTTCCTCCACTCTAGGCTCTTCATTAATGGGTTCTAAGTTTGGGATTTCTCCCTCACTTCTTTCCATGACTATTTTTGGCTCTTTACCCCGTGATTGGGGAAGTTTACATTTCCCATCTCTTTTTGTTCGGCTCTAGCCCTTTGAGTAACGAGCTCTTATTTACTTAAGCTCAACTCTCGTAGTTGCCATTCTACCTCGATCCTTTTCAGATCTAGCTCTACTTCCTTTGAGGTCGAGAAGAATACTTGACCCGTCATCATGGCCGCACTTTCCATGTCTCTTCTCATTCGGGGGGTGCCAGTGTTTGATAGCCTTGAATTTGAAGTTTGGATAGGCACATCTTGCCTTGGACCAAGTCCAATGCTGGTTGACGGACGTATGCCCGTAGATTGCGCTTCTTCATCATTGTTGGTTTGGAGAGACCAAAAAATCCCCGGGCTATATCAATGTTAGTGCTAGATCTGGTTGGTGGTTTCTCCTCTTCCCCAAACCCAGAGTATTGTTAGAATACATGAAGCTAGGGTGGCTCATAGCAAGTGGTTAAATCCATAATGAAAAACTAAGAAAATGCTAATACTAGATTAAGATAAATATTAATCAATGACACAATGATTAAGGCACAAACTCCATAATCTCATTGCAACAGTCAAGTTCCATACACCCATATTTATAGTCTTGGAAAAGACTCTAATCCATGCTTTTTGTACACCCTAGTGCCAACCATGTGTTCATTAATGCTCTCACTACATGTGCAACCTTGTGCTTTCCATGTGTCACCTTTTCACCATTGACTTCACTTTTTTCAAGTGACCATATAAGTTAACCTTTGATATTAGACCCTTAGTCTATTCCTATATCTAATGTGCATGCTTCTTCTCTTGTTCATGTAACACTCCCTCTACCTCTTCCTTGTGCTCTTTGGCACCACATATCTCAACACCCCCCCTTGGTGCCAAAGCTTTGGGCTACTCAAGGTGGTTGGATGTGAGATTTACAAATTTCACATCCCCCCCCTTAATTCTAACTTGGCTGGGTGACTCAGAGGCTCTTGTTTGGATTAGACACTCTCCTTTAGCTCAGAGGTTACTTGGAGGTGGTTTGTTTTTCACTTCCCCTAGGTGCACCTTTAGCTACTCTCTCAGGTGGTCGAGTGTTAAATCATTTCAAATGATTTTTGGCCTACTCATTTGGTGGCCTTTACAATGTTGGCTTGGGTAGTGAGGGAATTTTGCATGCTCATTTGGCTGCTTACACATCCTTTTGGAACTCTGTCTAGGGAAGGACATCCACACACTTGGTAGTTGTACTCCTCCTTGGTCATAAATTTCGGTGAGTTTAGAGATTGCTCGCATACTCATGTGGTTGTGGTTTTTTATAAAGGTTTTTGGTGGAGGTTGCTTAACATTTTTGGTGATGGTTTTTGTTGATGAAGATTTTGATGATGAAAGCACTCTTGCACAGATCATGTATGTTGAAGAAGCACAATTTAATGTGCTTATATAATCAATCCTTTCAACACCCATATGAACACACCTTAATCCAAGTCTCTTCACACTAATGTTTTTTTAAATGATAAAAAGGAGGTTTTTTAACCTTATCCTTTGGGTGTGGCTGATGGCAAATGGCTTGCTTCAAGATAAGCTGCTCTTCTATCTCTACAGCAATAAGCCTAATCTCATGTCCTTTTCTCATGTGAAGCTCTGTAATAGCATTATCGTTGCTCTATTTCTTACGTCTACAATCGCCTGCTCTCTGCTCTATGTTGTGCTCACGAGCATGTAGTCTCCAACTGTGTCGTGTGCTTGAGGGTGCGCTAACTGCAGTTTGCTATGTGTGATGCAGTCTTCTTGATGGTGTCATTGAAGATTGCTGGTAGTGTTGTCATTTTTACCTGTTGATGAGGTCACACGTTTTTTTTGTTGACTGCTGCTGTTGAGAGTTTACGCTCTCTCCAGCGCTTGCTGCTGCGTGCTGCTCCCTCACTTCGTAAGTGCGGCGTCTCTAGCAGCAGCCAGTTGGAGAAGATGCCATGTCCAGCTAGCTATTTCTTCTCTTCGACAAACACAACCCCACCTCTATAGGATTGATTCAATGTCTTCTTTGGTTCATAGCCTAGTTGCGAATGGTTAATGGAATTGCCTCCTTTTTCTGTGGTGTGTGCACTTTGGCGCCTTCTTATGCCTCCCTTTGGTGCCTTGATGTGCCTTTTTGTTTTGCTGGTGCCTCCTCTGCCTTCAACTCAAGTTTTGCCTCTTCGTCTCTCACTCTCTTTGCAAGTTGGTGCTCAGTTCAGGCAGCATGCAACACACCCTCACTCTTCATTGTAGCCACCCAATAATAAGTGGTGGCCCTCCCTCTCTCTTAGGCATGCATGCCAATTTTCAGCATGTGTGTGAGATTGGAGCAACCTCACAAGCTATGAGCCTCATGCAGCATGAGGTTCACGAGCCCCTCCCTCCCCTCCCCTCTTAGAAACATATTTGAGCATTTCGAGTGGACGGTCTTGGACATGAGGGCCTAGCGCTTGTCATCACTTTCATCCCCATCATTCGATGACATTGCTGGGTAGAAATCGTTGGGGTAGATCGCCCCTACTGTTGATCCCCACCTGAGAGAGAGAGAGAGAGAGAGAGAGAGAGAGAGAGAGAGAGAGAGAGAGAGAGAGAGAGAGAGAGAGAGAGAGAGAGAGAGAGAGAGAGAGAGAGAGAGAGAGAGAGAGGGGGGGGGGGGGAGGCAAAGGACAATAGGGAAAGAGTGGGATGCAAAGGGTGACTAGAGAGAGTAGGATGCAAAGGGTGATCGGAGAGAGGGGGGAAGGGAGAGCGAAGAGGGTATGGAGAAAGAACGCGAGGGGTGACAAAACATGAGGGACAAAGAACGTGAGGGGTGACAAAGTTGTGTACACACAGAGATAGCGCAAGCAAGAGAGAGAGTTGGCTTCACATATACACAGTTTTAATTTTTTTTAAGCTTAGTATATATGGTATTTGCTTTGCACTATACCACCTACTTTGTGGCTCAACCTTTGAATTGAAAATTCTATGGCAAATGATTTCGTGTGAATTAAAAAGGTGATGGCAAATGATTTCGTGTGAATAGCCTCGCAAGTGATTTGGTTTAAATAAGCCGCATGTTTGTTACCTTTGAATATTGTGTACCGATTCTGCAAGAGTTAGAAGAGAGTATATTGTAAAGTATGTGTTAAAAGTTTTTTTTTTGTATTTTGGCAAAATATGGTGATGCACGCGTGCGCGCACACACACACACACACACACATGTAACACATAGATCACACATGGATGCACATGCACAATGACATAGAAGAGAGAGAGAGAGAGAGAGAGAGAGAGAGAGAGAGAGAGAGAGAGAGAGAGAGAGAGAGTACATACATATGTGTGTGTGCCCTTGAATATGGTGATGCACACACACACACACACACACACACACACATACATGTAGATACATGTGTTTGTGTGTGCCCTTGCATGTTTCTTGCCTTTGAATATTGCGTAGAAATTCCACAAGAGTTTGAAGAGAGTTTATTGTAAAGTATGTGATGCACACACATGCACCGACACACACACCCATGTACATACATGTAACACATAGATCACACATGGATGCACACACATATTACAAAAGTTTGAGATGAGACTATTTTCAAGATGAGCAACATACATATACACACACATATGTGTGTGTGCCCTTGAATATGGTGACGCACACATACATATACACACACATGTAGATACATGTGTGTGTGTGCGCCCTTGCATGTTTGTTGCCTTTGAATATTGCATAGCGATTCCACAAGAGTTTGAAGAGAGTGTATTGTAAAGTATGTGATGCACACACACACACACACACACACACCCAAAAGAGTTTAAAGAGAGTATATTAGTTTGTGAGAGTTTGTGTGTGCGTGAGAGAGAGAGAGAGAGAGAGAGAGAGATTGATTTCACTTTGAGTGAGTGTGTGTGTGTGTATGAGAGAGAGAGAGAGAGAGAGAGAGAGAGAGAGAGAGAGATATGGAGAGAATGTGAACTAAAGTATACGGGGTCAAATGCCATCATGGGATCACATGTGTACATACATATATACACACACATGCATGCTCACACAAATACATACAAAGATACACATTCATTAGCATAAACATCCATACACACACAAACATATACATATATATTTATATGGTCTAACTTTTAATTTCTAGGTATTCTATATGAGTATTTTTTATATGTATCTATAAGATTTATGTATGTATGTGTATACCTATACATGCATATATGTATGTATGTATCTATAAGAGTGGATGTATGTCTGTATGTATATGTGTACATACATACATACATATATAGACATATCAAAAAAATATTATTTTTAAGTTACACTCTTCATTGTTAGAGGAGGACCCTTCTTTTAAATATTCATGTCTTTCTTTTGTATATATGATTTTTAATTTTCATGTTTTTTTGTAATTACATGTGTTTATTTACATATCACATCTACGTATATTTTATACATCTATATACCTATGTCATACATCTTACTATATATATTTAACCCATTTCTAGGGTTAACAAGAGTTACTGTCATTATCTTACATCAAGGAGTCAAGGTAAACACACCAAAAGATCATACATTCAAGATATGAAGCAATGGTGTCCAAATATACAACTTGGACGGGTGCCCACAATGGTTTGACATAATACTTATGGTGATTCCCGCTTGTGGTAGGCAAGTTAGGATGAAGTCCCAAGTGATGTACTTCATGGATATATTATGAGAGTAGCCATTGTAAGCCTAAAGCGCCCAGTTGGCCACATTTTAAGTGAGTGTGAATACTCATGGCCATGTATATAAGAGAAAATCTCTCATAATACAAAAAACTCTCTCATTGTGCAATAGAGTCTTGCTCTTGATAATTCTCTTGCTAATCTCTCTCTAATCCATGCTAGTGAGTATGTGTGAGTGAAGTGAGGTAAGAGGAGAGACACATACATGTAGGGCAACGCGGCGGTGTGACAAGGCTCGCAGGAGGCACAGTGGAATTTCTTCTCAAGGAGTTATGGAGCTTGGAGACCTCAAGGGATACGAGCTCGGCCAATGGAAAGACCTCCATGACAGTCGCGGTTCGCCAGGTAATCTTCTTGTTGGATGTGTTTCAAAGGGGATTTGGGTGAGTCATAACATTTTTGGCACCGTTGCCAAAGAATCATCCCTTGGCTTTTTCCATCGTATTTCTCTAACCTATGTATTACGCATTGCCCATTGTCTTTAGTAATGGTTTACCATGAAAAAGATGTGGTTTTGATGGTGATTTGTGTGTGATTTGGTAAAGAAAAGCTCTCTTTTCTTTGTTTTGTAAAGAAAGTTTTTTTTGCCAATGCCAAATACCAAAAGAAACTGACAATCATGTGATACCTCAAATTGGTGACCTTCACACATATCAATATCAAATACCAAAATAAACTGCCAATCGTGTGATACCTCAAATCGGTGACCTTCACACGATTACACCGATCTCAATACAAAGTGTAAATTCACTGCAACTATCTGTGAAAGGAGTCGATCAGGGCAGAGTGTGTAGCAAGGGCATGGTCTGGAATCCACTGAGATTCTTCTAGAGGATGATTCTTGTACTTAACCAAATATTTGACATAAACATTGCAATTGTAAGTTGTAGTTTGCTCACGATCAAGAATTGCTTTTGGAACTAAAATTTCTGTATCAGCCTCTAGGAGAGGTGGGTCATCATAAATAAGGGTAGAAGGTGGTGTACCTTTAAAGGGTCTAAGTAGACTAATGTGAAAGGAATTATGAATATTTCAATGGTCAAGAAGGGACAATTGATAAGCATTATCGTTGATCTTAGCAGTTATTCTAAAAGGCCCATAAAATCGTGGAGATAATTTAATGGGGCTGGATGTTTCTCAACAAACTCTAACCTCCAACCTTTAATTTGCTATCCCCAGCACCTAAGGTCTTACGACTTATAATAAAATAAAGTAAAAATAAGATGAATGCATTCCATCTAAAATAATTACCATTTTGTTAATCCCATTTTGGATTAACAAGTATGCTCCTCCAATTGAGGACATTAATAAGTGTCATGAAAGGCACTATAAAAGTTATACATTATGAGATATTAGCCACCCAAGGCCTAGTTAAGTAAGTTTTGGGTGCCCAAGTGTGAATAAGGGCCAAATGTATGTAAGGCATTTTCTCATAATGAAAAGACACAATCCCCCTTTGTGCTATTGAGAGCTCTTTCTTGTGTCTTGAGAGGGATTGAGAGAGAGAGAGCATTCTAGCATTTGTGCCTCTTCTATGCTTGTATGATTCATGCTTGTGTGGGAGAGTGAGAGAGAGTGACTGTCTTATGATGGTGTGTGAGTGACTCTACGGTGATAGCGTGGAGGTTTGGAGCATAACAAGTGAGCTTGGAGGCCTCAAGGGACTCAAGTTCAAAGCACTCGTAAGTGCCCTACAAAAGTTGTGTTCTATTGCTTTTCCTTTAGGTGAATGATTAAGTTTCCTTTTGGAGGTGTGGTAGCCCATAACATTTTTGGCGTCGTTGCTGCCAGGGAAACACCTTTGTTTCTTCCTTTCTCTTGGAGTTTCAGCTCCCATTGCATAAGATTCAGGATTGCCTTTGCATTCTGGTAGTGCATTGTGTAGGAAATGAATGGATAAGATTTGTGTGTGGAAGTAAAAAATCGTGAGAAATTGGTTGTGTTTGTTGTGTATGTGTGTGGTGGAGTGGTCTTAGAATATAGTTTCACTATTTTTTCTAGTTAATTTTGATATTTGCATCACTGGAAGCATCAACGTGAATGAGCAGGTTGGTGTTCTGTTTTTCTTCTTTTCTAAAAATTCACAAAAATCTAAAATAAGGAGCCATTGGCAGTGCCTTTGAACTTGTATTCCACTCCTTAGACGTGGCACAATCATTTTGGGAACTGTTGGATAAGTATTTTGCATCCAGAATCACATTAGTCGACGCGGGAAGTTTCCACGTGAAACTATAGGAAAATGTAATGCCAAAAGATGCTTAAAATCATGATAAACAACAAGGTAGAGCATTTAGGGATTCTATGCTCAACCTTACTCACGCCTGAACTGTTTTCTACAACTTCACGCTGTGAACCGCTCCCGACATCGGGATTACCTTGCCAAAAATAGGTAACCTTATCTTGACACCTCTGACACCATGAGGTCTAACAAAATTAAGAAACGTGAAAGTGCAGAAAAACGTTCACGACATGAACTTTTTTAGAACTCTTTATAGCATGAACCAATTCGTTCACGATGTAAACCAATTCGTTCACGATGTAAACTATTTTAGAAACTTTCACGGCGTGAACCATTTTTTGTTCATGACATGAACCCATTATTTTTCACGATGTGAAACCTTATCCCTTCATGGCATGAACTTTTTCCTACAATCTCACGCTTTAATCAAATCCAACTCACGAGCTTGGTATAGTTAGGTTACGGGGCTAAGGAACTCTTGAAAAGATTGACGCCCATAACAAGGTAATGAGGAATTCTGATTCCAAGAACAAAATTTTTTAAACACGTGAAAGTGTAGAAAATTGTTCACCACGTGAACTGTTTTCTGACACTTTATGCCGTGAACTGTTCTCTGCAATCTCACGGCCTCAGAAATAGATCGACAGAATCTGATCAAAACTTAATCGTTGAGACATCAAAGTAGCTTATCGAATCATACACATACATGCACTTAAGATCTGGAAAGCTCATCGAAAACGATCTTACACACCTGATGATAGTGCATAAAATCACCCCAGATCTTTCTATCAAAAAAGTGTGGGTTCAGGTCACTCAGTAAAAGCACTCACTTAAGTGTCTTAAAAAGGAACCTGACCACCGTTGAAACTAGTAGTGAAGAGTCCATGGAAGAAGGGCTGAGATTTGGGGAAGAGGAGAACCCACCCTCTCCAACCAGATCCAATGGTATCATTGATATCGCCCTAGGATTTTTTGGTCTCCAACCCAGTCATGTGATGAAGAAGCACAATCTGCGGGCATGGGTCCGTCAACCAGTGCTGGACTTGGTCCAAGGCAGGAAGTGCCTGTCCAAACATCAAATTCAAGGCTATCGAACAACATTGACACCCCCTGAATGAGACGGACATGGAAAGTGCGGCTAGGATGGGTCAAGTATTCTTCCCCACCTCAGAGGAAGTAGAGTTAGATCTAAAAAGGATCGAGGTGGAACGACAACTACGAGAGTTGAGTTTAAGGAAACAAGAGCTCGATACTCGAAGGGGGCGAGAGGTGAACAAAAGGAGATGGGAGGTTTAAACCTAATCATCCAATCATGGGGTAAGGAGCCGGAATTAGTCATGGGAAGAAGTGAGGGAGAAATTCCAAAATTAGAACCCATAAATGAGGAGCCTAGAGCTAAGGGGAAGGGTTTGTAACCCTAGAAGAAGAGGATAATCTAGCAAGAGTGGCGGGTGAAGTGGAGGACCATCTGTACACCAAAAAAGATATTGAGTAGATGATCAATCATCCTATGTTCCTACAAGACATGGAACTTTTAATTCTGCAAAGGTATACAGAGGCAACTAATGATGATGAGCCACTCCAAGGTGCAGTGGTGACATGACCATCCCATGGACCAGAGATACCAAGAAGAGCTGACACAGGAAGAGGACGAGGTCTAGGTAGGGGGGAGCAATTCCTCCAAGACCAAGAGCAATTCCTCAAAGACCAATCATTGATCTTAATGCAGCCACATGGATGGATCTGTTGAATATGGCTGCAAAAATGGGCCGAGGAATGGTCAGGGAATCAGGCATTTCTCTAGAATCCCGACCCTCCCAGATGAAGCCACACATCATTTCCAAACTCGTCCAAAAATTCTCTGGGGACGGAGATCCTATCCAACATGTAGAGATTTTTGAATCCACATGTGAAACCTATGGGCTTGTCAGTGATGTGACAATGATTCATGCTTTCTCACTGACCCTAGAAGGGAAAGCACATCAGTGGTTTCAAACCCTCAAACCCAAGGATAAGGTTAACTTCACACGAATCAAGAATGTGTTTGTACGCAGCTTTGCCAGAAGTGGTGACAGATGGAGCCTTGTGGCACAACTGCACAATATCAAACAAAAGGAAATGGAGTCGATGAGAGACTATGTGTCTCAACTTAAGCACTTAAATTCAAGGTGAAAACTACGGGAGAGGTTAAGTGTCGATCAGTTATTGCCTTGCTTTCGGAGAGGAGTTAGAGACCATGACTGCTGGGTCTGGGATACGGTGCCATGCATGTATCAAAGTGACCATTTGTTTCCTTTACTCACGTATGTCTGTAAAGGTTGCTGGCATGAAGACTGGGAAATTGTAATAGACGTGGGAGTCACGCTGCTTGGCCTCCTGAAACTCCAGTGGAGTCCATCTTCTCTTTAGTGGCATGTATAATGGGTCAACTCGTTGAGTTGGTGGCATGCACATATAGACTTGGCTGTATTTTAGAATTGTTAAGTATTCTTTTTTGCTAGTCTGCCTGTACTCCAAAATCCTCTAGTTTGGGTTGTGCCTCATATGTGATAATTGTGCATAGCCGCCTCTTGTGTGTATGGGGTGAACAATTCTGATCATGGCACAAATTGTATTCTAGGTAATGGTATGACAATTTCTAAATTAATAAAGCCATATAGAAATGCAAGATAAGCATACTTCATACGTATTGCTTAATATGACAATTTATAAAGTATAAAGCTATATAGAAATGCAAGATAAACATACTTAATACGTATTGCTCAATATGTAGGATGACTATCTTTATGCCACTAGAGAGATAGAAATATTAAAGGATTCTATTAGCAATAAAGAATTTGAAGATAGGTGAAGGAAAGTGTACTGCAAAAATGATCCCACCTTGAAGATGCATAAAAGGAAACTGGCTGTGGTAGCAAATCCATAAATAGGGAAAGATTAGTTTAGGTATAGTCTCTTATTTTATGTGATATATGTATATTAATTTTTACTTTTAAACTCATATTAATGTGCTATTTGAATGGTGATATAGTCTATTAGCTCAAATTAACTGGGATGAAAAGCTAAATTGCATTAATGAGGAGTGTCTCTATACCTTAGCTTCTTGCACATTGCTAAAAGGGCACAAAGTTATTATTTTTTTAATAATGGTACTTAACGATAAGAAGAGGCAACAATTGTTGAATCTTTTAGAATGTAAGATGTTACATATGCTATATATTTGTAACAAAGTGTTCTTAGGATGCACATGCACATGGGATAGGCCTAGGCACATAGGCTTAGGGTCATTTACATGTGGGATTAGGGCACATGGACTCAGTGAAATCTCAAACCGTTACTCTCACAAGGTCACATATAGGCCTCCAAAGCGTCCGAGCTTAATGCATTGTGCATACGTTTTTCTGTTGTAAGCAACAAGAAGCATCATTCTTTCTCTTGATCGTCTAGCATAAAAAGCAACAAAAAAAATTTCTTTTAAAAAAAGGTTAAAAGGTAGCGTCATCACCAATGGCTCAGCATGTTGTTGAATTGGAGCAGCTTCATAGAGCTCACTGAGCTCTCATTAATCTGGCGGCTGATTGTGAAGGAAAGAGGAGGAAGAAGGGAGAAAAATTGGCCGCCACAAGGGAAGGATACATTTTGTTTTATTTTCCTTTTAACAAAATACCCAAACTTAGGGTTTGTGTGTACACACACTTCCTAAGGTTTTGGCCATTCCACACTTTCCATCATTTATTTAGTCCATTTACACTTTGGCCATTTTCATGTTGGGCACTTTCTTTGGGATTCATTGTTCATTTTTCATTATCCACCTACACCTCCTTAGACTATATGCTCTTCCACATACTTTTGCTTGCTATTTGTGTTTGAGGGGATGCATTTGAGGCCAACTGTATTTTGCCAGTGGTGGAGAGCGTTCACACACTTCGTATTTTTCATAGGCTTGTTCACATGCTTAGTGCATTGGGAGCGTTGTTCACACATGAGTCCATTTGTGTGAAGTGTTCGCTTACTTTGACCTTTCATTGGATATTGTTCACATGCTTAGGGCTTTTATGGGGCGTGTTCATGTGCATTAGCATATTGTGGGCTTTATTTGCATGTTTGGGTGCATAGCGTTCTTTTCACACAAATTGGCACTTAGTTTGGGCGCATTCACACATGGTGTGAGTTCATTGTGCATTGTAGCACTTGTTCACATGCTTTGAGCATTGGGTAGTGTTCACACGTAGCCATGGTTTATTACCATTACCCTTTTGCTACTCGCCGTCATGGTTCTTGTGACTCTTGATGATTGGGGACGCATGTGTGATGCTAGATTTTAGTTAGGATTCTTGGTACGCAGTACCATGGGTTACCCTATATGATCAGATTATACATGGGATTATACATCACTTTTGTCAACTTTGTGCATAAATTTGGGACATCTAGACTTTGACCATTGGATCCTTCATCATCTATTTCACGTGATGAGGAGATAGTTCATTTAGGCCATAGATGGAGGGGCCATAGATGGAGGATGGAGTTGTAGAGTTTATTGTCTATACATGTTCACCATCTATTGGATGAGAGAGATTGGCACATTTGGTGATCCTTTGACTGTTGGTCATTGAGATATTTCTTAGAGACAGATGGATCAGTTTTTCTCAATTGGGATGACTCTTATGGTCACTTATTTGAGTGTCCTACATTCTTGAGTAGTTGTGATTATGTTCCTGAAGACGTATACGACATCGACATTGACATCAACACATATGATGATGTATCACACCCACATACCTATGTTGATGTATTGTGCACACATACACATGATGATATTGATGTATCGCACACACGTACATATGATGATAGTGATGTATCGCACACACATACACATGATGATAGTGATACACGTGCACATGTTACCACTGATACATATGCACATGATGATGATGTATGTGATAGTGATAGTGAGAGTGAGAGTGAGAGTGAGAGTGATTTGTGTGTGAGTCAAATTTGAGCATTATGATTGATGATACGCCTATGTCTACCTACCTTCCAACGGATCATAGTGATGCATTAAGAGGTAGTGATACATTAGACTATCATGGGGATCAGCTCTTGACTAGTGATGCATGCATTGTAGTGTGTGAGATTCGGGATGATGATACTTCACATTTTGATGAGCATACGATAGTGCACGAGGAGCATAGACCTGAGTTTCTAGTGCTAGATAAGTCAGGGTACTCTTTTAGATCCTCTATTCAGGGTAATATCTATGATTCTATCTCTACTCCTAGTTCTCATAGCTCTCATAGCATACTTGGCAGCATTTACTTGGGTTTAGTGCATATACTTGGGTAGTTAGGCATTGCACATGAGCATAGTGATGATTTTGTTGAGGTGAGGCTTTGTAGGAGAGAGAGGATTATGCATATGGATCTAGAGAGCTTTGCATTTGATCTAGACATTTCCTTAGATCCTATATTATTGGAGATAGATTTATCATGGGATATAGGTCACATAGGGGCATCATTGATGGAGATAGACCATGTTTATGAGGATGACCTTGGAGGCCTTGGAGATGTCGTAGATGATGATTAAGGGATGATACCATTTATCTTTCATGTGAGGATGCCTCTTCATTTTTCAGTGATGATTATGATGATGCTGATGAGTATATTGATATCTTAGATCATCATACACACATAGAGGGTTTTGCACATGAGGAGGTAGTGCATGGTTTGGCTTATGTCCATATACCTATTAATGTAGTGGATCATGTTTTTTATATTTTGAGTGATGCTACATGGGATGATAGCATTGATTCACTCTTACCCTTGCTTGATGCCGACCTTGAGATGTGTTCTTTTGGCTTCTACGGATGTCGACATGATCCTATTTTCTTTGGAGCCAGGGCATTTACTTTTGGATGTAGTATATGTCATTTGGGATGCATGGTATCTGATTATATGGTGAATTATGTGGATTTACATGTATCACATCCATATTCTCACTTGAGCAGTTATTTGGACCATGGATTTACATGCATCACATCCATAATATCACCTGAGCAGTTATTTGGACCATGGATTTGATGATACTTGGTGGTCATTTAACTTTGGACAAGGATCTTGGATACTTCCTTCTCGATCCAGGAGGTCACACATTTGTTCCATGGTTAGATGGTCTACACTTTGGCTATCCATTTGACCCCTAGGAAGAGTTATAGATTTGTTTTACGTAATCGACATGGGTGTCTATCCATTCGATCAGAATTGGCTGACTATGACACTAACATTGGATCTCTACATTTTCCATTCGATCCAAACGATTTGAGTGCCATTTCTTTGGAGCCTACATGGTTTGGATTTACATTACATCTATGTGGTCACACTTGTGTGGATTACCTCATCTTCGAGGTGACACTAGTGTTTGCATTTGATTCTGGAGGATACTCGACTAGCTTCGTTCATCGACAGTGGTTCCTTATCTTTTCCACTTACACCAAATTATTGTGGGACCATTGCCTTGGATTTTGCATATCTCAAATTTCCTTTCGATCCAAGCGATTGCATAGATAGCCTGATCATCAAGGACGAGAGCCTTCCGTTTGGGGCCCTAGGGGTTATATGATTCATGCATGTGTCTTTTGCTACATCATCGACATTTTGCCATGGATGTGATTTTTGGCTTTTGTACATAGCCACTTGTATATGTCTTTTCTTTGGGGCATGACCACCCTTTGATTTTGAGGATGAAATCATGCTAGGAGGGGATAGTTTGTAACAAGGTGTTTACATGAGCTTAGGGTCATTTAGGGCACATGGGCCTTGAAACTATAAAAGGCATGTGCTCTGGGAGTATTTACACGTGGGATTAGGGCACATGGGCCTTGGGACTATAAAAGGCATGTGCTCTGGGAGTATTAAACCTTTTGAACCTTTTGACCTTTGACATCTTGTGATACTCATTACACTTTACTTTCCAATTTCTTTGTGCTAATCTCTCTAGCTTTCCGTAATCCATGCTAATTAAGATAATCCTAGGCTAATCTAGGTTAATCTAGATGCACCTTTCTTTCAATATTGTTTAACTACATTATTTGCAATTTATTAGGTTTGATTCAATGCTCAATGATTTTGTTTTTGTTTATAGTTAGCAATGATTAATGGCGTGTCTGACTAAAAACTGAGGTTTTGTGGCATCAGATTGTGTGGAGTACAGCATGAAGCTTTTCACAGTAATATAGGATGTTTACAAGGTGAGTTTTCCCAAATCATACATAATAGACAATGTGGAGAGAAAGTTATTACATTATGGTACCTTGTGTCCAATCAATTAAACATCATCCTTGGGTTAAACTAGCTCTGCCAAATGAGCTGTGTATAGGTGCGTGTGCAAATTTATATAGTCACACCGCATTAAAAATTAATGCATAAATATTTTCTCATATGATAACATGTGGATATTCACAAATGGATATACAAATGCATAAAACAAAAAGGCATACAACATGTGCCACCTATCATAAAGGAATGGTGGGACCTTGATCACCACAAAATACCATGTACACGGTGGCTCAAAAGTGATACCTATGGGATATAACTACATATATCACTTGTCCACGATTCCTCGACTGCCGTGAGGACAAGTATCCAAAAGATGAGAAGAAAAGATATCTACAAGCATTGCTTAAAAAAAGGCAAGAATGGTAAGTTGTATTTTAATGATTTTTGTATTGGTAAAACAAGATAAAATTGATGTGGGTTTATATCCTTATATGACAAGCATCAGTTGAGTATATTAAATTGGATATTTTATTTTATGTGAAGGAAAAAATGCTAAGGAGTCAGTTCATGGCTTTTAGAGATAAAGGCAAAGGCAAGATACTTTTGAGTGAGGAGGAAGAGGAAGAAGATAAGGAAGATGCCGAGAATCAAGACGAAGATGGGCAAGATACTGAGGATCAAGAAGATGAGGAAGAAGTTGCCAGCACGAGTGTGAATTAGATAAAGATGGTAGTGACAATAACCCACCATCTCCCTCTCAGCGCATAGCACATGGATCACAGATCCCTACTCAAGTAAGAGGAAAAAATTCACATTTATTGCTCATAGTCACAATAACATGATTCTAAGTAAGAATGATAGTTAATAAGAATGTTGTGTATACAGAGAAGTCATGTAGTACCTGTATGTAAAGGAGTAAACTCCTATGGCTCCATTTGTGAGTGAAGCTACCTTCATCATCGAATCCTTGACACCAATCAAGTTTAAAATCCTAGGTATTCACATGTGAACTTCAGTAGTCGGTCTCTAATCTATAAGTAAATTAATAGTTTTTTATAGGACGGATGTCGATATAGGAGAGAAACAAATGAGTGAATTTGGGAAGTCAACAATTCTTGATGTTATAAAAGGTAATTAATCTCAACAATACTTGATAATTTTTTCTCTAAATTTTGTCTATGATGTCTAATATACACTATATATTCCAGGTGTCCTAGCCTCTCATCTATAAAATATACCCATAGACGTAGCGGTAGCTGTAAGCATGTCAAACCAACCAGGTATATTTGAGAATGTTTACTGATATATAATGGATTCATATAATGTATAGAAAATCTACCAAAAGTTATGTTCACAGAGGAAGGCCAACATACAATTTACATTAGTAATGAAATTGTTGCTAGGATGGTAAATAAACATCCATCTCTTAATCTATTTTGAGAAATAAACAGTAGGCTTACTTTTGAATGCACAATAATATCTATTTTAATAACGATTGAGTTTTCAATAATCAATTACAAAGTGGATTTTCTTTGCTTTAGGAATATGGACTCTGGGAAACCTGTGAAAATGGGATGGGCCATTGGAAATATGGAAGTAAATGAAGAATACATTAAGCCCTTCAAGGTATTATTACTATCATGTGGATACCTTTAGAATTCGAGGAATTGATTTAAACATAGGCCACATGATAATCGTGAAGCTTACCCACTATGGGCTCATGTTTGGTATTGATATAGATGTAATCCCTACATGGAATGAGATTGGTGGTGAGTGCTTTTAATGATAATAGATTGCATCGGAAGAGTAATTTAACATACAAGTGTTTACAAACTACATTACAGAGGACGATGAGACAACCAATATTTATTTAACCTTGCATCCACCGTACTTATGACAATGGCACACTTGTTATCGAGTCAATGACTCCAAGGCAAATGCAAAAGGATACAAAGTAGGGTGCCTCCTCAGTGTATGTTGCAATATTGAAGTGGGAAGCATTTGTGGATCTATGGTGAGCCATAATATTTTCATATTAATTTCATGTTTTAATAATTTATGCTTGATCACATTTGTAATCACTACAACCATGTCACTTGACCAGGCCTATAGTCTATGCGTGTCCATTTTACAAGCCTCCTACGAGAGCATAACTTTGAGCATCCTAGGCTAGATTATGTGTATGATACTAGTCGTTCTACCCTTTGGAAGAATGAAATGAATTTAGTGCTTGACCTATATGCTAGTGGTGGAGATTTTACACAAGAGGCTTGTGTTCAAGAGGATTGCATATAGTAGTCTATGTAGATCTAGATGAAGAAGTAGTTAAATTTGCTCTAGATAAATTTAGTCTATAAGATAGTTTTTACTTAATTAAAATTTGGCAGCATTTAAAAGTTTCATGTTTTTTATTGCATAAGTGAACTTCCTTTTTCTTGTCTTAATCTCTCTCAAATTCAGTGGTATCATAGAACACGATCCCTTTATCTCTCTACATGGTGTAGTAGAAAAGAAGGCAAGTGTAAAAAGATCATTCATAGTTGTGGATGTGGTGACCCTGCTCCTTCTTTCTATGGACACGGGGGGTAATAATTGTTATTAATTCATGTGGTTTTTGTAATGATGGTATTGCTCACTCTTGGACACTCACTCTCTCTTTATCCTCTTTTATGTGAAAATAATGTGGTCTCTTGAGGTGAGGGTAAATTGCAAAAAGAACAAATGTGTATAACTTGTTTGCATAAACAAATGTAATATGTTGATCATATATATATATATATATATATATATATATATATATAGATAGATAGATAGAGAGAGAGAGAGAGAGAGATTGAGAGAAGAGAGAGATAGAGAGAGAAAAAAGAGAAAAGGGAGAGTAAGACGAGAGAGAGAGAGAGAGAGAGAGAGAGAGAGAGAGAGAGAGAGAGAGAGAGAGAGAGAGAGAGAGAGAAGATAAATATATAGAGATGGGGGAGAGAGTAGACATAGGTCGGGATGCTCCATTGTCGATGATCCATGAATCATCATGGGTGGTGCTGAGGAATCATCATGGGTGGTGCTGAGGAATGTTCTATCTTTACACAGATTTCTTTGATTGCCACAAATAGGTCCAATTTTGCACTTCTTCTTCAAAAGCTTCAAAGTGGCGTTCTTCTCATCTGCTTCCTTCACTCTATATAACTTGATCACACGACCAGGCTTATCGAAGTAGAAACAAATTTCCTTTGATTTTTTCTTCTTTTTAAAAGCATTGAGGTTACTAAACCCTTTTTCTTGCCTCGCTTTGCATTTTTGTTTGCATTTACGGAGAATGCAATGTCACTACCATCTTGGTTTTAAAACATATCTCCTCCTTCACTAACTTTTCATCGAAAACTGTCACATAGCCTAATGCTATGGGGTAAGAAATCCTAAACCCTAAAAAATAGAGGGTTTTGTGCAACCATTCTCTTACATTCCATTGCCACATGAATATACAGAAGACGTGCTTATGATGGCATTTGAAATGGCATGCTTACGCGATGAATATATAGAAGGCATGCTTACGATGGCATTTGAAATGGGAAGGGGGGTTGCCACAGCCATAGCACCTAGAGGCTCAAAAATGATGAGACCAAATTTGATGGAACTGGAGATCCCATTCAGTATCTAGAGAAGTTTGATCAAGTTTGTGAGTGAGGTAATGGAAAGGATTGATGATCCCACTAATATTTGTTCATTCGGACTTTGCCTTGAAGGCAAAGAAGGTCGGTGGTTTAGGCTGCTAAACCAACTTAAAAAGGCAAGCTCTATAAGGTATTAAGACATAACTTCATTGTGTGATTCTCACCCAATAGCCCCATCGCACATATTTATAACCTCAAGAAAGAGGAAGGAGAGACGATACAAGACTATATTACTAGAATCAAGTACCTCCACATGAGATGCTATCCCACAAAATGACTAGTTGATCACTCATCGATTAATTTATGATCAATCTCAAGCAAGAAGGAGAGAAAATGCTGTAGGACTATACTGCTAGAACCAAGTATCTCCACATGAGATGTAGTCCCCATGAAAAGACTAGATGACTTATCACATAGATTTATAACCTCAAGCAAGACAAAGGAGAGATAGTGCACAACTATATTGCTAGAACCAAGTGTCTCCACATGAGATGTAGTCCCATGGAAAGACTAGATGACTTACTGCTCACATCGA